>NC_067400.1:214582747-215197747 GCF_016432865.1 Antechinus flavipes | reverse complement strand
ACTTCACGAGAGCAGCCTATGGGTAAGCCAGCTCTCTAAAGGTCATATTTCACACCCTTGTAGAGCACTGATGAGAAATATTTCTTCATAAATGTGTATCTTGGTTTGGAGCTGGATGCTCCAGAGCAGTCAGACTGTCTCCTAGCTCTGCCAAAAGATGGTTGGCTTCCTTGAGATGGTGCCGGGTCTTATTAGTGAATCATCAGGCTATAGACTGCCAACAGAATAGTATTGTGAGTGGTTTTTTTGGCCTCGTTTTAAGATTACATTAACAACAATTTATTGTCTTTTACTTTCATATTCCATTATTTCCATTATCTATTAATAATATATTTAGGTATGGATATATATGTGTGTGTATATGTGTAATATATATGTGTGTATATACTACATGTATATAGTTCCTTATATATTCCTCCCTAAACCATCACTTATAACAAAAAAAAAAGTTCTTTTGAGAATTTATGTTTTCCAAGGTATTTATTCCTTCAAATTTAACAAACATTTTTCAAGTATTTCTCATGTTCAGAACAGATACTATGTGATGAAGTAGATATAAAGACTATATTAAGCTTGCTCATAGAATATCACAGTGTAATAGAAAAATGTACCATATGCACAAATAATTAAGATGCAAAGAAAGATCTAGAGAGGCATGAACCAAGTGCTTTTGAAGAAGTATCAGAAAATATAGTGAAGATAGATTTTGAATAGGACCTTAAAAGATAGATACAATTTCAAATGTGGGAATGGAAGGGCTAAGTATTCAGAGTGTAAAGAATTACACAAAGAAAGGCAAGATGTCAGGCGAAGGAACAGAGGGTCATAGGAAGAAATGGAAAAGTAGTTCTATCATAGAAGAGGTAGTTTGTGATAAAACAAGAAAGATAAATAGGGGGAAGTTTCTGAGAAAGGTAAATAGAGGGAAGTTTCTGCTGCTTATTAGCTGTATGACTCATGTGATATTGGAAAATTCATTTAATCTCTGGACCTCAGTTTCTCATTTGTAGAATAAGAGGGTTGGACTAGATAGCCTCTAAGGCACTTTCCAGCTTAATTAGTGGCAGTTTAATAATGCAATAGATAGAGCTCCAGACTTGGTGTCAGAAAGATCTGAGTCTGAATCTTGTCTCAGATACTTCTAGTTGTGAGGTGCTGGGCAAGTCACTTAATCTCTTTCAATATAAATTTATTCATTTACAAAATGAGAATAATAATAGCACCTGGGAGGCAGCTATTGGTGCAGTGGAATTTGAGTTTGAGTTGAAACATCTGAGATTTAAACCTGAGTTCAAAACCATCTTCAGACACTTCTGTAATTGTATGATCCTTAGCAAATTACTTAACTTCTGATTGTCTGACAAAATGAATCCTCAGGATCTGTTAGAGAAGGAAACAATAAATAATTCCAGCATTTTTGCCAAGAAAACCTCAAATGGAGTCACAAAGAGTCAGTCCAGATTGAAATGATTAAACAAAAACAAAATAATAACACCTAAATTTCATAAGGTTGGTGTGAGACAAAAATGGGACAATATTTATGAAGTATTTTGTAAACTTTAAGGTGCTATATAAATGCTAGTTATTATAATTAATATTTATTATTATTATTACTCTTCAGTGACTCCATAATAATTTCCTGACAAAGTTCAAATTCTTTAACTTGATATTGGAGATCTTCCCAATCTAGCCTTTCCATGTACTCTTACCCTATTCATGTAATAGTAAGAATATTTTTGTTCAATTCTGGATTCTGTGCTTTAGAAATGACATTTACAACCCAAAATTCATCTTGCAGAGTAGAAGAGAGAGTTAAGACATAAGGGTAGTAAAACTCTGTCATATGCATATGAGTTGAAAAAGGTATGGAAGATAAGATGTTAGATATTTTCAAATATTTGAAGGACTATCATATAGACAAGAGATTTAACTTGTTTTTTTGTTTTTTTTTTTTTGGGAGGGGGACAGAAGTTAGAACTATAAGTGATGAATAGGAACTAGATTTAATGGAAAAACTTCTTTAAAATTTATAGACATAAAAAATGCAATGTAATGTAATAAGGAGATAAAGGTTTCTCTATATTGGAGTTCTTCAAGATGAAGTTGGAAAGCTTTTTGTTTGGTAGATTTTAGAAGGAATTATAAGTAAAATATGAGTTGGAATAATTAGTTTCTAAGGATTCTTCCAATTGTAAGATCCCATGAGTCTATTAAATGGCAAACAATACATGATGTATGATTTCAAAATAAGTAGTAATTTTTATGAATTGAGTTGCCTAAGGAAGCCTTTTTGAAGATATTAAACTTTCAGCTGAGCTAAATGATTTTTATTTATAAAAAAGGTAAGGGGCAGCTAGGTGCTGCAGAGGATAGAACACCTGAAGTCCTCTTGATTCAGGTTCTCCTTTGTTAAAATCTGACTTCAGACACTTAACACTTCCTAGGTATGTGACCCTAGGTAATTGCCTTAGCAAAATTTTTTTAAAAAGTAAGGTGCAGACTGCACATACTTTATTAAACTACCTGCTAGATCCATCAGGTTATTAAGAAAAAAAACACCTACTGAGTACACTATAAAACTTTTTCTCCTATCTTACCATACCAGAAAGATTGCTTCAAACCAACATAGGGTACTAAAGGACTTGACTTGCAACTGATGGGCAAAGACAGTAGATCTCAATTTTTGGCCTCAAGACTCATTTAAACTTTTTAGTTATTGAAAACTATTCCCCTCTCCTAAGAGCTTTTTCTTTTTTATGTGGGTTATATCAATCAATATTTACCATCTTAGAAAAGAAAAGATATTAGTTTAATATGAAAATACTTTGATTTCATGATCTTCTGAGAGACTCTTGGGGATCTTTTGGGTATCCAGATGAGACTTTGAAAACAGGTTGTCTAAGGTAAGTACCATTAGGCTGTGGCCAGTTGGTTAGTCAACAATTTAATGCTGACTATGTGCCAGGATCATATTAAAAGTAGGATGTATCTGCCTAAGGACTGAGGCACAGTTTCCAATTCCATGTCCAAGTTTCATTTTCTATCTGTTCATTCATCATGAAGTACAATGTCTGGAACATGATAAGCCCTTAATAAATGCTTATTGGCTTCACTTGGATATTTGGTCTCCACTTCTGTTTGTGCCTTCCTATTCTACTATACTTTTGGTTCTCAGCTTCCTGCTAGGATTTTCTTTTAAGCCTTTTTTATGTTTAAATCTCTACAACCTAACTGAAAAGGCATTATGGTATGATGAAAAGCATAGTATATTTGGAGTCAGGGAGCATAGCCCTAAATTTTGGTTCTGCTACTTAAGGTACCTTTTGTGCTCTCAAAAAGTTTTAGTGCCTCTCTTTTCCTTTATTTTCTTCCCTGAACCAGTGTAAATATTTTGTTGTGATGTACATTCTACTAATCTGGGCTTATATCATTCTCTTGAAATGCTATAAACTCCATGATTACAGGGATAGTGCTTTATTGACATGTTTTGTCTCCCTAGCATTACCCTGTACTCTGCCCACAGCAAGCATTTCATAGTTTTAAACTAATGAATATATAGAAGATATGGGAGGATGTTATTTTATCTTTGAATAAAAAGTAAAATGAACTTCTTGCTCTCCCTTCTTATGAATCTAGTGGGTTTTTTTTTCTGTATCTCCACAGATTTTCCCCTTCATGGGGTTGTAGCACAGAAGGAGGTGCTCTTAAGGATGGGTAATGATGGCCTCCCTTAGGAAGCTAAGAGAAAAAAGTTCCAAAACAGATACTTTGGAAAGACCATTTATTTTGCCAATGGAGCTAGGATTCTCTGAGGCACATTTTCAGAACTTCTGGATTCATGCTTCTGATTTTAACTCTGTGTAGAAGGTCAAACTTACTAACTGAAATTTGAAGAAAAACAAAAATATATTTTGAATAAAGTTCAGTCCTGCCCCAAAATCAGACCTTTAGCAGGGAATTTATGTTCTCAAAGATTCAGAGTTTATTTTGGACTGTGGTAGAGAAAAATGCTATTGGTCATTGCTTCTGTTTTCCTTTCTTATGTTTTTCAAACACTGCTCATGCTTTTAATTAGAGGAACCACAAATACCTGTTACATACAAAGGAGAATGCAGTGTTTATTTGTGCGTTTATCCTCAGGAGAAAGGAATATTCCAACTTATTAGATGGATTCAAGCCTGATTAACAAAATGGGATGTGAAAATACTCTACAAATCTTGTTCTCTAGTTTCCATTTTACTTAATCAATGTTCCTATTTTAGGAACTTTCAGAAAAAAAATGTGATTAATTAGTTTTTAAGCACATCTTTTTCAATTAGATCAGCTTCATTTTGCTCAAATTCCTCTTTGATGGGTCACCAGAATATACAGACATTTAAACATGTACCATAATTTTCCAGATAACTTTCATGAGTCAATAGCCAGGTACTTCTATTTGTGACCATCTCTATCAATCTCCCCCAAGGCCATGACATACCTTTTTATCCCTAGCAAGGTGCTGAATCATTTGTTTATGCAGAAACACAGCTTTTCTTTGAAACCCAAACATAATTTTCCTTTTTATTCCATGGCAACAGAATCTTAGAGAGGAATTTTAAAAGACTACAAAATGTTTCAGAGATTGTAGTCCCAAGTGTAAATGGATTTAGATAATGAAAAATACTGCAAGATTGCATTTTCTCTTAAAACTCTAACTTCTGGGAGATGGTGAATGGGGAAAGGACAGTAACTAGAAAAGGATCCTACCAATTCTTTACATAGTTTCCAAAGAATGCTTGAGACCCTTTTCATGAACACACTTTTATACTGAGACAAACTAGAATTAGTACCTATCACAAGGTTCTAGATTGTATGGAATAGTGCAAGTGAAACTTTACTGTAAAGTAAAACTGGTGGTGAAACTTTATATCTATCTTTCTCTAGAAAGAACTATCATACTGATAATATACTATGCAATACAAGACATAGTATACTATACCTCTATCATCTTGGGGAAGTCATATAACCACTCTCACAGAAATCAATTTCCTCACTTCTGAAATGATGGGACTAGATGGCCTCTAAAGTACCATTTATAATTTTATAAGATTTCATATCTTTTTTTTTTCTTTTTAAAGTGACATTGAGCAAGGAAAGAAGTTTATATTGGTATAAAAATTATTTTTGGTACTACTAGATAAGTAGACTATCCTTCAGACAAAGAGACTATTTCTTTAAAATTTTTTATTAAAGCTTTTTTATTTTCAAAACATATGCATGATTAATTTTCAAAATTCACTTTCGTAAAACTTTGTATTCTAAAATTTTTCTCTCTCTTTCACCCAACCCTTCCCCTAGACAGCAAGTAATCTAATGTATCTTAAACATGTGTAATTTTTGTATACATTTTTCCACAATTATCATGCTGCACAAGAAAAATCAGATCAAAAAGGACAAAAATGAGAATGAAAACAAAATGTAAACAAAAAGCAACAAAAAGAGTGAAAATGCTATATTATGATATAAACTCAGTTTCCACATTCCTCTACATGTAGAAGGCTATCCTCATCCCAAGACCATTGGAATGGCCTGAATCATCTCATTGGTGAAAACAGCCAGATCCATCAGAATTGATCATTATATAATCTTCTTGTTGCCATGTACAAGGATCTCCTGGTTCTGCTCATTTCACTTCATCAGTTCATGTAAGTCTCTCCAGGCCTCTCTGAAATTATCCTGCTGATTGTTTCTTATAGAACAATAATATTCCATAAATTTCATATACCATAATTTATTCAGCCATTCTCCAACTCAGTTTCCAGTTTCTTGCCCCTACAGAAAGGACAGCCACAAACATTTTTGCACATGTGGGACCCATTCTCTCCTTTATGATCTCTTTGAGATAAAAGCCTGGTAGAAACATGGTTGGATCAAAGGATATGCAGTTTGATAGCTCTTTGAGCAAGTTCCAAATTACTCTTGAGAATGGTTGAATTAATTCACAACTTTACCAACAATGTATCAGTGTCCCAATTTCCCCACATTCCCTACAATATTCATCATTATCTTTTCCTATTATGTTAGCCAATCTGAGAAGTATGTAACAATACCTCAGAGTTGTATTAATTTTCATTTCTCTGATCAATAGTGATTTAGGGGAACTTGTCATATGACTGGAGATGGTTTCAATTTCTTCATCTGAAAATTGTTCATATCTTTTGACCATTTATCAATTAGGGAATGGCTTAAATTTGAGTAAATTCTCTATATATTTCAGAAATAAGGACTTTATGAAAACCCTTGAATATAATTTTTTCCCAGTTTTTTGCTTCCCTTCTAATCTTGCTGCATTGGTTTTGTTTGTGCAAAAACTTTTTAACTTAATATAATCAAAATTATTTGTATTCAATGATGTACTCCTATTATTCTTTGGCCAGAAATTCTTTGTTCTCCACAAATCTGACAAGTAGACTATCCTTTGTTCTTCCAATTTGCTTATAAAATCACTCTTTAATTCTAAATCATAAGCCCATTTTGACCTTATCTTGGTAAAGGGTGTTAAGTGAGAGTCCATGCCTAGTTTCTGGCATACTTTTCCCAACAGTTTTTTGTCAAATAGTGAGTTCTTATCCCCAAATCTGGGGTCTTTAGGTTTGTTAAACACTATACTATAGTCATTGACTATTTTGTCCTGTGAACCTAACCTATTCCACTGATCGACTACTTTATTTCTTACCCAGTACCAAATGGTTTTGATGTTTGCAGTTTTCGATCTGGTACAGCAAGACCACCTTCATTTGCATTTTTTCATTAATTTCCTTGAGATTCTTGACCTTTTTTTCTTCCAGATGAATTTTGTTATTATTTTTTTCTAGCTTTGTGAAATAATTTCTTGGGAGTTTGATTGGATGGCACTGAATAAGTACATTAATTTATTTTTTAATTGACATTTTTATTATATTACCTCAGCCTACTCAAGAGCACTTGATATTTTTCAGATTGATGAGATCTGCCTTTGTTTGTATGGAAAATGTTTTGTAGTTGTGTTTATATAGTCCCTGACTTTCCCTTGGCAGATAAATTCCCAAGTATTTTATATTGTCAACAGTCATTTTGAATGGAATTTCTCTTTCTATCTCTTGCTGTTGGACTCGTTGGTAATGTATAAAATGCTAATGATTTATGTGGATTTATTTTGTATCCTGTAACTTTATTAAAGTTGTGAATTATTTCTAGCAGTTTTTTAGTTGATTCTCTAGGATTCTCTAAGTATACTATCATATCATTTGCAAAGAGTAATAATTTGGTTTTCTCATTATCTACTCTAATTCCTTTAAATCTCTTTTTCTTCTCTTATTGTCAATGCTAACATTTCTAATAAAATGTTGAAGAGTAATGGTGATAGTAGAATGTAGTGACCACGTGTTTAAAGTCAGCCGGAGTCAGGAATTCAGGTTAAGGGAAAAATCTTCAATATTTATTGAAGTGAAGAGGTGAATAAAGATTGCTATAGCAAATATAGGCAAGAAAGATTGCGATAGCAAATATAGGCAGTTGCGACAGGAAGCGAGCTAAGAGAGAGCGAAGCGAGCCGAGCCAACAGTGGAGCCAACTGTGGAGGCAGCCGTGGCAATGGCCGTCCCAAAGGTCTCTCCTCCCCTTCCTTTTCCACTCCCCTGCCTCCACCCACCAAAATCGTCATTTCCTATACAACACATCAGGACTTGCACAAAGAGTGGGTGGGGGCCATTCTTTCTCCAAGCTTACGTATTAATAGAGTATGGTCCAATTACTATTTAGCCTCATGTGCTTGGGACCTCAGTGCATCAACTCAAGCCTCAGCCCATTACAGTAGACAAAGTTGTTTCACACCCTGATCTTTTTGGGAATGGTTCTAATTTATCCTCATTACATATGATGCTTGCTGATTAGTTTTAAATAGATGCTACTGATTATTTTGAGAAATATTCTATTTATTCTTATGCTCGCTTGTGTTTTTAATAAGAATGGGTATTGAATTTTGTCAAATGCTTTTTCTGTACCTATTGAGATAATCATATGATTTTTGTTAATTTGATTATTGATATAGCCAATTATGCTAACAGTTTTCCTAATATTGAAGCATCCCTGCATTCCTGGTATAAATCCTACTTGGTCATAGTGCATTATCCTGGGGATGACTTGCTGTAATCTCTTTGCTAATATTTTATTCAAGATTTTTGCTTCAATATTCATTAGGGAAATTGGTCTATAATTTTCTTTCTTTGCTTTGATCCTACTTATTTTAGGTATAAGCACCAATATCTGTGTCATAAAAGGAATTTGGTAGGTCTCCTTCTTTTTCTATTTTTTTGTAATGGAATTAATTGTTCTTTAAATGTTTGGTAGAATTCACATGTAAATCCATTTGGCTCTGGAGATTTTTTCTTAGAGATTTGATTAATAGTTTAATTCAATTTTTTTCTAAAATAGGACTATTTAAGTAATTTATTTCCTCTTCTGTTAATCTGGACAATCTATGTTTTTGTAAACTAACCCTCCATTTCACTTAGATTTTCCGATTTATTGACACGTAGTTGGGCAAAATAACTACTAATTTTTGCTCTAATTTTTCTTCATTGATAGAAAGTTATTTTTGATACTAACAATTTGATTTTCTTCTTTCTTTTTTCTTATCAAATTAATTAAAATTTATCTATTTTGTTGGGTTTTTTATAAAACCAACTCAGTTTTTTTTTATTAATTCAAAGATTTTCTTATGTTCATCTTTTTAGATCTCCTCTTTTATTTTCAGAATTTCAAATTTGGTATTTAATTGGGGGTTTTTAATTTGTTCTTTTTCTAGCTTTTTTAAATTGCATTGCCAATACATTAATCTTTTTTTTTCTCTATTTTATGCAAGTAAGCTTCTAGAGGTATAAAACTTCCCTTAAGAACTGCTTTGGCTGCATCTCATAAAATTTGATATATTGTCTCATTATTGTCATTCTCTTGGATGAAATTATTGATTGTGTCTATGATTTTTTTGTTTCACTTACTTTAGGATTAGATTATTTAGTTACCACTCAATTTTTGTTCTATTTTCCCCTGGCCTTTTATTGGATGTAATTTTTATTACAGCACAATCTGAAAAAAAAAAGTATTTACTATTTCTGCCTTTCTGCATTTGATTTTGAGAGTTTTATGTTCTAATACGTGGTCAATTTTTATACAGGTTCCATGTATTACTGAGAAAAAAGTATATTCCTTTCTTTCTCCAATCAATTTTCTCTAAAGGTCTATCACATTTAACTTTTCTAGAATTCTATTTACCTTTTAAATTTTTTTCTAATTTATTTGGTGGTTCAATTTATCTAGTTCTGAGAGAGTAAGGTTGAAATTCCACAGTAGTGTAGTTTTTCTATCTAATTCATCTTGTAGCTCTCAATTTCCCTTCTAGGAATTTGAATGCTATACCATTTGATGCATATATGTTTAGTATTGATATTACTTCATTATTTATGGTATTCTTTAGCAATTTGTACTTTTTTTCCTCATCTTTTTTAATGAGATCTATTTTTTTCTTTTGCTTGATCTGCAATCAAGATGGCTACTCCTGATTTTTTTTTTAACTTCATGAAATAATACATTCTGCTCTAGCTTTTTACCTTTAATCTGAATGTATCACTCTGCTTTAAATGTGTTTCTTATAAACAATATATCAGGATTCTGGCTTTTAAATCCAGTCTGCTATTAACTTCCATTTTATGGGAGCATTCATCCCATTCATATTCACATTTAAAATAACTAGCACTTTATTTCCCACTATCTTATTTTCCCCAAGTTATACTTCTCTCTTTCCTTCCCCCCTTACCTCCCCCACCAGTATTTAGCTTCTGACCACCACCTCCATCAAACAGCCCTCCCTTTTTAAAGCCTCTTGCGCTTTCTTATATTTTTTTCTCTTCTACTTTTGTTCTCCCATCTATTAACCTCCCTTTCTCCCCTCCTATTTCCCTGTAGGGTGAGACAAGTTTCTCTGTGAAGCTAAATATGTCTGATATTCTCGCTTTGAGCCAAATCTGATGAGAGTAAAATTCACACAATGCTCATTTCTCTCCCTTCTTTCCCTCAATTCCTATTTCTAATAGGCCTTTTTTGTCTCTTCATGGGATGTAATTTATCCCATTTAACTCCATTTCCTTCTCTAGTTTGTTTTTCATATCATCACCATAAAATCAAAATTTTCTTGCACCCTCTATTTATATCCATAATAAACTCCTGCAAGCCTTTTAGACTTTGAAACAAAATTACTCTATTTAGACCACATATCATTCTCATTTTAAAGAAGTGAAAATGCAGGAAAGAACGGTAAAGTCATTAGTTCAAGAACTCATATTTGGTGAAAAAGCCAATATCAGAAGCCAAATTCCCTGACTCAGTTTAGTCTATTGGATCTTATATGTCATAGGCATAGTCATGGAGTATATAAGTATATATGTAAGTATGCATATATACATATATATAATATGAATGCATCTATGTAATGTTGACCATAAAGATGTATGCAACTTATAAGTGTCTATCTATGTATATGTGTGCATGTATATTTATGCATATCAGTAAATATTTATACATTCATATATATGTGTGTGAATTGTGTGTACATTTGTATTATGTATATATCTATCTACTTACACATGTATACATATCTATCTGTGTGTATATGTATATATCCATTTAACTTCTCTGTCTTTAATATGATAATACAAACAAAAATGAGTATATTCCATAGCTACTGTAAGAATTAATGAAATTATATTTGTAAAGTGCTTTATATATTTAACCTCTCTGTTTTCATCTTTAATATGATAATACAAACAAAAATAAGTATATTCCAAACTGCTTGCATTTATGTTTTTCCTCCCGGGTTATATACCTTCTGAATTCAATTCTCCCTGTGCAACAAGAAAACTGTTTGGTTCTGCACACATATATTGTATCTAGGATATACTGCAACC
Source organism: Antechinus flavipes (assembly GCF_016432865.1). NCBI lineage: Eukaryota > Metazoa > Chordata > Mammalia > Dasyuromorphia > Dasyuridae > Antechinus > Antechinus flavipes. The sequence continues at coordinate 215,186,768 of NC_067400.1, read as the reverse complement.
CATGTAAAGGACTCTTGCCATTTGGGGGAAGGGGTGGAGGGAGGGAGGGGAAAAATCGGAACAGAAATGAATGCAAGGGATAATGCTGTAAAAAATTACCCTGGCATGCGTTCTATCAATAAAAAATTATTTAAAAAAATAAGTATATTCCATAGCTACTGTAAGAATTAATGAAATTATATTTGTAAAGTGCTTTATAATCCTTAAAACATTACATAAATATTAGTATTATCTAAATCCTGAAAAGGTAAAGCATATGGAAAGATCATCAGCTGGTATTTAAAAGTTGGCTCTAATTTCAACTATTCTTTGGTAAGCTGTCTTGTTTATTTATAATAAATGGTGCTGATTTGAAGTACTATTATCAGAGTGTATTAACTGTGGTATTAATGAAAAAAAGCCCCAGACTCATAATGAACTAAAGAAATTATCTGAGAGATTAGTGGAGTGCAGATTGTTAATATGAATTACTAATTCTTATTTATTCTCACCCCAAAGAAATATTTTTCTAAGAAGTTAATCCTAGTTGAGTCTCACATCATTAAAGTTAAGCTGTAAATGTACATTTAAGACTTCCAGTTAGGATTGTAGCTTTTAAAGTCCAATGGAGCCCAGCTCTCCAATATTTATTGCAGTAAAAATCCACAAAGGGCATTAGACAAAATAATAATCAAGAAATCCAAGAAAACCAATAGTAATTTCCTTCATCTAGTATAATACTACCACCAAAATAAAGTCTGAAGCCTGAGGATCCATAAGAAAATAAAGTGAGCATAGGTAAATAAATTGAAAGACTGAGAACACACACGCTTAAAACATGTATGATCAATTTCTGGTGTTGAGAAACCTGATGTGCTTCAATGGGGAATCTCCATAGTTGGGAATTGGTGGGGGAAGGTTAAAGTGGGAAGAAAGAGAAAGAAAAGGAAGAGTTAGAAATATGTATGACATTCACTTTGCATATCTATTCTTACTAGAATGTGCCATGAAGAGTACAACATTTTCACCAGATACATTTACTTCAGGAGGATTTGAAAACTACAACAGAACCAAGGATTATTCAGGAGGTCCTGAAACCTGTTACTGCTCTGGACACAAATATATTACAAGAGATGGAAGCTAGTAGCAACATGTCAGGAAATCAAGGTTGGAAATAAACACTTTTATCTAAGAGTGTGAGAGGAAGAACAAAAATTTGTCATACAATAAAATGCCCAAGCAAGGAATGAGGTTAAAGTATGAGTCAAGAGAAGATATTGAATACTATGAAAAAAAATAATGAGTCAATGAACACCCAAAAAACAAACTCCATAGAGTTTGAGAACAACTCCATAACACGTGCAAGAAAAGCATTTAGAAGAAGGCAGAGAAGAGAACAGGAGATTCAAGAGACAAATAGACAAAGCAGGATTCGTTGAAATTCATGTGGTTCATTTATGCTATTATTTAAAAAAAAAGAAAGAAGCCAGATGAAGAATAGATTCATTTTCACATTCTATACTCTTTTAAAGTTCTTCTTTGTTATGGAAATATTCAAAATAATGTAAAACATTTTAAAAAGAAAATTTACATGTCCTTATGATGTAATTAATTGTGTGTCCTTTGTATACTATCCCCCCAAAGTAGATTAATAAATACTTACCAATAGATAACTATTCTACACCCTTAGTTTTCTCTATTCCTACCCCTTATGGGTTTACATACTTGAATTGTTTTTTAGCTTCTGTGTTGCCAAATATAGTGAAGAACTTGTGATTTTGGAAAGTTCTTTCAGTTTTGATTCACAAGCATTTATTAAGAGCTTCTTATGTGCAAGACACTAGGGATAACACTAGGGATAAAAATTAATAGGTACTGCCTTAATGAACTTAATATAAAATAGGACAATAAGATATGTATTAATAAATATTATATGATGTGTGATTTGTCAAGGATGAATGGAAAATCCAGAGAAAGTGTTTAAAGATATGCAAAAAAAGTATCAAACCATATCAAAATGGAATAATACACTAGATTTTCAGTCAGGGTTTAAACATTACTTCTATCATATATCCCCTTCATGATTTTGGACAAATTACTTATCCCCTCTCAGATTGAGTGTGGGGATGAAAGATAGAGAGAATTTCTTAGTGAAGAAAAATATCAGCATTAATACCAAGGGAGAATCAAATGAATTTGACCACTGCTTGCGAATAGATAGGTTAAGAAGAGAAAAAGCAAAATAACTTCAGAATTTCAAGTCTAAGAATCTCCCAGAATTTTAACACTATTCACAGAAAAAGTGGGTAGGAGACTAAGTTACATTTTCCTTTGGACATGTTGGGTTTTTCATTCCAGTATAATATCCAAATAAGAATATGAAATAAGAAACCATGAGGAATATTAGGACTTGATGAGTAGGTTTTTTGTTCTCTTTTTTATTTTTTAAAATTACTTTTATTTATTTATTTCATTACATTTTAAGTTCCAAACAGTTTTTTTCCCTCCTCCCCATTCCAGACAGGAGAAGGCCAAAATTTTACGTATATTTATAGATTTATTTACAATAAACTTATATATATGCATATTTAATATATTTTACATATTTTATATATTTAAATTACATATATAATATAATAGATTTATAAATATAAAACCATATTATGTATGCTTTTATTTATCAATTCTTTCTCTGGAAGCAGACAGCATCTTCCTTGTTAGGTCCTTTGATGATCTGCACATAAATGATGATTGAAATACTAGCAATTGTTTAAATTATCAATGAAAAGTATATAAAGAATGGAATACTGGGAAAATTGAGACAAGGGAATGGGAAAAGCTGAATCAGTGAAGGAAATTTAAAAAAGAATTAGAAAGAAGAAAGGAGAGAATCAAGAAGGAGTGATCAAAGGCTAAAGAAAGGTCAACAAAGAAAGAAATTGATAAAAGATCATTGGATCTGGAAATTATATTGGAGTTAGGCCAATGAATTTAGGAAATGATAAGTGATATAATTATTTGATATTAAAAATTATTTGATATTGACATTAAAAATGAAATTAAAATTATTTGATATTTATTTTTTAAAAATAAAAATCTTCATACTCATGGGGATGGATGTATATGTGTGAAGCAGGGGTAATGTAGGACTAGCAAATTCAAAAGATAATTTTGTATATTTATAAAACAAGTAGAAAATGCTTGGTTTCTATCTTTTTAAAAAATACCACATATTTAGGAAAATGAGCTAATATCATAGCCCAGAGAAAAAGCATTATTGACTTCTCAGTAATTCAGAGTTGAATAAATATATAGAATCTTTGCCCTAGACAAATGATTTACAGATTGCTAATGAACCATTATAAAAATGCAGGAAATATACTGCAAAGTATCACCATAATGTATACCTTTAAAAACTTATGTTGTGCCTAGATTCACACAGGTAATAAAAGACATGTATTTAACTTCAGGTACTCTAATTCTAAAGCCCTTATTCATGGTCTTAGAGATAGAACACATAAACAGTAATAGCATCAAGAGTTGACCATTAACATATGTAAGTAGTATCTAATACATGTTGCCATAAACTCTTCTATTTTGATTATCCTTTTGACTTTAGTGTGTAATTAAAAAAGTCAAGAATGAAATTAGAAGGTTGTGAAGTTGTGCATTGCTTTGATTTCTGGTTTATCAGTTATATAGGCCAATATATATTTTTTAAAGGGGTTGATTATTCAGGAAAAAAAAGCAATGAATTATTGACATACTTAAGAACTTTCAACTGATCCTTACAGAGTATTCCAGAAAATATCTGTGCAAACATTTTTTGGGACTAATTCTAAAAAGTAACTAATGATTCTAATGGAATGCTTCATTGGATAGCATGCTTAAGATATAAAATATCCATGAATTAATGAGAAGCAATTGGAATTGAAGTTCCAATTTTTACCAGTTACATGAAATTAAAACTATTGACCTAGACATGTATAATGCTGATTAGTTATGCTAATAAAACTAGACAGTTTAAAAAGATGTCTGGTTTTCTACATGTATGATATCCAGATCCATTAGAAAATGAGCCACTTGGCAAGATAAATGTCCAAAGCCCGAAGAATCCAAAATTTGATGGAATATAAAAACAAATCAATCAATTTGGACCTCTCTGACTCAGTCATCACTGATTATGAGCATGCATTTCAGTGAATGATAAATATTTAGAAATATATGATTCATAGACATACTTGTTTTTCCTCAATTTACCAGATAGATCTTTTCTTTTTTTAAATATTGCATCTTAAGTTAAAATAATACACATTTAATCTAACATAAAATAAGGTAAGAAAAAATTAAATAATTTCTAGATATATTACTTGTATATGAAGTTGGATGTATAAGGTATTTCTTTCATTACAATATGATAGTTAACATAATGTAAAATGTTAAAATAATAACTTTCCTTAAGAGCAGAGATCATGTTTTGAGTGTCTCTACCTCACTCCACAAATGATGAGTTGATCACAAATCTTGATGTACCAATATGATATTTCCTTGCCATTAACTGGGCTAATGTTCCCCTACCCTTATCAAAGGCATGATAACTGTCACAAAGACTTGATTTCTCCAGAGAAGTATAAAATATAATGTAATCAATATTTAATTAATTTATTTATATTTTTGTTTTTATTTTAATTTATTTATTTGTATTATAATATTTGTTTTATTTATTTAGAGGCAACTATATCTCAAAGCATTGTACTAAGTTCTGGGGATACAAACAAGAAAAACGGAGATAGGAGCTTTCTCCAGGTGCTTACAATTTTATGGAAGAAGACCTTGAGGAAATAATTCTACCTTACATCTGCTGTCCTGCCTGATTTCCATTCCATGGAATATTCTAGAATATGTTCATTACTTTTAAACACTTCCCTTTCAACCTTTATTGACTCCTCTCCCCTCTATCTGGATTGCTGCAGGGTAGAATGCCAAATTTTTCTCAGTACTCTCCTTTACATAGGACAGATACCTAAGACTCATAGGGCAGTTAGGTATCACAGTGTATAGAGATCTGGGCCTGGAGTCAAGAAGACATATTCCTGAGTTCAAATCTGGTCTCAGATTCCCAATAGCTACAGAATCTTGGGCAAGTCATTGAACTTTGTTTGCCTCAGTTTCCTCCTCTATAAAATGAACTGACCAATACTTTAAATAGGGTCACATAGAATTGGATATGACCTGGTGTCCCATCCCTCCTCTCCTTCCTGACTCTTTTTGTGTATTGTCCTTTAAATTGTAAGGCCAGCAACTTTATTTATTATTATTATTATATTCCCAACATTCAGCCCAGGGCCCTTAATAAATGTTTATTGAATTGAATTGTATGACAATACACTAAAAAAAAGCTCAAAAGTAGCATTGGAGCAAATATACAACAAAATTATGATGTAAATGTCTTTCCTTTTTTTTTTTTTTCCTTCTACCACCCCCACCCTAGAGATGGCTACACAAATATGTGTATATTCATATATGCATGTGTGTATTTACATATTTCTATTTATCAGTGTTTTTTTCCTCTGGATGCAGATAGCATCTTCCTTCATTTGTATTTTGTAGTTTAGTATTTATAATAGTCAAAATTACTTATTTGCTCAAATTTATCTTTAAAACAATATAGTTGTTATTATACACAATGTTCTCTTGGTTCTCCTCATTTTGCTCTTCACTATTTCATGCAAGTCTATTCATGTTTTTCTAAGATCACTAAACTCATCATTTCCTATATCCAGTAGTATTCCAGAACAATCATATCTCACAACTTGATCAGCTATTCTCCAACTGATGGATATCTCTTCAATTTCCAGTTCTTTACTACAAGAGCTACTATAAATATTTTAGAACATAAAGGTTCTTTTCCTGTTCTTTAATTATCTTTGGAAATAGACCTAGTAATGTCTTCTAAACTTAAAAATAATTATGTTTATGAATTAATTGTTATTTTATTTGTTTGTCATTTTACTAGTTATTTAATGCTTATTTATTATTTTGTTAATTATATGTATTAAATTTGTAAACTTTTTAGCATAAAAGCACACTAACTTTCAGTACATATTGTATTAATGTCAATTGTCTCATCTTTTGAGATTCTGTGAGTTTTATTAAAACTACCTAAAACTACCAATATTTCATTGTATATGACATTGAGTTGAATCATTTTGCTTTAAAAAGGCAAATGCTATGGTATATCTTCAAAGAGCTAAAAATGTGCTTACATTACTTTATAAATAACTACATTTTACACTCATTTGTGCTTGTAATATGGAAATCTAACTTAAGATTTAAGAATAGGATGGAAACAGTGAGTTATTTCCCCAATCAAAAAGCATGCTTTTTATAGCAAAATTTGAGCTGTCGTTGTCAGAAAGTTTTATCCAAAACAAACAAAGTAACCCACAAATCATAAGGACCAAATGGAAATATTCAAGGAAAGAAGATCAGTCAATTTATCTGGATCTTGGCCACTATGGCCTCTGAAGTAAGTGCTGTAGAAAAATCTTAAGAACTTTAGACATGAAGAAAAAGAGAGTCTAGTCTTATATCTGAAACTGAAAGGTAGACCAGTAGTACCTACTTTTGACAATTTAAATATATCAGCCTTTTCCTGTGAAAACAAATGGCTTTACTTTTCCTTTACAAAAGATGCATTTTCCTAGATTTTACAATAACAGATACTAGAAAGCAATACTAGGTCAAGATGCCATATTTCGGGTTTGTCTTTGAAATGACTTCCTTTTCATGATCTTGATGCATTTCAAAGGGCAGAGTAGAAAGCACAGATTGTCTAGTTATATAACAAGAATCTGCCCCCCTTCTTAAGAGATTCATTTTAAAAAAGTATTCAGAAAAGTTTCCATTGCAAGGGAAATAAAAATAAATTATTATAACAGTGTTTTTCCAACTTTCTTGCTAAGGTTCTGCTTCATTATAATTTACCAATAGGATTTTCTGATAAAAATGGTTGTATTCTATATTTAAAAAAATAAAAACAAGGCATTACATTTGCAAAAATCCAAGTGTCCAACTAATATAAAGAAGAAAATTAAATAGCATGATCAACCAAAAATTACTGAGTTTCTCAAATGCACAATTATGTTCTGAACATACCTGAAACCCATGGTCCTTTACATCTAGAAGCTCATGATTTAGGTAAAGGTGATAACCATATCTAGACTCTAATGCTGTCGATTATAGTTCAGGTGCTAATCTCCATAAGTAGAAGCAAAATCTTCAGTCAGAGCTCCCTAGATGAAATAAAAAAGCAAAAGAGGTACGAAGTAGAGAAATGGACAAAATACTGAATCTGGACTCAGGAAGACCCAAGTTCCAAATTATCTTCAAACATTTATTAGCTGTACAACTTTTGTTTACCTCAGTTTTCTCACTTGTAAAATGGGAATAATAATATCTTCCTCCTAGAACTATTGTTAGAATCAAATAAGATAATGTTTGCAAATCCGTTAGCATAATACCTGGCATATAGTTGGTAAGTGTTTAATAAATACTCATTTCCTTTCTTTTTTTGCTCCCTCAAAAATTATCTGCAAAGCAGATATCAAGCAATATCAAAGAATTAAGAAATGGCATGATATAGTTGACACTTAGCATCAGGAAGACCTGGGTTTAAATCTTGTCAATGATTAATTCAAATTGTATGACTTTTAACAAATTATTGAACCTCTTGGTATTCTTAGGCAATTCAATAAAACTATATATTATAACAATTGCACATAGACATTTGTGGGAAGAATTTTTATATTAATAACTCTTAATTTTCATAAAATTCACAGGTTTAGATCTCACTCCTTTGCATGCACCTCACCCCCCAAAAAACTAATAACATTTTTTCAAGTTTTTGAATGAAAGGGGAGAAAGGCACGAAGGGATATTATTTCAATTTCTACCCTTTGTTTATATGACTAGATTTTGGTGGGAATTCAGAGTAAGAAACAGAATATATCTATAATCTAGACAACTTTTAGGAGTCATTACTATTTTATTCTGATTACCATAATACTGCACTTTTGTAGTGGTAAAACCTCTGTTTAGCTTAGCCATTCTGAACATATATTTAAAGGCAGTAATAAATGAAAAGTCCTCTGAATACAAGAAAAATAATTGTCCCAGAGCTTATGAACCTTACTCAGTAGTGGAGTAATGGAAACCCTCACACAGATAATATAAACTGAGAACTATATGAATAATTTTTTTTCTGATTCAACAAACTTGAAATAATGTTTCTGGAAGCAATTTAGAACCAGGAGCTTACAAGAATAAGGTAGAGGGGAAAAAGAACAAATGGCAACTTAGAGCTAAATAGTGATAAGAAGAGATGGGAACTATATCAGGAATATATATTCCTGTTACCTGAAGGCATCACTGAATACATATAGCACAAATATAATTACTTGTATTTATAATAATAACATTGAGATAAGTTGTAAAAGTCACACTATTTTTGGTATATTCTTAAAGTTCAGCATAGTCTTAAAGGCAATAGGGCAGGAAAGTGCATAATGAATTTTAGACTACAAAAAATTGTTTGATTTATCCACCACCTCTGTCCCCAACTCCAGCCTTTCCAATTTTAGGAAGTTTAAGATATCTGGGAAATTTACTTAGCAAGAGCACATTTTTCTACGGTATTGAACAAATGAGACTACTATATTAACTTCCTCATAATGTTATTATGTTCCGGGGCTTTAAATAAGAAATGCATTCATATAAAATGAGATTTGGACCCACAAAAGGCTTCTAACTAGCAATTATGATTCACTGTTAATTACTGCACATTTTCTGTAGCCAATATTTTGTGCAGGACTAAGACTACCCCACACGTAAAAAAAATTCTCTAAAAATAGACTTCTTACTCAGAGTCTAAACTAAATCTTTCTTTCCTATGGTTAATTTAACAGTAATTATACATCATATCTATCTCTATAAGGTCAAACTAAAATTTACACAGCTTAATTGAGATAACATTGTTCAATTTTTTCTCTCATTTATAAAGTTTTTTTCCTTCCTATTATGTGGCTTACATTGTTGTCATAAAAACTGAAGAATTGTTACCTCAAGATCTTGAGCTCCATGGTACAGTAGGAAAAATGTTGTTTTCTGAATCAAAGGACCCAAATTTCAATACCAATTTTGAATGCTGGTTATTACCACTTATATAACTTTGGAAGCAATCACTTACTTTATGTAGTCCTCCTTTTTCACAACTGTAAAATGAGAGTTGGGAGGGCAGGTTAAAAAAGAAGTACGAGATAATCTCTAAAGCCCCACTGAGTACTAAATCTAGAATCCTCCCACCTCCTATCCTGCCACATTTCTTCACTATCCTTTTATGTTTTTTAATTCATGCAATAAAATAAGCATTTCCATAACATAGCACAATCAAAACATGACTGTATAAAACTGTAAATCTACTATGTACAACTTGCTATTCTTTTCAAATAAACAACAAAATTATTATGTAAATTTCTTTTATTCCCCCTCTTCCCTCACTAACTTACTTTCAATGATCCTATTTTCCATCCTTGTATCTTTCATCCCTTTGATGCTTTCCTGTTGTTCTGTCCATCAACTCCCTTTAGTATCACATGCTTCCCTACCCAGTCTGGACTACATGGACAGCCATTTCAAAGATGCACTCAATCCTAAACTAAAATCTCTTGCCTCCTTGCTTTCTAATTTGTTTATGATAATTTTCAGTCCTTACTTTCTTTGATTATAGATGATAAATGTCATCAAAGAATTAATTATTAATTAGAATTAATACAACTTTGAAATCATTAGACTTAGAAATAGAATATTTAAAGATCATTTAGCCAAATCCCCTCATTTTATAGGTGAAGAAACTGAGATTCAAAATATTTATGTGGTTTTCTCAAGATTACACATTTAGAAAACAGCAGAGGGTCTTAGACAATTTCATGCTATTAAATTTCAGCTGAGTATGTTGCTACTGCTCAGAGTTTTATTCCACTTTTAAAATTTTAGCTCATCCCCTTACATCAGCTACTCTAAAAACTGTTCTTCTCAAGCTCCCAATCCAACCATTGTCCTTTCAACAAAGGAATTTATTTTCTACTTTCCTAGGTTGAAACCAAGTATAACCTTTCTAACCTATAGCAAGTCATTTCCAGTTTAAAATATATCCTATCTCTGTTGAGGAAATATGGTTCTTCTTTGTCAAAACAAATCCCTCCAACTAAAGCCCTTAGTACTGAAGAGGGAGGGAAACTGTTCCTTTTATTGAACTGTGCTCCCTTTAAGATTATCACTCTGAAACTGTGTTCCCTTTTGATCTGTGATCCCTTTTAGAGTCTCCTCCCAGATAAATTATCTTTCAAGGACTCTTTGATTCAGTTAGAAATCCTGATCAAAAAGCACCACTTTGAAGTGTTGTAAATTTCAAGAGATCTGGGCAGGATACCAATAAGCATTTAGGCCTGGGAATCTGGACTCCCTTTTCTCCTTTTAAAGGGCAGTTTCTAAACTCACTTCTTGCAGAAGGTTCCAAGCAGTTTGCTAGGACCCTGCCTGCTGAGTAGGCATTCTCTTCTCAGTGCCAGACTCCAATTCCCTGATAGGACTTTGCCACTAAAGAAATCATTTTCTTAGCAGAAGTGGCTTCCTATCCAACAATAAACTTTCATTTTTGCCAATTAATATTTTGGGTTTCATGCATTCTTTCATGAAGAACCTGTGTGCTGACCATAAGGGAATTTTAACAATTCTCTGATTGTCACTAACCTCATCAGTATCATTGCTATTTTCTCTATGCCCTTGTTCTGTTAATCTTCTATACATTTCTCTCCCTCTCTCTCTCTCTTTCTCTTGCTCTCCTTCCCTCCCTCCCTCTATCTCTGTCTCTATCTCTGTCTCTGTCTCTCTTTATCTCTGTTTCTCTCTCTCTCTCTCTCTCTCTCTCTCTCTCTCTCTCTCTCTCTCTGTGTGTGTGTATGGGTGTGTGTCCCTTCTTCTCCCTCCTCTCCCACCTCCCATAGCTTTTCATTGTTCTTTTTGTTTTTGTTTTCCAGGTCAGTAAAACATGTTTCAAAAAGACAGCACATGTCCAGAAAAGTTGCTCCTCTTTTTAATTACTTGTAACAACTCAATTCAGCTTCATCAACAAGCATTTAGTAAGCACCTACTATATTAAAGAATTGTGCTATGGTGCTTGGGATAAAAAAAATTCATTTTCTGATCTAAAGGAACGTCCATTCTTCTGGGATGTAGCTAAGCAACATATATGTAGTGGAATATAAACAAAATAATTTTTAACATGAGAGAGTATTAAGAAATGGAGGGATCAGGAAAGGTCTGAACTGTTGCTCTTGCTCTGTGTCAGTCTCTGTCTCTTGCTGTCTCTGTTTTTCCCTTTCTTTCTCCCTCCCTTTCTCTCTCTCTCTCTCTCTCTCTCTCTCTCTCTCTCTCTCTCTCTGTTTCTCTCTGTCTCTGTCTCTATCTCTGTTCTCTGTTTCTCTCTGTCTCTCTGTTCTGTTTTGCTCTTTATCTATTTTTCTCTCTGTCTCTGTCTCTGTCTTTGGCTCTCTCTCTTTCTGTCTCTGTCTCTTTCTCTCTCTCTTTCCTTTACCCACTAACTTATCTACTAAATCTTTTGGTTCTTTCCCAGCTGAAGCAATTTCCTCAATTCTACTTTTACTTCAAGCTACTTCCCTAGCAATCTGCTTCCTCCCCTTGCTAAAATTCTTTAGCACATCCATTTCCTTTTTGAACCCACTTAATCCTGGCATTCCTCAAGCTTCAGCAGGAGGCTCTCTTCCTTTCTTTTTCTATCCTTGTTATTTTAGTGGTATCATTTATTCCCACACTTTCAAATATAGTATTTATATAGAGGACCCTTACTACAGATATGCTGGAACCAGCTTGAATTAGTTCAAGAGAGTTGATTGTTGAATTTTCAGTGAAAACAGTTTTACCTGAGAAATTTAGAGACATTACAAATTATGGATTGCTATATTGATTTGATGATTGTCTAGACCAGAAAGTGATGAAGAAAAATATTAATAGTGGAATTAAATTTAAAAATTTCTTCATACATTTTTTTCCAGAGAGTACATTTACCAGCACACTGCTGTCTAAAACCTTTAATTCAACCCCTGAACTCACACTGTAGCTTAAGTGCTACCATTTCCACTATTCATTGTCACATATATCTCAAACTCACCTTATCTCAAACTGGAAGTTTTTTCTCACAAAATTTCAGTTCTTGTGCCTTACTGATTTCCATATCTTCACTAATGATATTATAGCAATTCTCTAGTTACCCAGCTTGGCATCTCCTCTTTAAAGTTATAAGAAGCAAATAATTTCTTGTGATCAATGTCAGATAACCTCATTATTTCTGGCAGCTCTGAATCTTCTTTATTTTTATATAGAACAAGAGAAACAACATTCAGAAAGTGTAGAACACTCACTGCCCCAGAAGTGGTTATTATATAACTCAAATAACTTATATATAACTTATTATATAGCTTATGATATTATATAACTTATATAACTTCAATAATGCAGAGATTTTTCTTCTAGACTTCTCCCTCTGTATCATAGTCTTCCATCTTCCAACTTTTTAAGGTGAATTTAACCTTGAAGTTTTTCTCATATTTCATCCTTTCAAGGAACACTAATTATCTCCAATAAACCAGAGAATAGAGAAAGATTCCTCTAGCTCTTTTATCTTCTGCTTCAGGAAGGAGTCCAATTTTTATTTTGTAGTTTTTGCATTTTCCCCTCCCTAGCCTCAGAAATGCAAACCATGAATCATCTGCAGTTCTCTGAAACTATCTTTTTATTTACTCTTAATACTGAAAATCTAATCTTTAGATCATTATATAATGACGCCTGTTATTAATTGCTATGGTAAAGCATTTGTTAGTTATTTTTTTATTTTTTCCTAGTAAATTTATTTATTTTTAATACACATTGCTTTATGAATCATATTGGGAGAGAAAAATCAGAGCAAAAGAAAAAAAAAAACATGGGAGAGATAAAAAGACCGGAAAAAAAGAAATGAACATTGCATATGTTGATTTACATTCAGCCTTCTTAGTTCTTTTTTTGGGTGCAGATGGCATTTTCTGTTCAAAATCTATTGGAATTGCTTTGGTAAACCATTTGATATACCAAGTCTACTGAGCAATTATTTTAAAGGATACTTTCTGTCATTATCCCCCTATAGTTATCTTTGCCCAGAAATTTTATTATATATATATATGTATGTATATATATATAATATAATATAATTATATAATATATATTACATATATATTTTTTACACACACACATATACAAATACAGCTGCAAGAAGAAGTTCTCAATATAAGTTTCTAAAAAGGTATGTGCTTAGTTTTTTAGAAGGCCTGAATTCTGGAGAAGTATACTGGAAACAAGGTGTTAACTCAATGGAACTGATGAGATGATGGTTCTCTAGTTCACATATATACTTAGTACTTAGCATGATGATGTAATGGTTCTCTAGTTTCCACATATTCAGTATGCTGTAATGATGTAATTGTACTAAGGTATAAGGTATATAAGTCCTCCTGCATTCCTCCACTAAGATCAAGACAGGGCCAGAATAAAGACTCTGGACTATATTCCTGATCGTTCTTGTGGTGTCTACCCTGCAGAGACCAAGGCCTGTCTGAAGGACTTCCAGAAAGCTAGCCTGCACATTACAATTTTCTACTAGGTTTTTCATAGTTAGAAAATGGTCATTTGGATCTTGTGTCTTCACTACATGATAAAATTCAATGATTCTGGAAGTCACAAAGATGTAGACTTATTTTTATTATTTTGACCAATGAAGAGAGAGAAGCTAGGGGAAAAAAAAGGAATAGGTAATGAAAATGACTAAAATGCTGACCTGGAATCAAGACCATCCAATTTCTGATTTGAAATCTGGCCTCAGCCATTTCCTAGGTACCCTGAAGAAGTCACTTAATTTCTATTTATTTCAGTTTCCTTATCTGTAAATGGGAATAATAATATCAATCTCCTATAGTGTTTGTGAAGATAAAATGAGGTGATATTTTTAAACCACTTTGCAAAGTTTAAAGTGGTAGGTATTGCTATTCATATAGAAAATAAACAGGGACTTCCGGTTAAGATGGCGGAGAGGAGGCTCACAGTTGCATAAGCTCCGCGCTTTCTCTCACTATCCACTTCATTACAAGCCTCTGAATCAATGCTTGACTGAAAAAAACCCACAAATAGTTACCAAGAGAAGCCATCCTTGAGATCCGCCAAGAAAGGTCTGTCTTTACTGGAGGGCTGGGGCGGTTTTAGATCGGGCGCAGGCTGAGGGCAGCGGCAGTGAGAGCACGGGAGCAGAGCTGAGAGGGGGTGGGGAGTGATCGTAGCCGTCTCTGCGGGGAGAGCTTCGCTACAGGTTTGGAACCTGCAGCAAGTCAACAGCCCAGCAGAGAAGCTAAAAACACCGGGGCTGAAGAATACAACCGCAAACAGCTGGAGTCTCTCAGGACCTGGCCCCCCCCCCCCCTTCCCCCCACTCAGTGACTCAGCAAACTCTGGGATCTCAGAGCGCAGGCGCAGCACAGTCCTGCTAGTGCCTCACTGCTGCCACCTGCAGTCTGTAGAGGAAGCTCGATAACACACCCAGCCCCCCCCCCAAAGAAAGACTCCAGTTTTTTCTGTTTTTCTTTGGTAGTGTATCTCTGATTAATAGACAGAATGAGCAAGAAGCTGAAGAGGACTTTAACCCTTGACAGCTTCTATACAGATAGAGAGCAGACTCTAAATCCTGAGGAGACTAAAAACAGGCAGTCCCCAGGTGATTCCCCAAAGGAGGAAATCATCTGTTCCTCAGAACAGATGAACCTCATAGAAGTGATTAAAAAGGCTCTCACAAGGGAGCTAGAAGAAAAATGGGAAAAGAGCCTGGAGAAAGTTAAAGAGAGAGTGGATAAAGAAGTAAAATCCTTGAAAAATAGGATTAGTGAACTGGAAACAGAAAACAGCTCTCTAAAAAACAAAATTGGCGAAATGGAAAAAAATTCCACAGAACAAAAGAACTCAATTGGACAATTAGAGAAAGATTTTAAAAAAGTGAGTGAAGAGAATACTTCACTGAAAATCAGAATTGAACAAGTGGAATTGAATGACTCGAGGAGACAAGAAGAATCAGTCAAGCAAATCCAAAAAAATCAAACAATGGAGAAAAATGTGAAATACCTTCTGGGGAAGACAACAGACCTGGAAAACAGATCCAGGAGAGACAATCTGAGAATCATTGGACTCCCAGAAAAACATGATGAAAAAAAGAGCCTGGACACTGTCTTCCAGGAAATCATCAAAGAGAACTGCCCAGAAGTCATAGGAACAGAGGAAAAAATAAACATTGAAAGGATTCATCGATCACCCACTGAAAGGGATCCTAAAATCAAAACACCAAGGAATATAGTGGCCAAATGCCAGAACCCTCAGGTGAAAGAAAAAATATTGCAAGCGGCTAGAAAAACCCAATTCAAGTATCAAGGAGCCACAATAAGGATCACCCAGGATCTGGCAGCATCCACATTAAAAGATCGAAGGGCCTGGAATATGATATTCCGAAAGGCTAAGGAACTTGGTATGCAACCAAAAATAACTTACCCAGCGAGAATGAGCATCTTTTTCCAGGGAAGAAGATGGACATTCAACGAAGTAAGCGAATTTCATCTATTTCTGATGAAAAAACCAGAACTTAACAAAAAGTTTGATCTACAAATATAGAACTCAAGAGAAATCTAAAAAGGTAAAGATTAATCTTGGGAACTATATTTTGACTATATAGATGTATAAAGAATACATGTATACCTTGTTCTAGAAATTGATGTGGAAAGGACATTGTACCAGAAAAAGGGTAAAGTGGGGGTAGTACATCTCATGAAGAGGCATAGGAAACCTATTATATCTGAGAGAAAGAATGGAGGGGGATGAATATAGTGGGTATCTTACTGCCTTCAGAATTGGCTTTAAGTGAAAAATCTTAAGACATATTCAATCTATGGTGAAACTTCTCCCATCTCATTGAAAAGTGAGAAGGGAAAAGTGGAAAGGGAAGGAATAAGCTAAGCGGAAGGAAATACGGGAACTGGGAGGGAAAGGGGTAAGATAGGGGGAGGAACTCTAAGGCGGGGGGGGGGGACACTAAAAAGGGAGGGCTGGGAGAAGCAAGGGGTGCTCACAAGCTTAATACTTGGAAGGGGGGAAAGGGGAAAGAAGGGAGGAAAGCATAAACCGGGGTTAACAAGATGGCAAGTAATACAGAATTGGTCATTCTAACCATAAACGTGAACGGGGTAAACTCCCCCATAAAGAGGAAGCGGTTAGCAGAATGGATTAAAAGCCAGAATCCTACAATATGTTGTTTACAGGAAACACACCTGAAGCGGGGAGATACATGCAGGTTAAAGGTAAAAGGTTGGAGCAAAATCTACTATGCTTCAGGTGAAGTCAAAAAAGCAGGGGTAGCCATCCTGATCTCAGATCAAGCTAAAGCAAAAATTGACCTAATTAAAAGAGATAAGGAAGGACACTATATCTTGCTAAAGGGTAGCATGGATAATGAAGCACTATCTATATTAAACATATATGCACCAAGTGGGGTAGCATCTAAATTCTTAAAAGAGAAACTAAGAGAGCTGCAAGAAGAAATAGACAGTAAAACTATAATAGTGGGAGATCTTAACCTTGCACTCTCAGAATTAGATAAATCAAACCAGAAAATAAATAAGAAAGAAGTCAAAGAGGTAAACAGAATACTAGAAAAGCTAGATATGATAGATCTCTGGAGAAAATGTAATGGAGACAGAAAGGAATACACTTTCTTTTCAGCAGTTCATGGAACCTATACAAAAATTGACCATATATTAGGACATAAAAACCTCAAACTCAAATGTAGTAAGGCAGAAATAGTAAATGCATCCTTTTCAGACCACGATGCAATGAAAATTACATTCAACAAAAAAGCAGGGGGAAGTAGACCAAAAAATAATTGGAAACTAAATAATCTCATACTAAAGAATGATTGGGTAAAACAGCAAATCATAGACATAATTAATAACTTCACCCAAGAAAACGATAATAATGAGACATCATACCAAAATGTATGGGATGCAGCCAAAGCGGTAATAAGGGGAAATTTCATATCTCTAGAGGCCTATTTGTATAAAATAGAGAAAGAGAAGGTCAATGAATTGGGTTTGCAATTAAAAATGCTAGAAAAGGAACAAATTAAAAACCCCAGTCAAACACTAAACTTGAAATTCTAAAAGTAAAAGGTGAGATCAATAAAATTGAAAGTAAAAAAACTATTGAATTGATTAATAAAACTAAGAGTTGGTTCTATGAAAAAACCAACAAAATAGACAAACCCTTAGTAAATCTGATTAAAAAAAGGAAAGAGGAAAATCAAATTGTTAGTCTTAAAAATGAA
Organism: Antechinus flavipes; assembly: GCF_016432865.1. Lineage (NCBI taxonomy): Eukaryota > Metazoa > Chordata > Mammalia > Dasyuromorphia > Dasyuridae > Antechinus > Antechinus flavipes. The sequence continues at coordinate 215,169,271 of NC_067400.1, read as the reverse complement.
AAGGGAGAACTCACCACTAACGAAGAGGAAATTAGAGCAATAATTAGGAGTTACTTTGCCCAACTTTATGCCAATAAATTCGACAACTTAAATGAAATAGAAAAATACCTCCAAAAATACAGCTTGCCCAAACTAACAGAGGAAGAAGTAAATATCCTAAACAGTCCCATCTCAGAAAAAGAAATAGAACAAACTATCAATCAACTCCCTAAGAAAAAATCCCCAGGACCAGATGGATTTACATGTGAATTCTACCAAACATTTAAAGAACAATTAACTCCAATGTTATATAAACTATTTGAAAAAATAGGGATTGAAGGAGTCCTACCAAACTCCTTTTATGACACAGATATGGTACTGATACCTAAACCAGGTAGGCTGAAAACAGAGAAAGAAAATTATAGACCAATCTCCCTAATGAATATTGATGCTAAAATCTTAAATAAAATATTAGCAAAAAGATTACAGAAAATTGTCACCAGGATAATACACTATGACCAAGTAGGATTTATACCAGGAATGCAGGGCTGGTTCAATATTAGGAAAACTATTAGCATAATTGACTATATCAATAACCAAACAAACAAAAACCACATGATCATCTCAATAGATGCAGAAAAAGCATTTGATAAAATCCAACATCCATTCCTAATAAAAACACTTGAGAGCATAGGAATAAATGGACTTTTCCTTAAAATAGTCAGGAGCATATATTTAAAACCATCAGTAAGCATCATATGCAATGGGAAAAAACTGGAACCTTTCCCAGTAAGATCTGGAGTGAAGCAAGGTTGCCCACTATCACCATTATTATTTAATATCGTATTAGAAACACTAGCCTCGGCAATAAGAGTCGAGAAAGATATAAAAGGAATTAGAGTAGGCAATGAGGAAACCAAACTATCACTCTTTGCAGATGATATGATGGTATACCTAGAGAACCCCAGAGATTCTACCAAAAAGCTATTGGAAATAATTCATAATTTTAGCAAAGTAGCTGGCTACAAAATAAATCCCCATAAATCCTCAGCATTTTTATACATCACCAACAAAACCCAACAGCAAGAGATACAAAGAGAAATTCCATTCAGAATAACTGTTGATACCATAAAATATTTGGGAATCTATCTACCAAAGGAAAGTCAGGAATTATATGAGCAAAATTATAAAAAAGTCTCCACACAAATAAAGTCAGACTTAAATAATTGGAAAAATATTAAGTGCTCTTGGATCGGCCGAGCGAACATAATAAAGATGACAATACTCCCTAAACTAATCTATTTATTTAGTGCTATACCAATCAGACTTCCAAGAAAATATTTTATTGATCTAGAAAAAATAACAACAAAATTCATATGGAACAATAAAAAGTCGAGAATCTCAAGGGAATTAATGAAAAAAAAATCAAATGAAGGTGGCCTAGCTGTACCTGATCTAAAATTATATTATAAAGCAACAGTCACCAAAACCATTTGGTATTGGCTAAGAAATAGATTAGTGGATCAGTGGAAAAGGCTAGGCTCACAAGACAGAATAGTCAACTATAGCAATCTAGTGTTTGACAAACCCAAAGCCCCTAACTTCTGGGAAAAGAATTCAATATTTGATAAAAACTGCTGGGATAATTGGAAATTAGTATGGCAGAAATTAGGCATGGACCCACACTTAACACCATATACCAAGATAAGATCAAAATGGGTCTATGACCTAGGCATAAAGAACGAGACTATAAATAAATTAGAGGAACATAGAATAGTTTATCTCTCAGACTTGTGGAGGAGAAAGAAATTTGTGACCAAAGATGAACTAGAGACCATTACTGATCACAGAATAGAAAATTTCGATTACATCAAATTAAAAAGCCTTTGTACAAATAAAACTAATGCAAACAAGATTAGAAGGGAAGCAACAAACTGGGAAAACATTTTCACAGTTAAAGGTTCTGATAAAGGCCTCATTTCCAAAATATATAGAGAACTGACTCAAATTTATAAGAAATCAAGCCATTCTCCAATTGATAAATGGTCAAAGGATATGAACAGACAATTTTCAGAGGATGAGATTGAAACTATTACCACTCATATGAAAGAGTGTTCCAAATCATTATTGATCAGAGAAATGCAAATTAAGACAACTCTGAGATACCACTACACACCTGTCAGATTGGCTAAGATGACAGGAAAAAATAATGATGAATGTTGGAGGGGATGCGGGAAAACTGGGACACTAATGCATTGTTGGTGGAGTTGTGAACGAATCCAACCATTCTGGAGAGCAATCTGGAATTATGCCCAAAAAATTATCAAAATGTGCATATCCTTTGATCCAGCAGTGTTTCTATTGGGCTTATATCCCAAAGAAATACTAAAGAAGGGAAAGGGACCTGTATGTGCCAAAATGTTTGTAGCAGCCCTGTTTGTAGTGGCTAGAAACTGGAAAATGAATGGATGCCCATCAATTGAAGAATGGCTGGGTAAATTGTGGTATATGAATGTTATGGAATATTATTGTTCTGTAAGAAATGACCAGCAGGATGAATACAGAGAGGCTTGGAGAGACCTACATGAACTGATGCTAAGTGAAATGAGCAGAACCAGGAGATCATTATACACTTCGACAACGATATTGTATGAGGACATATTTTGATGGAAGTGGATTTCTTTGACAAAGAGACCTAACTGAGTTTCAATTGATAAATGACGGACAAAAGCAGCTACACCCAAAGAAAGAACACTGGGAAACGAATGTGAACTATCTGCATTTTTGTTTCTCTTCCCGGATTATTTATACCTTCTGAATCCAATTCTCCCTACGCAACAAGAGAACTGTTGGTTCTGCAAACATATATTGTATCTAGGATATACTGCAACATATCCAACATATAAAGGACTGCTTGCCATCTAGGGGAGGGGGTGGAGGGAGGGAGGGGAAAAAAAATCGGAACAGAAATAAGTGTAAATATAATGTAATTATTAAATAAAAAAATTTAATAAAATAAAAAAAAAAAAAAAAAAGGACCAAAAAAAAAAAAAAAAAAAAAAAAAAAAAAAAAAAAAAAAGAAAATAAACAGTTTATTAAGAAGATAGGTTGAGACAATGAGCTTTGGTTTTCTGGATTTTGACTTAGATTGTAGGAATGAAGGAGACCAGGGATGAACATGAGGACTAGGAATGTATTTTTTTCTCTTGCACAGTTGCTAATATGATCCAAAGATATTTAGTTGAGAAATGACAGAAGGGAGAGAAGACTACCAAGATCCGATTGTCAGACCAAAAAAGAAAAATAACAATAGAAGGAAGAATAAAAGTAGAAAATGTAATGTTCTAGTAATTTTTTCAGAGGAAGTGACAATATTAAGGTACAGAAAAGATCTCCAGATGCTTATTACCATTGTACAGCATATGAATAAACATTTGAGGAATAAACATCCCTAAGTAAGATAACAAAAGGCAAAAACTTTCAAAGGATCCATCTTGTTAGCTAGTAACAAATAATTTTTATCATAAATAATTGAAGAATCATGACTTTTAGATGAATATACCAGTCCCTTATGTACTGCATGAGGAAGCATAAAATGAAGAAATGAAACCAGAAGAGCAGGAGTCACTAGACTAGTCACAGAAAATACTCATGAAGGAAAGAAACCAGTTTTGAAAGAATTGAAAGTGATTTTTATGGGGAGGGACAATGTAATCATTTTATTAATAAGGCCAATAGGTTATTAAAAATAATTGTCATTTCGTTATCTCTTTCAGACCAGAGATAAACACTTTATCAAGGATTTCTTGGGACTTATGAGGAAAGACAATGTGAAAGGGGAAAAATGGATGACAAAATAGCTTGAGAAAAATTAAAGGGGGCAATCCCCCTTGATAACATTCACAAAGTTAAAGAGAGTAGTCCCCTTTGATAATTAGATTTTTCAGATAATGGTTTTTCCCTTTGGCTTTGATTTTTTTTCCTTACATGTCTCCCATCCTCTATATAATTCTGATGTAGAAATACTAATCCTTGATATATCCAAAACAGAAGAAAACATTTAGTAGAAAATAAAAATTATAACAACAGATATTCATACTTTCCATTACTTTCACTAATCCTGTGATCTTAGGCAAGTCATATAATCTCACTTAACCTTAGTTTTATCATCTGTAAAATAAAGATAGACTTGATGACCTCTGAGGCCTCTTTCATTACTAATATCATAATCTAGGACTTTATTAAGATGAACATTATAAAGCAAGGAAGTTAACATTATTTTACAGATATCTCTGATTCATAATTTGACTATAGCAATTCATTGAATATATATTCTACTTAGAAGGAATAAATTACATTTTTTAAAAGGGATGCTGGAATATTTTTGTTTATTAAGAGGCATACTCATATGTGGAAATCATGCATAAATAAAAAATAAAACAATAAAGATTAAAGGATAAAAAAAGACAAGATAAATATTCCTATTGCATACAAAAAAAACTTACATACTATCTTTATATTATATCCCTGAACAGAATCCATATATCAGCTTAATTGAATTCATTACCCAATGTCCTCCAGATATAGCATAGTTTTCACTTCAGTACTTCTACTTATCAAACTTCCTCCCTCTGAAATATCCTTCCTTCCCATTTCACCTAAGAAAATCTTCCTTCTTCACCATTCAAATACCATGTTTTCAATAAGGCCTTCCTATTCCTCGGAATGTATTTCCACACATTCAAAGTATGCTGTCTGTCATTTTATTATGACATTTTGATTTCTATATTATTATTTGTATTCCTACTCATTCAGGAATGATGAGTAAACACTCATCCCAGTCTCATAATCTCTCTCTCTCTCTGTCTCTGTTTCTGTCCCTTTCTGTCTGTCTCTGTCTCTGTCTCTGTCTGTCTCTCTGTCTTTCTGTCTCTCTCTCTCTCTTTCTCTCTCTGCTATATCTTTCTGTTTCTCTGCTTTTTTTCTCTGTCTTTATCTTTCTGTCTGTCTCAGAGACACACATATGTACACTACATAGCTTGTAAGCTACTAGACAGTAGGAACTGTTATTATTTTATGCCTATCACTTCCTAATAGCCATGTAGTCAAAAGATACAAAAATGCTTCTTCAAAATAATACAGCTAAATTTTGAATCTCTCTAGAGAAATGGAACTGGGCCATAATATTCCATTATATCAAATTAAAAACTTTTTGAAAGAAACAACACACATTACATATATTATAGATATATCTAAATATGTAACATACACAGATGTATGTGTATGTATATATTTAAACATACATATACACACATGCATTTCTATACTAATATGGATTTATGCCATCAAGTTCAACATCTTCATATAATGAACACTCATACACACCTAGAGAGCCTCTGAAATTCCTTCTATATCAAGACTGATTTGATATCTGTTCCCACATACAAAAACAAATAAACAATTAAAAATCCCTTGATATATTTTCATTAGTCTTTGGCATTCTTCTTATTGTTAGATGGGGAGTATGTTACTATAGAGATATATAAGAATATTAAAAATACCCACTACCACCTGTTATTTACAAGTGTTTTATATTTATCTATATGTATGTGTGTGTGTATAATATAAAGTATATTTTAGAATCATTTTGTCTTAAACAATTTTTGTTTAACCCTGATTTAGCTATTATAATGTGCCAAACTCATTATTTTTATTCCATTTTACATATTTTCTTAATTGGTCAAATAATTCAGAAGACATGATTCTTTATCTCTGGGATATGATTCTAGCACATTTTTCTCTAAGAAATCAACCTCACTAAATTTGCCAGTCATAAAGTTCTAATAACTGCTCTGAGCCAAATTCAAGTCTCAGATTCAATCCTTTTCTAGTCCATGAGTTTTAAGTTTCATTAATTAAAGATAAGCAAACACCACGTGGATAATCGTAGGTATTATTTTAGATCCAATGAAGGATAGACAGTTTAAGAAATGAATTGAATGGCCCACTAAAAAAAAAAGAGATTTAAGAAATTCATGGTAATTGGCTTGGCTCTATAATTCTATAATTTCTGCTTTTGGGAGGATGAAGATTGTGAATCTCTAGGGTTCAAACTTCTCAACAGCAGTGAGGTTAAAGCCAATTAATCTCATTTAAGTCTTGTAGCAATACAGTGAGCCTCTGGAAGTGGAGAAGAATCAGACTGCCATAGGAGGGGCAAACTGACCCAGGTGAGAAACATGAAAGCTTCAATACTAATCAGCATTAGGGAGTGAGTACAAACAAATTGGGAAACCCAATTTCAAAAAGAATAAGAAAAAAGAGGGAAAGGAATGACATGGAACAGAACAGAAGAGAAATTCATGATGGCATGGCATCTGGAACAAATGGAGAGGAAATGGTGAAAAAATGTGATTGCACACTTGAAACATGGAATGAAACATTGTAAGTGTGAAGAAAAAAGGCCTAAACTTGCAAATAATAGTAGCAACCCTCACATGGGATTGTTATGAAGAACTAATGAGATAATATGTGTAAAGGATTTAGAAACCTATACTATACAAAAGCTATATTTTGTTATTAAAGTCACCTTGGTGGCATAATGTTTTACAATGCTGGACTTGGAAAAAAAGAAGAATTGCATTTGAACCTTGTTTTAGACACTTATTAAATGTGTGGGCTTGCTAAGGCACTTCATCTCTTCCTCAAACTTCTGCCTCCATTTCTTCATTGCTAAAGTAAGAGTATTGTTAGCCCTTATCCATCAAGAATATTTTGAGAATCAATAAATATGCTTTATAAATATTAAAGGACTAAAATTAGCTAGTATTTTTAAGGACACAGAGGAATAATATGACTAATAGGATCATAGATGTGTGTGTGTGTTTATTAGTCTTCTTTAGCATTCTTGTTGTGGTTAGATGAAAAACATTTTAATGCAAAGGAATATAAAAAGACTAAAAATATCTGCTTCTATTTTTAAACACTATTAAAATGTTTTACATGTATATGCATATGTATGTACAGAGACAGAAACAGAGAGAAAGACAGAGATAGTCTTTTAAAATTATTTTTATTTTTAAAATATTTTTATTTATTAACGTTTTCCAACTATATGTAAAATAACTTTAACACTACTTTTTTTTAAATGAATGCCAAATTCTTTTTCCCTTCTGCACCTTCTCCTTCTTTGAGAAGGTAAACAGTTGATATTGTATGTGAAATCAAGCAAAATTTCTATATTTGCCAAACTGTGAAAGAAACACAAACACATAAATAAAAATAATGTGAATTTAGAGTTCATCAGTTTTATCTCTGGAGATAGCATCTTTCATCAATGGCTCCTTTGGAATTATCATGAATAATTGTCTTGATGAAAGTAACTATGTCCTTCACAAATTGATCATCTTACAATACTGCTGTTACTGATTAGATGTTATCCTGGTTCTACTCACTTCACTTTGCATCAATTCATGCCTCCCCAGTTTTTTGTTTTTCTGAAACCATTCTTTTTACTATTTCTTACAGCAAAATTGTATTGTCACAATCATATCATAACTAGTTCAGTCATTCACCAATTGATTGGCATCTTTTTAATTTCCAAAATTTTGCCACCACAAAAAGAGCTGATATATGTGTACATGTCATGTGATATGTATAAATATAGATACACACACACACACACACACATATATAATACAACTAATGGACATATTCTTTCCTTTCCTTTTAAAAATCTTTTTCTGATTGGAAACGGAGTGGATTCTCATCAGCTGGAGAATGGCTGAATAAGTTATTGTATATGAATGTTATGGAATATTATTGTTCTATAAAAAAAAAAAGATCAGGAGGATGATTTTATAGAGACCTGGAGAAACTTACATGAACTGATGCAAAGTGAAATGAACAGAACCAGGAGATCATTGTACATGGCAACATTAATATTATACAACAATCAATTCTGATGGATGTGACTTTCCAACAATGAGATGATTGATGCCAGTTCCAATGATCTTATGATGAAGAGAGCCATCTACAAATAGAAAGAGGACTGTGGAAACAGAATGAGGATCACAACATAACATTCTCACTCCATTTGATGTTGTTGATTTGCCTTTTGTTTTCTATTTATTTTCTTTCCTTTTTGATCTTATTTTTCTTGTGCATCAAGAGAATTGTATAAATAGATTTATACATATAGGATTTAACATATATTTTAACATGTATAACATATATTGCCATTCAGGGGAGGGGGTGGGGGAAAGAAGGGGAAAATCTAAACCACGAGGCTATGCAAGGGTCAATATTCCAATATTCCAATTAAAATTATCCACACATATGTTTTGAAAATAAAAAGTTTATTTTTTTAATCTTTTTTCTGATAAAGGCTGTCCTTTCTCTAATCTCCTCTCCCTCCTACTTTCCTGTAATTCAGGCTAGATTTCTATGTCCAACTAAGTGTGTATGCTATTCCTTCTTTGAACAAATCCCAATGAGAATAAGGTTCAAGCTTCCCTTTTACTTCCCCATATGTCACTCCCTACTGTGAAAGATCTTTTGTGCTTCTTTTATGTGAAATAATTTACTCCATTCTATCTGTCCCTTTCCTCTTTTCCCAGTCTATTTCTCTTTCTCACACCTTAAAGATATAATTTCATCATATCACCTGAGCTTTCCGTCTATCTATGTTGCTTCTGTCTAATAAGGACATTCTAAGGAATTACAAGTATCATCTTCCCATAGAGGAATGTAAACAATTTAATTTTATTGAATCCCCTGTGACTTCTTTTTTCCTATTTACCTTTTATTCTTCTCTTGAGTCTTGTATTTGAAAGTCAAATTTTCTATTTGGCTCTGGTCTTTTCATCAAGAATGCTTGAAAGTGCTTTGTTTCTTGAATATCCATTTCCCCTCTGATCTATTTTACTGTTTTGCTAATTAGGTGGTTCTTAGTTGTAATCATAACTCCTTTATCTTCTGGAACATCATATGTCAAATCCTTCAAATTTTTAATGTAGAAACTCTAAGTATTATGTTATCTGATTGTGGCTCCATGGTATTTGAATTGTTTCATTTTTGTCTGCTTGCAATATTTTCTCTTTGACCTGGGAGCTCTAGAATATGACTTCCTAAGAGTTTTCATTTTGGGATCCCTTTCAGGAGGTGATCAATGAATTTTTTCAATTTCTATTTTACCCTCTCTTTCTAGAATATCAGGGTGATTATCTTTGATAATTTCTTGATACATAGGCTCTTTTTTTCAATTATGATTTTTTTCAGGTAGTATAATTATTTTTACCTCATTTTTTCTAATAAATTTATTTTTAATACACATTGTTTTATGAATCAAGCTGGGAGAAAAATAAAAGCAAAATGGAAAAACTATGGGAGAGAAAAAAAAACATAAAAAAGAAGTGAACATAGCATGTGTTGCTTTACCTTCAGTCTCCTTAGTTCTTTTTTTTTTTTGGACTTATATGGCATTTCTGCCCAAAGTCATTGGGATTGCTTTGGATCAGTGAACTACTGAGAACTAAGCCTTTCATAGTTGATCTTTGAACATTCTTGCTGTTATTGTGACCAATGTATTCCTGGTTCTTCTTATTTCTCTCAGCAACAGTTCATGTAAATCTTTCCAGGCCTTTCTATAATCAGCTATAATCATTTTTTATAGAACAATACTATTCCATTACCTTCATACACCACAACTTGTTCAGCCATTCCCTAAATGATGGGCATCTACTCATTTTCCACTTTTTTGTTACCACAAAAAGAGCTGCTACAAACATTTTTGCACATTTTCCCTTCCTTTATCATTTCTTTGGGACACAGACTTAGTATAGCTCTTTGTACATTGCTCTTCCAATACAGATTGCTCTCCAAAATGGTTGGATCATTTCACAGCTTCACCAACAATGCATCAGGGTTCCAGTTTTTCCACATCTCCTCCAACATTTATTGAGAGGTGTGAGGTGGTACATAAGACTTGTTTTAATTTGCATTTTTCTAATCAATAGTAATTTAAGATATTTTTTCAAATAACTTTTGATGGCTTTAATTTCACCTTCTGAAAATTGTTTGTTTATATTCTTTGCCCATTTATCAAATGGAGAATGACTTGTATTCTTATAAATTTGATACAATTCTTTATATATATTTAGAAATGAGACCTTTATCAGAAACACTGGCTGTAAAGATTTTTTCCCAGTTTTGACTTCTTTTTTAAAATCTTGTTTCTGTTGGTTTTGTTTGTGCAAATGTAATCAAATTTTTCCATTTTGTCTTTCATAATGTCTTCTCCTTTTTCTTTGCTCATAAATTCTTGTCTTCTCCAAAGATTTGATAGGTAAATTATCCCTTGTTTTCCTAATTTCATTATGGCATCACCTTTTATGCTTGGATCACATAACCATTTAGACATTATTTTTGGTATTGGATGGGAAATATAGTTTTATGGTGAGTTTGATATTATTTTCCAGTTTTCTCAGCAGCTAATTTTTTTTTTTTTTTTTTTTTTTGTAAAATAATGAGTTCTTATTCCAGAAGCTAGAGTTTGGGGGTTTATCAAATACTAAATTCCTATATGCCTTGATTTTTGTATTGTATGTATTTAATCTATTCTACCAATTCTCTACTCCATTTCTCAGCCAATACCAAATGGTTTTGATGACTGCTGTGTTATAATATATTTTTAAGTTTGGTGCTGCTAAGCCATCATCCTTTATTTTTTTTCATTGTTTCCCTCAATAATCTTGACTTTTTGTTCTTCCAGATATTATTTTTTTTAGTTCTATAAAATAATTTTTGGCAGTTTGGTTGGTATGGCCCTGAACAAGTAGACCAAGATGTCATTTTTATTATATTAGCTCAGCCTAGCCATGAATAATTGATATTTTTCCAGTTGTTTAGATCTGATTTTATTTGTGTGAGAACTGTTTTGTAATTGTGTTCACATAGTTCTTGGGTTTGTCTTGGCAGGTAGACCCTCAAGTATTTTATGCTGTCAAGAGTAATTTTAAATTGAATTTCTCTATCTTTTGCTAATGGGCTTTGAATCTAATAATTCTTAAATGATCCCTCCCGAATCCAATTTCTATGTCAGTTGCTTTTCCAGTGATACATTTCATATTTTTCTTTGTTTCCATTATTTTCATTTTATTTGATAGTTTCTTGGTGTCTCCTGGAGTCATTAGCTTCCAACTGTTCAATTCTAATTTTTTAAGAATTAATTTTTGTTTTGTCTAGCTTTTATATCTGTTTTTTCCATTTGGCCAATTCTACTTTTAAAGGAGTTGTTTTCTTCAGTGATTTTTTATATCTTTTTCCATTTTTTTGTGCTTTTTAAATCTAATTGTTGATTCTTTTCCCCATAATTTTTTTTTGCATTATGCTCATTTATTTTTCCAATTTTTCCTGTGCCTTTCTTATTTGATTTTAGAAATTCTTTTAAACTCTTAATAAAGTTATTTTGAGGCCTGAGCCTTCACTTTTTTTGTTTGAGGCTTATCATGTAGGTTTTTTAGCAATGTTATTGTCTTACGAATATGTGTTTTGATATTCCTTGTTATCATAGTAGTTTTTTATAGACCAGTTTATTATTTGGGAGCTTTAGTGTTTGTTTGTTTGTTTTTCTGTTTATTTTCAACCTATTTTGTGGCTTTAAAAATGAGCTCTGCTCATGAGTTGGAGGGGGGAACTGTCCTAAACTTTCTGCATGGAGTCTGCTGGCCCTTGCTGTTTCCTTGCTATTGAGCCAGGACTGTGAGAGATCCTGGCCATTTACCTTTCCTGGAATGTGGAGCCTCCTGTTGGCTTGCTGGGGCATGATCTAATGTTGGCTTGTCCAGACCCAAATTAAACTGGGTTTTCTTTTTCTGAGTGAGACAGACTGTCATGACAATGTTCTAAGTTGTCTTGGACTGGAAAAATGTAATATCCTATGTTTTTTTTTTTTTTTTTTTTTTTTGTATCATCACTCCAGGATTCACTTGAAGACATTGTTTAATAGTTATTAGAGGTATATTTGGGATAGTTCAGGTGTTTCTGCCTTAGTCTGCCATATTTGAATCCTATAAGTCTCCTATTTCTGTTTTAGAGAACATTTTGTGTAACATTATATAAGTTGTTTTTCTACAAAATCACTCTACTTTACTGATGGGATTTTCTTTTACCAAGAAGTTATAGCCTATAATTTATATAAATTAAGCTGATATTCTGATCAGTGACCATCTCATCTCCAAATTCAACTTTTTTGATTTGGAATTTTTCCTTGCCCATATCTAAATAACTCAAATTCATAAAATACTTTCTGATTTTCAAATTTTCAGCTGATTTATATCTCAATCATCAAGGTTCAGAATGTCAAGAAATATTTTCTTCCTAAAAAAAAATTCTTTCTACTTTTACTTTACAATTACCTAGAGTAAATATTGATTTTATCAATATATGCTTTATTCTTTCAACTATCTTCATAGTCCAAGCATTTTAAAAGCAGAAATATTTTTATGTTGAACTAATATATAAAATGCTTGGATGGTCCTGAGCCAACAGGCATAGATATATAGAAATAGACTAAGACACTATTAAATGCAAAATAAATGATTGATTAATTAATAATATATAGTCAATCTTTTTTTAACCACAAATTCTTTTCTCTTTACTCATAATCTGATATATTCCTTCAATCAATAAGCAAATTTAAATTAAGTACTTAAAATGAAGCAATGTGAGATAGTGTAGTGATTAAAAAACTGCCCTCAATGTCAGGAAGACCTTGGTGCAGCTATCGATCCTGAAACATACTGACTGTGGGACTCTGTAAAAGTCACTTAACCTCTCCTTGCTTTAAGTCAAGATTTCTTAAACTGTGGATTGTGACCCCATATGAGGTTATGTAACTGAATGTTGTGGTCAACAAATTATGATTTATTATCAATAAATGTTTAATTTGTATACCTATTTTATTTACCTAGGGTCATGTAAAATTTTCTAAAAAGGGGTCAGAAATGGAAAAAGTTTAAGAAGTGCTTCTTTAAGCTTTAGAAGAGGACAACTTGCTTAGTAAACTTTGTTCATATAGGAGTATTCTATACTAAATAAATCATAAGTTCTTTTCTTATCTAGAGGATACAATGCAGATAATAATTCATACATAAATATCACACAGATAATAATTCATACATAATTTCTCAACCTTTGCCATTTTTGACAAGAACTTTCTGTGAAATCTTCATAAAGTATCTATATAATATATTAAAAAACTTTTTTTTAATTTGTGACTACTAGTATAACAATCAGACCATTGCTTTGTGCTTGTTACTTTTCTTGCCATACTGTATGTGTACTTGAAGATGTCTTTTGTATCATTTCTTTTATGCAAAGCATTACTGGAATATCTTAAATCTTATAATCACCAAATGTCATTTATTTGGTTTGGATAGGGCAAGGGATTACATTCAAATTCTTGTCTAATCATAATTTCTGTGATTTGTTGGCATATAGTATCATTGAAAGAATATAGGTATTGAAAGATTCACATCAGTGGCAGTAAACAATTTGGGAGCATGGAAAAATTGTGATCCAGACAAAATTATAATCCTAAGAAATAGGTCTGACTTAACTCAGTACACTGCTTAAGAAACTCCTTCCTCTCTCTAGAAAAAAATGCACACTCATGTTTGTCATGTAAAGCATTTCATAATTTGGGTTTACCTTATCTTTTGGGACTTACTTTATATTACTCTCCACCATACACAAGATCATGCATTGCATTTGTTTATCTGCTATTCCCCCAATGTAATACAAATTTCTTGAGTGCAAGGGTTGTTTTATTTTTGTCTTTGTATATCTAGAACCTAGCACAAAGTCTTATATATGGTAGATGCTTAATAAATGTTTGCTGACTATTTATATACATCTAATTATTTTCAAACATATGAAATAATTATCTATATTATTATTCTATTAGATTGGTCCTAGAATCTAGGGACTACCATTTCTCATTTTTGTGTCTTTAGCAGAAATCACAATCCCTCATATATATATATATATATGTGTGTGTGTGTGTGTATATGTATATGTATATATATATATATGTATATATATATGAGTCAACATATATTTATTAATTATCTAATATATACTTAATAAGTGATTGTCAAAGTGAATTGATAGCACAGTTCCATTTTCTATCCATTATTCTCAATAAAAAGCATAAGCATTAGTGTCTCCAAAAGTAGCATTTAGAAAAACAAAAAAGAAATAATTTCAAAGGGAAATATTAGGATATTAGGTACTTTTGATCCCTCAATTTGAGGGATCCTGGAATACCCTAGATGAGAAAAAGCAATCTAGGCCTGAATTATCTTTCTGTCTTAGATGACTGTGGGTCCCTTGAGAGCCTTTAGAACTAAGTGATCCAAATTTTGAAAAATATGACAAGCCATATTGATTAAATTTTTAACAAAACAATGAACTGTAGTTGTGGTTGAAATATAACATAAAAGATGCCCTAGGCTCACAAAGATGCTTTGTGATGATTGAGGGTATGACCTGCATCTAATCGAAATAACAGATATAATTTATTTATGAAAGGAAAAGTGTAATTTAATCTTGACCAGTGGTTTTATCTGTTTTCAAAGTGCAAGAGATATTCTGATATCATCAGGTTAGAGATGGCTAGACAGATAATTTTATGGACTAATTTTAAAGGTTTTATTTTTAAAAGATCAGTCTCATGTGATAATTATAATTATCAAATTAGAGGTGACATGGCATGTTAGAAAGATAATTTATCCAAGAGTTAGAGGACAGGGGTTCAAGTAGCAAATCTTAAACTTAATAGCAAGTTAATGCTAAGAAGTTACTTCAAAGATTTAAGCATCCTTTATTTTATTTTTACAAATTGGGAAAAATAATATTTACAGTACTTCATGAGGTTATTGTGAGGAAAGCCATTTATAATCCTTGAAGTTTATAAATATGAGATTTTAAATTTGCTTTAATCTATATTCTTTTAAGTATAGTAGGGAGTATATTTGCTTTAAATTAATGTTTGTGGAATGAAAAAGCTTCTTGCAGATAATATGGCTTCACATTTCATGGATTGGCAAATTTGCACAGCTCAAAGTGGAGTCAGATCCCAGGGTTTGTTAGATAGTGAGCTAGGATACAGATGTTCTTAATATACCTGTAATATATTCATCACCCACAAATATCTTTAGAGGGAAGCTCTGCTTTTTTCTTACAGAAAAATGCTGAGCATGAGAATAGACTGCTTCCAACTATCAAAATATTCTCCCTTCACAAGAAAGCATCCAAAAGGGGTTTGCTTTGCATACTACAATAGTATGGGTTGCATTATGTGGAAAGAAAGATAAAGAGGGATATAACGACTGATCTATTTCTTAGAGAGTGATAGGAAATCACTTGCACCATTTTTCATCAATGGATCTGATGAAATGTCGTGGAGCACGATGTCCTCATGCCAGGTACTGCTTGCAACATCTACTTCAGATTTCCTTTTGTGTGTTACATTCCCCCATTTCCTTAAGGTATTTGAGGTTAGGCTCTGTATCTGGTTTGACACCACTGCTCTTAACTATCTTTCCTAAATCTTTTACAGAATGTTTAAGTTATGCCAATGAATTTAGAGATCCAATTGCTATCTCTCATATGTGTGTGTAATTTTGTATACCTAAAAGAGCTATACAAATGTCATATTTCATTATTATCTGAAATATTATCTATTATGATAGAATTGTAAAAGTTAAACACCCTGTATGTGAATGATGATTTTGCATGGCTTTCATATGCGTATTGATTTAGAACTTTTGAGTTACATATGTGACTCATTTTTTCAAAATAGGTTGGGTATGATGGCCCACAGATGTGTGTATGGAAATATCTGAAATGGAGACATATCATTAAAAAAAAAGGATTTAGGAAAGATAGTCTAGAAAGTGGTATCAAAATAAAATAAAAATATTATTGATATTGTATTGTGTTTTTATTTATTTGGTAAAAACTACTCAATTGCACTTAAATCTAGTTTGGGTTGCATTTTGGTATTATGTGGGCAACATATGATTCTTGAATTTGACACCATTGTTCTAGAAAATATGTTGCAAATGATGGGGCTAGTGATAATTTTTTATCCCATACCAGTTTATTAAATAGCAAAATGAGATCATTAGTGCTTAGGTAAATCCTACAGGGTTTTGTTGTTGTTGTTGTTTGTTTTTTAGCTTCGAGTCCTTTTTTTTTTTTTTACTAGAAAATAGTTAAATTTGGTTGATATCATTAGGTTAGAGGTTCTGAGTTGTAAAAGGATTGGTTGGTTGTTGTCCTTAATAGCTGAAGAAGATCAAGATGACATTACTATAGTGTGTCTGACTGAGGATGATCAAATCAATATGGATTGAGAAGGTTCTTCTACAGGTTAGTTATATATAGTCCACATGAATATTTGGAATAGAGATGTCTCTAAATTCACACATCTCATGTTTCTTTTGTACTAGCAATTCTGCTTTGCTCATAGAGCATAGTATCTTTTTAACTGTGAGCACACCATGCTGGATAGTCTTGTGCCAGTATCTCCTATGTTTCGAATCAATTTCAAGACTTTTCAGAGAGACCTTCAAGTGTCCTTGTGACATTTTTTGCTGACCACTATGTAAGTGTGAGTTCTCCATTAAATAGTCTTTTAAGCAAACATATTTTTAGAATTTGAACAACATCACACTTTCTTGCAATAGGGTTTGAATGTTTATCAATTCAGCTTGAGAAAGGACCTCAGTATCTTATCTTGCCAGGTGATCTTCAGACTCTTCATAAGACAATTCAAATGGAAGTGATCCAATTTCCTGGCATGGCATTGGTAGACTGGTCAGGTTTCACAGGTGTGCAACAAAGAGATCAGCACAATGGTTCTGTAACCCTTCCTTTAGTTCAGTAACTTAATACCTCCTCTCTCTCCTAATTGCCTTTGGAGTTCAAACACTGAGCTAGCTGGCAACGCATGTGTCAAATTTGTTTATATATCCTCGGAAAATGTAATACCAAGCAATTGTGCTAAATCCAATTGGATATCCACAGGAAGTCTAGCACCCAGAGGGTGAATTTGTAGGAGAGGAAAGCTACCATCAGAAAAACAGAAAAAAACAAAAGCTTCTACGTCAAGATGTATTGGACTCAAGACCATGAGTAGTATAGTGCTTGGCTCATAGTTAATGCTTATTAATTGAGTGATTGTAATTACTGTTCAAACTCCTATTGTTACTAAGAAGAAAATTCTTTTTTTAACTACTGAGAACTATGTGAATGTAAGCTGTTAATATGAATAGCAAGGTCCTTTGGTGGTGAGGAAAAAGTAAACTCTAGTTATCATTGGGAGATAATAGGAGCTCATTTATATCTGTTAGTGCTGTATATATTCTATTAATGCTGGAAATCATTAATAAAGCAAATACTTTTTTACAGAACTCAAAACATATATTAACCTTGTGACTACTTTTTAATTGTAATATATTTTAATAAGTAATTGCATCATTAAATTAAACCTACTTTGGAAAAAAACTATTTCAAATAATATGTTGAGAAACACATACAAACACATACTCATATACCCTATACAATAAAACAAATAGTTTTTAGAGTTTATTGAATCTCTAGAGTGGTTTTTAAGTAATCAAATAAATATTTATTTATTAAATTTTATAATCTCAAATAAGTATTTTATTGAGTATCCAAAACAATAATAGATAATAAGTTAGGTATAAGATAAATATAAAAATAATTAAAAGTTAACAATAGTCAAGAATAATGCATGTTAGTCATTTTTACTTATTTTAAATGTATTTGTTTAATATTTTCCCAGTTATATTTAAACTTTTTTTACATTTGTTTTTAAAATTTTTGAGTTCCAGATTCTCTCCCTCATACTTAACCCAATTAAGAGACCACATGTGAAGTTATGCAAAACATTTCCATAAACATCATGTTGTATGGAAAAAATAGATCTCCCATCCTAATGAAAAAAAACTTTCAAGAAAAATGAGGTTATAGAGACAGACAGACAGAGACAGACACACACACAGAGAATGTGTGTGTGTGTGTGTGTGTGTGTGTGTGTGTGTGTGTGTGTGAGAGAGAGAGAGAGAGAGAGAGAGAGAGAAAATATGCTTCAATCTATATTCAGGCACAATCAATTGTACTGCTGATAATAGTGAAGAAATTTATAGGTTGTTATTCCACAATATTACTATTACTTTGCATATAGTACATTTCACTTTGATTGAGTTCATGGAGGACTTTCCAGGCTTTTTATCTGAAAGCATTATGCTTCCCACAGAACAATACTATTCCATCATAAATACATACTACAATTTATTCCGTCATTCTCCAAATGATGGACATCTTCTCAATTTCCAATTTTTTGCTCTGAGAAGAAAACTGCTATAAATATTTTGGACGTATACATCATTTTCATTTTTAAAAATTCTCTTTTGGTATTCATGCCTAGTAGTGGTGCTGTTAGGTCAAAGGATATTCATGAATTCAAAGCCCTTTGGCATAGATCATATCTTTTGATCATATGTCAATTGGGACTTGGCTCTTATTTTTTATAAATTTGATGGTCCCCTCTATATTCAAAAAATGAGGCCTTATCAGAGAAACTTGCTTTGAAATTCTTTTCAAATTACTATTTCCTATTTCCCTCTTTTTATTCTTGCTCTTCTTTTACTCTGTCTCTCCTCAAAAGTCTTTTACTATTAACCACTCCCTCCCTCTGATATGTCCTTTCTCTCTCTTTTTTTTTTTAACCCTCCCTCCCCCCCTTCTCATATCCCATTCACCTCGTGTTTTCCTGCACGGTAAGATAAATTTCTATAGTGTATTTTATTCCCACTTTGGGCCAACTCTGATGAGAGTAAGGTTCATTCAGTCCCCCTCTCCTCTTCCTCTTCCCCTCAATTGTAAAAGCTTTGTCGCCTCATTTTTATGGCAAATAATTTACACCATTCCACATCTCTCTTTCCCTTTCTTCCAGTATATTCCTCTCTCACTCCTTAATGTCATCATTTTTGAAATATTATTCCTTCATATTCAACTCACACTTGTATCCTCTCTTTAAACACACTCCTTCTGTCATATAATGAGAAAGTTCTAGTGAATTACAGTATCATGCTCCTGTGTAGGAATGTAAGCAGATAAACCTTATTAAGTCGTTTGATGATAATCCCTTTCTTGCTTATTTCCTTATTCTTTGCCAGAGTTCTGTATTTGAAAATCAGATTTTCCATTCAGCTCTGGTCTTTTTATCATGAATCTTTGCAAATCCTCTATTTTATTGAACTTCCACCTTTTCCCTTGAAAAATTATCCTCAGTTTTGCTGGACAGGTGATTCTTGGTTATATTGCTAGTTCCATTGCTCTCAGGAATATCATTTTCCATGGCCTCTGGTTCCTTATTGTAGAAGCTACTAAATCTTGTGTTATTTTAATTGGGACTCCACTGTTTGAATTTTTTTTCCTAGATGCCTGCAATATTTTCTCCTTGACCCTATAGCTCTGGAATTTGTGTATAATATTGCTGGGAGTTTTCATTTTGGGATCTCTTTCAGGAAATGATTACTGGATTCTTTCAATTTCTATTTTACCTGCTGGTTCTAAAATATCAGGACAGTTTTCCTTGTAATTTCTTGAAAAATGATGCCCAAGTTCTTTTTTTTCAATCATGACTTTCAGTAGACTGATAATGTTTAAGTTATCTCATTTGCAATCTATTTTCCAGGACAGCTGTTTGTCCAATGATATACTTCACATTTTTTCCTTTTTTTTTCTTTTATTTTTGATTTTGTTTTATTGTATCTTGATTTTTCATAAAGTCATTAGCTACCTTTTACTCAATTCTAATTTTAAGGGATTTTTTTCAGTAAGTTTTTGTACCTCCTTTCTCATTTGTTCAGTTTTGCCTTTAAAGCATTATTCTCCTCATTAGCTTTTTGTATTTCCTTTTGTACTACTATCGATTCTTTTCATAATTTTTCTCTTATCTCTCTTACTTGATTTTCAAAATACCTTTTGAGTCCTTCCATGTCTTGAGCCCAAATCCTATTTTTCTTGAAAGCTTTGTCTATAGGAGCTGTGACTTTGTTATCTTCTCTTAATTGTGGGTTTTAATCTTCCTTGTCACTATAGTAATTTTCTATGATCAGAATCTTTTTTTCTGTGGTCTGCTCATTTCCCCAGATTATTACTCAACATCTAACTCTTTTTAAAAGTAGACCTCCATTTCCAGAGTAGACTGTTCAAACTGTTTTTAGAGATCTTTCTAGGAATTTGACAACAAGCCCTCTTTACTAAGCCCTGGATCTGTGAGGGATGTCTCTGCCCCACTGTAGCTATAAGATCTAGTGTGTTAAAGAAACAGAGTCCTGCTTAGCTTGTTCTATGTCCAGGACTGGGGCTAGGCTTGGTACTGGTGCTGCACTGGCACAGCCTGCACTAAAGATTACACTCTGGACAGCCGCTCTATTACCACAGATTTTTTCAGTTGACTTTTGAAATCCTCTTTGGTGTTTCTGGGCTAAGAGATAAGGAAGTCACCAGTACTGCCCCTGACTCAGAGATTCTGCTTTGCTGAAACTGGGGTCAGGAGCAGGGGCTGGGGCAGAGGTTGGGGTCAGGGCTGTGCTGGAGTGGTCTGTACTAGAATTTTATGCTGGGCTGCCATCCTGATTCCGTAGATCTTTTCTGCTGATTTTCCAAGTTGTATTTGGTGGCTCTGGGTTGAGAAATGTAGAAATAATGTTGATAGAGAGGACTCTAGACTCATTCCTGCTTTATGGGTCCAGGGCTTGGGCCTGAGCCTTTCTGTGCCAGGACTGGGCACTGGACACCCACCCAGGTTCTACAAACTTTTTTGCTGTAAATGTTTTACTCTATTTTTTTTTTTTTTGGTGTTCTGATGCTCTAAAATTTGCTTAGAGTCATTATTTAATGAAATTTGGAGCACTTTGGGGAAGAGATTGGGTAAGTTTCTGCCTTTACTCTGCCACTTTGGCTCTGCCTCCTCAATATAGTCATTTTTAAAGAAAACGTTTCTAAAATAAATGTACCCAATTTTCTTTCTCACTAAGTCATATCTGTATTGAGAATACTAATTTAAAAAGGTCATGGATTTTATTTTTCAGGTCCCTAGAAGATGATTTATTATTACAGATTCTAAAGAGTCAATAGACATTTCTAAGGATCAAATTTGCTACTAGGGAGTAAATAAGAGAACACATTGAAAAATGGAATTCAATATTTTCCCATTTTCTTATCATGTGAATTGTTGGTAAGTAAAATAAAGTAAAGTAATCTTCAATGGGACTCAGGGATAAAAATCTGTTATACTCATTTTCCTTTTGTGCGGTATCAAGATATTGAGACATCTATAATCCTACACGCGATCTTAGCCAAAAGGCCAAGAAGCAATGTCATCTATAATCCTAAAAAGTATTAAAAACTGATTCCAAAATCTACAACTAAACACTAATCCATGAAGTCAAGAGGTTGAGAGTGAGTAGAAGATTAGAATAGGTCACTAAAATAATTGTAACAGTAGATAATAGGAAAATTCTAAAGAAGTTTCATAGCAACATGATTTTTCTTCCCATTCAACTATTTTAAGGGTACTAGATTTGGAAGGACTCTGAAGTAGTCACTAATCTTGATAGAGACAATATTATTTTATTTTGTTTTAGAAATCACACACATTTTATCGTCATTTAAAAACTACAAATATTTCTTGATTTCTCTCTTCCAAAAAAATCAAAACAAAGAAAGAAAAAAAAACAAAGAAAAACACACAACAACAACAAAAATGGAGCAGGTAAGTAATTGCCTGTGAGAATTAAGGAAAAGAAAGGAATCAACTATGACTCTAAAATTTCAAAACTGATGAACTTGGAGGCTTGTGATTACATGATTTTAGGATTTAATTATCAAGGTACTTATATTCAGTGAGTTCATATAAAAATTACTCAAGTGAAGAAAAATGAAGGCAATTTGAAGACAGAATATTAATAACTGAGAGAATAATTAAAAATTTTGTAGAGAAGGGAGCATCAAAATGAAGCTTCAGATAGTACCAAGAATATTAAGTCTATAAATGCATTCTAAAAATGAGAAATAGCTTGTGCAAAAACATGGAGCCAGGAGATTAAATGTCAGATTATGGAAACAATAGCCTAATTTGACTGGAATGTAGAATGTTCGTGAAAATAATATTGAAAAAGTAGACTGGAACTAAATTGGTTTAAGTATTAACCTAAAGAGAAAATAAAGACATAGAAAATAGTTATTCACTGAAAATGTTAAGGAGGACCAGAGAATGATATGACATGCTTCAGGTATATGGAATTTAGCAGGTATATGGAAAATGATTAAAGAGGGGTGAGACTTCAATCAGGAAAATCACATAGGATGCCATTCCAGTGATCCACTTGACTGGTGATAATATCCCAAACTAGGATAGTAACCATTTAAGGAGAAGGAAAGGAAAAGGCATGAGAAACAATTCGTTTTAAATCTGAGTGATGAGGAAGAAAGAAGAGCTAAGGATGATCCTATGGTTGTAAACCTAAGTGACTGAAGGGATGGTTGAGCCCTGAACTGAAATAAAGAAGTTTGAATGAAGTAGAAGGATTATAGAGATGAATAAATGTCCATTTTGGACATTTTAAACTTAAGTTGTCAATGTACTATCTACAAGTAGTTAGTAAAGTGGGGGTAGAGTTCACACAAGAGAGATCTGGGCTACAAATACAGAGTTAGAAGGCATCTAAAGAATGAAACAACTTGAATCAGTACAAACAGATAAGCACACTTATTGAACAAATATATAAAAATAGAACAATTGTGTTTTTTTTTCTATTTTTGGTCATAGTCATATTGAACAGGTATTCCTATTGTGTGATGCTGTGCAATGATTGATTCTAGCCAAACTAATAATGCCTCCCCATTTTTTAAAAAAGAATATTTCCTTTTATTTAAAAATGGAAATCTAATAGTTCAGCTTTGTGACTTACTGAGGGATTGTAAAAGGGATTTTTATGTTTTTGCTGGTATTTTTTGAAGTTGTTTTTAATGTTAAATGAAAGCATGATCAAAGAAGACCTGGATTTCTGCAGGCAGAACTATACTTTACCCCTAATCCATTTCAATCCAGTCAAGCCTATTAAGCCTGGCAGAGAAGTCTAGGTATTAGCTGCTAATTAAACAGCAATGTCTTCCAAATATAAAATGTTATGACTTGGAATCCCATACCCATTAAAAGCTTTAACCTTCTTTGAACCATCAAGTTGTAATCACAAAGCATAAATATTTTCAGAACCGCTCGACAATGTCACAGAAATTTTAGCATTCTCCAATGTTTGTACTGAGAATATAGATGCTAAGTGACAAATATTTAAAGAGAAGTTTAAAAACTGCTCATAGATGTTCATATTGTGTTTAGAACAATTGTGATGATTCCCAGAATTCATTAGGTATTAAGAAATGCAACTATCTGTGGGAATAAGGAACTCTCTGCCTCTCTCTGTCTCTCTTTCTCGTTCTCTCTCTGTCTCTTTTTCTTTTAAAATGTGAGTTAAACCAGAGCAATATGATACTTTAGGTACTGCTTAATTTAAAATAAGGATGAGGAAAAACACTAATACCTTGCCTAGGGTCCTTATAGGATAGGAAAAGATGGATTTACTAAAGAATGGAAACAAAATCCATAGTTGAAACCCAAATAACCATAATGGTATTGTTAGAAACATGAAAATCATATTATTGTTGTTGTTGATACAAGTGATTAAGGAGAGGAGGAAACTTCATGGCCTTCCTTTGATTGGAAATATGCTAACAATCTTTGTCAGGTTCAATGACGCATCTTCTTTTAATGCATAATATTTTCTGTGCCAGGCCAACCTATACTGAAGTATGAAGTGCTTTTGAAGAATAAAGTGCTTTTCTAATGTAGACAAAACATTAAATACTATGTATTTGGGAGATAAAATTTATGTTCTAAACCAAACTTCTAATAAGTCTGGCACAAAAAGAGATCCAAACATTCATTAGAGTGCCTGACTCATCTTCTATTTGTCTGTTACCAAGTACATGATAATTATCTTTTATAAAGTTTTCCTTTCCTTGAAAAATGTAAATTAAAAAAAAACTCTCCTATTTAATAAGCTGTGCAACTTTCTGATCCATGCAAATAGATCTGTGTTGGTTTAAAAAAATGTTAACAAGTAGAAGATGAGGCAACAGAAGCATACAAGTTTGCAAGTTTATTAACATTTATTTGGGTTGTGCTTTAACAAACTCCTTGGTTACAAGAACACTTGCAATTACTTAAATGAGAGAACCTGGTCAAGGAAGCTTTCTCCATGCTATCACAGGCTCTCTTAAATCAGTTTGACAGGCAGAATACTCTGCAGTTCAAGGCCAAAACCCTTAATTCCAAACTTTTGAATCATAGCAATGAATGATAATGCTTATACTTTCTACCTACCTGCCTCCTACTAACTAGAAACTCTTCCTTCTACTTTTTTTTGATAACAAACTTTATTTATTTGAATACTAAATAACTTTTTGTCCATTATTTTCAGAAACAGTGTTTGTTCTTAGCATCAGAAATTGATTGATTATAGGATGAGTCAATGTACAAAAGACTGGGGATGGAGGTGCTGCTAGATTGTCTGGGGATTTTGGAGAGAGCCCACAATTTTGTACAACTTTCATTCTCTTATGTTCCATTCACACATGAGTCAAGACATCAACCTATGATATCATTTGTGCTCTTCAAA
This sequence comes from Antechinus flavipes, assembly GCF_016432865.1. Lineage (NCBI taxonomy): Eukaryota > Metazoa > Chordata > Mammalia > Dasyuromorphia > Dasyuridae > Antechinus > Antechinus flavipes. The sequence continues at coordinate 215,144,449 of NC_067400.1, read as the reverse complement.
AATAAAGTACAAACAATAGCAACATTTGATTGATTAGTATCACAACATACTTGCCAAAACTATACATTTTTAACATATAACATATCTAATTGTTTGCCTTCTTAAGGAATGGTTCTGGGGAGGGGGAGAGGGAAAGAATTTGGAATTCAAAGTTTTTAAAACAAATGTTAAAAATTGTTTTTGCATGTAACTGAGGAAAAATAAAATTTGAAATAAATTTAATTTAAAAAGATTAAAACAAAACAAAATAAAAATGCTTGCCAGAATCCACATGGATAGTTTTATAGTGAGCAATGATAACCATCATTTATATGGTAGTTTAAATTGTGCAAAATACCTTATACACATTATTTAATTTGAATCTTACAACAAGCCTATAATATTGATATTTCAAGTATTTTCACCTGAACATTTTACATGCTAATAAGTCTACCTAAGATATTAGTATATTATGCAAAAAAGGTAAACCAAACATTCATTACATTCATTATTTGACAGATGAGGAACTAGCCTCAGAAAGGTCAGATAACTTTATCATTATCAGTGTAGCACCACACAGATCCTTGGCAGTCTTGCTAGTCAGAGTCTATGGCATGCTTTGAAGTGATGTGGGCTAAAGAATGGTTTGGTTACCTGGGAGATCTTCCTGCAAGTCACAAATTCCTTGGACCACAGTTTCTCCACCTTTAAAATGAACAAAATGACTAAATACTCTATGACGTTCCTTGTAGACAACTAAAAGAATCAGAGGCCAATAGAAGGAGCAGAAATAAAGGAAAGATAAAAGCCTAAATTCTTCCCCTGGCTTTTGCTGGCTCGATACTTGAGAGTGGTTGTTAATAACCTGGTGAAAAATTCTAGAATCATACTAATAGCTAACATTTATATAGCATTTAAAGGTTTGCACTGTACTTTGCACATATCACCACATATTTTGTCAGTGATCCTGTGAGGGAGGTACTATCATTCATCTTTTTACAGATGAGAAAATTGAGGAACACAAATATTAATTTTTTTTTAACAATTAAGAGATAATATGCTTGGATAAGATTTGAACCTATGTCATCCTTTTTTCAATTTAGTTAGCCTTTTATAAAGAAGAGTTTGTTTAGGTGCTTTACTCCAACAGATGGTACCTGAGAGTAGCTAGCTTAGAGAAATAGTATTGTAAAGACCATCAGATGGGTTACATAGAACAGCTCATATGGATATGAGTGGAAAGCAGGGATATCCAAATGAGGGCAGTTCATCTCAATGAGTAAATAGTCTTTTAGCTTCAGTGAAGAAATGAAAGCTGATAAAAACACCTCATTAAAGCTGATAAAAAAAAAGCTCAAAATAAAACACCTAATACATTTAAAAGCTATTTAGCTATTATCTTCCAACACACACACACACACACACACACACACACACACACTCACACACACACACACATAATATATATATGAGCCTGTCTCAGAGGTAGAAGGCCTGAGTTCAAGTCCTGCTATTGACATATATAGGCTTTGGTTAATTAACTTTTTCAATTATTCTCTTTAAGAGTAACCAGCTCTCTACCACTATCAGTTGCAGAAAAGTTGTGAATCTGTGTTGGTAGAAGAAATTATTCTTCATATAACAGGAGCATTTCTTGACCCTAACACTATCCTCTTAACTCAGTAATTTGAATGGGTAACTTTGTTGAACACAAAGCACTTAAAAAAACAAATCCCTCTCCCCTCACTTCCCAAACAATGATTTTTTTTTTGTGGCTAATACATTCACTTTTCTACTCATACAACCACCACCCTAGTGCAGGTTCACATCACCTCATGCCCAGGCTATTGCAGTAACCTGCTGGTTAATCTTCTGCCTTCATTTCTTTCCCCCATTCTAACACATCTCATTGTCTGCCAATCTTTTCTTAAAGTACAGGTCTCATTATGTCAACTCCCTACTCAATAAAGTCAAGTAGCTTCAGTGCTATCTATTACCTCCAGGATCAAATATAAAATATGTTGACACTTAAAATATTTCCCAAATTGGCCCCTTCACACATTTCCAGTCTACTTTTGTACTTTTCCTTGCAGAAGAATATCTCCTGATAAGGGTCAGAGAACTTAATGATGTGCCCAAAATCATATAGGTAGTCAATAATAGAATCAAGACAATTTTATGTGTTAATGCCTACTGTTGGGCAGCTTTCTTTCAGGATGAGAAAGGATGGATAAATCTAACTTATATAATTTGGACATGGGGTTTTAAGCTAAATCCAAATATATTTCTCATGATTCTTTGATTGGAGTAAACCTTGTCTTTCATTTTTAGAATGCCATGAGTCACAACTCCATTGAATAAATGAACCAATTAATTTTTTACTGGTTGTCACTACTTCCTGGAGTATTATTTCTCTTCACCTATACCTTCTGGCTTTCTTGTTTTCCTTCAGGACTGATCAGACTCCATCCTTTAGATCAGGATTTCTTCAACTGTTTCACTCGTGATCCCTTTTCACCTGAGAAATTTTTACTTCAGGTATCTTGGCATATAAAATAGTTATAGAAATGAAACAATTAAATATAATAAATAATAATTTTACAACTCTCACATTCAGCTGCATAACTCCATATAGAATCATAAACCATAGTTTAAAAACCTTTGCTATAGATCATATCTGTAAGAGGCATTCTTGGTCCTAGTGCTTTACCTTTGAGATGAGCTTCCATCCCTATATAATTTGTGTGCACTCAATTGCATGTATGTTCCAGTCCCTTCCCCTGTTCAAATATGTGATACCAAATGGGAGGCATGCATTTATTTGCCTTGTTTTGTATCCTTAGTACTTAGCATAAAACATAGCACACAGTAAATGCTTAATGCTTGCTGACTCACTGATTTGAATTGAATGGTTTAAACTTGCTTATAGAACATATTACATAAGAAATTACTTTTAATGGGCAGATTAACAGAATAATTTTGAGAATAAAAATGTATCAACAAAGTATTTTGAGAGAAAAGAATGAGATTATATTCAGTCTAGCTCTAAATAACCAGAAGAGAATTGGAAGTTTCTATTTGTGCAATGGATAAGACTGGGTAAATTACAGAAAACTTATGGTCTTGGTCTTTGCCCCTTAGGGAGAAGTCGGACATGTGGATGATTAGAAACACTAAATCTTGCAGTCCTATTTGTTCTGTCAGACTTTAATGTGTCAGTTCAATGAATAAAGGTACAAAGATAAAGCTATTCTTTCTTTCAAAATGGAAATAAAGAGGAAAGAACCAAAAATGTCACGATTTTTCTGAAATGTGTAACTTCTATCAAAGGGTAGGGAAGAGAAAAGGTGGGTGAAAGTAAATTCCTTGTCCTTATTGATTATCTATGTGAAAGAACACCAATGTTCTCATGTTCATAGAATTCATTAAATAAAATCCTTTGTTCCCATATGTTTTATGTTAAATGTTTTCATAGGATTGTACCTTTAGACTTAGTTAACTGGTCCAACCCCCTTATTTTATAGAAGAAGAAAATGAAGACCAAAGAAGTTAATGACTTGCCCAAAATTGTATAGGTAGTAAGAGAGTCAAAACAATTTTATGTGTTAATACCTACTATTAGGCTCCTTTCTCTCAGGATGAAAAATGAGGGATAAATTTAGCTGATATAATTTGGGCAAGGAGATTTAGGCTATATACAAACACATTTTCATTACTTTTTTAATTATTGTAGACTTTATATTTGACCATTAGAATGTTATGAGCCACTGCTCCCTTGAATGAATAAAATTTATATATACATATATATATGTATATATAAATTTTACATATATACACACGCACACATACACACACATATATAATACTTATTATGTACTGTCTTATACTAAATTCATAAAAATTACATAAAAAGAAAAAATGCAAAACATTATCTGTTTTAATATAGTAGAAAAATATGAAAGGGGATTTAGCTATAGGATATGTGAAAAATGCTGAGGGATCCTAGAGGTATGGTTGAATTGTAGAAGACAAGGCCTTTATGGGGTGGGGGTAAGTGAGTCAGTGGAAGATGACAAATCCTGGTAATTCTTAGGGTTCAATAACCACTTGGAAATTATTAATAGACATTAAAATGAAGATGGTAAACCTTGGATCATCTTTGAAAAAAGCTGAACTTGGCTCTGTAACAACATAAAGGAAGAAGCCTTAGAATCATTTTCTCTGGATCTAGTATAAAACAAGATGAAATACTTTTGATTGACATATGCCTCAAATCCTTCTCATGATAATCTTCTTTCTTACCAGAATGTCCATTGCATTTTCTCACCAAATATTCATCTATAATGAAGTTCAATACAAAAAAATTAAAAGATAAAACAACCTTCCCATTGTTGCTCAGTCATTTTTTTCAGAAATATTAAACTTTTCATGACTCCATTTGGGGTTTTCTTGGCAAAGATGTTGGAGTAGTTTGCCATTTCCTTTTCCAGTTTATTTTATTGATGAGGAAATCGAGGTAAACAAGGTTAAGTTACTTACTCAGGGTCAAACAGCTTGTAAGTGTCTGGAGGCCCAATTTAAACTCAATCTTGCTGAATTTTAGAATTAAACATTGGTCCAACCAACTGCTTCTTCTGTCAGTTGGCTCACTTCAGCCAAGGCATGTTTGTCTCCCAAGACTCTTAGCATGACAGTTTAGAAGTATTTTTTGTGGGAAGCAGCAAGAACCATGTGAACTCTCTTCCATGTGGATTCTGTTTCTATTTTCATGAGTTTTCCAAGTTTTCTACTACCCCTTTCTTGAAAGAGGAGGGTTCTTTTTGGAGTTCTGACTGAAATAGTCAGTGGTTTTAATCATTCATATTTTGGTAAGTAGTTTGTCTCATCAGAAGTAAGTAGTTACAGATTCCTATTGAATGGCACTAGGACATAAAAAAGCTTTATATTATAACATTAAAAATTCAACATTCAAACACAGGAATGATGAAAAAGTTGTTTCCACCAAGAGAAATCTGATCAAAGTATAGGTACCCATTCTTTGTGTAAGAGAACTATGCCATTGTCATAAAAACATGTAAATATATATATATATATATATATATATATACATATATATATATATATATATATTTTTTTTTTTGCTGAGGCAATTAGGATTAAGTGACATGCCCAAGGTCACACAGCTAGGAAGTGTTAAGTCTCCGAGACCAGATTTGAAATCAGGCCCTCCTGATTTCAGGGTTAGTGCTGTATCCATTGTGCAACCTATTTGCCCCAAAACATGCAAATAAATCTAACCATACTAATGTTGAAAATTAACCTTATTTTTAATTGCTCCATGGTTATTCATATTTCTAGTGGAAGGCAGGCATATAACAGTTGGCACCAAATAATAGAATTCATATGTTTTCTGATTTTATCTCAAATGGAAATAAACACCATGAATGATGGGACAACCAGAAAGTGACCTAAACTTTTTGTGACATACAAAACTATTGACTAAGTGATAAATTTGTACTGGCTATCTCCCACATCTGCAATATTCTTCTATTTCTCTAACTTCCCTAGAATCCTTCAAGACTCAGTTTAATTCCTAGCTAAGATCCTTTCCTAGTGCCTGCTCCTCTTCCCCCAACTAGTGCCCTTGTTATGGTCATTTTCCATTTGCATGAAATATATCTTGTATCTATGGTGATTTTTATCTTATTTCCCCAAATAGAATGTAAACTCCTTGAGGTCAAGATTTTTGTTTTTGATTTTTTGTGTGTCCCCAGTGCTAGGCATAGCTCCTGTCACATAATATGCACTTAATAAATATTCATTAACTCTCTCTTATATGTTGGTTCTTGTCCTTTTTGCCTGAAGAGGACAATATCATTTGGCTGGAGTCAAGGTACAGTGTGTCCAATTATGACTGATTGGAACAAAATGATCACAGAATGCTCTATCACAGATTGGACACAAATATTCCATATCAACATTTGGAGTGGCGATATCTCTAACTTTTCACGTCTCGTGTTTCTTTAAAGCTACTGCAATTCTGCTTTGCTCATAGAGCATAGAGCCTTCTTTAAAAACAATAAATCATGCTGAAAAGTCCTTTAATAGCACCTCCCATGCCATGTAATCAACTACAAAACTTTTCATAGAGATCTTGAGAGTATCCTTCTATCACTGGCAAATATATGTTTGCTATTGAAATAACGTGGCCATCCCATTAGAGTTGTGCTCTTGGCTGTAGAGTTTGTATGTTTGTCCCTTCAGTTCAAGAAAGGGCCTCAGTGTCTGGTGTCTTTTCTTGCCAGGTGATCTTTAGATCATCATCCTGCTTTTCAGCATATAGGTTTCACAGACATATAACAATGAGGAAAGCACCATAACTCTATAGACTTTCAGTTTGTTAGGTAATCTTATACCTCTTGTTTCCCATATTTTCCTTCAAAGCCTCCCAAACAGTAATCTGGCAATATGTGCATCAACCTTAGTGAACTTATCTACAGTATTCAAATTTCTCTATTTGTTATAACCAGTGATTCCACATCTGGATGTTGTGGTGCTGACTGGTGGAGAACCTTTGTTTTCTTGGTGTTGTTAGGCCAAAATTAACATAATCAATAAAGGATCAATCCATATTTTGTTTCTTCTCAGCTTCAGAGGCTACATTAAGTACACAGTCATCTGCAATTAAAAAAAATCATGCAACAACTCTCTTTCTACTTTAATTAACTTGTAGAAATGGATATTGGAGCCCAGTTAGATAAATTTACTACCCATAGTTAGCTGACCTTGATGCCATATTCATTTTCATTGAAGGAATCTAGCAACATCACTGCAAAACATCTTGTATGTATAAACAGGAAGATAGGGAGCTCTATCATCTCCCACTCCCTTTGGGATAACTGTTCTACGTTCCCCAGTTCAGAAGATTTGGAGAGTAATGTCCCAGAGAGGTATCTTCATTTATATAAGAAGGAGATAAACAGGGTTAACAAATTAATAGCATTCAAAAATATTTACATCTTGCTCATCAATGCTACTGTCATTGCAGTATGTGTGTATACATGAATATGTATGTGTATATACACAGATATATATTTATGTGCATGTGTATTTACATGTGTATACATATAAACATATATAAATTTCTTCCCTTTCAAGAGAATGTAAATGATTGAGGGCAGGATTTTTTTTCTTTGTATCTCTTTTGCTAGCACTTGGTAAAATGACTGGCAAAGAACACTCAATAAATGTTTGTTGAATTGAATTGACTCATATTCCAAGAATCCTAAATTTTAATTTGTAGCACATTTCCTGGAGAAAAAGGTAGTAGTTCAATATAGTTGAAATGACATTTTTAATTCTATACTTCATGTACTTTATAGGTTAAATTAGGTTTTGTGGGACTTGGAATTAAATCATTTTTCTCACCTGCAAACTGTCTATGAAAGACTTTTTGAATTAAGGAAATGTGCAAAATGAACATTACTACAATTTGGATGGGAGAAGGGAATGAAGGATCCTGTAAAATATTTAGAAATAAACACAATCTTTTCATAAATATGTGATTAATATATAAAATAAGGATTCCAAATTCTGATGAATGAGAAGCAATGTTTAAGAAAGATGGAAGAAAAATTTTAGTAACATATATATAAAGGTAAGTGTTCAATGGAGGTAGGAAGGAAGCTAGTTTCAAAAACATCTTCTTTCCTTGTTGTAAGTAAATAAGAAAAGTCTTTTTTTCTGTGAATTCAAGATCCCCAGGACTGTGATTCTATGTTATGTGCAGCTATCTCTTGGATGTTAACCTATGACATTGGACCTGTACTTGGATTTAACCTATAACCTATGTTGGTTAAGGGAGAAAACATACTCTGACATCTCAGGATCTTCATTATCTTCAGTTCTTTTGACCAGCCACTAACTCATACATAATGATCCCTGTGGAATGCACATTGACTTAGAAAGTCACACATTAAGATTATCTATGATTTATTTTATTGTTATTTATTTTGTTAAATATTTTCCAATTACATTAAAATATGGTTTCGATAATATTTGGGAATGTTATGGACTTCCTGTAGTCTCAGTATATTTGACAGCTTTGCTTTTGACCAATGGCTTTTTGGTCAAGCTTTTTGATTTCTATATTGGTATAATCAATAGGCACTTCTAGTCAACATCTCTTTTCTTTGTCTCAAGGCTGGTTCCACTAAGAAAATCAGCTTATTTATGATGAAATATTTGGTGTAATGAATCATAATCAAGAAGTATTGCCTTCTACTAGCTACCTCCCAAGATAGCCTATTCTATATTTGAATACCTCTAATTGTGTAATAATGTTCCTGTTACATAGAGCTTCAATATGTCTTTCTACAATTTAACCTTGTTTTATAGCTACCATTTGCAACTAACCAGAATAATTTTAACTCCTCTTTTTTCTTGAAATAACTGGAAATAGCCATGCTATACCTCTAAGTGATCTTCTCTTCATTTCCAATATTTTCAATTTCTACAGGTGATACTTGTATAATTTGATCATGAGATCATTTCCAATTCAAGTAATCTTTTCAATCTCAATTTCCAATGAGGAAAATCTTTTAAATCTTCTTTTCTATAGGTATATTGGCGCTAGAACTAATGGTATGAATCAACTGATATATTTTCATTGTGAGAATTTTATCCTGGCTTTTGGCAAATGCTACAAATCAGTACTAACAATTGTACAAATCGGTGCTTGATTTATTATTTTCAATTGTCTGTACTTAAGAGATGGAGAAAATAATACTAGTCAGATTTTAAAAGTATCTTATATGTACTGATTATAAGTCTAGACACATGCTCCTCAATTTTCTCCCTCTGACCTCCAAGAGATTCATTTTTCAACTTGGTTTCCAGCTTGTGAAGAAAATATATTTACTTTCTTCTTTGGTCTTTGGGTCCAATATACATTTCTATTCTAAAACTTCTCTCACTTTCAATTAGACTTTTGGTGATCTCAGCATCCTCAATGATCTCAATGATCTGACCTGTTGAAGCATTGTTTCTCCTTTCCTTTCCTTCCTTCCTTCTTTCCTCTCTCCTTCCCTCCCTCCCTCCCTCCTCTCTCTGTTTGTCTTTGTCTCTTTCTCTCTGTGTGTGTCTGTTTCTGTCTGTCTGTCTTTGTTTCTCTCTCTCTCTCTCTCTCTCTCTCTCTCTCTCTCTCTCTCTCTTTCTCTCTCTCTCTCTCTCTCTCTCTCCTTCACTTTTTCTTCCAATCTGCCTGAATTGAACTCCTTACCTACACTATAATGTACAGTAGTTATTTCCATAAAGCAGAGTTTCTTTCCTATTAGCTTACATTGGTATCTGAGATTATTCTATCCTAAAGCCAATTTGGATCAAGATATTAGATTTCTGTTTCTTTCACAAGTCTGCCCCACACATGCATTTCCTTTCAGACTGTTCTTCCTTTCTTACTCTGATCCTGTGATTTCTAGTAAAACTCTCATAGCTCTTACCTCATTGAATAAGCTAAGATGATATATAAATATATGTAAAAACCAATGAGTAACAGAGAAGCAGATGTTTTTCAAGAGATTACTTCTTAGTCTAATCATATTCCAGGTGTGAAAAGCACAATGGACTTCTAAGTGAGAGGAGAGGATATTCACCATGGGTTTAGAAAGCTGCCAATGACTCAGGAGCTATCAGGGGCTATAAGATTACTTTAGGTCACTGAAGAAGGAAAAGACTTTACAGGTAAATTCCTTTTCACTGCCATTACCAATCTCATAGAAGAAAACCAAATTATAGCTTAATATTGTTGTCAGTCTTCAATACAGCAGCATATTGTGCTGATATTTTAAGTAAATAATCTGCAGTTCTGTGTCAATGTGGAATAGTAGGTAGAGAAGAAGACTTTGGGTCAAGGAGACCTAAGGTTTAAGTCTTTCATTTTCATAGTAGTGTATGACCAGGGCTTTCCAGGCAATTATCTAAGATGATAAATTGGAGAGTTGTTATCTATTCTATGGTAAAGATAGTTCACTATATAATAATTAGCATTTATGTAGCACTTTGAAGTTTACAAAATGACATAATGTTATGTCATTTGATCCTGAAAATATCCCTGTGAGGTTGTTATTTTTATTCCCCTTTTATAGATGAGAAACTTATGTGAGAGGTTATGAATCTAAGATTACAAAGTGTCTGATGTAGAATTTGAATTCAGGTATTTCTGAATCCAATTGTTACTATCTCATTTTGCCACCCATATAGTAGTAAATTGCAGAACCAGTAAAAAATAAATAAATAAAGAAAGAAAGAAAGAAAGAAAGAAAGAAAGAAGAAAGAAAGAAAGAAAGAAAAAAAAAAGAAAAAAAAATGTGGTTATTTTTAGTTCCTTTCCTGGGTTTTCCATATCATGTGATGATCCCTTGAAGGAAATAGATATGTATAGTTTTTTGAGAGGAAAGAATTAAACATTTCTTTGGATTTATTTTCTATATGCTATGCAATTGAAAAGAGGCTGGATTTGTTATGCTGGGCTCAAGAAATGAAAACTAAGCCCATTAACTACAAAATGCAGAGAAACAGATTTTGCCCCTTTTTAAGGAAAATAAGATACAATTTTCCAACAAGTAGAGCAATGTTAGAATGAAAAGAACTTAAAAAACAGCAGGTTCTTCTTTGTTGGAGGTCTTTTAGCAGTATTTCGAAATTAATAATTGTTCAGGTAATTACTGTTCAGGTAGATTTGACTAAATGCCTTCAAAAGACCCCTCAAGGAGCATGTGGAATCGTTACAAACTGCTAACTCATTAGAGTTGATAGATTATTGATCTGATCTTACAAGAAGATGTTTTGGGCCAGAACCTGAAACAAGGTACTAAGTAGAACTAATTAATACAATGCTTGTGTTACACCTTTACTCATTGGGGTTCACAAGTATGGGAGATTCACAAAGTTAACTGTGTAACTTTGTGAATTCACACCTCCCTTGAAGCTCTTAGGGCCAGAGAGCACTCTGGGAAGAAACCCATAATCCCTCTCTCTTGTATCCCACAATTCTTCTCTCTCATATATAAGAGACAGACAGAGGCTCTCGGTCAGATTTCAGCGGAATTACATGAAGAGTGGAGCTGGATTGAAGGCTGGAGAAAGCAGAGGCAGAAGCAAAGGACGATCTGCAAGAGCTCTTGGAACTAAGCAGAGAGATAGGCCTGAAGTAACCAGGCTACTTTGGAAGGAGAAAATAAACGCTTGTATTTTTACCAGCTGGCTGCATTTGGGTGATGATTTATTCTTAACTGCAACTAAGACTGCCTCCAGAAAAACCTCCCCCGAGAAACCTACCTTCTCCCAGAGAGAACCATCATCTCATATTATATTTTAAAGAAGAAAAAGATCACCACAAACCACTATTTATTAATTTCCTATTCTGTAACAAGAACTGGGCTAGCTTATGAGGCTACAAATTAAAAAGAAAAAGCACTGTCCTCAGGGAGTTTCAATTCTAATAACTTATCCAACTTTGATAACATTTCCAGTTTCCTGGAATCTTATATTGATTCCCAGAAGTTGTCTGGAATCCATCTTCATTAGACTGGCATTTTATCACTAGGATGAATTTCATGTCATTGACAATTTGGGGACCCTCATATGACATTGACTCACAAGAAATTTTAAAAGCTTGATGTTATACTGTTACAGTAGCAGACCTCAAAGTCAAATTGTAGCTTTTTTTCTGCTGTCCACACAAGTGAGAGATACCTCTGACATTTAAATGTTTTACTCAGCATAGATAAAGAGAAAGTGAAGATGCTAGTCTATTACTCACATTGTACACTGGAGAAGAGAATAAACCATGACTCCTACTGCAGTCTTTTTACTGTATCTATAAATAGAATAATAAAAATAATAAAAATAAGTTGCCCCCTCCACAAATTATCAATTTACATAAGATGCTTTTTTAAAATGTCACACTACTTTAATGTCTTGTATTAAAGTAACCCTAGCTAGATAATTATTCCCTGGCTGACTAACAAACCTTTTCTAATCAGCAGCTAAGTTTGTGCAGTGGCAGGTGTGTTGAGCTTAGAGTGAAGACCTGACAATTTCCTACCTCTGATTTTTACTGGGTGCATGGCCCTGAGCAAGTTATTTAACCTCTCAGCCTCAGTTTCCTCATGTGTAAAATCAGGATAGGTATAGAAGCTCCTTCAAAAGTGACTTTTGAGATAACTTATGAAGCTCTTAGCAAACTCTAAAGGAAGGAAGGAGATAAGCACTTATTAAGTAGCTACTATGTGAGAGGCACAATGCTAAGCACTTTACAAAAATAATCTCACTTGATCCTCACAATAAACATTCAAGATAGATACTTATCCTTACTCCTCCCCTTTTTTTCTCTCCCCCAATCCACACTCTATTCCCTCTCAGCAACCCATGTTGGGTATAGACTTGCCTCAAGTTTCCATGGACTTGCCAGTAATGTTGACTAAGCATATCCTGATTTGAGGATAGTTGTGGTGATTATACAAAAAGAATTCTAGGATTGTGCTAGGTGAATTCTAAGGTTCTTTCCAACTTGCTGTTCTTTGATTCTCATAGAATTTTGTTGGGACTAATACTTTGATCTTAATTCTGATTTGTATTAGAAAGTTTCCATATATCTCTAATCTCCCTTATTAGATTATCAGCTCAAAAACGACCTAGATTAAGGTTTATGTTACTTCTGTATCCCAAGCATCTAGTGAAATATACACAATAGGTACTTAAATTTTTTGTTGAAAATTTGAAATTTGAATCCTATTCTGTCATTGTATCCTGACCTTCTCACACAGGATAATGGGTATTTCATATATATTTTAAATTTAATTTAAAAGTTTTAATTTAATTTCAGTTAAATTGAATACATCATTCATGTATGGTCCTCATTTTGTTCCTGAGGAAAGGGAAATTCAGAGAATGTGATTTTCCAGTGATCACACAGCTCATATGAGAGTTGGGACTGGCATCCACTTTCAAGAAGTCCTCGACTTCACTATACATACATGCTGCTTGTATATTTTATCGATGGTTATTAATATACTTGTTAATTGTAGCACATCATCTTTTCCATAGTTCCATTTATAGGATATTTGGCAATTAGTAATATATTTTTTATTAAATAGAGCCATAAGAATAATTTTTAAAGGATTTTATAAGTGTTAATATCTTGGTATGCTTTGAAATCACCTTAACGTATTGCTTCTAATTTTGTCTTTGATTTGAAGAAGTTTTTCCTTGTTTATAAAAAATGAACTGAAGCTACATGGAGTCATGAAATATATGTTATTTGCTTTAACACGAATCATTTTCCCTTCAAAGAATGGATATATCTTTAAATATTCCTGAATTTCATCCATTCAGTCATGGCTTTTTTCCCTTTTTCATTCCGTACTGAAGTTTCATTCTTTGAAGCATAACAACCAGAGCACAGTTCCATGTTTTAGCATCAGTCTGCTTCTGGTGAGGCGAAAATGTTTATAATTAAATTGTGGTCTTCTTTTTTTGAAACTTGAGTTGTAGTCACTCAAGTTTAAATTTTGATAAAATCTGATTCTTTATGGCTACAATTCTCATGCACTATATGACTTCTTGAACTTTTCTTTTTCCTTTTTTTTCCAACAAAAAGGAAGACCACAGCACTCTAATGCATATCTAAAACACAAAAGAAACAGTTGCCTCACTTTAAGGGGAAAAAAAAAAACATTTAAACTATCCTCCAGAAAATGAGCGAAAGAACCCAACTAACAGACTCTAAAAGAGACTCTAAAAACTGAGAGAGCTTTAGAATCCAAAATCAAATGCCCATTGTGATTCCAAGTAGTGTTCCAAGTTCAGATAGATAGATAGATAAATAAATAGTTGAAAATATTGTTTTTGTAACCACAGCAAAATATCAACACTTTAAGTTTTTATCTTGAGCTTTATGAAATGAGCAAGCTGGAGAGCAGAGGCAGTAAAATTCTTTCTATGGGACAGGGAGAACATGGTATTGGACAATTTAGTTGCAGATCACTTTATTGATAGAATGGTTTCTATTTACTTTTTGCCTCCAGATAAGAATGTATTGTCTTCAGATGTGTTAAGCAATACTTGGATTATAGCTACAAAAAGGGTAGGCTTTTAAATACTAATTGTTGTAACCTGGTATTTGTACCAGGTCTGAACTGAGGACAAAGAAAAAAAAAGGAATGTGAAAAATCCCAACTGAAGGATAAGAATTTACTATTTGACAAAAACTGCTAGGAAAATTGGAAACTAGTATGGCAGAAACTAGGCATTGACCCACACTTGACACCGTATACCAAGATAAGGTTGAAATGATTCATAATTTAGACATAAAAAAGTGATATTATAAGCAAATTAGAAGAACATAAGATTCTTTACCTCTCAGATCTACGGAGGAAGGAGTTTGTGACCAAAGAAGAACTGGAGGTCATTATTGATCACAAAATAGATAATTTTGATTATATCAAATTAAAAAGCTTTTGTACAAACAAAACTAATGCAGGCATACTTAGAAGGGAAGCAATAAACTGGAAAAAAAACATTTTTACATTAAAAGGTTCTGATAATAGCCTCATTTCTAAAATATATGGACTCAAATTTATAAAAATTCAAGCCATTCTCCAATTGATAAATGGTCAAATGATATGAACAGACAATTTTCAGATGAAGAAATTGAAACTATTTTTAGTCATATGAAAAGGTGCTTTAAATCACTATTAATCAGAGAAATGCAAATTAAAACAACTCTGAGATACCACTATACATCTCTCAGATTGACTAACATGACAGGAAAAGATAATGGTAACTGCTGGAGGAGATGTGGGAAAACGGGGGCACTAATACATTGTTGGTGGAACTAAGAATGGATCCAACCATTCTGGAGAGCATTTGGAACTATGCTCAAAAAGTTACAAAACAGTGCATACTCTTTGACCCAGCAATTATATGTTTATATATATGTGTGTGTGTGTGTGTGTGTGTGTGTGTGTATGTTTATATTTATGCATGTTTATATATACATATATGTACAGTATGTATAACACATGGAAAAAATATATGTATATAAATATTATCTATATTTATATCCATATATCTATATCTCAAGTTGCTAAGATAAGAAATTACTAAAAGTCACTCAAATAATTTGTATTTTAAAGCAATATACCCAGTAATTTTTGTCTGATTTTAGGCAATTAATGACATCTCTGTATTGCATAAATTCCTAAATTCTAAAATAAGTATATATATAGCTATGATTAATGAAAGGGTAGATTTGACTCTTTCTCCGTCTCTGTCTCTCTCTGTCTCTCTGTCTCTCTGTCTGTCTCTCTCTGTATAAATCTTTTATCTCACCATTTAGGGAACCACTAGTGTAGAAATTCTCCCCATAAAGACAGACCAATTGTTATGGGTCAGTACTCTGAAACAAGGATTTTTACAAGGTGTTAAGTCAGTGGAATTGATTTAGACAGTGTTTATCTAGTTTAGCATGGTGCTTAATAGTTCAGTATAATTCATTTAATCTCATAAAAAATAATGGTTTCCTAATGATATAATGATTGGTTTATCCTCAGTGTAGAGCATATAAGCTGAGACAAACTCAGCCAAAGGAGGCAGAGAAAAATTTGTTCCATCATCCACCTTTGTGGTGGCTGGAAGCTGAAGCTCAAGCCCTCAGACTCAGAGAGATTCATTCCATCTTAACCGTGGCTGGCCTGGCCTCCTGCACTCTCTCCACTGAAACCAAGTGCCCTCTGAAGGCCACGAGAAAGCTAACTGAGCATCTGGAGAAGGAGACAATAAAGACTTTTGGACTGCAACACCTGGCTATTCTTGTGGTGATTAATCTGTTGAAAAGAAGGCTGCCCCAAAGTCCCAGGAAAACCAAAAAGAATATTACAATCAGTAACTCACATTTAACTAACAGGAAGTTGCAAGAGGGCCAGAGGTTAAATTTCACAAGCCTAGATTCACTCATCCATTATGTATCCAGGGGTAGGTCTTGAATCCAAATATTCCTGACACTAAGGTCAGTTTTATATATAATATGATAAATGACATTTCTTTTTAAATTTTTTATTTTTATTTTTTAGTTAAAAGTATTGTATTTCCCCCCAGTTACATGTGAATACACGTCAAGAAATTTATTAGGATTTATTTTTTACAAGATTTTGAATTCTAAAATTTTCTCCTATCTTCCCTTCCCCTTTTTTGAAGATAGTAGGCAATTTGATATAGTTTATACATGTGCTATCATGTAAAACATGTTGAAATATAAGTCACAGTGTGAAAAGAAACTGATCAAAAAAGAAAAAAATGAGAATAAAGTAAATGAAAAACAACAAAAAATATGCTTCAGTATTCATTGTAGTTCATCAGTTTTTTATCTGCATAACATAATATTTTCCTTCATGAATCTGTTGTACTTATCTTGGATAATTGTGTTGCTGAGAAGAATTATATCATTCATATACATCACACAATACTGCTGATGCAGTGTATGATGTTTCCCAGGTTCTGCTCAATTTACTTTGCATCAGTTCATAGAAGTCATTGTATTTTGGTTCTTTCCCCTTTTTTATGATCTCTTTTGGATACTGAACCAGTAGTGGTGTTTTTGGCAAAGAATTTGATTTGCCATTTGGGCATAGTTCCAAATTGCTCTCCAAGATAATTGGAGCAGTACACAACTCAAACAACAATGCAATGGTGTTCCAATTTCCCCACATTGTCTAATATTTAGCACAGAGCTTGTTGCCAGCTTTCTGGGAAGCTTGTCTTGGACAGCCCCCAAGTTTCTTGAACTAAAAGATTGTTTCCCCCTGTCTCATTGCTAGTTCTGCTGCTCCAGAACCTGTCTTGTGGCAGTATTTTATGGTTGCCCAGAGCTGAACATCAGAGGGTTACAACAATTCACTGTTTGCTTTACTATAAATGGCAATTTCCTTAACTGTATATTTTTTTCAGAGAAAGAGAAAAGAATATTCCCTAAGCCTGAATTTGAAGGTATAACTCCATTCCATGAGAAATTAAGACATCAATCAAACCAAACTTAAATTAAATTGCTGGGAGTACAATAACACAGATCAAATATGAATAGAAAGTATTTGTTCAATAATCTTTTAAAAGTTCTTGCTTTCTTGGGGATAAATAGTTAATAAACTATTTATTTCTTTATATTTCTTCAATTGTTCATCGATTCCTGTGAATCTTTTAATCATAAATTGTCATCAGTGAAATCAAGGAAGCCTCATGCCATCTGTCCATGTTGTACATTGAGTATCTACATGTTATGAAGTCTATCTATATTTGGAGAAAGTTTAGACATGAACTTGTTTTGGATTTCCCTAAAATTCTGCTTCAAAATTAGAATAATGAATCAAAGAGAGATTGGGGTAGTCCTTGTGTGGAATGCAGTTTGTGAGGTCCTGGAATTTTTTGGTCATGAGGGACAACTGTATTCCTGATTTTTGAATATTCTTTTATTATTATAATGTAATAACTTAAATGCACAAAGACTTTGTTCTATATGTAATGTCAATTTTATAAATGATTCTAAAATGCTATACCTTCACCATGATAAGGATCATAATATATACTTTGTATCTCAACTAGAATCTACTACAGTGCTTTGAATGTTTTAATCCAGATAGGGAAATCCAGAAATAGAAACTGCTGCTAAAAACTTATCTGTAACTCATAGGTATTTAATAAAGAGTTGTTTAATGAATGAATCAATGAACTCATGAATGCATGAATGAATTGATTAGTTTTCACTTTAGCATTCCAGTCAGATGTCTTACAAATGCCAGCTATTTGTCAAAAGAGAGATCAGGCATAAAATGTGTCTCAGCATAAATTCATTGCCATTATGGGTATGCCTGATTATATAGAAGCTTAGTATACAGCAGTCTGAACTTACAGAATTTATCAATCAAGCAGCTAATTTGATATAGTGTAACTGATGACTCACTTTACAAAATGTTCATGTCCTTTCAGCCAAGTGTTTGAATAAATGTCATTCCCTATTACTTCATTTACTGCTGTGTGTGTTCCAGGAAATGTTCTCTTTCTTTTGCTCATTTATTGCAGCATTTTGAACTGTTGCCATGGTTGATTTCTACTTTTCCCTTCAGCCTAGATAAATTTGCTCATTTCTAAAAGCCAGCAGCTGCCACAAAGTGCCAGGAAACAAAGATCTAAACAATCACAGGGGATTGCCAGTTATCCTGCTATAAAATATTGGAAGAACACAATTATAGAAATGATTCAGTTCTGACTTGTGTGTTCTTTTCAGCTAATCTATTCTTATCATTTTCCTTTCAATATTTCACTTTTGAACTAAACAATTAAAGGGACAAAAACCTAAGTACTTTGCCTTATTATTTTCAAGTATTATTTTTTCCAGTTTTTATTTAAATATGACTATAAATATTTTATGTCCTCAACAGTACCTAGCACATATTAAATGTTTATTAATAGATAGATTTTAACTCTAAAAATATGGGTTGCAGAGAAGAGGACAACCTACACTGGTAAGAGACATTCTGCACAGAGAATGCCAAAACACTGAAATACCATGCCATGTTCCTATTCCTAATTTTCCATTGTCAAGTAAGATTTTGGAGTACTAGCAGTCCCCAATTTAGGAGAATAGTACACCCAGCTGGGTAAGTCACATACTCCTCAGGTAAGTGTTACTATTTAGAAGTTCCTTCCTTTTTTTTTTTTTTTTTTTTAAATTTTACCTAGCCCTATTAATTTCATGGCTGTCTGAGCTCTCTCCTTCTAAACCTACTCCTATCTCCCTCTCCTTACTTCATCCTACTACCAATTCCAGGATAAAGATGGAAGTGAAAAGAAAGATATAAAAGGAGATGGCTATTTATCTTTCCTAAAATCACTTCTGTTCTCCTATTCCCAATGCTAGTATTATAGAAAACATTCTTGAATCTAAGAATATCCTTAAGAATCTCATCTTCCTTTCCTTAAGAACATCTATCACTCTGAGGAAATGATTAAGAGATGTACTGCATTCTATTGCATCAAGGTAATACTCTGTAATGTAGACTTTATTTTTTCTTTTTTTTGTTTTTTCTTCCTTCCTTCCTTCCTTTCCTTCTCTTTTTTCTTCCTTTTTTTCTTTCTTTTTTTCCCATCAAATTATTATCAGCTATGCAGGAAAAGGGGCAGGGAGCCTCTATCTCATTGTCATGATCATGGATTGGGAAGGACATATTCCTAATATCCTAATTGGAACTCTGGATACATTTTTGCAAAGAAACTTAAAAATGGTATTTTGTTTCTATGTCATCTTAACATAAGATGTTGTAGACTCATAAATACTGCAAGCTTTTTTCAGATCTTTGATAATTTCCAGATTAAAATGAACAGTACTGTGTTATTGTTAAGTCATTTCAGCTGTATCCAACTCTTTGTCACTTGATTTGGGATTTTCTTGGCAAAGATATTAGAGTGTTTTGCTATTTCCTTCTCCAATTCCTTTTATGGATGAGGAAACTGAGGCAAACCGGGTTAAGTGGCCATAGGAAACACTACATTTTAGATTTAAGGAATCTTTTCTTGCCTAGCCTGAGATACTAACCATCAATTCTCTATGAGAAAATATATCCTAAATCCCAAACAAGCAACTTATAAACTTACTTTGGTAATATTAGTCATTTTTAATTTTAGAACTGCCTGCATCTTAGCATTGACATTGTTCACATGTTTAATATCATAAATATGGTAGTAGCAAATTAAAGGGTTTAGATAGAGACATTGGATTAATGGGCTACATTTCAGAATGTATCATTTTATAAAGTGAAGTTTTATATTTTAGAAAATCAATTCAAAATATCTATTTTATTAATGGTTAGTCAGAAGTGTAAGTTAGAGTTAGTATGTCAATAAACATCTACTATCCATTGTGCTGACCACTGGAGATAAAAAGAAAGGTAAAATATAGTTTCTGCTCTTAAGGAGCTCTCAGCCTAATGAGAGAGAAAACATGAAAACAACTAAGTACAAAAATAGAAAGATAATAGGATAAAGTAGTATGAAATCTCTACCATCAAAGAAAAAAATTATATATGCATATACACATGTGTGTTTATATATGTACATATAGATGCATGAATGTACACACACACACACACACACACACACACACACACATTTTTATCAGAATTTCACTACAATCCTTTGTTCTGTAGACCCATTTTACAGTTTATATCCTGGATTTTATATGTACTAAAGTCCCATAAGATTCAGTTTCCTTATGATGAGCTAACCACTTTCCACAGCTATTGAAACCAAGGAATTTCAAATCAATTTCTTCTGCTGTCAGACTTTGAAAACTGTTACTTTTTGAATCAGTATCAACTATGTTCCTGTCATTTTGTCCAAATTGGAACATGAGATATATATATATATGAAAATATATATATATATATATATATATATATATATATATATATATTTTATTTTTTACTGTTTTTCTTTCTTCCTTGTCTGGACTTGCATTTTAAATTTGGGTTGAAGTGAGTCTAATAAAAAATGAGTCAAACATTGATTTTTCAACCCTTGAGCAACATATTCATGGCATTCATGCCTGGAGTACTAGGCTAAGTCCACACATTTTGTTTAAAAGCTACCAGCAGATATTTCAATACTGAAACATTAACCTTACATATATATTTTTTCAATCATGGGCTTAATATTTACATTGTAAAGCTTATTCAGCATACCCTAAATTGGCACATCATTAAATCCTTCATATGTTATTTTTTAAAATTACTCTTAGAGGAAAGCAAAAGGTATTATGTGAAATGTTATTTGGAAATCTCAAGCTTGGTATTTAACAGGTTCTCCATTTCAATTGAACTCAGTTCACTTTTAATAGTAAGATCATACAATCATTTGAAATTACTCCACTTCCAAGGACTTAAGCTTTATCCAAGGTTCTCACCATCTTTTACTTCTCTTTTTTCCAAACTGCTCACATTGCTTTTTTGGTAGTTTTCCCAATACATAACTTTGCCTTTTTTCATTTCTCTAATCAAAAACTTTCAGTCTCCTGAATAAAGTATAAAGTCCCCAAATCTGGTATTTGTCATCCTCCATAATGATTTCTAGCTTTATCTCACTTTTGTTCTCTTAGGTCCTCCTTGTTCCACTCAAACCGGCTTTTGTTGTTCAGTTGTTTCAGCCAGGTGTGACTTGTGATCCCATTTGGAATTTTCTTGGCAAAATTATTGGAGAGGTTTGCCTTTTCTTTCATCAATTCATTTTATAGATGAGGAAACTGAGGCAAACAAGACTAAATGCCTTGCTCAAGACCACACAGCTACTGTTTGAAGCTATATTTGAACTCAGATCCTCCTGAGTTCAGGCCTGTTGTTTTATTATTTGAGCCACCTCACTGCCCAACAAAACTGATTACTTACTATATATTTTGCTTGTCCATACTTTTGCTCATGTCATTTTCTAATCAGGGAATGGATTTGCCCCCATCCTCTTCTCTGACAGTAATCCAATTGAGATTCTCCTCCCTTTATGAAACCTGTTATCTCCTGGCTAAAAAATGACTTCTAGCTCTCCCAATTTCCCATAGGACTTTCTTTGGAATTCTCCTTTGCATTCAACATAATTCTCTTTTTTCCTTGGTTTTTTCATCTTTATATTCCTAGTGCCTATCACAGGACCTTACATATTCACCAAAGGTATGTGATCTCCTTCCCTCTTTTATTTTCAGTCAATTGATTGATAAGCAAGAATTTGTTAAAGGCTTATTATTTGTCAGACACTGTGCTAAGTGATGAAGATAGAAAGACAACCAATGCAGAATCTTATAACTTATCAATTAGCAGTGGGGACAACAGGAAAAAAGCATGGATAATTGTCAGAGCTCCCAGAAGTTTAGCAATTTATCTGAAGTTATATATTTGGTGACAGGTATTATTTGAATCTAAATTTTCCTGACTGTAAGTGTACCCCTTTCTCCATCACCTTTTGTGATTTTAGGTATTTCCACAGGCAAAGATGGATATGAAAAATGGCATGGACATAAACAGTATACTATGTAGTTCAATTTTAGGTGGAATGTGGAGTGTAGACAACATAAAGAACAGACATTCAATAAATATCAGTTTAATTTAGATAGGGATTTTTTTTTTTACTTTAATGAAGTTATGGAAGAAGAGTAAACCACTTTCTCCTTTCTCTTTATACATTATTTTTTGTTGTTGTTGTTGTTAAATTATCCTAGTCATTATGAAGCCTTTGGATTGATCTGCATGGAAACTTTATTAGTCTTTCTCAATTCTCAGTTGCTCAATTATGTCCAGCTGTTCTCTCTTCCAATGAGCATAGGGAAGATTTCTCTAAAAGAAATTAGAGCTAAAGAACTAACCTGAGAAGGCAAGGGTTCCTTTGAATGACCCACTTAAAGCTGTAGTCCGTTTGTCCATGCCTTAAAGACATTAGAGTAATAATCTACCTAAGAGCAGGAAACAGTTTTTAATTACTACAGGTAATGAAAGTCATCTCTGGTTTCTCTTTGACTCCTTGGAAAGAGAAAAGAATGATCAGAGAGAAACTGCATGGTTTTGGAAAATGATTTCCTAAGATTGGGTCAAAAATTAAGTGATTATTGACAAAACAAGCTGTTTTGGACCCCTGCTCAGTCTTGACTACAAAATATTCTTTGCTCAAAAATCCTATAAATGTGACTTCAAAATGACTTTTGCTGAAAGATGTTCAAGAACATGAGAGGATTCTGTTCACTTAAAAACAATTTTGTCTTTAAACAAAGAATAAATAAACATTTAGATAATGATAACCATAAATTTATAAAAAAAATTGATTTTGACAGTTTTGCATCTACAATTCAGTGTACAGAATTTTCTTCAACAAAGTAATGTTAACTCACATTTCTAGATCTTAAGATGTCAAAACTATTTTTCTCATGAATATACAAAGGAAGCTCTGTGTGTGTGTGTGTGTATGTACATATATATATATATGTATGTATGCATATATATATGTAAGATATAAGACTCTAGTAATATAAGTAATATGCTCACAGTTATACAGATGATTAAAAAAAAGCCACGCAGCCCTCTTTGTAGTGGCCAGAAACTGGAAACTGAGTAGATGCCCATCAATTGGAGAATGGCTGAATAAATTGTGGTATATGAATATTGTGGAATATTATCATCTTAGATAAGACCAACAGGATGATTTCAGAAAGGCCTGGAGAGACTTGCATGAAATGATGCTGAGTGAAATGAGCAGGGCCAGGAGATCATTATCTACTTCAACAACAATATTATATGATGATCAATTCTGATGGACCTGGCCATCCTCAGCAATGAGATGAACCAAATCAGTTCCAA
The DNA here is from genome assembly GCF_016432865.1 of Antechinus flavipes. Lineage (NCBI taxonomy): Eukaryota > Metazoa > Chordata > Mammalia > Dasyuromorphia > Dasyuridae > Antechinus > Antechinus flavipes. Next base: position 215,121,032 of record NC_067400.1, on the reverse strand, counting down.
TGGAGCAGTAATGAACTAAACCAGCTACACCCAGCGAAAGAACTCTGGGAGATGACTAAAAACCATTACATTGAATTCCTAATCCCTATATTTTTGCCTGCCTGCTTTTTGGATTTCCTTCACAGGCTAATTGTACAATATTTCAGAGTCTGATTCTTTTTGTACAGCAAAATAATGATTTGGTCATATATACTTATTGTGTATCTAATTTATACTTTAATATATTTAACATCTACTGGTCATCCTGCCATCTAGGGGAGAGGGTGGGGGAAAGGAGGGGAAAAATTGGAACAAAAGGTTTGGCAACTGTCAATGCTGTAAAATTACCCATACATATAACTTGTAAATAAAAAGCTATTATAAAAAAAGCCATAATTAATATTTCTAATCCTAACTCAATACTTTTCTTACCACATCATATTTCTCACTATATTGCTCAGTCTCACCATTTCAACTAAAACTGATACTCAATACCTTTATTTTCATAAGGATACTTCTGATCAGTTTTCAACAGATTGATGAAAGAGACGAATCTATATCTTTTTCAGTGTTTTGAAAAATCCCAGATTTTCTCTCTAGTATCTCCTCAAGTACAGATTACAACGCTTTCTTACCTTCCTTAAGTGGAGTTCTCTAGCTCAAATTCTTGATCTACTGCTGATAAATCTGTACCAGACCTAGTTGGGATGATATATTGAGTAGAGAATTTCAGGCCATCACTTATTCCATAATAAACTTTTTTTCCCCCTACCTTAGTTAGATCTATAAGAAGTTGTGTTCTGTTGGAATTAATATTTCTAATCCTAACTCAATACTTTTCTTACCACATCATATTTCTCACTATATTGCTCAGTCTCACCATTTCAACTAAAACTGATACTCAATACCTTTATTTTCATAAGGATACTTCTGATCAGTTTTCAACAGATTGATGAAAGAGACAAATCTATAAAAAGCCCAGTTACTATCATATCATAATAAGGTAATGAATATAGGATTCAGTGGATGGAATGTAAAAAGGAAAACATAATTTACCTCTTTGCATTTTTTAAAATTGACTAACATTTTGCCTCAAATATAATCTAATGTAAAGGATGAAGACATTTTTGTAATCTTGGATAATCCATTCAAATTTTGAGTAGATTAAGCTCCCTCAACAGGACAATAAAGAGTTTGGACTGGTTGCCTGCTAAGAATTTTTCCTACTCTAAATCTGTTATCCTGTCATCCTTCTGGCTTTCCTTTTATGTGATTCTATGAAACCAAAAGACCAAAAGTCGAAATGTGGACCTTTGTGACATATTTAGTAGTTTGATTAAATTTGAAATTTTTAAAAAAGAAGAAAAACCTTGAGCTATGTCTACTGGCTGTATCTATTAATCTCAAAGCAACCTAGCCATGCTGCCCAGATAATCAGAATTTTCTCAGTTCACAAACAATGTAACCCATTCAATTCATATTGTTCAGGACTGGTGAAAGTTTAATTTCATGTCTCCACAGTCTGCTGTACTGGGGCAGGCTGAATAGATCAAATTGTCATTTTAACTGTGAGAATGCCCCAGGGCTCAATCCTCCAGCCCCTCCTCTTTTCCCTTTCCACTTATTCCCTCAGTAAAATTACCCTCTCCCATGATTTCAATTACCATTTGTATTCAGACAACTCCCAAATTTACATCTCTAACCCTGACCTCTAAACCCTCTTTTTGGACCCCTTTTTTCCATTTACCTACTCCACATGCATGTGCTGGCAACATGTGAAAACTATTATGTCTGTGTATTTGTGACAAAATATGGACTTTATCTTGTTTTCTTTTGAATCTCTCCAGTAAAAGTATGCCTGTTAGGTAAACTGAAGTCCTTTCTATTTGACTCTCTCTCTCCTTCAACCACATGGCAAAGTAGCATGGTGGATAGAAGAAACAGAAGAGCTGGGTTCTAATTCTAGATCTGTTAGTAATTCACAGTATGAATATGAATAAATTACTAGACCTCTTTGAGACTCATTCTTCTCTTCTATAAATTGGGAAGGCTTGATGGAAATGATGTGAGAACAGGTCCTTATAAACTGAATAGAACCTTATTCATGGGATGGGTATATGTGTTTTTAATTTCAAGTTTAATAAATTTTCTGATAACATCTTTAAGATGAAAAGTATGTCACAGAGATTCACATATTTTGCTGTAGCAAAATTTTGATTATATTTTTGTTTTCCTTGTCCTTGGGAATTCCTTTTTAGGAAATCTCTTCTAATAAAAATCTACACCAGCTTCTTAGTCAATAAATATTTATTAGGTATTATGTTCCAAGTGCTATGCTGGAGTTACTAAGGTCACTTAGAGGTTAAGTAATTTTCTCAGGATCACATAGCCAGTCTGTGTCAGATGCAGAATCTGAACCCATTTCTTCCTGTCTCCAAGGCTCTTTACCCATAACTCCACAGTTGTTTCTCTGAACACAATAAAAGTTAGTGAATATTATATTGAAGTTCTCTTCTAGTTCTTATCATCTACGAGTATGAAATGTCATCATTTTATGCTGCTGATCTATAATGATCCAACTAGTATAACCATCCTTCCACTAAATAAAGAAATCCTGCGGAAGCTTAAGAATCCCTATTATTTTATCAGAATATGATCAGTAGAAAGACCATAAACTCCTTTTTTGACTGTGAAAGTGTGAATAGATCAACCAGATGCCAATTCTCAGAAATCTTTTTCCCAGTCACTATTAGCATGAATCCATACTACTTCTCCTATCCAGGCTCCTCATTCTCAATCTTCAATTTCTGGTCCTGCTGATCTCTAAACATGTTTCCCTGATGTTAGATCTGTGAATATCTGGTGACATAATTGGCAGTGGACCTACATATGTGCTAATAATTGGAGCCAACTGAGCTCTGATACCCCCCCCACCCCTCATTCCTTGAGGACTTTAGAAGAGTGTTTCTAATTCTACCTTAGAATCTAGCAGACAATAATCTTTTCCCACAATTCTCGATTGCTGCTTCCATGACTTATTCAAGAGTCAGTGTGTCCTGGGAAAGTTGATCATTATTACCTCTACCAAAATCTCCCCTGATGGAAGCAGCCAAGGACCCTGAAATCAGTAACTTTAAGAATTATAGCATTAAATAAGAATGTTAAAGAAGAGGCATTAACATCTGCTTTGTCTATTGTTGAGTTATAAGGATCATGAGATTTTTCCAACTCCCTTGTAGCTTCCATATATATTAGAATGTAAGATCCTTGAGATTACAGGATTATCTTATTTTTCTAAGTCCTGTTTTCTATTATCCAGTTTTTACATACACTTAATACTTATTAAGTGCTTTATTTATTTACATAAATATGTTCTCTTAACAAAGCTGTCTTGCTTCACTGTGTTTTTTTGTTTGCTTGTTTGTTTTTGATTTTGATTTTTATGTACTATGTTTGCTTGTACTGGATCACTGTATTCTGCATCTTGCAGTAAGATATCATTTTAATTTGTACCTGCAGAGATATAAACCAAAGGCAGTCTTATCCTAAAAGTCTTCTATGTTTCTGTTATATTTTTATTCTGACTTCTTTTGTAATATTTTTGAAAAACAAAGCAAAAATGAAAACAGTATTCATAGACCTAACATGGTTTGTTTAAAAAGAAAGCTTGATTTAGAACAAAAAGATAAAGATTTAAATCTTGGCTCTGCTTCTTTCAACCTCAGTGACCTTTGATAAATCACTCAGCTTCTCCAGACATATAAGTATGATGGAATTAGGTCGATGATCTCCAAGGTCTTTTATTTAAATTTATTTTCTAGATCACTCCCATAATGAAGAAGAATTTAGTTATTCCCTAGTTTGTGTATCTTTTATATACATACAATCTATTCCCACATATTCACATAATAATACACACATTTATACGTGTTATATTATATGAAATTACATCAATTCCAAACTCCTCAGCCTTAATAAGAATATTCTGCAACCATCCAAGTCAATAATTCATTAGTCTTCAATATAAGTCTTCAAGCTCATCCTAGTAAAAACCATCATGTAATTTACCATTCTCTATCTTTTGCCTTTATTAAGATTATTCATATTCTTTGGAAAATCTTCTCTTCTCTTCTCTTCTCTTCCATTATATTAGCTTTAAAATTTGCCCCAATACTTAGCTTCTCCAGGCAATGTTTCCTGATTTATTCTCCTCTACTGAGTTAGCTCTTGTTCTGTATATCTTGAGATGAATAAATTCTGTTCACAGAAAACATTAGCTATTTGTTGATTTGCTTTGTTGTAATAATTCATGCAGCTTCCTTTGTGTATGTTTTATTTCCTCAAATAAGTTATAAATATTTGGCATTTTTTCCTTTTATCTTATAGTATCTATTACAATGATTCCATCAGTACTTCATTTAAATTAATATTCAGTGAATTAATGTTTTGACAATGATTCAATCCATTTTTGTAGATATTTGTAGGCAAAGTCTCCAACTAAAATTAATGGATAATCACATAATTACATATTCACTTAATTATCTAATGTTTGCCATTTAAAATTCAATACACACATATACACATATATGCATTCACCCTGTGTATACATGAATGTATGTGTATATGCATGGATATAAATATTCATTCATATATAAGTGCAATTTCCAAAGATTCAAGTTGAAATCACTGAAATAGAAAAAAATGGTAGATGAAACTAGCTTTTAAAAAAGAATTATAAATTTAAATTAAAATAAGGCACATGGAAATCTAGGAGGAAATTTGATCAGAAAAGAAGATAACAGTCAGAATAAAGAATAACAAAAGGTAGTCTATATTCTTCTGTGATGTCAAGATATTGAAGAAGATTCCCAGGATATTGTGTAGGTCCCCTATGATAAATTTATTGTGTGGATTTAGTAAATCACATAGGATGAACAGCCATTAGTAAGTTGTGAACTGCATAAAGATAGGGAATAACAATATTGATGAGATAATTTTAAAAATGGATGTATTTCATGATTTTCAGCTTTAGTATTTACAAGACTCTGTTAATCAAGTACTTGTTTTGTGCCACACACTGTGCTAATCACTAGGGACACAAAAAAAAAAAAAAAAGAGAAAAAAGACCATTCATTACCTCATGGACCTTACAATCTAACAGAGAAGACAATATGTAAACAAATATTCACAAAACTATATACCAAATAAATAGGAAATTATTAACAATGGGAGGGGTTTAGAATTGAGAGGCTGGGAGAAGACTTCCTATAGAAGTTGAAATTTCAATTGAAACTTAGAGAAAGAAACCAGGAAAATTAAAAAAATAGAGATGAGGAGGGAGAATATTCCAGGCATGGGGCATGGTCAGAGAAAATATCCACGGGCAAGAGATGGTGTTAGTATCTTTTTCATGAAATAGTAAGGAGAACAGTGTCACTGGATGGAAGAATGCATGATAGAGATTAAGGGATAAGAAAACTTAAAAGATAGCAAAGGGCTAGGTTGCAAAGGGCTTTGAATACCAGTGAATTTGTTATTTGATCTTGCAGGAAATATGGAGCCATTGGAGTTTAGAGTAGGAGGATAACATTGTCAGAAACACACTGAAAAAATAATTCACTAGCCCAATAGTTAATGGATCAGAGTAGGAGAAATACTTAAGGCAGGCAGATCCACCAGCAAATTCCTATTGGTGTGAGGGGATGGGAGTCCACATTAAGAATGCTGACAGTATCAGCAGAGCAAAGAGAGAATATTGCTCATATATTGCTAATCTAGTAAACGGATTGCATATGGAAGCTAAGAAGTAATGAAAAATTTGGGATGACTCCCAGGTTGAGAGCCTGAGGGAGTAGGAGGATGTTCTTGCCCTCTACAGCAATAGGGAAGGTAAAAGGCAATTAGAAGGAAATGAATTCAGTGTAGGACTATTTAGCTTGAGTTATCTTCTGGTCATCAAGGTAGAGATATGAGATTAAATGTCAACAGAGAGTTTGGGGCAGTATAGTTAGATTTGAAAAACTTCAGTATGGAGATGGATAAAATCCATGAAAGCTGATACATGTAAAGTAGTATAAAGGGAGAACGGGGTATGTGCATCTTCAAGGAGGGATAGAACTTCTAAAATTAGGGTTCTCTGAGCACTTGTTAAAGCTGTTCATCCATCTTCAGCATCGACCTAGCAACTCTGACTCATATCTCCAAGAATATGTAGGATGAGTAGGAGTCTTACTCCATCAAACTATCTCTGCAGATGGGTTAAAGCAGATTGTCGGTAACTGAGGAGCCACAAACCCATTGGGTGAATTAATGAGGTATCTAATCCAAATGTGTGAAGAATTTCCCTGGTGGCAATTGCTATGGAGTGCTTTGAACTTCATCAGACATCAAAGATGCTAACATCATTGCATTCCTGATCATTGCCAGCCATCCTCAGTGTTTCCTTGTGACTAAACTTTGATGACTTTGGGATAGAGAGTGAGGCTGATGACTTTGTGAAATTCTGCCTCACTTAAATTCAACTCATGCAGAAGTCAAGGTGTCATCTTCCAATGTCATTGGTCTTCTTAGAAAATGAAGGATCCTGGTCTGATCAGCTTGGGTTCCCATCCCCCATCAAGATACCCAATATAACAGCTTTTCTCAACTAAGGTCTTTGTAGATGGCCCTAGATAGCTTGCTCAGTTGCCGGGACTCTTCTGCCCACTGAGAAAGCATTCTCAGCACCAAAACTCCATTTCCTAATAGGTCTTTGCCACTATAGAAGTCAGTCTCTTGGCAAACTGATTTCTATCCAACAATAAACTTTCATTTTGCAACTAATAATTAGGGAATAAGTGAATTCTTTCACTCCTAAACCTGCAGCCAATCTAAAGGGGATATCTTAACAGCTCTCTTATTACCACTAACCAGGAATTGAGAGCATTCAAACCGCATCAGGGAGTCAGGAGAGGTTTAAGTAGGGATGAAAAGATTTATAAGAACAATGTATAGAGAGTAGGTGAGTGAGCTGATAAAAGAGCTATAAGATTGCCTAGAAGCAGGGAGTACTCAGTTGAGACAATGTAACATAAATTTGTAGCAGATCCCAGTCAGAATAGTTGTGTGATTTCTTCATTTTGCAGCACTTAGAGGGAAAGTGGCAAATGGTGGGGAAATTTGAATGTTACATATCATATACATTGTTACACTGAGGTTGTGATTTCACTGTTATAGGAAACTCCTGAATGAGGACACTCCTTCTACCAGTGCTAATCAGCACCTCGTCTGTAAGTTAGAATCTTAAAAAATTACTAAGAGTTTTGAGATGTTAAAATAACTTGTCCAAAGTCACTTTATCAACATGTTACAGAATGAAGACTTGAAAACAGATTTTCTTAGCTCACTATGTCATGAAGTACTCAGGTTAGGCTCACTCCAAAAGACTTGTCACTCACTGGATTTCATCCAAGAGAATGCCTCTTCCTTTAGCTGAATCTCCTTATTGGTGAGTACATAGTCTTGAACATAATTTACAATCATTTAGGTCATTCTCACTTCACTCTCAGCTTATCTTTGCACTCTTCAGACTCCTCTATCTCCTCAGCAGCCTTGCATTTGAGGAAGTAACCTTTGTGTCTCCTTTTTCTTTTCTCTTTAGGTGTTACTATTCCCTATAAGAATAAAAGCTATTTCAGAGCAGGAACTGGTTTTTTGGCTTGTATTTGTGTACCCAGCACTTAACTCATTGCTTGGAACATAGTAAGTACTTATTAGATTATCTAATCTATATACCTTGCTTTCTCTGTTTTCTGTCACTGGATCTCAATCTTTCTCTGTGTCTTCTCTTTCTTTTTCTCTATTAGACTTACATGCATAGATTATACATGCATATATAATAATACTGCATTGAAATAAAATAATTATAATTATATAGCCATTTTATGCTGGTGGTAGTCATGGTGAGGGTATGATCAGGTATGATATTTCATTATTTCACCTAAAACTTAATTCTTACTGTTAGATACCACAAGATGAACACTATTCACACAATGCTAACACCACCATTTCTTCTTGTGCTCTACAATATGGTAGAGGGATAGGCTAGGCAGAATGAAGGAATAAAATACCACTCATACCCTACCACAAATAAGTATTAGGTTTAAAAACAACAATATTAAAAACATGGTGATGTTCAGACTTGGTTTCTTAATTATATATTTTAAAATGAAGATGCTGACATATTTTTATGTGTATACACACATGACAAAAATAATTAACCAAAGCAGCATGATTCATTTAAGTTATCCTTAGGTTTCTCAGTATTTTCCAAACTTTTTTTTTCAATTAAAATACATAGAGCATCATAGATAAATTCAAACTAGGAAATATGTTTGTAAATAATTCTACTTTGAATACATCTAAACACTGATAAGCCAGTTTAATTTTTGTTCTATATATAACCCAAAGCTAAGGACAATGTGATACATTTGCATTTCCCAGACAGGATGATGCTTTAACATTGCTTCAGCTATGTTTGGTTTAAAACTGCACCTATTGGAATGGAAAGATTCCACACCTCACTAACTTCTAGCTGATTTTAATAGGAATGCATATTCATTCAAGAAAATATCATTTTTTAAAATTTGCATTCCTCCCCAGAAAAGGACATTAAAGAATTTCCTCAGTGATAAAATGAGAATGCTAGTAAGAAAACTGTTCCTTACAAACACAGCTCTGAAGGAAAAGATCTGACATTTTCCCTAAAATTCCTTTAGCTCTGTTCCACATATATCTGCAGTCAAAAATTTCATTCCCCCAATCAAACAAATTACAGGTTTGGTCAATTCAACAAATGGATGATCTTTCCCTCTTTCTGATGACTTCTAAAATTTCACTGATTATATATGACATTATGAACTTTAAAAAGTTATACTATTAAAACAAATAGCAAATATATGTGTCAAAGAGAAACTTTTCCTTTATATAGAACCATAGATTTAGACTAAAGAGAGATGGTATAAGCCATATATTCCAAAATCCATATTTAATAGCAAAAATAAACTGAGACCTAAAGAAGTTTAAAAACAAAACAAAACAATTTCTCAAATTATTCTTTATAAAGCAGAAGTGAAATTTGAACCTAGGTACTCTGATTCCAAACCTAGTGCTCTTTCCACTATAGTCACAATCATGCTACCAAAAAAAGCTAAAATTTGTACCCACATCCACTTATTTAAAAACCAAAACTCCATTGTGCTACACAGACTCTTAGTTATTATCATGTAATTGAGTGCAATATTCTGTGTTTTAAAAATATAATTGCATATAACTAAATTTTGAAAGTTACTGAATAGCTCACAAAGGACAGCCTCACTAAAAAATATCCCCATTAAAATCCCACTATATGTGACTCCTGAGTCCTGAGGTCAATCTTAATTATATTTCTTCCTAAAGTCAATTAAGTAAGTAATTTTCAGGGGTTCAACATCTGGTGAAACAATCTACAAAGATGCTGGAAACATCATAATATGCGTTTGTATAGAGTAGTAATATCATTCAAATAGAAAATAGATCACTAATCAGGACATAAGGATCCCTGTGTACTGCATCTTGACTTTACTTTTAAAACATGACATTTACATTTTATTGCATTTTTATTTCTTTGCTAAGTATTCCCCAAATATGTTTTAATCTGGTTTGTGCAGTAATTGTGAATATAGTAGGGAAGAAGCTGCCCGTGGGATATGTCTAGTGGGCAATAGGTCAAGGGTTTGACACCAATGGTTTTGAGAAAGCTCACAAAATGGAAGTATGGACAATTTTGAAGAAGAAATAAAAGAATACCAAAGGAGCAGAGGAAAAAAGCAACAGCGTGGTGATGACATTGGTGTCAGGACATGTGACTTAGTGTCATGTTGGCTGGCTTAAAAACCAGTCTATTTATTAATATCTATCGATGGACAACTTCTTTTTTTTTTTAATTTTTATTTAATAATTACTTTATATTGACACTCGTTTCTGTTCCGATTTTTTTTCCCTCCCTCCCTCCACCCCCTCCCCTAGATGGCAAGCAGTCCTTTATATGTTGGATATGTTGCAGTATATCCTAGATACAATATATGTTTGCAGAACCGAACAGTTCTCTTGTTGCATAGGGAGAATTGGATAAATAACCCGGGAAGAAAAACAAAAATGCAGATAGTTCACATTCGTTTCCCAGTGTTCTTTCTTTGGGTGTAGCTGCTTTTGTCCGTCATTTATCAATTGAAACTCAGGTCTCTTTGTCAAAGAAATCCACTTCCATCAAAATATGTCCTCATACAATATCGTTGTCGAAGTGTATAATGATCTCCTGGTTCTGCTCATTTCACTTAGCATCGGTTCATGTAAGTCTCGCCAGTCCTCTCTGTATTCATCCTGCTGGTCATTTCTTACAGAACAATAATATTCCATAACATTCATATGCCACAATTTACCCAGCCATTCTCCAATTGATGGGCATCCATTCATTTTCCAGTTTCTAGCCACTACAAACAGGGCTGCTACAAACATTTTGGCACATACAGGTCCCTTTCCCTTCTTTAGTATTTCTTTGGGATATAAGCCCAATAGAAACACTGCTGGATCAAAGGGTATGTACAATTAGATAATTTTTTGGGCATAATTCCAGATTGCTCTCCAGAATGGTTGGATTCGTTCACAACTCCACCAACAATGCATTAGTATCCCAGTTTTCCCGCATCCCCTCCAACATTCATCATTATTTTTTCCTGTCATCTTGGCCAATCTGACAGGTGTGTAGTGGTATCTCAGAGTTGTCTTAATTTGCATTTCTCTGATCAATAATGATTTGGAACACTCTTTCATATGAGTGGTAATAGTTTCAATTTCATCCTCTGAAAATTGTCTGTTTATATCCTTTGACCATTTATCAATTGGAGAATGGCTTGATTTCTTATAAATTTGAGTCAGTTCTCTATATATTTTGGAAATGAGGCCTTTATCAGAACCTTTAACTGTGAAAATGTTTTCCCAGTTTGTTGCTTCCCTTCTAATCTTGTTTGCATTAGTTTTATTTGTACAAAGGCTTTTTAATTTGATGTAATCGAAATTTTCTATTTTGTGATCAGTAATGGTCTCTAGTTCATCTTTGGTCACAAATTTCTTTCTCCTCCACAAGTCTGAGAGATAAACTATTCTATGTTCCTCTAATTTATTTATAATCTCGTTCTTTATGCCTAGGTCATAGACCCATTTTGATCTTATCTTGGTATATGGTGTTAAGTGTGGGTCCATGCCTAATTTCTGCCATACGAATTTCCAATTATCCCAGCAGTTTTTATCAAATAATGAATTCTTTTCCCAGAAGTTAGGGGCTTTGGGTTTGTCAAACACTAGATTGCTATAGTTGACTATTCTGTCTTGTGAACCTAGCCTTTTCCACTGATCCACTAATCTATTTCTTAGCCAATACCAAATGGTTTTGGTGACTGCTGCTTTATAATATAATTTTAGATCAGGTACAGCTAGGCCACCTTCATTTGATTTTTTTTTTCATTAATTCCCTTGAGATTCTCGACTTTTTATTGTTCCATATGAATTTTGTTGTTATTTTTTCTAGATCAATAAAATATTTTCTTGGAAGTCTGATTGGTATAGCACTAAATAAATAGATTAGTTTAGGGAGTATTGTCATCTTTATTATGTTCGCTCGGCCGATCCAAGAGCACTTAATATTTTTCCAATTATTTAAGTCTGACTTTATTTGTGTGGAGACTTTTTTATAATTTTGCTCATATAATTCCTGACTTTCCTTTGGTAGATAGATTCCCAAATATTTTATGGTATCAACAGTTATTCTGAATGGAATTTCTCTTTGTATCTCTTGGGTTTTGTTGGTGGTGTATAAAAATGCTGAGGATTTATGGGGATTTATTTTGTAGCCAGCTACTTTGCTAAAATTATGAATTATTTCCAATAGCTTTTTAGTAGAATCTCTGGGGTTCTCTAGGTATACCATCATATCATCTGCAAAGAGTGATAGTTTGGTTTCCTCATTGCCTACTCTAATTCCTTTAATATCTTTCTCGACTCTTATTGCCGAGGCTAGTGTTTCTAATACGATATTAAATAATAATGGTGATAGTGGGCAACCTTGCTTCACTCCAGATCTTACTGGGAAAGGTTCCAGTTTTTCCCCATTGCATATGATGCTTACTGATGGTTTTAAATATATGCTCCTGACTATTTTAAGGAAAAGTCCATTTATTCCTATGCTCTCAAGTGTTTTTATTAGGAATGGATGTTGGATTTTATCAAATGCTTTTTCTGCATCTATTGAGATGATCATATGGTTTTTGTTTGTTTGGTTATTGATATAGTCAATTATGTTACTAGTTTTCCTAATATTGAACCAGCCCTGCATTCCTGGTATAAATCCTACTTGGTCATAGTGTATTATCCTGGTGACGATTTTCTGTAATCTTTTTGCTAATATTTTATTTAAGATTTTAGCATCAATATTCATTAGGGAGATTGGTCTATAATTTTCTTTCTCTGTTTTCAGCCTACCTGGTTTAGGTATCAGTACCATGTCTGTGTCATAAAAGGAGTTTGGTAGGACTCCTTCCATCCCTATTTTTTCAAATAGTTTATATAACATTGGAGTTAATTGTTCTTTAAATGTTTGGTAGAATTCACATGTAAATCCATCTGGTCCTGGGGATTTTTTCTTAGGGAGTTGATTGATAGTTTGTTCTATTTCTTTTTCTGAGATGGGACTGTTTAGGATATTTACTTCTTCCTCTGTTAGTTTGGGCAAGCTATATTTTTGGAGGTATTTTTCTATTTCATTTAAGTTGTCGAATTTATTGGCATAAAGTTGGGCAAAGTAACTCCTAATTATTGCTCTAATTTCCTCTTCGTTAGTGGTGAGTTCTCCCTTTTCATTTTTAAGACTAACAATTTGATTTTCCTTTTTCCTTTTTTTAATCAGATTTACTAAGGGTTTGTCTATTTTGTTGGTTTTTTCATAGAACCAACTCTTAGTTTTATTAATCAATTCAATAGTTTTTTTACTTTCAATTTTATTGATCTCACCTTTTATTTTTAGAATTTCAAGTTTAGTGTTTGACTGGGGGTTTTTAATTTGTTCCTTTTCTAGCATTTTTAGTTGCAAACCCAATTCATTGACCTTCTCTTTCTCTATTTTATACAAATAGGCCTCTAGAGATATGAAATTTCCCCTTATTACCGCTTTGGCTGCATCCCATACATTTTGGTATGATGTCTCATTATTATCGTTTTCTTGGGTGAAGTTATTAATTATGTCTATGATTTGCTGTTTCACCCAATCATTCTTTAGTATGAGATTATTTAGTTTCCAATTATTTTTTGGTCTACTTCCCCCTGGTTTTTTGTTGAATGTAATTTTCATTGCATCATGGTCTGAAAAGGATGCATTTACTATTTCTGCCTTACTGCATTTGAGTTTGAGGTTTTTATGTCCTAATATATGGTCAATTTTTGTATAGGTTCCATGAACTGCTGAAAAGAAAGTGTATTCCTTTCTGTCTCCATTACATTTTCTTCAGAGATCTATCATATCTAACTTTTCTAGTATTCTATTTACCTCTTTGACTTCTTTCTTATTTATTTTGTGGTTTGATTTATCTAATTCTGAGAGTGCAAGGTTAAGATCTCCCACTATTATAGTTTTACTGTCTATTTCTTCTTGCAGCTCTCTTAGTTTCTCTTTTAAGAATTTAGATGCTACCCCACTTGGTGCATATATGTTTAATATAGATAGTGCTTCATTATCCATGCTACCCTTTAGCAAGATATAGTGCCCTTCCTTATCTCTTTTAATTAGATCAATTTTTGCTTTAGCTTGATCTGAGATCAGGATGGCTACCCCTGCTTTTTTGACTTCACCTGAAGCATAGTAGATTTTGCTCCAACCTTTTACCTTTAACCTGTATGTATCTCCCCGCTTCAGGTGTGTTTCCTGTAAACAACATATTGTAGGATTCTGGCTTTTAATCCATTCTGCTAACCGCTTCCTCTTTATGGGGGAGTTTACCCCGTTCACGTTTATGGTTAGAATGACCAATTCTGTATTACTTGCCATCTTGTTAACCCTGGTTTATGCTTTTCTCCCTTCTTTCCCCTTTCCCCTCCTTCCAAGTATTAAGCTTGTGAGCACCACTTGCTTCTCACAGCTCTCCCTTTTCAGTATCCCTCCCCCCACCTTAGAGTTCCTCCCCCTATCTTACCCCTTTCCCTCCCAGTTCCTGTATTCCCTTCCGCTTAGCTTATTCCTTCCCTTTTCACTTTTCCCTTCTCATGTTTCAATGAGGTGGGAGAAGTTTCACCATAGGTTGAATATGTCTTAAGATTTTTCACTTAAAGCCAATTCTGAAGGCAGTAAGATACCCACTATATTCATCCCCCTCCATTCTTTCTCTCAGATATAATAGGTTTCCTATGCCTCTTCATGAGATGTACTACCCCCACTTTACCCTTTTTCTGATACAATGTCCTTTCCACATCAATTTCTAGAACAAGGTATACATGTATTCTTTATACATCTATATAGTCAAAATATAGTTCCCAAGATTAATCTTTACCTTTTTAGATTTCTCTTGAGTTCTATATTTGTAGATCAAACTTTTTGTTAAGTTCTGGTTTTTTCATCAGAAATAAATGAAATTCGCTTACTTTTTTGAATGTCTATCTTCTTCCCTGGAAAAAGATGCTCATTCTCGCTGGGTAAGTTATTTTTTGGTTGCATACCAAGCTCCTTAGCCTTTCAGAATATCATATTCCAGGCCCTTCGATCTTTTAATGTGGATGCTGCCAGATCCTGGGTGATCCTTATTGTGGCTCCTTGATACTTGAATTGGGTTTTTCTAGCCGCTTGCAACATTTTTTTCCTTCATCTGAGGGTTCTGGCATTTGGCCACTATATTCCTTGGTGTTTTGATTTTAGGATCCCTTTCAGTGGGTGATCGATGAATCCTTTCAATGTTTATTTTTTCCTCTGTTCCTATGACTTCTGGGCAGTTCTCTTTGATAATTTCCTGGAAAATAGTGTCCAGGCTCTTTTTTTCATCATGTTTTTCTGGAAGTCCAATGATTCTCAGATTATCTCTCCTGGATCTGTTTTCCAGGTCTGTTGTCTTCCCCAGAAGGTATTTCACATTTTTCTCCATTGTTTGATTTTTTTGGATTTGCTTGACTGATTCTTCTTGTCTCCTCGAGTCATTCAATTCCACTTGTTCAATTCTGATTTTCAGTGAAGTATTTTCTTCACTCACTTTTTAAAAATCTTTTTCTAATTGTCCAATTGAGTTCTTTTGTTCTGTGGAATTTTTTTCCATTTCGCCAATTTTGTTTTTTAGAGAGCTGTTTTCTGTTTCCAGTTCACTAATCCTATTTTTCAAGGATTTTACTTCTTTATCCACTCTCTCTTTAACTTTCTCCAGGCTCTTTTGCCAAGCCTCCCTCTCCTTTTCCCAAGCTTCCCTCTCCTTTTGCCAAGCCTCACTCTGCTTTCCCCATTTGTCTTCTAGCTCCCTTGTGAGAGCCTTTTTAATCACTTCTATGAGGTTCATCTGTGCTGAGGAACAGATGATCTCCTCCTTTGGGGATTCACCTGGGGACTGTCTGTTTTTAGTCTCCTCAGGATTTAGAGTCTGCTCTCTATCTGTATAGAAGCTGTCAAGGGTTAAAG
The DNA here is from genome assembly GCF_016432865.1 of Antechinus flavipes. Classification (NCBI taxonomy): domain Eukaryota; kingdom Metazoa; phylum Chordata; class Mammalia; order Dasyuromorphia; family Dasyuridae; genus Antechinus; species Antechinus flavipes. Next base: position 215,105,338 of record NC_067400.1, on the reverse strand, counting down.
TCCTCTTCAGCTTCTTGCTCATTCTGTCTAATAATCAAAGACAAACTAGCAGAGAAAAACAGAAAAAACTGGAGTCTTTCTTTGGGGGAGGGGCTGGGTGTGTTACCGAGCTTCCTCTACAGACTGCAGGGGGCAGCAGTGAGGCACTAGCAGGACTGTGTGCGCTTGCACTCTGAGATCCCAAAGCGTGCTGAGTCACTGTGGGGAGGAAGGGGGGCGCGGCGGTGTTTTTAGCTTCTCTGCTGGGCTGCTGACTTGCTGACTTTTGCTGGAGCAAAGTATCCAAACCTGTAACGAAGTTCTCCCTGCAGAGACGGCTGCGATCACTCCCCACCCCCTCTCCAGTCTGCTCCCGTGCTCTCACTGCCGCTGCCCTCAGCCTGCGCCCGATCTAAAACCGTCCCAGCCCTCCAGTAAAGACAGACCTTTCTTGGCGAATCTCAAGGATGGCTTCTCTTGGTAACTATTTGTGGGTTTTTTTTTCAGTCAAGCATTAATTCAGAGGCTTGTAATGAAATGGATAGTGAGAGAAAGCGTGGAGCTTATGCAGCTGTGTGCCTCCTCTCCGCCATCTTAACCCATGGACAACTTCTTTAATCTTTCTGAATCTCATGCATCTAAGATTTACATAGTAAATTATAAACAGAGGTTTTCATTTGTATGAATGGTAGGATTTCTCCAAGTAGGAAAATCATAAATTCTTGAGATATTGAAGACATTTTAAAAAGTGACCCTTGCTATGAAAACCAAATATAGAAATAAATTAGGATTACAATTGTATATTTTTCACAAAGATTTTTGTAGCCCCTTCTGGATTATTCTTTTTGTAAAGAGATATTTAAGTGGAAATAGGATTACTTTATTTTGTTTTTCTACAAGAGTGTCTAATACTTATAATAAGAAGTATATAATATAGTCGTTCAGTTGTTTCTACTTTATAACCCTATTTGGGGTATTCTTTTCTTTTTGGAATCATTTATTTATTTATTATTTCATCTCCTTCCCCATTACACATAAAACCTATTTTAACATATTTCTGAAAGTTTAGAGCTCTAAATTCTCTCCCTATGTCCTCTTCTCTTTATTGAAAAAGGAAACAATCTGACATAGGTTAAAGGTATACATTTTTCATCATAAATCCTTAGTAATTATTTTGATAAGAATAGTTAAGTCATTCCCAGCTGATAATTGTACAATATTGCTATTATTGTGTATACTGTTCTCCTAGTTCTGCTCACTTCACTTAATATAAATTTCTGGAAATCTTTCCATGTTTTCTCTGAGAACATCTTGCTCATCATTCTTTATAGCACAGTAGTATTCCAGTACAATCACATACAACAACCTGATTAGTCATTGATCATTTGAGGGGCATCCAATCAATTTCCAATTCTTTGCCACCACTAAAAGTACTGTAAATATTTATGTACATTTAGATCATTTCCCTCTTTTTGTTTTTATATCTCTGGGATAAAAATCTAGTGTTGTTAAGTCAGAGGATAAACATAGACCTTTGGACATAATTTCAAATTTTGCTACAGAAAGGTTGAATCAATTCACAACTCTATCAACAACGCATTAGTGTTTCAATTTTTCATTTAGGTTTTCTTAGCAAAGATACTGGAGTAATTTGCCATTTCCTTCTCTATCTCATTTTATGAATGAGAAAACTGAGGCAAACAAGGTTAAATGATTTGCTGAGGGTCACACAGCTTGCAACTTTTGCAGAGTGTTCAAACTTAGAACTGAAACCATCTGTCAAGCTTCAAATCTGGTATTCTTTGCCATGCTACTTTGTACTTATGGAATGATTTTTAGGGATACACAACATACAAAGAAGAGAGAGAATGTATGGAACAGACAGAAGACACATGTATTTGTATCAATTTTAATTAAGAATAATAAAAAAAAGTAGTATGTGAAAAATAGTAATTTTTTTTAAATTTTTTTTTTTTTTTTTGCTGAGGCATTTGAGGTTAAGTGACTTGCCCAGGGTCACATAGCTAGTAAGTATTAAGTTTCTAAGGTCAGATTTGAACTCAGGTCCTCCTGACTTCAAGGGTGGTGTTCTATACACTAGGACACCTAGTTGCTCCAGCAAATATGTGTTGAAGTATTTCTGTCATAACAAACACATACATATTCCAGTGAATTTTCATATCTCCAAAGTACCTTCTTTCTGAGGTTAAAAAAATGATAAATGCAATTTCACAAATAACTTCTTCTTTTTGGATTTTTCTATGATCTTACTAGCATATGTGACAGACTAAGTAGCTGACACCATTATAGGGCATGTTCAGTTGTTTTTCACTGACTAGAGAAGATAGTTTGGCTTCACTTGCATATAAGAAGGACATTTCTGTTTTGTTGTTTTTAATGTAAAGGTAAATTTGATTGATTAGAAAATATGAATTTTTTTTTAGCTTTGATGTCAGAAAAGTCTTTAGTCTGGGTTGCAAAAAGTGGTGGGAAAAAATGGTAAAGACCTATAGCATGAAGTCAGTCACCTGCATTACTTGTCTATAAAAAAGTAATAATGAGATGCAAAATAGGCAAATCACTGAAAACTACAGTAAGTTTAATTTAGATAGATATCAAAGTTATTTATATTTGATTATTAAGGTTTTGTCATGTAAATATAGGAGCCTCCATTTGAATGATTATGGTTTGAAAGCATCTTCATATAAAATGTCTTACTAATGTTGAGTTTTTTCCTCATTTTATAATTGAGAAAATTAAAGTGATCTTTAAAGTTTTTTCATCTTTCTTCCTTTAAAAAAACCCCTAATTCACATCCAACTATCCTGTTAGTTATTCCTCACACATCACATTCTATCTTCTACCAACATACTTTGGTCTAATGATCTTTCTCTGTTTGTAATGAATTCTCTTTATTTTGGGAGCCACCTAAATCTAAGGCCTTTCCTGAATCTCCTTGACCCCCATCCAAGCATTTTCCCTTTCAAAATTACTTTGTAGACAATTATTTCTTTATAAGTTATATCATAAATCCCCTCTTCCCTCTATATCCCAAGCCAGTACATTATAAGTTTTGAGGAAAATAATTTATTTAATCCTTTTATGTTAACTCACATATCACCTTATACATAGTAGGCATTTAACAAATGTTTATTGAAATGACTGCATTTTTTCACATAAATAGTGAACAGGTAACAAAAACCAAGTGTCATTCTACTAACATTATTACCCATATAAATTTAAAATGTCTATGAAGATAATATTCTAATTGAAAATTGGAAGCATTAAGTTTCCCAGCAGCACTTTCATAATCTTAGTAGGTTATTTGGTGTTTTCTTTCAATAGTGAAATGTGTGTTATAGCAAAATTTGTGTGAATGATGAAAACAAGACACTTGGGGAATGTTTAGCAAAAATCTCTGGCTGGCCTCAAACATGACATTCAATGAACTGTGATAATTAAAAACATATACCTGTTTGGGCCCTAAAAGGAAATCCTAAAAAAAAAAAAAAATTAGATCACATGGGAGGGAGATTGTTTCCTTATATTATTTTCTATTTCTAACTCAACCATGAGAAATTATATGAGCAAAGATTTAGCGCTAAATGAGACCTATCTGGTCATCATCAAATAAAACTTACTCACTTGACACTTGATGGAACTGAGGCCCAGAGAAATTGTCACATACCTCGAATAGCACAGTAAATGTGAGAACTATATTAAAATTCAATTCTTCCTGACTCCATATCCAACATGTTTTTTCCCCTATTTTACCAGTGGCTTCCTAATTGTATTCACTAATTAAAGATTTGTAACTACCACAGAGTTAAGAGTTCTGGAAATATAACCAGAAAGGTAAATAATTAAACAAACTCAACCAATTCAATTCAATGGACATCTAAGAAGTAGTTAGTAGGTGCCAGGCATTGTGTTAAGCACTGGAAATACAAATTTTAAAAAAAGAAAGGAAAGTTGTTCTTGCCCTCAAGGAGCTTACCATCTAATGGGAGAAGACTGCACACAAAAAAAGGAGCTAAAAGGGGGGGCATTAGAAGATGACCAGTACAAAGGCATGATAATCTATGAAATCAAAACAAAGCAAAGATGTTGATGGAAAATGAAATTTCAACTACAACCATAATTAACAATAACAATAATAACCTAATTGTATAGAACAATTTTTAGCTCAATAATGGTGACTTATGTTTCATATACTATGATCTCTTTCATAATTTGCTTGCTATGTCTTATTTGAGAAAGCTGTTTGGCTTCCTGATGCCTATTACATTTACTTTTAAGATAAATATAATTTATACTGACATCTCAGAATCCCAGAATTTCAGAGCTGGAAGAATGCTCTGAAGCTATCTAGTTCAATATATACCCAAATAAGAAACCCTGCCATAACAGTTTTGATCCTATGCCTTACTTGAAGAGACTAAGTGTTTTCAGTAAGATGGATTAGGGATCCATATCATCATTTTAGTAATAGTTGGAGAAAACAATAGTATTCCACACCTTTTCACTCTATCTCATATTATTTCAATAAGCAAGTCACCAACCTCAAAATTTTACTCCATTCTCTCACCCCCACCTCAAAATAATCTCCAATACACACAAATTTGTTGTTCTACTACAGACAAGAAAACATAGATCAGTGCTGATAAATTTGGCCAGTTCTTAAGAAATCTGTAGGCTTTTTTAAGCTCACCCTTACAGTTTCCATGTGCAGGCCTCTGGGCAATAAGATTCTTGGCTTAGAATATTAATTCCACACTAGACTTGTCTAAAGAACAACTAAGATTTTTTTCTGCTGATGCTATCATATCACTCCACCTGTCCCACAGGCATCTCAAACTTAGTAACCTGAAACAAAACTTCTTATTTCTCCCCTAACTGCTAACCAGGAATCTTTCTATTTCTGCGAAAAGTACCACTGTTCTTTTAGTCACCAAGATTCACAACACGTATCATCCATGATTCTTCACTCTCACTCACTACCTATTCCATTCCCATCACTTACCAAATCTTATTAATTCTCTTTCAACATCTTTAAAATCTCCTTCTTTCTTTCCACACTACAAATTCTCTAGCTCATTCCCTCATCACTTCTCACTTGATAATGGCCTCTTAATAGGTTTTCTCTGCATCCAGTCTTTCCCCTCCTCAATCCATTTTCCAAACAGCTGCCAAAGTGATATCCCTAAAACTCAATTTTGACCACATCACTCCTCTGTTTAAAAAGCCTCAGTCATTTTTACTGCTTTTAAGATAAAATACAAAATTCTTTGGATGACATTTAAATCTCTTTATAATATGAATCCTCTATCTTTCCAGACTTATTAGAAATCATTCTTCATCAAACTTAGTACATTTCAGCCAAAAAGGTTTTCTTGCTGGTCACCATAAACATTTTACATCCCATCTCTGGCCCCTATAGCCTCCCCAGTCCCTGGATTACTTTCTCTCTTTACCATTACCTGTTGAAACCATGCATTCATACTTCAATTTATATTCCATGTCCTTCAGGGAACATTTTCTGATTTCTTTATTTGTCAAATACTTAGTCCCTAACTTTTAAAATATATATCCTATGTTTTGGCCTTTATAAACATAATATCTTCCCTTGCATAATGTAAATTCTTTGAAAGCAGGTACAATTTCATTTTCACATTTGTAGTACCAGAGCTTATCACATAGTCAGTCACACACAATAAATGCTTGTCTACTGATTGCCTTGACACTTCAAATCACCTATTTCCTAAAGAGTTGCACTGAGTACCTTGCTTATCCAGAAAGAGTGACTATAATATTACACTGCCAGGGGCTGTTGGAATAACTAGTACCATCAATTAGACACCATTTTCATTTTTCACTACCCCATCTTTCCTCTGTTTACCTTTAGCCTTAAGGTCCTCAAAAATTCATTTTCACAGCATGGAATCCAAGAGCTAAGAATGTAGTTCTAGCTTTCCCATGACTACTTTTTTGAAAATTGATCCTTGAATTTATGAATGTTGCACATTTTATGAATTGTTACAAATATTTTCATTCAGATTAGCTTCTCCCTGTCAACCATCTTCAACTTCTTTATAATCACCTATTTCTCTCCCTATTCCTGCTTACCAGAAGGCAAAGAATTAATATTGAGTGAAGGAAGATAGGTTCTTTCCAAAGTAGGAATGATAAGGATCTAAATTTATGAAAAATAGATTTAAAAGGGAAATGGGAATAGGTTAGATCCCATTGGCTTAAATTCTGCATGATAAATTATTGTGGGAATAGATATTCTCAGCAATGGAACAGCTCTATTCTATCTTTGATCTATCTATCTATCTGTCTATCTCTGTCTGTCTATCTAGTTATCTATTCTCTGTCTCTGTCTCTCCCCCTCCCTCTCTATGTCTCTTTCTTTCTCTGTCTCAGTCTCTGTCTGTCTGTCTGTCTCTCTCTCAGCCGCTATATGACACATTGGAAAGAGCTCCAAAGTTGGAGTCAGGAAAACTTCAATTCAAATACTGTTCCCAATACTTTACTAGCTGTTTGATCCTAGAAAATTTACTTAAACTCCATTTGCCTCAGTTTCCTCAAGTAGAAAGTGATTAGAATGACAGCAACTCCTATTCTGGGATTGTTGTGAAAATTCAAAGAGATATTTGTTAAGTGTTTATCAGTTTCTGGCACACAGTAGGTACTTAATAAATTATTGTTTCTTTCTCTTCCCTCCCTCATTAATATAAGCATTGTGAAGAAAAAGAGATGTGTGTGTGCGTGCATGCATGAATGGACAATTACACACCTAGTTCTTACTGGCTAATTTCTATTTTTCAAAGACAGAGAAGATTGAAGAAAATATAACAAGATGACTCTTAAACAATTAACACAATCTTGTTTCAATAATGGCAAGAATTCTAGCTTTTTAGAAAGAAGTAATGCCATCAATTCTAAAAACAACACAAAATCTTTTTTAGATGTATTAAGGAAGAGAAGGTTAAAAGAGAGGGGGGTGGGAGAGAGAAAAAGAAAAAGGGGGAGGGAGAAATCTATTCCACTACCTGGAATAGATAAGATGACATTCAAGACATATTGAATAGAAGACAGATTTATAGAACTCATACTTCCCTTCTGTTTTCATTTCCAAAGAGAATGGTATGGGTGTTGGAAAGGATAGAGAAAAATATGGCAAACTAGGAATTAAAATACAAGATGAGTGAGAAGATTTTAAGAAATTCTTTCAAAGTAGCAAATAGCTGCCACCTCCAATCCATTCCTATAATTAAGCATGGATGAACTAAGGCTATATTTGTGTTAATTGAAACTTCATAACTGAATTTAAGAACTCCAATTTATTCAATGAACACCTATGATTCCAAAACATCAATAATGAAGCTTACTAGCCATTTTCTGACAGAGAAGTGATAGACTCAAAATGCATATAGTACCATATATTTAGGACATCTTTAATGCTGGAATTTATTTTGTTTAATTATGTGTATTTGTGATTGTTTTTTTTTCCAAGTGGGAATGAAAAAAGTGATAGAGAAAAAAATTAATTTAAGATAAAATAAAAAATAAATTTTAAAGAAAAATCATTGTGAACATAAAAGAAAGTATAAAATTTATCAAGAACAGATGTTCATCTTTTAAGAAAAAGAAAAACACACATATATATATATAGTGGCATCTTTAAACTGTGGCAAGTAAGCTTCATTTTAATTCATGGCAAATTATACAATATTTTATTAAAGAGATTATTTATATTAGAAAGAAAGACCACCTGAATATATGGATTCATTAAAATCAGATTATGCCAGATTAACCTGATTTCCTTTTTCAACATATTTACTACACCGATAGAGCAAGGGAATTCTAGAAATGGAATATACTTGCACAAAGTTTCTAATACTATCTTTTTTTATTATATATTTTAATTTACAAGTTATATGTATGGGTAATTTTACAGCATTGACAATTGCCAAACCTTTTGTTCCAATTTTTCCCCTCCTTCCCCCCACCCCCACCCCCAGATGGCAGGTTGACCAATACATGTTAAATATGTTAAAGTATAAATTAAATACAATGTAAGTATACATGTCCAAACAATTATTTTTCTGTACAAAAAAAAAAAATCAGACTTTGAAATAGTGTACAATTAGCCTGTGAAGGAATCAAAAATGCCATTGAACAAAAATAGAGGGATTGAGAATTCTATGTAGTGGTTCATAGTCCTCTCCCAGATTTCTTTTGCTGGGTGTAGCTGGTTCAATTCATTACTGCTGTATTGGAACTGATTTGATTCATCTCATTGTTGAAGAGGGCCACATCCATCAGAACTGATCATCATATAGTATTGTTGTTGAAGTATATAATGATCTCCTGGTCCTGCTTATTTCACTCAGTATCAGTTCATGTAAGTCTCTCCAGGTCTTTCTGAAATCATCCTGCTGGTCATTTCTTACAGAACAATAACATTCCATAATATTCATATACCACAATTTATTCAGCCATTCTCCAATTGATGGACATCTAATGCTATCTTTGTGAACAAGATGGAAGATGTAGGCTAGCTGAAAGTTTCATTAAGGTACATTCATGTAATTCACCTAATACAGGTGGAGATTTGGTCTCAGAAATTAGTCATTAAAAATCCATTGTCTAAAAGGAGGGCCGTTATATGATTATGTGATCCAGAAGTGTAGAATTGATCCTATGCTGTCTTTCAATCTTCATTTTTACCAATGACTTTCCTGAAACTAGGGATGGCAAGCTTATCAAATCTGTAGACTCTACAGAGATTGGGAGACACCTATCACACTAGATTACAAATCTGGAAACCCAAAAGATTTCAACAATGCAGGGCCATAAGTCAAATATGATGAGATAATATTACTAAGAATAAATGCAAAGTGTTTAAAAGCTGCACAAATATAAGAAAAGGAGATTACAAGTAGAACACAACTGATGTTTAAAAAAACTAGGTTTTTTAAAAACTATAATGGAACATGAATTTGTAATGTGGTACACAAATTAAAGAAAACAAAACAAAACAAATAATACAATTAGAGTACATTAATAAAAGGACACTATCCAGAGTTAGGAAAATAACAATTCGGTTCACTGTGCTCTAGTCATAAAAAAAAAAAATAATCAGGATATTGTGCTCAGTTTTGGGCTCCATATTCTAGAGAGCAGTCAGAGGAGGCTGATCAACAATGTAAGGAGGATTAGAAATCATATAATAGTGGGATCAATTGAAGAAGATTCTTACCCAGAAGAAGAAAACAAGTAGGGAAGTCATGATAGATTTTTCAAGTATAAATATTATCATACATAAAAATTATTAAATCGATCTGCATCCCAAAGGACTTATTGGAAACACTGAAAAATAGCAAAGTGAGATTGTGACATCATCATCATCAACATCATTGCAATCAATTACATATGTATTAAAATATATCAGGCATTGTGCTAAATTCTTTATATTTATCATCTCAATTTGTCCTCACAACAACTCTGAGATGTGGGTTCTAGAGTTATCCTGATTTTACAGGACAAAAACACTGAGATAAGCGGAGGTTAAGTAACTTACCAAAAGAAGTAGTTAGTATTTGTCTGAAGCTGAATTTCAACTCAATTCTTTCTTATTCCGTTTGACAAAGTTTAAATGAGATAACATTTGTAAGTTCTTTGTAAAACTAATTCTATATGAATTCTGGCTATTTTATAAATAGTGTCATTAAATGTCATTTTATCATACACTATTTTAAATTTACATATACAATATGCTTTTATTACTTAGAAGAACTAATGCTTTCTTTTAAAAAAATTGTTCCTTTCCCTTAAACTACCTTAGGGATATCAATTAAAAAGTGGAAAGATAGCTACTATCCAAACAAAGCCTAATAGTTTTCACTAGCACTAAAACTCTTTGACCACTGGGTGTCATTGTTATCCCCAAGTCTGCTCTTAAGGCATAATAAATTCTATCTTTCTGAAGGTGATCTATTTGTTCAGATTGACCTTAGTTACATTGGTGAAATGCTTTGAAGTAGTTGCATTCTAATATAACAGAAATTTAGTGACTTATTCTCTTCAAAAACAACAAAAAATATATTCAGTATTTCCCTTATCTCAAACCAGCCAGTGTTTCATTCTTTTTTAAAAGCATTAAAAGAATATACAAAAATGTACACAATTTTAGATTATATTATCAATTGCCTCTTTTCTCTAGCTACTCACAAAAGTAAGCTACTTATGGGTAGCAGAGGTTTTTGGTTTTGTTTTTTTTTAAACAGAGAGTTTTTTGTATAGCAAGGTTCTGATTAGTGTGAATAACAAATCCCTTGAAGTGGTTGCATATATTTGAATTCACACTATTTGAAGTTATAATTATGTAAAATGTGGTAATTGGTTCCAGCCTAGTAGGTACCACAAATACTAACATTTCAATGACTTCAGGGGATTCATTGTTTTGCACTAATTAGGATTTAGCTATAGTAATTATTTTGCACTTGAATTAGATGGACTTGTTGTATTTGTTTCTAATTTCTTTTGATTTCAGCATATAACATCTTCATTAATATTTGAAATTTGCTAGGCCAGCTAGGTGACATAGTAGAAAGAGTACTGGGCCTGAAAGATAGGAAGACTTTTCTTCCTGAATTCAAATATAGCCACAGACACTTATTGGCTATATATAAATGATTCTGGGTAAATCACTTAGCTTTGTTTGCCTCAGTTTCTCATCTATAAAATGAGCTGGAGAAGGAAATAGCAAAACTATTCCTATATCCTTATCAAGAAAACCCCAAATGGAGACACAAAGAGTTGGATATAACTAAAATGACTGAATAGCAAATGACTCTATTTGTAATAAATTAACTTTGCCAGTTTTGCCAGGGTAAACCCAAACCTTATTCAAAATAATAATTGGAAAGTCTAACAGTATAATAATTCTACTATTGTGTTTGTGGAAAAATCCACATAGTCATCCATTGAGGATTTGCTAACTGGCACAGTTGTAGGAGAGAGGCCTGGCCGGAGTCAAAGAAGATCTCAGTTAAAATTTGACCTAAAACACTTAATCCTAAATCACTTAACCTGTTTGTTTCAGTTTCTTCAACTATAAAATGAGAGTAAAAACATTTATTTTTCAGGGTTATTATGAGGTCAAATGAAATAACTTTAAAGCACTTAACACAGTTCTTGGTACATAATAAGAGATATATAAATGCTATTTATCATAAACAGCAGCAGCAGCTGTAAAAAGGGGCAATTGAGAACGGAAACATCATCTAAAATTTTGTGGCTGAAGTTGCATCTCTGAAAGTATCCTTAATACATGCCTTCAAAAAGAGAAGGAAGGGTTCCTGCCAAATTTTGAAGACTGGTTCTGTTGAGATCAATTAGTAGAGAGGTCCATATTTCAGAACCATGATCAGAACTAGTTTAGCTAACAAAACAGACAACATGAAATGAACGTCTCATTGACCATTTCTTTCATTTACAACAGTCTGGAAAGAATTGAAGTTAATTCAGGGAGTATAGTTTCAAGAAGAATTGAAACTCTGATTTCTCCCCCTGACCATAAGGCATGTTTTCATATAAATCTGTCTTTTGTGGGGCTTTAATAGGTTTGTTTTATCTTATACACCCTCAGTGGTGTCTGACCTTCTGAATAAAGATTAAATACAGAAGCATGATTTCCAAGTCTTTAACAGGATTGAAAAACTCACAAAAGGAGGTGTTAATCAAATGGTTCAAGATAAATGTTTCTGTATAAGTGGAATTTAATCTTGAAGATAAAACTGAAACAAAAAAAAATCAGTAGTTGTTTGAATTACTGGATTTTAATAAAAAATGTTAAACATCATTTTTTTTTTTTTTTTTTTGCCAAATCATCTCAAACTGTGGTTTCATTTTGATTGCAAAGATTATAACAAGTGAATACTATTTTTTAAAAAATGGTGGAACTTAGAAAATTTAGAGAAGAAAGAAACTTTGTTGATTACTTGTATTTAACTCTTTGTGACCTCATTTTTAGGTTTTCTTGGCAGATACTGAAGTAGTTTTCTATTTCCTTTTCCAGTGGATTAAGGCAAACAGACATTAAATGATTTGTCCAGAGTCACAGTAAAAAGTGAGGCTGAATTTGAATTTTGCTCTTTCTGACTTCAGGTTCAACCATTCTATCCAATGAATCTCCTAAACTTATGTGGAGAAAATTCAGAGGAATGATCTGAACAACATATGGCCATAAACCAGTTGCAGGTAAAAGAACATGATCTTCTTTCTCTCCCCCTCGTTGGTATGTAGTTAATTATAGCTACTCCTTATTCAATTAAGCAAATATTTACTACATATCTGCTATGTTAAGTGTATTTGCTGTATTGACACCACCTGAAAACTTTAAACTATCTTAGGAAGCTGCCAACATCAAATTCAGAAATAAAGCCCATGTGGAATTCATATTTGGAAAGTTGGCAGGCAACTTGAATCATGACTGACAATTTTTACTAACCATTACAATAGGGTAAGAAATGGACAGAACAGCTGGATGAGTCAATTGCTAGTCTCCAAAGAATTTTTATTGCATGTAGTAAAAGCAGTACTAATGATGGATGAAGTGTTACTACTGACTGATTATAAATGTAGAAAGAAAATTAAATCTTACTTGGCTATGCAATTTACTACCAGGGCATTTTAAGACATTGTCTTGGAAAACACCTGGTAAGGAAAAGAAGGAAGCTCAGCAGATAGAGCAGGGCTTCTTAAACTTTTTCCATTTATGACATTTTTTGCATGAGAAATTTTTATTCAGCCCCAAGCTTCCAGGTATATAAAATAGGTATATAAAATCAACAAATACAATCAAATAAACATTTACTTACAGTATATCATAATTTTTCAAATCCCATATTCTGTTACACAAATCACAGTTTAAAAACCTTTGGGATGGAGGATTCTGGAAAACTGGCAAAGTAGGTTACTAAATTTCAAGTTCTCCAGATTTCACCCACAAATAGAATAAATTTGTGCCTCAGGATGAACAAAGACTGGTGAAAAATCAAGAAGACTTGAGCCAGATTAAAAATTTCTTGATATAATCCCAGATCTGAAGAAAGACCCTGATCAGAGATTAATCCAGGTGAAGTGCAAACACTTTCAGGCTAGCTTCAAAGAAAGGCCAAGTGGGGAGCCCTTAGGCTAGCTGGGTGTGACTGAAGTCTCTGCAGGAACCACAAAGACTTTCACCTTCCAGATTGTGGAATCTGAGTTTGAGTCTGGGAAGACTGAGTAAACCTTTATTTGATTTATTGGGAGTGTCAGGCTCAGCTGCTCTGCAGAGATTCCCTGAAGGAGAAGGAATCAGCACCATGTGAGTGCAAAAGCAGTGGGGCAGGGCTCTGGGCTCTTGCAAGAGGATAGAGTTCTTGGTTTGGATTTCCAGTGAGAGGGAAGAGCTCAAGGGAAACTTGAGGCACCATCTCCCTACTTCATGATTAGAGGTGGCTTACACTAATACCTCTTATTAAAAAAAAATGAACCCACAAAGAAAAAAGAATCTCACCATTAAAACATGTTATGGGAACAGGGAAGACCAGAGTTTATCTTCAGAGGAGGACACTTTAGTAAACAAACAAACAAAAAAACCAAGCTTCTACCACAAGGAGTAATGTGTTTTGTTTTATTTTGTTTTGTTTTTTGGAATGATATGGATTTTAATATCAGTGGAAGAAATGTGCTTTGTATAGACTGAAAAAGCCATTACACCATTGGGTTCTTCCAGAGGGGAGAGTAATCTTTTTTTGTAAGTTAAATATGTTAAAATATATGTTTAATCCAATATATGTATACATATTTATACAATTATCTTGCTGCAAAAGAAAAATCAGATCAAAAGGAAAAAAAAATGAGAAAGAAAACAAAATGCAAGCAAACAACAAGAAAAAGAGTAAAAATGCTATGTTGTGATCCACACTCTGTTCCCACAATCCTCTCTCGGGGTGTGATGGGGTTCTAGTGCCAGTCAGAGAGTTGTGGGAATCCCCTTTTGGTCAGCGCAGGTCCTTCATGAAAGAATTCATGAACCCAAAGAGTTTTAAGTGGCAAAAAATGGAAGTTTATTGTTGGATGAGAAGTCAGCTTTGCTAGAAGAGCTGACTTCTTCAGTGGCAAAGTACTATTAGGGAAATGAAGTCTGGCATTGAGAAGAGAATGTCTTCACATCCAGCAGGGTCTTGGCAGCTATGCCAAAGAGGCAAAGCATGCTACTTTGCCATTCTGCAAAGAAGTGAGTTTAGAAATATCCTTTATAGAAAATCTGAGGCTCAGGTTTCAGGTTGAAAAGAAAGCCAAAGTCCCCAGGCTTAGATCTCCAATTGAATGGAAATCACTTTTTGAAGTCTTCTGGAATTTGGAATTTCCTGAAAAGTGTCTGCATCAATGGGGTGATTTGCCTTAGAAAAGGCCCAGTCTAATTACTCCACTTAACTTGTCTGGGGAGATATGCTTCTCAGGAGGGCCTGAAACTCCAATCTCCCTTCTTTACAGATCAAAGGGTACATGATTTCAGAATGTTAATTTTACAGATCAAAAAGGGACAGTTTTTACACAGTTTAATCGCTTCAGGTGTAGATAGCTCTCTTCATCACAAGATCACTGGATCATCTTATTGTTAGAGTTATGTCCATCAAAATGGATCATCTAATCTAATTGTTACCATGTATAATAATCTCCTGGTTCTTCTCATTTCACTTTCCATTTGTTCATGTAAGTCTCTCCAGGCCTCTCTAAAATCATCCTGCTGATCATTTCTTATAAAAAATAATATTCCATATGGGCATCCACTCAGTTTCCAGTTTCTTGACACTACAAAAAGGGCTGCCATAAACAATTTTGCACATATGGGTCCCTTTCCCTCCTTTAAGATCTCTTTGGAATATAAGTTCAGTAGAAACACTGCTGGATCAAAGGGTATGCACAGTTTAATAACTTTTTGAGCATAGTTCCAAATTACTCTCCCAGTTTTCCCACACCCCCTCCAACATTTGTCATTATCTTTTCTTGTCATCTTAGTCAATCTGAGGGGTATATAGTGGTATCTCAGAGCAGGCTTAATTTGCATTTCTCTGATCAATAGTGATTTAGAGCACCTTTTCATATGACTAGAAGTAGTTTTAATTTCTTCACCTGAAAATTGTCTGTTCATATCCTTTGACCATTTATCAATTGGAGAATGGTTTGAATTCTTATAAATTTGAGCCAATTCTCTATATATTTTAGAAATGAAGCTATTATCAGAACCTTTGAATATAATTTTTTCCCCAATTTATTGCTTCCCTTCTAATCTTGTCTGCATTAATTTTGTTTGTACAAAAACTTTTTAACTTAATATAATCAAAATTATCTATTCATTGTTCAATAATGAACTCCAGTTCTTCTTTAGTTACAAATTTCTTCCTTTTCCACAGATCTGCAAAGTAAATTATTCTATGTTCTTCTAATTTGCTTATAATATCACTCTATGTCTAAATCATGAATCTATTTCAACTTGGTATAGGGAATTAGGTATGGGTCAATGCCTAGTTTCTGTCATAGTAGTTTTTATTTTTCCTATGTGTTTTTGTCAAATAGTGAATTTGTATCCCAAAAGCTGGGGTCTTTGGGTCCATCAAACACTAAATTGCTATAATCATTGACTATTTTGTTCTGTGAACCTAACTTATTCCACTGATCAGCTGCTCTATTTCTTAGCCAGTACCAAATGATTTTGATGACTGCTGCTTTATAATATAGTTTTAGTTCTGGTACAGCTATGCCACCTTCATTTGCTTTTTATTTATTTATTTTTTCATTAATTCCCTTGAAATTCTTGACCTTTTGTTCTTCCAGATGAATTTTGTTGTTATTTTTTCTAGGAGAGTAAAATAGTTTCTTGGGAGTTTGGTATTTGGTATAGCACTAAATAAATAGATTAGTTTAGGTAGTATTGTCATCTTTATTATAATCTCTTGACCTATCTAAGAGCACTTGATATTTTTCCAATTGTTTAGATCTGGCTTTATTTGTGTGGAAAATGTTTTGAAGTTTTGCTCATATAATTCCCGACTTTCCCTTGGCAGATAGATTCCCAAATATTTTATACTATTGACAATTATTTTAAATGGAATTGCTCTTTGTATCTCTTGCTGTTGGACTTTGTTGGTAATATATAAGAATGCTGATGTGGATTTATTTTGTATCCTGCAACTTTGCAAAAGTTGTGAATTGTTTCTAGTAGTTTTTTTTTTTTTAATTGATTCTTTAGGGTTCTCCATCATATCATCTGCAAAGAGTGATAATTTGTTTTTCTCATGACTACACTAATTCCTTTAATCTCTTTTTATTTTCTCATTGCTAAAGCTAACATTTTTAATACAATATTCAATAGTAATGGTGATAATGGACAACCTTATTTCACCCCCGATCTTTTTGGAAATGATTCTAATTTGCCACCATTACACATGATGCTTTTTCTTTCTTTCTTTTTTTTTTTTTTTAATAATTTTTTATTGATAGAACACATGCCAGGGTAATTTTTTACAGCATTATCCCTTGCATTCATTTCTGTTCCGATTTTTCCCCTCCCTCCCTACACCCCTTCCCCCAGATGGCAAGAGTCCTTTACATGTTGAATGGGTTGCAGTATATCCTAGATACAATATATGTGTGCAGAACCAAACAGTTTTCTTGTTGCACAGGGAGAATTGAATTCAGAAGGTATAAATAACCCGGGGGAAAAACATAAATGCAAGCAGTTTATATTCATTTCCAGTGTTCTTTCTCTGGGTGTAGCTGCTTCTGCCCATCTTTGATCAATTAAGGCTCTCTTTATCAAAGAGGTCCACTTCCATCAGAATACATCCTCAAACAGTATCATTGTTGAGGTATATAATGATCTCCTGGTTCTGCTCATTTCACTCAGCATCAGTTCATGTAAGCCTCGCCAGTCCTCTCTGTATTCATCCTGCTGGTCGTTCCTTACAGAACAATAATATTCCATAACGTTCATATACCACAATTTACTCAACCATTCTCCAATTGATGGACATCCTTTCATTTTCCAGCTTCTAGCCACTACAAACAGAGCTGCCACAAACATTTTGGCACATACAGGTCCCTTTCCTTTCTTTAGTATCTCTTTGGGGTATAAGCCCAGTAGAAACACTGCTGGATCAAAGGGTATGCACAGCTTGATAACTTTTTGAGCGTAGTTCCAAATTGCTCTCCAGAATGGCTGGATGTGTTCACAATTCCACCAACAATGTATCAGTGTCCCTTATTTCCAAATCCCCTCCAACATTCCCCATTATCTTTCCCTGTCATTCTAGCCAATCTGACAGGTGTGTAGTGGTATCTCAGAGTTGTCTTAATTTGCATTTCTCTGATTAATAATGATTTGGAGCATATTTTCATATGTCTATAAAGTTTCAATTTCTTCGTCTGAGAATTGTCTGTTCATATCCTTTGACCATTTATCAATTGGAGAATGGTTTGATTTCTTATAGATTAGGGTCAGTTCTCTATATATTTTGGAAATGAGGCCTTTATCAGAACCTTTGATTGTAAAAATGTTTTCCCAGTTTATTGTTTCCCTTCTAATCTTGTTTGCATTTGTTTTGTTTGTACAAAAACTTTTCAGTTTGATATAATCAAAATTTTCTATGTTGTGGTCAATAGTGATCTCTAGTTCTTCTTTGGTCATAAATTCCTCCCTCTTCCACAGGTCTGACAGGTAAACTATCCTATGCTCTTCCAATTTATTTATCATGATGCTTTTTCTGCATCTATTGAGATAATCATATAATTTTTGTTAGTTTGGTTTTTGATACAGTCAATTATGCTAATAATTTTCCTAATATTGAACCAGCCCTGCATTCCTGCTATAAATCCTACCTGTTCATGTTGTCTTATCTTGGGGATGACTTTCTGAAATCTCTTTGCTAATATTTTATTTAAGATTTTTGCATCAATATTCATTAGGGAAATTGGTCTATAATTTTCTTTCTCTGTTTTCACGCTACCTAGTTTAGGTATCAGCACCATATCTGTGTCATAAAAGGAACTTGGTAGGAGTCCTTCTTTCCCTATTTTTTCAAGTAGTTTACATAGTATTAGAATTAATTGTTCTTTAAATGTTTGGTGGAATTCCACTGTAAATCCATATGGCGCTGAGGAATTTTTCTTAAGAAGCTGATTAATAGCCTGTTCTATTTTTTTTTCTAAAATGGGACTGTATAAATGATTTATTTCATCTTCTGTTAATCTGGGCAATCTATATTTTTGTAGGTATTCCTCCATTTCATTTAGATTATCAAATTTATTGACATAGTTGACCAAAATAACTTCTATTTATTGCTCTAATTTCCTCTTCATTGGTGGAAAGTTCTTCCTTTTTATTTTTGAGACTAACAATTTGATTTTCTTCTTTCCTTTTACTATTTAAATTGTTTTTTTAAAATAAAACCAACTTTTAGTTTTATTTATTAATTCAGTAGTTTTCTTAATTTATATATTTTATATATAAACATAATTTTATATATAAATATAACTTTATTTATATAATTTCAGTAGTAAGAAAACTACTGCCAATGTTATTAGTCCCCCCTTTTATTTTCAGAATGTCAAATTTGGCATTTAATTGAGTTTTTTAAAATTTCCTAGCTTTTTAAAGTGTAAGCTCAATTTATTGATCTTCTCTTTATCTATTTTATGCAAGTAAGCATCTACAGATATAAAAATTTCCCTTGTAATCACTTTTGGATGTGTCCCACAGCTTTTGGTATGTTGTCTCATTATTGACATTCTCTTGGATGAAGTTATTGATTGTTTCTATGATTTGTCGTTTTACCCATTCATTCTTTAGGATTAGCTTATTTAGTTTCCAATTAGTTTTTCATCTATTTCCATGGCCTTTTATTGCATTTGATTTTTATTGCATTATGATATTAAAAAAAATGCATTTACTCTTTCTGCCTTTCTGCCATTGATTTTGGGGGTTTTATGCCCTAACACGTGGTCAATTTTTGTATAAGTTCTATGAACTACCAAGAAAAAAGTATACTCCTTTCTGACTCAATTCAATTTTTCCAAAGATCTATCATATCTAACTTTTCTAACATTCTGTTTACTTCCTTAACTTCTTTCTTATTTATTTTGCAGTTTGATTTATCCAGTTCTGAGAAAGCAATGTTGAGATCCCCCATTAGTATAGTTTTGCTGTCTATTTCTTCTTGCATCTCTTTTAACTTCTCCTCTAGGAATTTGGATACTATATCACTTGGTGCATATATAGTTAGTTTTGATATTGTTTCATTATCTATAGCACCCTTTAGTAAGATATAGTTCCCTTCCTTGTCTCTTTTAATTAGATATATTTTTGCTTTTGCTCAATCTGCGATAAAGACCACTGTTGCTGCTTTTTTTTTTTTTTTTTTTTTTTTTTTTTTTTTTTTTTTTTACTTCACTTGAAGCATAATAAATTCTGCTCCAGGGCTTTACCTTTACTCTATATGTACTGCTCTGCTTTAAATGTATTTCTTTTAAGCAACATATTCTAGGATTCTGGCTTTTAATCCAGTCTGCTATCTGCTTCCATTTTATGACAGACTTCATCCCATTCACATTCATAGTTAAAATAACTAATTCTGTATGTCCTGCCATTTTATTTACCACAAGTTATGCTTTTCTCTTTCCTTTCCCCTTCCCTCCTACCTAGTATTTTGCTTCTGACCACCACTTCAAAAATTCCTCCCCCTTTAGAGCCCCTCCTCCTTTCTTACACTTTCCCCTACTATTTCTGTTTTCTCTTCTATTAGCCTACCCCTTTCACTTTCCAGTTCCCTATAAAGTAAGAAAAATTTCTCTGTGAAACCAAGTATGTTTGATATTCTCTCTTTGAGCCAAATTTGATGAAAGATTCACACATTTTCATCCCTCTTTCTTCTTTCTCTCAGTTATAATAGGTTTTCTTTGCCTCTTCCTGAGATGCAATTTCCCTCATTTTATCTCTATTTCTCCTTTTTTTATTCAATTCCTTTTCTACTTCTAGTTAGTTTTTTTTTAATATTATAATAAATTCAAATTATAGCCACACTTTCTAAGTATACCCATAACAGAAATATAGCTCTCAAGAGTTCTTTCCATCTTTTCATCAGAAATAAATGAAATTTATCTGTATCATTAAATGTCCATCTTCTTCCCTGAAAGGTAATGCTTAATTTAGCTGGGTAGTTTATTCTTTGCTGTAATCCAAGTTCCTTTGCCTTTTAGAATATCAGATTCTATGCCCTTCAATTCTTTAAGATGCAAGCTGCTAGGTCCTGAGTAATCCTGATTGTGGCTCCTCCATATTTAAAATTTTTCTTTCTGGCTGCTTGCAATATTTTTCCTTGGTCTGATAGTTCTGAAATTTAGACACAATATTCCTTGGAGTTTTCATTTTGGGTTCTCTTTCAGGAGGTGATTAGTGAATTCTTTCAATGGCTATTTTACTTTCTGATTCTAGGATATCAGAGCAGTTTTCTTTTAAGATTTCCTCTAAGATTATGTCTAGGTTCTTTTTTTCATCTTGGCTTTGAGGAAGTTCAATAATCCTTAAATTGTCTTCTAGATCTATTTTCCAAATCATTTGTTTTTGCTAGGAGATATTTCATATTTTCTTTTTTTTTTCATTTTTTTTTTAGGATCTGTTTTGACTGATTCTTGAAGTCTTGTTGAATCATTCACTTCCATTTGTTAAATTCTAATTTTTAATATTTTTAGTATATTTAGTATATTATTTTCTTCAGTTACCTTTTTAAGCTCCTTTTGTGTTTGATCAATTGAATTGTTTTTCACTCATTCCATTTTTTCCCCCATTTCACAAATTCCATCTTTCAATGAACTGGTATCTTTTTCATATCTATTTTGTAAGAAGTTATATAATTTTTCCACTTCATCAAATATATTTTGTAGGGAGTTATATGCTTTTCTCATTTCATCAAATCCTTTTTTTTTTAAGGATATTTCTTTAGATAATTTCTGTTTTTCTTTTTCCATATTCTCTTGTAAAGATATCATTTTCTTTCCTCATTTTTCTTCTCTCTTTTAAGATCCTTTTTGAAAGCTTCCAAGAAAGCCCTGTGAAATGGGAACCAGCTCATATCTCCTTTTGAGACTTCCTCTGGAGTTGATTGTTTTTTTAGGAACCTCAGGGTTTGAGGTCTGTTTTCTCTCTCCTTAAAAGGTGTCTATGAACAAGGTTCTTTTTGCTTGTTTGCTCATTTTTTTTTTTTTAGATTAGAGATCTGCACTTAAAGCAAAAGGGTGACAGTCACTTTAATTTTCTCTGAGGTTAACACCTGATTGACTTGTGGTATTGGGTAATCATGGCCAGATCTCACATTGTTTCTCATCTTAGAGGCTCTCAATTAGCATTTTGCTTTGGCTTTTGGGTTTCTTGCAGCAAATCTGCTAAATAACCTGCTTGCAACCAGGACAGAGTAGCCTAGGAGCCCCACAGAATATTCCTTCTTATGGACACCTCAATCTTCTGGCTTCCCATCCTAGCCCCTTGACCCACACTCCCTATGCTATGGTCTGGGCTCAGCAGACTGTCCCCCTTCCTGATAGAAACAAATCTGTTCTAAAATTCTTCCAAAGTATCTTCTTCTGGAAATGTGTTGTGCTCCAAATATTCAGAGTGCACAAATTTTGCCTTTTGTCACTCCAAAACCTGTTTATAGGCTTAATCTGCTGTTGGTTTGAGAGAAAGTCACAGGAGGTCACAGAAAGCTTTGTCTGCTCTCTGCCATCTTGGTTCTGTTACCATAAAGATTAATGTGAAATACCCCTCTGGCCCCCCCCCCAAAAAAAAAAGAATTAATAGAAGAATTCGAAAGAGAATTTGAAAGTCAAATGGAAAACATTGAGAAAAAAACTAAAAACTAAAAAATAAATAAAAACCATTCAGAAAAACAAGATTATGAAAAAAAAGTTAACCAATTGGGAAAAGGAGGTATAGAATTTCAAAGATGAAAATAATTTTTGAAAATTAGAACTATAAGAGACCAAACAATAACAAAAATAGATCCATAAAGAATGAGAAAATAAAACAATATGTGAAACATCTTAGAAAAACAACAGATATGTTTTTCTTTTTTTAAATTCTGCTTTTTCAAATAAATTTTTTTTTTTAAAAAAAGAAGAAGTTTTGGAATACAGAATTGGTTTTGGAATTAGGAAATTCAAATCTGACTTCTTGGATAATTGCTTGAGGCACTGAAACTAATCAATGATTTAACTAGGATCAAATGGGTAGCATATGGACAGAAGTATGCATTGGATACAGGTTTTCTTGATGCCAGGGCTGACCATGCTGACTCTAAAACATTTTATCTCTACCCATTATACTGACCAGTGTAATGGGCTGAGGTTCGAGTTGATGCACTGAGGTCCCAAGCACATGAGGCTAAATAGTAATTGGACCATACTTTATTAATATATAAGCTTGGAGAAAGAATGGCCCCCACCCACTCTTTGTGCAAGTCCTGATGTGTTGTATAGGAAATGACGATTTTGGTGGGTGGAGGCAGGGGAATGGAAAAGGAAGGGGAAGGAGAGACTGCTGGCTGGCGTCTTGTCACAGCTGCTTGTATTGCTATTGCGATGGCTCTTCAGCTCAGGTCTCTCTCTGCTAGCTGGCTTCCTGTCGCAGCTGCCCATATTGCTATTGCAATCTTTCTTCCCCATATTGCTGTTGCAATCTTTTTTCACCTCTTCACTTCAATAAAGATTGAAGATTTTTCCCTTAACCTGAATTCCTGACTCCAGCTGATTTTAAATACGCAGTCATTACAGACCAGCACACTCACCCTTCTTCATTGTAGCATAACATTATAACATCTCTTGAGGGAGACAGCTAGGTAACACAGTGAATATGGCCCTTAGCCAAGAATCATGAAGTTGCTGTTCACTCATTTTTCAGTCTTGTCCAACTTTTTGTGACCCCCACTTGGGTTTTCTTCCTTCATTCCTTAATAAATACTTATTTATGAAATGCTCACTATAGTGTGTGTTTTCACAATAGGTATTGGATAAATGCTTGATTCTTCCTTTTCTTACTTCACTCTATTTAGAGGAATGCTGATTAAAGAAACACAATTAATAATTAAAGAAACAAAATATTATGGAAAGCTTTTTACTTGAGTGAAACCAGACTACATAAATTAATTTTCTCAATACCAAAATAAAAAGATGCAAAATTTGGTCATAGGCATACATTTTCACTCCAATTTAAACTATACCCACAGCATGTTTCCATATATATTTTTTCTAAATATCAGCTTCTTTGTCTGTGAAAGGAGGTATTAGGTGATTTCTTGGGTTGTTTCCAAGTCTGGAATTTTTGGATACTCTGAGCACAAAATCTATATGTGTGTTTATAGTATATGAATCTTCCAGATCTGGATAAGAGAACAATGGGAGGTAAGCATAGTATTTGGAAGTCTTTTTTTTTTTCTAAGTTCAAAACCATTCATGAAAAATATGCCAATTATTTTATCTTTTAACAGGGCTTCATTTCACATCATACCATTTTTTCTTTGTGAATCACTGCAAATTTTAATCTTTATAACAGAGTCTAGACAATTGCCATTTTTCAGTCACTTGATTTTTTTTTTTTCTTCATGGATAGTTAGATCTAACTCATGTGAATGATTATATTTTTCCTTTAGGAGGCTCTGTCATGTTCTAAGGTTTGATAAAATCAACATGGTGTCATCTATAAACAGAAGCAAGTGAAAGACATTTCCATCTGGGGGAATTTCTAATATAGAAATATAATATATATTATAAAATACATAAAAACATTAGAAATAATACATTACAGAGATAAAGACCTTTTGACATATCTACATTCCCTTATTTTATGCATTAATATGAATAATAAAACAATACTTGAAAAAAGTTATTTTTAATGTTATATATTTCAAGGAATAGCATATAATTTTTACATATTTGATAAATATCTTGTTAGAGAGTCAATTAAACATTATTTGGTGCTGTTAAATTAAGAGCTATAATATTCTTTTGTTTTTAATCCATTATGCTTTACAACATCATATGTGGCAGTCTGCCTGTTCTTTTCTCGTACTTTCATGTAGGGTGCCATCATTATTCTCATTAAAATTGTGCATATTTGGAAAAAGTAAGCATTAGAGACAGTATTTGTTGATACTCTTTCAAGTGTCCTTTTCTTTCTCTCTTTTTAGGAGATAATGGTCTCAAAGTTTGTCATAACACATTATCTTAAAACTCATTTTTGATCTGAGAAGTTATCCTTCACACTGATAAAAATAATTACTCCCTTTAGTTTTTTTTTTTTTTTTTCTTTTTCTTTTGTCCTTTGCTTGAAAATGCTGCCCCTGCCTGGTGTTCCTAAAAGAAACTTTTCCAATTAATTCATATTTCAAAACTCTTTTAGTATAACTATAAAGGTGATACTGAGTTATCCATTTAAATTAATCATGCTAAATCATTAAAAATGCATTTTTGAACTATCAACTAAGAACAGCTCTAATCAATTGATCTCTAAACTTGAAAATCATAACTTCAAAGTAAATCCATGGCAACACCAACAAAGATTGGTTTCTCAATTTATTCTGTACTCCATGGTGCCGTATACAAAACTTCAGACAAAATTCTTACCTTCTCTGAAAGAAGTACAAGAAAGATAAGGAGAGTTCATATCACAAGATAAAGTACTGCTGGCAATGTCGAATTCTTTATTTCAATGTGGAAGCAGTTTATTGCTTTGAAAAATAGATCATGTCACATATGGGAACAATGATGTCTGTCAATACGTGATTTACATTTAGAGAAATGATTGGAACAATAATGATGGGGCTATTTTGTCTGTTATTTTTGAATCATGTTTTCAAAATAGGATTTTCAAAGTTGTTTAAGTTACAGATACCAACTATGACTATCATATAAATATCTGACATAATCTTACTTAATTACTTAAACATGGACTTTATTTTATTTCTCCTATAATTTCTTCCCTTCTTTTACCCCAAAATGCTATGCCATATCATATATAATATTATTTTTTAAAAGAGGAAAAAAGAAAAATATCAGTTAAAAAAAACCCCAAGATTTATAATTTTGAAGTTTGTAGAATATCTACATCTATGTATCTTCTAATTCTATGTGGGTCATTTCATATCTCTTCTTTGGAGCTATGCTTATTCTTTGAAATTTCACAAAATTCTTTTTTGATTGTTTTGGGATCGTTGTCCTTTTTGTTTATTTTTTTGTAATCATTGTCTACATTGTTTGTTAGAGTTCAAATGTTGGAGTTTGTTCTTCTCAAAGCACAGCCGGTTTAGAGGCTTGGAGCCCTTCGGATGTCTCCAAATCCAAAGGTTCTGTCCTTCAGCCTCTGCCTCTGCTTTCTTCTGCCTCCAACCAAGACAGAGATGGAAGGTCTCTCTTATCTCCTTCTGAGGAGCCCAGCCACCAACTTGCCGCGGAGAGAGGGCTTCTGGCGTAGCTCCACTGAAATCCGTCAAAGTGTTGTTCCTCTCGAGTCCAGCGCGATCAGCCAGCCAAGAGGAAAAAATGTATTCTGGAATGGCTGTCTCGCCTTATATGTGAACCTTCTGAGAGAATGGGATTATGGGTTTTCTCCCATAGTGCTCTCTGGCCCAAAGAGCTTTAAGGTGTGGACTCCCTTGAGTAAAGGTGGGAACACAAGCCTTGTCTTGATTAGTTCTACTTAGTACCTTGTTTCAGGTTCTGGCCAAAACAACTTCTTGTAAGATTAGATCAACTCTAATTACTTAGCAGTTAGTAAGGATTCCAACAATTGTTTCCTTGTTTCTGCTTACCTTTCTCTGCATCAATTCACCAATTTTTTTCTATTTTTTTTTGTGCTTTTCACACATATTCCATTACAGTAATATTCCATGGCATTTATATACTACAAATTCTTGGGGCGTTCCTTTGCTGAGCAGCATCTAATTTGTTTTCATTTTTTTTTTTGCTAAAAAAGTGCTACTATAAATATGTTGTTGTAGCTGGAAGCCTTTCTTGACATCAATGACTACTGGTATTTTGTGTCAAAATAAATTTTAGTTACTTTCTTTGCCTAATCATAATTTTTTAAAATGGTTATTCTGTTAATCATGATCTTTAAAATCCATTATTATTTAACCTTTTTTGAAAGAAGGGAGTAAAAAAAATAACTCAATTGTGTTCTTCAACCTATCAATTAGTAAGCATTTTTAAGTATATGAATACTGTGTTAGGTTCTGATGATAAAAAGACAAAAAAAATCTCTTTAAGGAGCTTACATTGTATAAAGTAGTTATGTATGTACATACATAATTATATATGAACCATATAAGTTATCTTGGGTTGTGAACACTAAGACCTAGACTTGAAGAGTTATCTAGGACACTAAAACATTGTGTAACTTGTTTAGGATCATACAATCAGTATGCAAAACACGCTAGACTTGAACCCTAATATTTTTGTCTTTGAGATAAACTATCTAATGTGTCATGTGAATACATTTAGTTCTTCAGTGGATAGAGTGATAGGTGTGGAGTCAAGACATTTTGATTTCAAATGTGACCTTAGACCCCACATAGCTATGTGATCCAGAATAGACCTCTTACCTTGTTTACTTAAGTTTTTTGAATTTTTGAATTATAAAATATGGATGCTCCAGCACCTACCTTGCAGGTTTATTTTTAGGATCAAACGAGATAATATTTGTTAAAAAAAAAAAAAAAAGCTTAGCGCAGTGTCTCAACATATTAGATATTATATAAATGTTTATTTCCTTCTTCCTCCTTTCCATTCAACCTTTCATACATACTTTTATGCATGCAATCTTAGAAAATAAAATTATAGTGATTTTTTGCTATTTCAGTGTCATTATCATATTCTATCCTATTTTTAAAGAAACTTTGCCTAAACATTAGCAGAACTTTCCACAATAGATATCAGAGCTTACTGTAATATCTCAGCACACATAACATCTATCAGTCAAGATAGTTAAATAGTCACTGATAATAGCATTAATTTCCATTCCCAGAAGCACATTTGTTTCTGACTCACTGATAGTGCTACTAAAAGTAATGTCTTTCTCTCTCCATCATCATTCAAACTTAACCTCTTAGGGGCTTTCTAGCTCAGAGTTATTCAAGAGGACTTGTCAGAAAAACAAAAAAAAAAACAAAAACAAAAACAAAACCTAAAAAACTAATCAGCTTAGTCACCAGACTCCAGAATGACACCAGTAGTCTTGCGGGCACCAAAATAATTGAACGCTGGAGAGTGAGTGGGAATATGTTATTATGGTAAAAGAACAAATAACAGAGAAGGAATCATTGAACATAAAAGAAGAATGAAAAGAGATTTTGCCAAGAGAACTAAGGAAAGACATTTTCATGATGTTAAATGTGGTAAATTGAGTGAAATGTATCAAACAATTTGAGTAAGAAAAAAATAATTAAAGAAAGATTTTCTGGGCAAGAGAGTATAAAAAGAATAAAAGATATTTACATTTGCACATTAAAGTTTGAATAGTGCTTAACAAATATTATTTTTATTTTATTTTTATGTCACATTCTTGATAGATAGGTGCTAGCATTGTCCTCATTGCACAAATAAGAAAGCTGGGATAAACAGAGATTAAATTAATTGCATTAATCATAGCACTATCAAATATCTGAGATCATATTTGAATTCAGGACTTCTTACTCCAGGCCTATTATTCCATGTACTGTGCTACCTAGCTGCCCCACAAAAGAGTACTAATAATTAACTAGAGTAAATATTGATTTTTTGATATATTATTTAAAATAATATGCATTGCTATATTCTTTCTTTTACTATATTTAAACATGAGATTAATTTTTCAACATTGTAACAAATTATTCTAAAGATATGCTTAAATTTACCTTCATTGCTGAAAATATTGCAGAAACTAAGTTGAGTTCTTTGCTATGTCACCCAAAAGAATATTTTATGATTTAATTGGGAAAAATTTAGAAAGATATTAATGTCATCTAGCATTATAATATAAGTTCACACCCACTCCAACAATCACTGTCTTCTTCCTTCTTATTCCTGAGATATTGCCATAGGAAATCATGTAATTTGGATTTCAAGGATCATTAAAATTTAATATTAAATAAACTCAGCAGGATCTTCAATGCTGCATAGGAATATGTTCACTAGTTTTTCATGGATTATCAGAATTCCCATAAAAGCTACTCTAAATGCCATTCTTTCCTCAAACACGTTATACTCTTTCTTTAGCAAACGTTTTGTACTATTCTTTTACTGCAAAAAGCATGGCCAGCCCTAATGATTCCCCTTTTCTCCCTAACTCCATACTCTTAATATCCTCTATATTTTCATCTATCTTTTTCTTCTTTATTGCAATGTTAGAGAATGGGGTAATTCATCTTTATCTAGCTTTCTCTTTCTATTTGTGTCCTTGATCCCATCATCTCTCATCTAATTTAAGGGTTTGAATCATCAATCTGTCTTTCACAATTTCTTTCTCTCTCCATCTATCACTAAGTGTCTATTACTTTCTGTCTCTCTGTCTCTTTCTCTCTGTCTCTCTCATTTTAAACATTGTCACATCTAATGGCTCTTTTCCTAATGCTCACAAACATGATTAGGTCATTATTCTAAGCAAACATACAAAAAATAAACTTTTTCTTTGACCATATATGATTATGCTACATCTCTTTTTTCCTTCACTTCAAAAGTCTACAGTTCCTTTCTTAGCCTTTTTACTCACTGCTCACCCTACCACTATGTTAATAATAGGTATTCAGATAATTTCTTGTAAAGTTTTATAAAATACTTTGCATGCTATCTCATTTGAACCATCCAACCACCCTTTAGGATAATATAATTATATTATTAATTACATATTATAATTTATATAATATAAAATTCTAATTTTCTTTTAATAAATAAATAAACTATAGCCATGACAGATTAAGTGACTTTCCCAGGATAGTACATCTATCAAGCAGCTGATATGGAATTCATATTCACATTTTCCTAACTCTAAGATCAGCACGCTATCCTCTCTGCTATTTAGCTGCCTATACATGATCACTTAATTGCTAAGGGCAATCTTCCCCCAACCTTTTCATATTTTCTTTTTTTGTTGTTTTTTCTACAGGTTTTTCTGGTTTTCCTAATCTTCTTTTGCTTTATCTCTCTTCTGTTTCACAAGCATACATGTCCCTAACTACTCTGAGACTCTCTTCCCTTATTTCTTTAAACTCTCCATTGCTTGTCTTAACTCACGGGTAAGTCCAAAATCGATATATTCAACTGTTAGCTCTCACCTGAAATCTGGCTTCATTTGCTCAACAATTGCTAAATCTATGTATTTCTATCTACTCATACCTCAAATTTGACATATTAAACATAAATAATTTTCTTCCCTATAATCTTAACCTTTTCCCATGCTTTCCTCTTTCTATTGAGGAATCCACTAACATCTCATGCAATGTAACAGTTTTGAAGTAATTTTTGCTTCTTACTTCTTTTTTATCTATACCCAATATTTTATCAAATTCTGCTAGTCTTGTTCAGGCTCTTATGACCTGGGAAATTATAAAAAAAATTTTCGATGTCTGTCCTTGCTTTAGTGTCCACATTTATTAGTCTGTCCTAAATACTTTATACTTTAGGCTTACAGAAGATAATTTTAGTGAGCCAAAATTGACTGCTAATGCTATTTCAATCCCTTAAAAGTCCCACATACATCCACTATATAGTGTTGCATTGCCTATATGTAAATTCAGGTTAATTTTACAAATTTGCAACATTTAATGGACATTGATATTGTTAATACCTGACCCACCTGGGTCACAAATTATTGCCTGAATGCTAAAATGTTACATAGATTATAGTTCTTATACATATACACAGACACACACACACACACACACATATGTGATGGATAATAGCAACATATCATGGAATAACAATGTCTCTCCCTTCTAAGGATGCTGAGGAGAAGGTTAAAAATAACATGAGAAATAGTATCAAAGAACTTTGGCACCTCATAAACAAAGCATTGTAGGAATGATTTGAAGATACAATACAAGAATTAATGAACTAGTAGTGTAACCTAATTGAAAATTTTTTCAATTCCATTTCCTTTGTAATAGCTACTTTATTGATTTCAATTGGATATTGTTGTGTTTTATTTATGAACTATTCACAACCTTTTAAAATGTGTTGCTTGGGAAGAATTCTTTTTCCTCTTTTACAGTGATATAGTAAGTTGAAAAAAAAAAAACTTCTGTAAAGTTATTTCAAGCTCAGAGATTTGCTTTCCTAGTAACTGATATAAGGTAGTATTAGTTTTTTCAGGCAAGGTGAGCAAATATATGTTTAAATAAAGATCACCATTGTAATTAGAAAGAGAACTGCTTATAAGGGTACTGCAGCCAAGAGGAACAACAACAACAACTACAACAGCAACAAATGACTTTTAGAAACTATCGTAATAAAATTTAGCAAAAGAAAATAAAAGCAACAAAACGATTCAAAGTAAAAACATTCCAGATTCAAATTGTTGGTGACAAAGGAGGTGATAGAAAGCAAAAAAAGTAAAAAAAAGACTGCCTAGCATAGTGTAAAGTAAAATAGAATATTGACTATATATATGTATATGTATATAGTCAGTATTTAATTGCTTGCTATTTAGTTACTATTTGTTGTAAGATAGCAGAATCAATTTGCTTATGTATCATTATTAAGCAAACCATGAAAATTAATATCTCTAGTTTTCAAATGACCTATGGAATAATGATCAACATTATCCTAATGTATTGGAATGAAATGAGATGAACCAAATCAGTTCCAATAAAGCCGTAATGAATTGCACTAGCTAAACCCCAGTGAAAGAACTTTGGGAGATGACTATGAACCACTACATAGAATTCCCAATCCCTCTATTTTTGTCTGCCTGCATTTTTTATTTCCTTCAAGGCTAATTGTACACTATTTCAAAGTCCAATTTTTTTTTTTTTTGTACAGCAAAGTAACTGTTTGGACATATATATTTATATTGTATTTACTTTATATTTTAACATATTTAACATGTATTGGTCAACCTGCCATCTGGGGGAGGGGGTGGGAGGAAAGGAGGGGAAAAATTGGAACAAAAGATTTGGCAATTGTCAATGCTCTAAAATTACCCATGCATATAACTTGTAAATAAAAACAATAAATGAATCTAGGGGAAATTAATCTTTGTGAGAATGAAATAGATTTGTCTTACAAGAGTAAGGAATTATGAAAGAAAGAAATGTTTGCAATTCTGAGATCCAGTTTAGTGATTTGCAGTTTGTTTTCTTCTAGATACTCTGACATTTTCTCCATTGAATAGGTTCAAAAGAATTCATTTGAATGTTTAAAAAGTCAACTTTTGTTGATTAAAATTTCATAATATAGTTCTATTTTTTGCATGCTTAGTTCTATCAACAATTCTAAACATAACATAAAACCAAATTGATGCTTCTCTCTTTTTAAAATTCTTGCCCTATGTATTTTAATGTATTGTTAAAAATTATTTAACTTAATGATAATCTATTCTAATATTTTTTCAAAGTCTCCAAGTGTTGAGATACAAGTTTATGTAAAAACAAATAGGTATTTAATCAATATTTGTTGAATTTGAGTTTCCTCAACTTCCTAGCTTTGTTTCTCTTTTAAATATATGGGTCTTTGGGCAAATCATTTTGACCTTCATTTTCCTCTTTTGTGTAATAAGGGGTTTGAACTAAGTGATTACAAAAAGTCTTTTCTTGTGCTAAGAAAACCCAAGATAAGGGAAAAGGGAATATTTTTTAATGTTGTC
Source organism: Antechinus flavipes (assembly GCF_016432865.1). Taxonomy (NCBI): domain Eukaryota; kingdom Metazoa; phylum Chordata; class Mammalia; order Dasyuromorphia; family Dasyuridae; genus Antechinus; species Antechinus flavipes. The sequence goes on along the minus strand of NC_067400.1, from coordinate 215,073,420 downwards.
ATTTCTTGTAAAATGCTAAAATCATAATTGTCATTAAAAATGAAGGGTTCCATTGTAACAACTATTACAACAATTATAACAACAACCTCACAAGATTTGAGGTTGAAAGAGTTAAAAGATCATCTAGTCCAGTCTCTTTAGTTTACAAATGATAATACTGGGAAACAACCTGAAAAGATCTTGGCAAAATTCTGAACTCGGATCTAGAAAAATAATAAAAGAAATGGAGACCATATTTTCTTTTCCTTTTCTAAACTAAAATGTATATTATGACATTCACCAAACTACAACACGGACACCACATGCATTTCCTGGTAATTGTGGTTTGTACTCTGGACTTAGTTGTGTATTACCATAAAGAAAAATTATATCTCCGGAATATTTTGAGAATTTTTTTCCTATTCTATCCCATCTATAAAAATGCTTCTTCTGCCAATCCATCTCACATCATGAACACCTATGCTTCTGTTCCAACAATTAATCTGAGTTCATTCAGGGACAAGTTAAGCTGTTTTCAAAGGCTCATGACATGACAGTTATTTGGGGAGACCTTAATTGTTTAATTTTTATAGCATGAACTTTTTAGTTCCTCAAAACATTGAACATGAACAAGCAAATTTAGCCAAACTGAAAATATTGTCTAGACAAAAGAGTACTTATTTTAAATTTTTATTTGTGAATGCATACAAAGATAATTCTTGAAAAAATCCATATTTGTTAATTCAATAGGATATTGCTTAGGACACACTGTAAGTTTGGTCTTATAGTTCAATCCATAAGACTCCTATACCTACTAACCCTAAATTCACAACACATTATTTTGACCTTTTTATTGTTCTTTGCTTGCTTTTTGTTTCCTTTCTTATTTTTTTTTTTCGTTTTTGATCTGATTTTTCTTTTGCAGCATGATAATTGTGGAAATACACTCATGTTTAACATATATTGGATTACTTCATGTCTGTGGGAGGGGGGTAGAGGAAGGCAGAGAGAAAAAACTAGACACATGACTTTGCAAGAATGCAAACTGTCTTTGTATATATATTTCCATTTCACTAATTCTGTTTTTAAGGAGTTATTTTCTTTTTCCATTTCACAAATTCTGTTTTTCTGGGAGTTGTTTTTCTTTTTCATTTTGTCAAATCTATCTTTTACTGAGTTATATGCTTTTTCCATTTCACTGTAATGAATTTTCTTTAGATAATTGCTATGTTGCCTTTTCCAAACCCTCTTGCAAAGTTTTCATTTACTTTCCCCATTTTTCTTCCAGCTCTCTTTTAAGATTCTTTTAAATTTCTTCTAGGAGTGCCTTGTGTGATGAGGACCAGGTTTTATCACCTTTTGGAGCTTCATATGGAGACAATCTGCTTTTAGTCTCCTCAGGGTTTGAAATGTGTTCTCTTTCACCATAAAAACTATCTATGGTCAGAGTTCTTTTTGCTTTTGTATTCATTTTTTTAAAAAGTTGAGATCAGCTTTTAGAAGATTGGGAGATTGTCCAAGCTCCTCTATAAGAGACAAAGGCTGTGCTGAGTTAGTGCTGACTCACTCCTGGTGCTGAGTGGGTGTGGCCAGATCCCATGAGATTCTGGCGTTTCAGGGTTCACTATTTACTTTTTGTGTTTGTGTTGGATGTTTTATAACTTCTCTGCTGATCTACTGACTTGCAATCAGGGGAGAGTAGCTAACACTGCTGCAGATTTCTCCCTGTAGATTCTGTGCTCACACTATCCTTGGACTGTGTGCTGTCCTCAGTGCCTGTGCTCTGCCTACTTGCACTTGCCCACCTCCCTCCATGCCTAATTAAAACAGACCTATTTTGGCTAGCTTCAAAATTATCTTCTATGGTAATTTGTTATACTCCCAATATTCATGAATACTGAGAGTCCAGAGCCAATTTAGAGGCTGGATTTGATACTTAGTGTGAGAGTCATGGGAGAAGGTCATAAAGAAATGTGTGTCCTCTCTGCCATCTTGGTCCCCTTTGCATGTATTTTGGAAAAAAAAAAAAAAAGCTATTATTTTAAAATAAAAAAAAAAACAAACAAAAAGAAATGTTTTGCATAATTCCACATGATCCTTCTCAATATTAAGGGACTCCAGCCCATTTTTATTTCTCAGAATCTTTTCTATTTTCCCCTCATTTCTAAGACCCTATCTTTAAGGTAAAATAAAAGCTAACATCACATTGCATAGCTAGACTATCAACAACATCTGATTATAATGCAGTGGGAGTCTTTTAATCACTGAAGAAAAGGCTTTTCAAGGTGAATACACTCCTCAGCTGCCCTTTCTTCATATCCTCCCTGATCATGGACAGACCTAGAGAATTTCTTTAACTGGGAAATATCTTTATCATACCTTCTCCTTCTTTTATATAGCACTGCCTTTACCCTACAAAGGTCTATACCAGTGTTGTTTATTTACTTGTGGGGTTTAGCTCTGTTTCAAAAATTTCAGAAATCAGTAGGCCTTTTGTTTTACATTGTGCAACTTCAGGATCAAAAGTAACATTATGCTCTTTCAGTTTTTTAACCTAAATTTTTTATATATTTAAGCAGGACATATTTCTTAACATGCAAAAAGAGCCAATCATAGGGAGAAGTGTTTGATATTAGATATATTTCCCTTCTGATCTGTCCTCAAAAGACTTTAAATGTTTATCAAATATACATTTCTTCACTATCTTAATAGTAATACTATCACAATAACTCATTTGTGCTGGAGTCTTTTTTTTTTTTTTTAAATGGATAAGATTATTTTCTGTTGTTGAGTGATTTCCCCCCTAGAGGGTAGCTTTTATCACTAATGCAAATTCTATTTCAATGCCTGTTGGTGGTATGAGCATCCAACTACACATTCCATAAACTTTGTAAGAAAACAAGATCAAGATCTTTTTGATTACACACATGCAAGGAAGATAAATGAATTCTTTAAAAATTACATTCAGATCTGTCTGATCTTGATACAATATTATAAATTCGGATTCTGTGCTTCCAAGGAATAGACTTTACTTTAGATTAAAGAAGTTTTATTTTGCTCTCAAAGGGGTTCCTAAGAACTATAATATTTCAGTGAGCTTAAAATATACCCAAGATTATAAATTTGGGGTCATTATATGATCCTTTCTTAAAGACTACTCTTCAAGATTCATGTTCAAATAAGTACTACAGAAAATCTAGGGAACATATTATTTTTAATGAATACTCTTCTATCTTAATTGTGGACATCAATACATATGCACAATGCTTTGTACATAAGTGTTTAATAAGTGCTTGTTGATCTGAAATCATTAAAAGTTTATTGTGTGATTATTCATCCTTGTATTCTTAAAAATGAAATCTTGTAAAATAAACTCCATCCAAAATAGCACTACAGCATACTACTATGAAAATTTTGAAAGAATAAAACATGTGATCAATTATTTAAATAAGATTCTTTGCTTCACTCTAAAATTCCTTATTCTCTTCACTATCTACTATTATCTCACTGCCAATTCACAAATAGTCAAATATGATTAGAAGAAATCATGGAATCCTACTGATTGGCTCTACTACAAGTATATGTTTTCCCACCTTAGCTGTATCTTCACTTCAGTTTGGTGTTCTTGTCTTAATTCCTTTTGGCTTAAATATTTTCTGCTCTTTTTAAGGCTTCAATTTCACTTTCTATTCCCCTCATTCTTAGCAAATAGTTTACAACTTTACTAAGAAAATTGAAGATATTCATTTAGACTTCTCTCAAGTCTATAATTTCACTCACAATTAGAAACCTACACAATTAGAAAAATGGTATTATTTTCAAAACAATAGAGAATCTTGAAGAAGGGACAGTCATTTATTGGCATCTTGAACTTATTATGCCAATAGAATATCCAAAATGCTTAGTCTTTCAGGTGTGTAGTCTTATATTTCTAGAGACAGATTGCAGCTGGATAATAAACTTGGGAAGTTTCTTCATACAGATGATAATCAAATCTATTACAAATGACAAAATCATTTAGCAGAGAATACAATGAGAGAATAGAAAAGAGGGTAGATGATTAATATCAAATTACCAAATGAGATTGAAAAGGAATAATCAGACAAACAGGTTAGAAAATAATCAGAAAAGTATCTTATGGGAAAAGCTGCAGAGAAGTCACCTAGGAAAAGCTAGAAGGACTGTTTAACAAACAGAACAAACAAAAATCTAATAGAAAATCAATTGTTATTTGCAAAAGAATATTTTCTGGAGAGTAATTGGTTCAGAACCAAGAAACAAAAGGTATAGAAGTGAGAATATGATGAGGAAGTAAAAATGCAGGGAGTAGATAAGAGGTTGCCCTTTCTACCCTCCAACATACACATCAGAGGACCTCAAGCAAAGATGCACTGCAATGTGGATGATATGTTATGAACTACATTTTTGTTCAGTGATGAATTTTATGAGGTCCTCCATATTTGGTCTGGTTAGTAGAGAGAAACTGAAAAACTGATAAAAATTAATCCTTGAGGGAGGCAAGGAGAAGGCTCTGATAGAGATCAGTTTAACTCGATGGTCCCATCTTTTGGGGAGATCCTCCAGTCAGAAAGCCAAATTATGTCAACCTCCATGGTACACCCTCTGCTGGGGTCTTGGGCAGCCTCACCTTGCCATGTCCTATCAGAAACTCCGGTCATATCCCTGATGTTAAAATTTCCTTATAAAATGTTATTATAGGTCATGCTTTGCTGTTGCCTTCCTTTAGGTCAGTCCATTACAGGCATTCTGCCTTCTGCCTCATGGTATCTTTCCCCTTACCTTTACCCCATGCCATGTGATCTCTGGTAACCCTATCATGCCTTGTGGTATCTCTCCTGACTCCAGTTCTCCTCCTTAGAGCTAATTAACTCTTTTAGGGTGCTAAGTCCCTTTCAGGATTTAGCCTGCTATCTTAAGAACATGCTCCAAACTCATGAGGTGTTCCCTTTCCACTGGGTAATTGTGAATTCCATTGAGGGACTTATCTTTGTATGCTCTCCCAATTTTTATTTCATATTTACCATTTTGGGTGTCTTTTATCTCTTCATTTTGTCTGTAACCTCTTCCCTAAATAAATCTACTTTTTGCCACAGAGAATGGTCACTGAAAATTCTTCACGTGACTGAATTCCAACTTTTGGTGCCTACCATCATTTGGTGTCTATATCACCCACAACAAATTGACCTTTAAGGTCTCTTCCATTTCTTAGGTTCTCTTTTTCTGGCCTAGCCAATTAACAAAATGATAAATAAAGACCTAGTTTTTAGCATTTACCAATAAGACATTGAAATTTGAATAACTGACTCTTATGATTCAGTTCAAATTGTCTTAATTAAACCCTTGTGATGATTCTGATGGACATAATAAAATAACCTGTGGAAAAGATGGAACCTTGGAGTAGGGCCAAGATGGAAGTCCCTGAGGCTTAAATGCAAATTCAGCTTTATGGCATCGTGCTAAAATGGTTAGGGGTGGATGAAATACCCTGTGCATGCAGCATAATCTGACCTCCTGGAGTGCATCTTGGAAGGCTAGAGATTCTTTTACTATTTTTGACTCCTGGAAGTTCAGGATGAGGTCAATAGAGACCATATCATGCATAGATTCACAGAAGGATTGAGGGTTTTTTGGCCTGGGGATAACAAAACTTGGATTTGAAGCAGGGGAACAAATAATTTTCTTCAAATATTTGAAAAACTTTCACATTGAAGAAATATGACACTAGCTCTGCTTAGCTAGAAGGAAGAACCAAGGAACTTGCACACAGGAAAATTTAGTCTCAATGTGAGAAAAACAAAACAATTTTCTCTTAATTAGAGCTGCTTAAAAGTATAATGGATTGCTCTTATAAGGCCCTTTAGACTACATCACAATTCATTTCCTAGTTTAGTCTGTAGACTCTAATATGCTTATTATGTGTACAGGGATATTTGTGTGTGTCATAAAATTTTGTAATGGTAAGAGCTATTTTGCCTTACTGAACAAAGTAAATTGATTATTATGACTTGTTATAGAATATATCCATATATATGAATAACCAAGCATTTATACATAGCCATATTAATAATTAATGTTTTTGTCTTCATTAACATCTATACCCTTCCCCCTTTAGATTGTAGGTTTAGCATTTTTATACAGAATCTTGAAGGAAAAACTATGTGACCCTCCATAAAGCCTGTGTTCCTTCCTCACTTGAGAAATTAACCCAAGGCTATTCTTCTGACAATTTAATGGGCAAAGCTTCTTGGGGAAATCCATGTGTATATTATTTTGCTACTATACTACCGTGTTTCCCTGATAATAAGACACTGTTTTATTTTTTATTTTTTGGACAGAAAACCACCAGAGGGCTTATTTTCAGGGGAGGGCTTATTTTAATGAACATTGACAGCAATTTTAATAAACAGGTAAATGTGAACAAAAAAAAGTACCTTTATTCATTAATGATCATGTGATCTTCTTCAACAACATCGTCATAAGTGTCCATACGCTGAATTCTGTCCTGGATGTCTTGCGCCTCTATTTCCTTCAGAAGAAGTGGACCCAATCTGTCATGTCCAGCAATATAGCTCTCTTTAAATGAACATATCTTGTCCAGGTAACCTGCTCGTAATGCCTTGGTGACACAGCTGTCAGTAATTTTATCCCATGACTTCTTCACCCAAGTCACGACTTCTTGCAGACAGGGCGTCACAAAGTTTCCATGCTGATTTTTTTCCATTCTATTTTCAATGTAGTCATTGACTTCCATGCGCAAATGGTCCTTGAATGGCTTGTTTAATTGAAATATCAAGGGTCTGGAGATAGGCAGTCATTCCTGCAGGAATCATTACTTGATCTATTCTTCTCTCTGCAAGGAAGTTCTTCATGTCTTTAGCACGGTGAATACTGGCTGAATCCCAGATTATCAGACCTCTTTGGTTACCTCGCATAACAAGAGGCAGCATTAAATCAACCCACTTTCTTATAATGGCTTGTGTACACCAGGCTTTTTCGGTTTCAAGAATGTAAATGCCTGATACACATTCAATCTTATCTTTCTTGCCCTTACTGATGATGAGAGGTGTGGCTTTCTTTCCATCCAAACGAATTGCCAAAACACAGGTGACCCGTGCAGACAGAATAATAAAATTATGACCATCAGTACTTCTTTTCACTCCATCATGTCCCTCAATAATATTTTAACTCCATCATGCTCCCTGAGTGCTCCTTCTATCCTCCATGATGCTCCCTGAGTTCTTCTTTTATCCTCCATCATGCCCCCTGAGTTCTTCTTTTATCCTCCATCATGCCCCTTCACTCCCACTTACATACCAGGTTTTTATGTTGTCCTGCATCAGCTCTCCTCCGTGGCACTGCTCTCAATGGCGCTAGCAAGCAAATCACTGGGGAAGAACAGGATGACACACTCACTGCTGCAGCTCTGATTGGATGCAGCTGGGAGCGCGGCGTGCATTTCACCGGGATGGGGGGGGGGGCACGATCCATACAGAGGGTACCATAATGTAGCGTGTAGCACAGGGGATCAGCTTCACTACAGTAGCAATCTCAATAGGGCTTATTTTTGGGGGAGGGCTTATTTTAGAGAAATCTTACACAGTAAGGGGAGGGCTTATTTTCGGGATAGGTCTTATTATCAGGGAAACACGGTACATACATACAGTTTTAATTGTTTCTGTGTTCCTTCTCTTTTTTTCTTCTTTCTTTCTCTTTCTTATTCTTTCTTCTTTTTTCCTCCTTCCCTTCCTCCCTCCTTTCTTTCTTTCTTTCTTCTTTCTTTCTTTCTTTCTTTCTTTCTTTCTTTCTTTCTTTCTTTCTTTCTTTCTTCTTTTTTTCTTTCTTTCCTTCCTTTCTTCCTTCCTCCTTCCTTCCTTCCCTCCTTCTTTCCTTCCTTCCTTCCTTCTTTCTTTCCTTCCTTCCTTCCTTCCTTCCTTCCTTCCTTCCTTCCTTCCTTCCTTCCTTCCTTCCTTCCTTCTTTCTTTCTTTCTTTCTTTCTTTCTTTCTTTCTTTCTTTCTTTCTTTCTTTCTTTCTTTCTTTCTTTCTTTCTTTCTTTCTTTCTTTCTTTCTTCAAAGATTCCACAGCAAAGATCTGGAAACTGAGAGAATAGCTTGTTGTGAGCCAGAATTCTAAACTTGAAACAAGGATTCTTACAAGGTACTAACTAACTGGAATTGATGAGACAATGGTTATCTAGTTTAGCATGGTGCTTAATAGTTTTCTAAGTTCAGTATGATTGATTTAATCTTGCAACAAATAATGATTTCCTAGTGATATAATGATTGGTTTATACTCAGTGTAGAGCATATAAACCAAGCTCTCAGAGGTAAGGAGAAAGATTCATTTCCACCTTCAATAAAGCTCCTAGTAGCTCTCCTGGGGGACTGAGAGAGCTTGGATTCAGAGCTAGAGAAGACAAGCAGACTGGAGACTGAAGCACAAGCCCTTGGACTCAGATTCATTCATCCCATCTCACACCACTTTGGTGGCAGCCTCTCCTCCTTACTTTTTCCACTGAAACCAAGACTCCAGAAGGTGTCTAAGAAAGCTAATTGGGTCCCAGGAAAGGAGACAAGATTTTGAAGAAGACAATAAAGAATTTGAACATTAACACCTGGCTACTCTTGTGGTGATTACTGAGCTGAAAAGAAGGCTGCCCCAGAGACCAACAGAAAACCAAAACAAGAACATTACAATGGCTAATACTTTGTTCTTTATAAATTGTCATTCCAGTACCATCCTGAAATAGAAAGAGTATCTCTAGTGCTAATCAGGAATGGTACTTTTGCAATACAAAACTGAAAAACTAGACATCTGTTTTTAGAGACATCTGTTCACACCATTACAGATGTATATTTGTAAGGCTGAAGCATGCCAGAATCTAAATGCCCATAGAAAGTATACTGAAATAAATTTCTCCAATCTACATAAATCTTATTCTTGGGCATTTCCCTTCTTTTTTACTTAGTGTGATCAATCAATCAATCAAAACACATTTATTAAGCAGCTACTATGTGCCAGACATCCTGCTAAGTACTGTGAATACAAAAAGAGGCAAAGATAGTCCCTGATCTCTTTTTCTTTTGGTAAGGCAACTGTGGTTAAGTGATTTGTGTAAGTCATACAACTACTCAATGTTAATAGCTTTAAGTATCTGAGGCTACATTTGAACTCAGGTCTTCCTGATTTCAGAACTGGTGTATCCATTACACTGCCTAGCTACCTCAGTTAGTTTCTCATCTCAAGAAACTTATAATTTAATGGAGGAGATACAGCTTTACTATATTTAAAGCAACTAAATTAAGGTCATTCACTGCAGCAACAGGGATAAAGGTTCTCTATGTATTCAGAAGTTTATGAGAAGACAACTCAGTTTCTATGCTTTTTTTTTTAATTTTTATTTAATAATTACTTTATATTGACACTTGTTTCTGTTCCGATTTTTTTTCCCTCCCTCCCTCCACCCCCTCCCCTAGATGGCAAGCAGTCCTTTATATGTTGGATATGTTGCAGTATATCCTAGATACAATATATGTTTGCAGAACCGAACAGTTCTCTTGTTGCATAGAGAGAATTGGATTCAGAAGGTATAAATAACCTGGGAAGAAAAACAAAAATGCAGATAGTTCACATTCGTTTCCCAGTGTTCTTTCTTTGGGTGTAGCTGCTTTTGTCCGTCATTTATCAATTGAAACTCAGGTCTCTTTGTCAAAGAAATCCACTTCCATCAAAATATGTCCTCATACAATATCGTTGTCGAAGTATATAATGATCTCCTGGTTCTGCTCATTTCACTTAGCATCAGTTCATGTAAGTCTCGCCAGTCCTCTCTGTATTCATCCTGTTGGTCATTTCTTACAGAACAATAATATTCCATAACATTCATATACCACAATTTACCCAGCCATTCTCCAATTGATGGGCATCCATTCATTTTCCAGTTTCTAGCCACTACAAACAGGGCTGCTACAAACATTTTGGCACATACAGGTCCCTTTCCCTTCTTTAGTATTTCTTTGGGATATAAGCCCAATAGAAACACTGCTGGATCAAAGGGTATGCACAATTTGATAATTTTTTGGGCATAATTCCAGATTGCTCTCCAGAATGGTTGGATTCGTTCACAACTCCACCAACAATGCATTAGTGTCCTAGTTTTCCCGCATCCCCTCCAACATTCATCATTATTTTCTCCTGTCATCTTAGCCAATCTGACAGGTGTGTAGTGGTATTTCAGAGCTGTCTTAATTTGCATTTCTCTGATCAATAATGATTTGGAACACTCTTTCATATGAGTGGTAATAGTTTCAATTTCATCCTCTGAAAATTGTCTGTTCATATCCTTTGACCATTTATCAATTGGAGAATGGCTTGATTTCTTATAAATTTGAGTCAGTTCTCTATATATTTTGGAAATGAGGCCTTTATCAGAACCTTTAACTGTGAAAATGTTTTCCCAGTTTGTTGCTTCCCTTCTAATCTTGTTTGCATTAGTTTTATTTGTACAAAGGCTTTTTAATTTGATGTAATCAAAATTTTCTATTTTGTGATCAGTAATGGTCTCTAGTTCATCTTTGGTCACAAATTTCTTTCTCCTCCACAAGTCTGAGAGATAAACTATTCTATGTTCCTCTAATTTATTTATAATCTCGTTCTTTATGCCTAGGTCATAGACCCATTTTGATCTTATCTTGGTATATGGTGTTAAGTGTGGGTCCATGCCTAATTTCTGCCATACTAATTTCCAATTATCCCAGCAGTTTTTATCAAATAATGAATTCTTTTCCCAGAAGTTAGGGGCTTTGAGTTTGTCAAACACTAGATTGCTATAGTTGACTATTCTGTCTTGTGAACCTAGCCTTTTCCACTGATCCACTAATTTATTTCTTAGCCAATACCAAATGGTTTTGGTGACTGCTGCTTTATAATATAATTTTAGATCAGGTACAGCTAGGCCACCTTCATTTGATTTTTTTTTTTTCATTAATTTCCTTGAGATTCTCGACTTTTTATTGTTCCATATGAATTTTGTTGTTATTTTTTCTAGATCAATAAAATATTTTCTTGGAAGTCTGATTGGTATAGCACTAAATAAATAGATTAGTTTAGGGAGTATTGTCATCTTTATTATGTTCGCTCGGCCGATCCAAGAGCACTTAATATTTTTCCAATTATTTAAGTCTGACTTCATTTGTGTGGAGACTTTTTTATAATTTTGCTCATATAATTCCTGACTTTCCTTTGATAGATAGATTCCCAAATATTTTATGGTATCAACAGTTATTCTGAATGGAATTTCTCTTTGTATCTCTTGCTGTTGAGTTTTGTTGGTGGTGTATAAAAATGCTGAGGATTTATGGGGATTTATTTTGTAGCCAGCTACTTTGCTAAAATTATGAATTATTTCCAATAGCTTTTTAGTAGAATCTCTGGGGTTCTCTAGGTATACCATCATATCATCTGCAAAGAGTGATAGTTTGGTTTCCTCATTGCCTACTCTAATTCCTTTAATATCTTTCTCGACTCTTATTGCCAAGGCTAGTGTTTCTAATACGATATTAAATAATAATGGTGATAGTGGGCAACCTTGCTTCACTCCAGATCTTACTGGGAAAGGTTCCAGTTTTTCCCCATTGCATATGATGCTTACTGATGGTTTTAAATATATGCTCCTGACTATTTTAAGGAAAAGTCCATTTATTCCTATGCTCTCAAGTGTTTTTATTAGGAATGGATGTTGGATTTTATCAAATGCTTTTTCTGCATCTATTGAGATGATCATATGGTTTTTGTTTGTTTGGTTATAGATATAGTCAATTATGCTAATAGTTTTCCTAATATTGAACCAGCCCTGCATTCCTGGTATAAATCCTACTTGGTCATAGTGTATTATCCTGGTGACGATTTTCTGTAATCTTTTTGCTAATATTTTATTTAAGATTTTAGCATCAATATTCATTAGGGAGATTGGTCTATAATTTTCTTTCTCTGTTTTCAGCCTACCTGGTTTAGGTATCAGTACCATGTCTGTGTCATAAAAGGAGTTTGGTAGTTCTCCTTCCATCCCTATTTTTTCAAATAGTTTATATAACATTGGAGTTAATTGTTCTTTAAATGTTTGGTAGAATTCACATGTAAATCCATCTGGTTCTGGGGATTTTTTCTTAGGGAGTTGATTGATAGTTTGTTCTATTTCTTTTTCTGAGATGGGACTGTTTAGGATATTTACTTCTTCCCCTGTTAGTTTGGGCAAGCTATATTTTTGGAGGTATTTTTCTATTTCATTTAAGTTGTCGAATTTATTGGCATAAAGTTGGGCAAAGTAACTCCTAATTATTGCTCTAATTTCCTCTTCGTTAGTGGTGAGTTCTCCCTTTTCATTTTTAAGACTAACAATTTGATTTTCCTCTTTCCTTTTTTTAATCAGATTTACTAAGGGTTTGTCTATTTTGTTGGTTTTTTCATAGAACCAACTCTTAGTTTTATTAATCAATTCAATAGTTTTTTTACTTTCAATTTTATTGATCTCACCTTTTATTTTTAGAATTTCAAGTTTAGTGTTTGACTGGGGGTTTTTAATTTGTTCCTTTTCTAGCATTTTTAGTTGCAAACCCAATTCATTGATCTTCTCTTTCTCTATTTTATACAAATAGGCCTCTAGAGATATGAAATTTCCCCTTATTACCGCTTTGGCTGCATCCCATACATTTTGATATGATGTCTCATTATTATCGTTTTCTTGGGTGAAGTTATTAATTATGTCTATGATTTTCTGTTTCACCCAATCATTCTTTAGTATGAGATTATTTAGTTTCCAATTATTTTTTGGTCTACTTCCCCCTGGTTTTTTGTTGAATGTAATTTTCATTGCATCATGGTCTGAAAAGGATGCATTTACTATTTCTGCCTTACTGCATTTGAGTTTGAGGTTTTTATGTCCTAATATATGGTCAGTTTTTGTATAGGTTCCATGAACTGCTGAAAAGAAAGTGTATTCCTTTCTGTCTCCATTACATTTTCTCCAGAGATCTATCATATCTAACTTTTCTAGTATTCTATTTACCTCTTTGACTTCTTTCTTATTTATTTTGTGGTTTGATTTATCTAATTCTGAGAGTGCAAGGTTAAGATCTCCCACTAATATAATTTTACTGTCTATTTCTTCTTGCAGCTCTCTTAGTTTCTCTTTTAAGAATTTGGATGCTACCCCACTTGGTGCATATATGTTTAATATAGATAGTGCTTCATTATCCATGCTACCCTTTAGCAAGATATAGTGTCCTTCCTTATCTCTTTTAATTAGATCAATTTTTGCTTTAGCTTGATCTGAGATCAGGATGGCTACCCCTGCTTTTTTGACTTCACCTGAAGCATAGTAGATTTTGCTCCAACCTTTTACCTTTAACCTGCATGTATCTCCCCGCTTCAGGTGTGTTTCCTGTAAACAACATATTGTAGGATTCTGGCTTTTAATCCATTCTGCTAACCGCTTCCTCTTTATGGGGGAGTTTACCCTGTTCATGTTTATGGTTAGAATGACCAATTCTGTATTACTTGCCATCTTATTAACCCTGGTTTATGCTTTTCTCCCTTCTTTCCCCTTACCCTCCTTCCCAGTATTAAGCTTGTGAGCACCACTTGCTTCTCACAGCCCTCCCTTTTTAGTATCCCTCCCCCCACCTTAGAGTTCCTCCCCCTATCTTACCCCTTTCCCTCCCAGTTCCTGTATTCCCTTCCGCTTAGCTTATTCCTTCCCTTTTCACTTTTCCCTTCTCACTTTTCAATGAGGTGGGAGAAGTTTCACCATAGATTGAATATGTCTTAAGATTTTTCACTTAAAGCCAATTCTGAAGGCAGTAAGATACCCACTATATTCATCCCCCTCCATTCTTTCTCTCAGATATAATAGGTTTCCTATGCCTCTTCATGAGATGTACTACCCCCACTTTACCCTTTTTCTGATACAATGTCCTTTCTACATCAATTTCTAGAACAAGGTATACATGTATTCTTTATACATCTATATAGTCAAAATATAGTTCCCAAGATTAATCTTTACCTTTTTAGATTTCTCTTGAGTTCTATATTTGTACATCAAACTTTTTGTTGAGTTCTGGCTTTTTCATCAGAAATAGATGAAATTCGCTTACTTTTTTGAATGTCCATCTTCTTCCCTGGAAAAAGATGCTCATTCTCGCTGGGTAAGTTATTTTTGGTTGCATACCAAGTTCCTTAGCCTTTCGGAATATCATATTCCAGGCCCTTCGATCTTTTAATGTGGATGCTGCCAGATCCTGGGTGATCCTAATTGTGGCTCCTTGATACTTGAATTGGGTTTTTCTAGCCGCTTGCAATATTTTTTCCTTCATCAGAGGGTTCTGGCATTTGGCCACTATATTCCTTGGTGTTTTGATTTTAGGATCCCTTTCAGTGGGTGATCGATGAATCCTTTCAATGTTTATTTTTTCCTCTGTTCCTATGACTTCTGGGCAGTTCTCTTTGATAATTTCCTGGAAAATAGTGTCCAGGCTCTTTTTTTCATCATGTTTTTCTGGAAGTCCAGTGATTCTCAGATTGTCTCTCCTGGATCTGTTTTCCAGGTCTGTTGTCTTCCCCAGAAGGTATTTCACATTTTTCTCCATTGTTTGATTTTTTTGGATTTGCTTGACTGATTCTTCTTGTCTCCTCGAGTCATTCAATTCCACTTGTTCAATTCTGATTTTCAGTGAAGTATTTTCTTCACTCACTTTTTTAAAATCTTTTTCTAATTGTCCAATTGAGTTCTTTTGTTCTGTGGAATTTTTTTCCATTTTGCCAATTTTGTTTTTTAGAGAGCTATTTTCTGTTTCCAGTTCACTAATCCTATTTTTCAAGGATTTTACTTCTTTACCTACTCTCTCTTTAACTTTCTCCAGGTTCTTTTGCCAAGCCTCCCTCTCCTTTTCTCAAGCTTCCCTTTCCTTTTGCCAAGCCTCACTCTGCTTTCCCCATTTTTCTTCTAGCTCCCTTGTGAGAGCCTTTTAAATTACTTCTATGAGGTTCATCTGTGCTGAGGAACAGATGATCTCCTCCTTGGGGATTCACCTGGAGACAGTCTGTTTTTAGTCTCCTCAGGATTTAGAGTCTGCTCTCTATCTGTATAGAAGCTGTCAAGGGTTAAAGTCCTCTTCAGCTTCTTGCTCATTCTGTCTAATAATCAAAGACAAACTACCAAAGAAAAACAGAAAAAACTGGAGTCTTTCTTTGGGGGAGGGGCTGGGTATGTTATCGAGCTTCCTCTACAGACTGCAGGGGGCAGCAGTGAGGCACTAGCAGGACTGTGTGCACGTGGGCTCTGAGATCCCAGAGCGTGCTGAGTCACTGTGGGGGGGAAGGAGGAGGGGCGGCCAGGTCCCGAGAGACTCCAGCTGTTTGGGGTTGTATTCTTCAGCCCCGGTGTTTTTAGCTTCTCTGCTGGGCTGCTGACTTGCTGCCAGAGCAAAGTATCCAAACCTGTAGCGAAGCTTTCCCCACCGAGACGGCTGCGATCACTCCCCACCCCCTCTCCAGTCTGCTCCCGTGTTCTCACTGCCGCCGCCCTCAGCCTGCGCCTGATCTAAAACCGTCCCAGCCTTCCAGTAAAGACAGACCTTTCTTGGCGAATCTCAAGGATGGCTTCTCTTGGTAACTATTTGTGGGTTTTTTTTCAGTCAAGCATTAATTCAGAGGCTTGTAATAAAATGGATAGTGAGAGAAAGCGTGGAGCTTATGCAGCTGTGTGCCTCCTCTCCGCCATCTTAACCGGAAGTCCCCTCTATGCTTTGTTGTAAATTTTTTTTGAATGACTGTTCAGACCAAGTTTGTGAAACAAGTGATCAAATGACATTTTTTCCTGGAAAAAACAGAGACAAAAATTTCTAGGTTTTCTTCTTTTTTAAAAAAATCACTATGTTTGGGGGTATTTTCCTTCCTTAGTTGTGCTCTCCTTGAATGGAGTATTTATTTCCATCTGCCTTTTTTTCTTAATTTTAGTCTGACAATGAACACCAAGAAAACAGTTTTTCAACCAGCCAGCTCTATGTCATACATATGTAGAACCATCATTTATAGCAAATGGAGAAATTTTGGATACTCTGGGGATGTTCACTTACCTTAATAGTATGCTTTCCAGGGATTTCCCACAAAGATGATGAGGCTGACACGCACATTGCCAGAGACAGTTTAGTGTCTGAGAGACTCTAAAAGACATTGTAGCAGAGAAGAGTTATTAGACTGCATACCAAACCAGGGATATATGTTGACTTGATTGTTGTATTCCCCTGAAATGTGAACAGTTTACCAGCACCATGCCAGAAAACTGAATCACTTAGATTTGAATTATCTTAGAAAGGTTCTGAAGATTACATGACAAAATAAGGTATTGAGCTATCTGTCAAACTGAACAGTCAAGCATTCAAACTCTGCTGCAGAGAGTGCTGATTACCCAGCACAAATATCAAACATATGTTTACTGAAAAGACTATTTTATGGAGAACTTGTACAAGGAAAGCAGTCAGAAGTCAGAAGAAGCAATACAAGGACACTTTCAAGGTCTCTCTGAAGAGTTTTAGAATTGATTCTGACAAATGGGAGACACTAATACAGTGCCTATATCAAAAAAAGAGCTGTTAAGTGGTGGCATTGCACAATCATCACTATACCAAATGTATACAACAGCCCCACAAAGTTGATGAAGTAAAGTATAGCCCTTGTAGAGCTTTGGATGCTAGAATTAAAAAGAATCTGTTATGACAAGGTAAAAAAAAAAGAGCTATATTCTATGAAGAAAGCACAAACAAGGTAGCACACAAGAAATGTGAAATACACAAATCTAGAGATCCCCATCTCAAATATTCAAATGGATTATTTTTGCTTAACTTATGGTAGAGTCTTCTGAGCTTGTATTATACTGATCATTTGCAGTTGAACACCCTCTATTCTGACCCCCAAAATGTGATGTCATTGTTTCACTTTAAGTATGAAAGATAAACTGCAATATATTTATCTTTCTTGAGTTTTGTTGTCTGGAATGACTGCAAAGCAAATTATTTATTCATGTCTTTTTTTTGGAAGGATCTACACAGCACAGTAGGTATATTCTCCTTTACCAAATATTGATTCAGTTTTTTTGCAATATTTCTTTTAAGGTGTTTGACTAATTTAGATATCTTACTGACCATTGTACCTTATTATTTTAAGATTTTTCCTGTTGTTTTAACTGCTTCTGTTCAAGTTTTTAAATGGAACTTTCTTCTTCCTGACATCCTTGGAAATCTTTGAATGTTTTCCTTACATTTTCTTTATGAATGCTTCCACTTTGATGTTAGATTCTCTGATAACTGGGTCACAATATTGTCTCCATCTCCTACTGCTTTGAGAAATATGCTTTTTACTAGCTTCTATTCATGATCAAAATTACTTCAGAGGGACAGAACTGACCTCAGAGAGATTCTAGTCCCCTTTCCTTCAGGCTTGGTCAACTCACATATTAGCATTTTTCCCCACTTCCATTTATTTTCCCACTATTCCATCTTGTTCTCTGGCTGAGCATTGCTGCAACAGACTGCCATCCCAGAGAGAACATTTTCTCTTATGCTTCCTTTCTTCAATCAGATTGTGTGTGTGTGTATGTGTGCATGTGCATGTGTGTGTGTGTGTGTGTGTGTGTGTGTGTGTGTGTGTGTGTTAAGGAATTTAGAGTTAGAGTACAGAGATGGACAGAGTTCCTATCTACTCTTTGTGACCACAGAATAGTGTTGTGAGAACAAGGTGTGCTGGTAGAGACTATAACAGCAACAAGGACATTTGTAGTATAAACACACTGCTCATATTGTGCTGTCCTACCAAAGCATATGAACTGCTAAGAGTAATTATTAAGGTTTTTCGGTATTAACCTGTTCTGCTGTTAATTCATTAATGTTATTGTATTAGACTTCTTGATATAGTGTCCTTATAGAAAGCAAGTACTTTACCACTTGCACATAATTCTTATTTGAGAGAGTTTTAAGCTTTCTTGAGGACTGGAAAAAATATCTTATCCTCCATTTTGTTTTTGACATCACCTGGAATTCTCTGTTTAATAAATATCACTGGCTCAACATTCAATTTAGAATCAAATGTTAAACCCTTCAGTTGTCATATAAGAGTCTTCACAACCTGCCCTTTCGTGTCTTTACATTTTTTATTACTCTTCTCTAACACTACAATCCAGCCTTATTTGTCCTGATAGTCCTCACATAAGACACTCAATATCCTTTCACCAAATCTTTGAATTAGCTGTTTCCCAAGCCTCTTCACTCCCAGCAGCCTACTCTTAGAAAATCTATGTAATTTACTCCTCAATTAAAGTACTATCATCTTCAGAAAATCTTTCTTGGTTCTTCAATTGTAATATCCCCTTTAAGGATATATTTGATTGACAGTCTATTTATCTTGTATGTTCTGTTTTATACATTATATCACCCCCATTAGAATGTAATGTCCTAGAAGGCAGATACTGCTTTTGCTTTTTATTTTTACTCCTAACACTTAGCACAATGTAACACATACATGCATAATATATGCTTAATGAATGACTATTATTTGATTGGTGTTCTGATTTGTAACTCTGTTGAATTTCAATATCACAATTATTAATAAAATTTCTTCTTTACAGATGAAACTATTTAAGAGATATTTGTGATTCTCTGGTGTTATTTGAAAAATCACAATATTTATTACTAATATTTTTGATTACTATTATATAAGAATATTTATTTGACAACCATATATAATATCTAGTAACCCCCAATGCCTGTAATTAAGCATGTTTGCACATTGTCATGTCTTTTGAGGGACTCTGTAGTCTTCTTTGCTAGAAATTTTACAAATTCTACATTAAAACATAGGGGAACTTGATTTATGTATCATTTTAAATTCATCTAATAGATATTTGTTTAAATGTATATCACTTTTTAAAAGCAGTATTGCAAAATGATATAATTGTTCTATCCAATAAAATGCTTTCATAAGCACTTGCTTTAAAGTGATCATTTTCAAACAGCACAAGGAAAAGAAAGAAAACTTTTTACCCCTTGCCTAATCCTCAGAGAACTGAATTAATTTGCTACAAATTGTTGCAAGCAAATCAAACAATTCAATGTTTAGATTAGTATATTACTTTGTTTAGATTTAATGTCATGTTTTATAATAACACTAGTTGAACTTAAAGCTAAAATGTCACCAAATGTATTTTCTATCTATTTCCTGAGTATACTTGCCCTGTTGTTGGTTTTTTTTTTTCTTTTTAGCTTTCTAGAAAAGCAATTTGATGCTTATTTCACATACAAAGGAAATGTAGAAAGCAATTTACTGAAAGAATCTAAGAGAAAACAGGTCAGAGTATAAAGAGAACTCGATTTGAAGTAGAGTACTTAAGTTTAAAGTCCCCTTCTGTCAGTTACTACATATATAATCTTTGAGTAACCATTTAACCTTTCGGGACTACTTATTTCTCATCTGTTAAATAAAGGAGTTTGTCTAATTGGCCTCTGAGAGTTCATTCACCTCTAAATAAATGTGCTATATCTCACTAGAAGAGAAAATAGAATCTACAAATTTTTAGGAATAAGGTAAGATTATACTTCAAACAATGCTACAATTGAGGCTGATTCTTCTAATCTGAACTAAATCCCATGTGGTTTGTAAGGCCTGGAATATCAGTGTGAATTTGCCTCATATGTTATAGAAAGATCTATTTCAGCTCAATTTGAGATAAACATTTCCAGCCATTAGCACTGTCCAAAAGTCGAATGTTTGTGTTTGTTTCTTTGTTTGTTTTCTGGAAGTTCTCATTTCCCCCTGGCTGGAGGGAAATCTTGGAATGGATATTTTAGAATGGTTCAGAGGCAGATTAGATTACAGAAGTGTCAAATTCACAAGTCTGTTGCTGTATTGCAGGAGAGTTTGTGTCTATTTGTTTTTTTTTTTTTATGAACCCTCCTTAGCCTGACATGAAGCAGATTAAGATGTAATTAGAATTTTTTAAATAAATAAAAATACAATAGAATACAATGATAATGATTTTTCTAAATCAATAGGCAGCTTGAGGGATGTTTCTACATAATTAATGGTCCCCATTCCCCATCCTCAGATTGACCCACACTTCATGACTTTGGGTGATATTAAATATGAATAATATTAGTAAAATTGGGTGATAAAAGCAGGGAGATTACAATTATTCTGAGGGACAAATTTTATAATAGTTTCATTGTGACTTTTCATTATCACCAACCAGTTACATAGCTGCTATATTTCAAGATATGAAAATTTATACAATAAACATTATTCCTTTCACAAAATAAATTAAATCTAGTTGGAAAGATGAGAAATATAGATCAAAAGATAAATACCTATCCCTTTCAAAAATAAAGAGTAGTTTATGATAAATGGCAGAGACAGCCTAGGGTAGAGGCTAGAGGCTTAGGCTTAGTTATTAAGACAGGAAGACCAAAAAAAAAAAAAAAAAGAAAGAAAGAAAGAAAAATACAGGAACACCAAATTTTAAGAGTCACTTCTGATTGATACTTATTCTATGACCCTGGGGAAGTCATTTAATTCCTCCTTTCTCCAGATAACATTTAATTGCTGAGGAGATGGTGAGTGAATTCATTTGGTAGAAGGCATGCCTATACCAATGTGGCAAACTCAAATAAAAATGGGGACAAAAGGATCTTTGCAGATTTATTATCTGCATATTATCTATTTTTATTGTATTTTTTATTTATTTTGTTAAGTATTCACCAATTATGCTTGAATCCAATTCAGGATTTATTTATTTATTTTTGTTTGCTTATATTTTATTTTAATTTTAATTTTTTCATTTTTATTATGATAGCTTTTTATTTACAAAACATATTCATGGGTAAGTTTTCAACAATGACCCTTGCAAAACCTTCTGTTGCAACTTTTCCCCTCCTATCCCCCCATCTCCTCCCCTAAATGACAGCTAGTCCAATACATGTTAAATATGTTAAAGGATATGTTGAACCCAATATATGTATACATATTCATAGTTATCTTGCTGCACAAGAAAAATCAGATCTAGAAAGAAAGAAAATAACCTGAGAAGTAAAACAAAAATGCAAGCAAATAATAACAGAAAGAGTGGAAATGCTATGTTGTGGTCTACACTCATTTCCCACAGTTCTCTCTGTAGGTGTAGTTGATTCTCTTCTTTACTGAACAATTGGAACTGGTTTGAATCATGTCATTGTTGAAGAGATCCACAACCATCAGAGTTGATCATCATATAATCTTGTTGTTGCCATATATAATGATCTCCTGGTTCTGCTTAATTCATTTAGCATCAATTCATGCAAGTCTCTCCAGGCCTCCTTGAAATCATCCTGCTGGTCATTTCTTACAGAACAGTAATATTCCATAACATTAAGATACCACAATTTATTCAGCCATTCTCCAATTGATGGGCATCCATTCAATTTCCAATTTCTAGCCACAACAAAAAAGGGCTGGCATATTTTTGCACACATGAGTCCCTTTCCCTTCTTGAAGATCTCTTTGGGATATAAGCCCAATAGTAACACTGCTGGATCAAAGGGTATGCACAGTTTAATAACTTTTTGAGTGTATTTCTAAATTGCTCTCCAGAATGGTTGGATTCATTCACAGTTCCACCAACAATGTATTAGTGTCCCAGTTTTCCCACATCCTCTCGAAAACATTAATCATTATCTTTTTCCTGTCATCTTAGCCAATCTGAGAGGTATGTAGTGGTATCTCAGAGTTGTCTTAATTTGCATTTCTCTGATTAATAGTGATTTGAAACACCCTTTCATATGAGTAGAAATAGTTTCAATTTCTTCATCTGAAAATTGTCTGTTCATATCCTTTGACCATTTATCAATTGAAGAATGGGTTGATTTCTTATAAATTTGAGTCAATTCTCTATATAGTTTGGAAATTAGGCTTTTATCAGAATCTTTGTAATTCAGGATTTATTTTAGTGTTTTGGACTGCCTTCTCTGGCATGGGACATATGTATGAACATAATGGGTTATCCTCATTGTCAATATTCTACTATTCCCTTCCTAGCAAACAAAGTAATAAACAATAAAGAAACCCCAATATTGTGAAGTCCAGGTTAGCTCCCTGGAGGCCTCAGAATCAGCTGGAGTCAGGATAAGCAAAAGTCTTTGGTCTTTAGGGGGAGAAGTGAAAGGGATGGACAAAACTGCCATGAGTTCTCCACCAATCTCCCTTCTCCTTGTCATCCTCCAAAGTGACTCTGGTTTGTCTCACTCCACCCCAGCCCTCCTATGATTATCTGTATACATGAAAAGATTGAGCCAGCACGGAATAGTGAGAAGGGCCATTTTTCCAACACATGCTAATAGAGTTATTGCCCAATAGGTAATTAGCCTTAAGTGCTTGGTTGTTTGATTTCAGTGTACCTATTCAGAGTTTCAGCCCTTTACACAATATTTTAAATGACTTATTCAGTTTTAAAACAACTGAATTATTGTGAAGATAAGAATATTCTGTAAATTATTTTTAAGGATAGAGTCTATGCCTTGCTTATATTTGTATTTCCTTCATGTCAAGTCACCAAAAATTGGTGCTTAATACATATTTGCTAATTTACATTAGTTCACTACAACAATTCACAAAGTATTTATTAAGCACCTGCTCTATAACTGGAACTAAGTTAGGGATGAGTTTACTTTTTTAAAAAAGTATGGCAATACTAAATTTATGATGAACAGGGATAAACTCAAAAAAGAACAAATGATTTTTTGATTAAGCAAGCAATAAAAAAAGGGTATGTAAAAATTTTCACAAGTGTTTCTAGGAAATGGTCATAAATCTCAAGTCCCCTATCTAGTCCCCCCATCCAATTCATTGAGATCAATATAAATGCAAACTATGTGACAATAAAATCCAAGAGAAGAAAACAAATGACAAGTCAAGAAACTGGGCAAGACACAGAGTTCAGATACATTACAAGACTTCTCTACTTCTAGAATAACCATATTGAAAAAGATCCTAAAACAACCAGGATTTGATGGCAATACAAGTCAGGTCCCAAGGCACTTGCAGTGAGAAAAGTTGGATTATTATAACTATAAAGTAGCCTTTACCCCCAAGAATGAGAAGAGGTCATGGAGGAAAACCTTTTCAAGCCTTTGTTGCTTTGTGTGGCTGCTCTAAAAGGTAAGAACTTATACCTAAGGCAAGAACTCATTTTTCTTTCCCCAGAACTTTATTAAGGATGCTGAATTTATACTGATTATTGACTACTGTTTTAGACAGTGTAAAACAAAAGTTTGTTTAAAAATTACATATCATGCATTGGTGTGATGCATCTCATTATAGTACTAGCATAATAGTTTGTACTTGATTGAAACTAGTTTAATAAACACATTTTTTTTTGTTTAGGAAATTGGGGTTAAGTAACTTGCCCAAGGTCACATAGCTAGTAAGTATTAAATATCTGAGACCTGATTTGAACTCAGGTTTTCCTCTAGCCAGTTACCATCTAGCTGCCCCAGGGTGGCACCTTTTAAGGCAATATTGTGAACTCAAATTTTGTTAACCATTTGAATGCCTCTAGATAACTCAAAGAATACCCCCAAACTTCTCAAAAAAATTACTGAAACAAAAATGATTAAAATTAATCTTAGATGAATATGTGTGTATGTGTTTGTATGTATGTGTATTGTGTATATTGCAGAATCCTTTGTAGAACACTCAGTCAACAAAGACTCAATCAGGTACTTATTATATGCCAGGTACATTGAGTGCTAAGTGGTGGGGACACAGAAGTAGACAATACTATTGGTCTTGCCATTATGAAGCTGATATTCTAAAAGAGGGAAATATGTAAATAATCAGGTCTTAGATCTACATAGGATATTCAATTAATATGCAAATATACAAATTAAAGCACTGGACCAGAATTAGAAAGATCTGAGTTAAAATCTATCCTTAAACACTTACAATTTCGGTGACTATGGCAAGTCATTTAACTCCTCTTTGCCTGGAGAAGGAAATGGTGATTCATTATAGCATCTTTGCCAAGAAACAGTATGTCAAGAAAATCTAAGAGAAGAAAACAAATAACAAGTCAAGAAATTGAGCAATGCCATGGACAATTCTATAGGCAGATAAAGACTCAAACATAATTGATCAATTGAACAAAAGCAGTTCTACACAGAGTATCTGGGAGTAAATCTCTGAGGAAAAAAGCCTGTCTGAAGAAGTTAAGCTTTGAGGATTTTCTTAAAGGGAGTCACGGAAATATACTTTTTCTTAATTTTCAATTGTATTTTATTTTTCCAAATATATGTAAAGATAGTTTTCAACATTCATTTTTATAATACTTTATGTTATAATTTACCCCTCCCTCTTTCACCTCCCTCCTTTCCCATACAGCAAGCAATCTGAAAAAGATTAAATATGTGCAGTTTTTTAAACATATACCCACATTTGTCATGTTATTTAAGAAATCAGAACAAAGGGGAGAAAGTCCACAAGAAAGAAAACAAACAAATAAACAAAAAAGGTGAAAAAAACTGGGTTTTAATCACATCCAGTCTCCATACATCTCTCTAGAAGCAGGGTTTATTTTCCATCCCAAGTCTATTGTAATTGCTTTGAATCACTGCATTGTTGAGAAGAACCAAGTCCATCACAGTTGATCATCACATAATCTTCTTGTTATTCTGCATGATGTTCTTGGGTTCTGACCACTTCCCTCAGCATCAGTTCATGTAAGTCTTTCCAGGCTTTTCTGAAATCAGCCTGCTCATCATTTCTAATAGAACAATAATATTCTAAAACATTATTTTATCTAACTAGAAAAAAAAAAAAACAACAAATTAACCTGAAAAAACAAAAGATAAAAAATATCAAGGGAATTTATTTAAAAAAAAATACAAATGATGGTGGCTTAGCAGTACCAAACCTAAAACTATATTATATGGCAGCAGTCATCAAAACCATTTACTATCCTTTTGATAGAGTGGTGGATCAGTGGAATAGATTAGATATACATGACATAATAAACAAAGCCTATAGCAGTCTAGTACTTGACAAATCCCCACACTCCAGCTTCTGGAATAAGAACTCACTATTTGACAAAAATTGGTGGGAAAATTGGAAAATATTGTCAGAAACTCTACATCTCACACCCCATGCCAAAATAAGGTCAAAATAGGGTACATAATTTGGGCATAAAAGATGACACCATAAACAAATTAGGAGAAAACGGGATAATTTACATATCAGATCTTAGAAGAAGGGAGAAATTTATGACCAAACTAGAGAACATTATGAAAGATAAAATGGACAACTTTGATTGCATTAAATTAAAAAGTTGTTGCACAAACAAAACAAACAGAAACAAGATTATAAGGGAAGTACAAGACTGGGAAAAAATGTTTACAGCCAATATTTCTGATAAAGGTCTCATTTCTAAAATATATAAAGAACTCTTGTCAAATTTATAAAAAATATAATTCATTCCCCAGTTGATAAATGGTCAAAGGATATGAACAGACAATTTTCAGGTAATAAAATTAAAGTCATCTATAGTTAGATGAAAACAAGGTCTAAATCACTTTTGATTAGAGAAATGCAAATTAAAACAATTCTGAGGTACCACTTCACAACTCTTAGATTGGCTAAGATGACAGGAAAAGATTATGATGCATGTTGGAGGGGATGTGGGAAAACTGGGACACTAATGCATTGTTGGTGGAATTGTGAAATGATCCAACCATTCTGGAAACCAATCTAGAAGTAGGCCCAGAGGGCTGTAGAACTATGCATACCCTTTGACTCAGAAGTGCCATTACTGGGTCTGTACCCCAAAGAAATGATAAAGGAGGGAAAAAGGACCCACATGTGCAAAAATAGTTGTAGCAACTCTTTTTTTGTGGTAGAGTAACAAAGAATTGGAAAAAGATGCTCATCAACTGGGGAATGGCTGAACAAATTGTGGCATATGAAGTTAATGAAATATTGTTGTTTTATAAAATGAAGAACAAGCTGACTTTAGAAAGGCCTGGAAAGATTTATATGAACTGATTCTGAGAGAGACAAGCAAATCAAGAATATAGTATATCCAATAAGAGCAAAAATGTGAGATGATCAACTATGAAAGAATTGATTCTTCTCAGTGATCCAGTTATCTAAAGCAATCCCAAAAGACTTTGGACAGAAAATGCTATCTGCATCCAGAAAAAGAACTAAGGACTCTAAATATAAATCAACATATGCCATATTCACTTCTTTTTTATGTTTTTTATCTTTCCTATGTTTTTTTTTCTTTTGCTTATTCCCTCTCAATATGATTCATAAAGCAATGTGTGTTAAAAATATATAAATGAAAAAAAGAACAAAATCCCATTATATTCATATACCACAAGTTATCCAGCCACTCTCCAATTGATGGGCATCCACTCAATCCACTACAAAGTTTTTTGCACATGTGCATTCTTTCCCTTTTTTTTAATGGTCTCTTTTGGATACAGAGCCTTTAGAGACACTGCTAAATCAAAGGGTATGCATAGTTTGATAGTCATTGGGGTATAGTACCAAATTCTTCTCCTGAGTGGTTAGATTAATTTACAACTCCACGAATAATGCATTAGTGTCCCAGTTTTCCCAATCCTCTCCAACATTTATCATTATCTTTTCCTGTCATTTTAGTTAATCTGAGAAGTGTGAAGTAATACTTCAGAGTTGTCTTAATTTGCATTTCTCTAATCAATAGTGATTTAAAACATTTGTTTCCTGTAATATCTTTAATTACTTTATCTAAACATTTTCTGTTTATATTCTTTAATCATTTGTCACTTGGGGAATGACTTGTATTCTTATATATTTGACACAGTTCTTTAAATATGTTAAAAATGAAGTTTTTATCAAAAACAGTGGCCATAAAAATAGTCTCCCAGCTTTCTGAACCCCTTCTAACCTTGACTGCATTGGTTTAGTTTTTGCAAAAAAAAATCAATATAATACAAAAATTATCTATTTTCCATTTCGTAATATTCTCTAGTTCTTCTTGGGCATAAATTCTTCCTTCTCCAAAGATCTGACAGGTAGACTATCCCTTGGTCTCCTAATTTGCTTACAGCATCACTCTTTATGTCTAAATCACGAAACCCATTGTTGGGTTTGTCTTGTCTTGGTATAGGTATGAGATGTTCTTCAATACCTAGTTTCTGCCATACCACATTTCAATTTTTCCACAACAAAAGTTGTGTTCTTTTCCCAGAAGCTAGGGTCTTTGTATTTATTGAACAATAATTTACTATTGTGTTTTGTGTACCTAACCTATTCTACTGTTACACTATTTCTTAGTTAGTATCAAATGGTCTTGATGACTGCTACTTTGTAATATAGTTTTGGGTCTGGTATGGCTAAGGCACCTTTCTTTGCAGTTTTTCATTAATTGCCTTGATATTCTTGACCTCTTGTTCTTCCAGACGAATTTTGTTATTATTTTTTTCTAGTTCTATGAGGTATTTTTAGGCAGTTTAACACTGAATTACATTGGATAAGTTGATTATTAATTTAGGTGAATTTGTCATTTTGTTATATTAACTCAGCCTACCCATGAGCAATTGATATTTTTTCAGTTGTTCAGATATAAATTTATATACGTGAACAGTATTCTGTATTTGCATTGATATAGTTGTTGGCTTTGTCTTGGCAAATAGATTCCCAAATAAGAGTCATGGGAATTAAGAGATGGAGATAAGGAAGAATGTTCCAGGCATAGCAGATACCAAATGCAAAGACCAAGACTAGAGAGGGAGTATCATGATGTATCTGAAAGTTAGTTTATACTTGATATACAAACAATGGAAAAAAATAATAAAGGGTCAGTGTATGAAGAATTTTAAAAGTTAAACAAAGGAATCCACATTTGAATCAGGAGGTAATAGAGAACCACTGGATTTTATCTACAAGTGAAACTCAATGTAGCCAATACTATGCTTTAAGAAAATTATTTTTTAGCTCAGTGGAGAACTGCTTGTAGTGGGTAAAGACTTGAAGTGTGAAGATAAATTATAAAGTTATAACGATCTTTTTTTACTGAGATAACTGATGCTGAATGAAGTGATCATTGTGCACAGTAGCAACACCACACTTTTTTCACCTTCTTTGTTTGTTTTCTTTTAATAGAAATTGGTTTGATAGAATATTCTTGCATGACAAAATTTCCAGATGCTTGGAGACCATAAATAATAAATCTGTAGATTTTTAAACAATTCTTTTTTGACTAGGACTTCTTTCTATTTTTGAGACTCTATCTTTACCCATTATAATAGCTCTTTAGAAATGGAGAAAATGTTTGATCCATTCAGAGTTCTGCAAAATAGAGTAGAAACAATGGAAAATATAACAGCTTTTAAGTATGTGACACCAATCCCAAAATAAAACTTTGTTTACTTAGCATATTAGTTAATATATTGCCATATTCAGTACTGAGCTGATAGGTGCATGATGTATTCTTCAGTATGCCAAAAGCAATCTGTTCACACATCTCATATCTAACATTCATCTCCATTAGTAATTAAGAAAAATTTGTGACATAACTTGAACTCAGTCAATTGATGCTAATGCTTTAAGATCATGAGATAAACAAGTGGAATAAAATCAAGAACCAGCTTTCTCACCTTCACCCCCACCTGCAAAGTGGGAAAAAACATCCGTAAAGGATAAGAACATTACCATTACATAGGTCTTTCCAAAATCTGAACTTAGACTGACCTTGACATTTACCAGCTAATGTGAACAATTATGTAAGTGAGAACATACTGTATAAACATGCATAGCATAGACATATGGACAGCTTTTCAGAAATGCCAATTAGCACATCAGCAGAAGCACTCGTGTCATTGTTTGCAAGCCTTTGGCAAGTCAAGGATTATTTTTCCAGGGTTCTTCACCTTAAAACATGTTCAACATAGAAACCACTTACAGCTAACTCCTTTATGATTACCCCTAGGCCAACCACTACAGCTGCTGTGTGACTTGGAAATGTCAGTACAAGTTAAGAGACTAACTCCAAAGATACCCACCCCTCCTTGAGCTAACCAAGAAAGATTGGGTGCTGAAGATAGAGATGAGAAGAAAAAATAAGAAATTGAATTTCAAAAAATGAGAAGTCACCTAAGATCATTTATCATATAGAAGTATGTGTCAATATAAGAAACAGCCACCCTTTTAATCTTCATTTATCTTCTTTTTATCTCCTAATAGTATTGATTGTGTCTGTAGCTCCCCTTCATGAAATTAGAAGCTACTAGTTGATTTCTGTCTCCCAAATCAGATTGAATTCACTAAGAATTCTCCCTTTTAATTCTGGTTCCAACAATGCTATGGAGTTGTAGGGATTATCCTGGCATTTGAGGTCAAAACCAGGACAGACCAGACAGACACACTTTAGCTAGTCTGGCCAATAGAATACAAATATTTAACTTACTAATTATTAGACACTGTGCTAAGCGATAGGCATATATTAAAAGGCTAAAACATACTCTTAAGGAGAGTTGATTTCAGTTTCATACTACTATCAAAATTGTTGAAAAATTTTATGGATGTTGGGACATTATTAGGATGAGTTCTCTTCACCCCATTCCCTCTTTGGAGTTCTAATTGACTCACAAGAGATTGAATTGAAGGACCTGATAACTTTCTCAGAGTTGACTAGAATTCTGAATACAGAAAATATTTAGAGAATGGAGAGGACTGCACACTTTTGCTCGAATGATTCTAACCTGCGCCTAATTACAATCTTTGTGAGACTGTAGTTTGTTATGGTTGAGAGAATCACAGGTCAACAGATCTGTATAACCCGTTCTGGCAGCAGACTGAGAACAGAGCCAACTCTCTGAAAACATTTGAAATATACACCAGGTGGTAAGTCATTCCACTGCAGGCAAGCCACTATTACTTTCTAATACTAGGCAGAGATATCTAAATTACATCCAAGTACAAATGTTTCAGTGCTAAGGCATGCATGGATGTATTTAAAAGGAGATATACGTTGGGTGCAGATACGTACATACATACATATGTGTGTGTGTGTGTGTGTGTGTGTATAAACACATATGATATTTAGAGGGATTGAAAAATACAGAACACATTAACATAATCAATATTTTAAGATTTGCATCTTATCATACTTGATCCCCAAACAATCCACTGGATTAAGTTCTATTTAGATCTATTTTAGATTTAAGGAAATTGAGGCTAAGAGATAATAAGGAATTATACAAATTTACACAGTGAATTAAGTGTCTGATGCAAAATTTGATTTGAATTCAGGTCATACTGGTGCAAGTTCAGCATATTTACACAAATATATATATATATATATATGCACATATATATATCATTCATGTGTGCTATATTGCATATATACATATTATATGCATTGTGTGTATATTCATATATGTGCATATGTATACACACAAGCACACACACATGTACATACTTTTAAAGGCATCCATCAAATCAATGATCTGTCTCAATTGTTGGACTTCCTGCTTTTCTGACTGGTGGGTTAGCTAATCCTACTACCTAGATTTCACTATAACTCAGTCTCATCAGCCACATTTTCCCACCCATTGCACCTTTTGGAATAATAACTAAATCAACACTACAACAATATTATCACTGTTTGTAAAAAGATTGTTTCAATTCACCCTGCCCATCCTACCTTTCTCCCCAAGTTCCTGTCATCATGTCTCTGACAATTTCTTCCCAGATCAAAACACACTGTGTCATCCATCATTTAATATTTTTTCATACTAGAAGGTAAATACTTTGAAAGCAGGAAATGTCTTGCTTTTGCATTTGCTTCCCCAATGCTTAGTTCATAGCAAGTGCTTAATAAATGCTATTCTTCTTTCTTCCCTCTTCCCTTACTGTTTTCATTTCTTTATATATCTAGTTATTATCTGTCTATTTATAGCTGTTTCTCTACTTACATCTTTCTATTTGTCTATCTCTATAATTCTCTGTGTATTGATCTACCTATTGTCTATATTTATATCTATGCAGGTAACTGTAGATTCAATAGTTAGCAAAATATAGTTGCTAAAGGAAGTGACATAAAGGAATTTATTATCAATTATCATCTTCAATGATACTTCATTCTTACCTTTATATCCATATAATCTTACCAGAGACATGAGATATTTAATGAATTTTGTTGAATGCCTTGTATTTAAATGATTTAGGTGTCACTCCTTTAAAACCACTTGTTACATACATGGTATTGGGTAACTTCAAGGTAAGGTAATCTTTAGTGACTAGTGTCACAGCAGATAGAGGAGAATTAAGTAAGTAGAAGCAAATGATTCCATGTAGTATAAAGAAACAATAAAACAAAGTCAAAAGAAAAAAATGGGAAAAATGTGAAATATTTCATTGAAAAAAATGACAAAAGAGTGAGGAAAGATAATTTTGAATTATTGAACTACCTGAAAGTCATGATCAAAAAATATGATATATTACTAGAAATTATCAAGGTAAAACTGCCCTAATATCTTAAAGCTAGAGGGTAAAACAGAAATTGAAAATCCATCAATTACCTCCTTGAAGAGCTCCCTAAATGAAAATTTCTAGGATTTCAAAGTTTCCAGGTCAAGGAGAAAATATCACATGCATCCAGAAAGAAATAATTTGAATATTGAAGAGACACAATCAAGGTCACATAAGATTTAATACCTTGCACATTAAAGGATAAGAGGATTGGAAGATGATATTCCACAAAATAAAGGAGCTAGGATTACAAACAAAAGTAACATATTCAGTAAAACTAAGCATAATCCTTCATGAGAAAAATTGGATATTTAGTGAAATAAAAGACTGAACTATCCATGATGCTGGAGCTGAAGAAAAAAGTTGATGTTCAAACTCAAAACTCAGGAGACAGAAAAGTAGTGTAAAAACAGTTTTTAAAGCAAGTTTCTCTGATAAAGGCATCATTTTTTAAATATCAGTGGAACTGAGTTTAATTTATAAAAAATAAGATTGACTTATTTCCTGATTGACTGGCCAAAGGAGATGAAGAGCCAATTTTCAGAAGAAAATTTATAGTCTATATAATCATTTATAAAAATGCAATGTTATTGTTGATTAAAGAAATGCAGATTAAACAAATCTAAGGTACTATCTCACCTCTACCAGAAATAATAAATCCTAGAGCAGATGTAGGAAAATTGGTACGCTAATGAACTGTTGGTAGAGCTGTGAACTGGAACAGCCATTCTGCAGAATAATATTGAATCATGTCCAAAGTGACATGGCTAATATGGAAATGTATTCTCTGTGACTTCACATAAATAATTGATATCATATTACCTAAATTTTCAATGGGGATGGGAGAGATTTGAGGGAAGGAGAAAATTTGGAAATAAAAATTTTAAAAAGAATGTTAAAAATAAATAATAAAATTGTGCTTTTTGGATCTCACAGTGCCAAATTGCTTTCTGGCAAAAATTTGGCATCTATATATATTCTCAGACACTACCATTAACTCCCTTCATTCTTATCCTTTTGCTACCCCCAAATCCAGGACACTCAAAGAGACATAGTTTATCTTTACACATAGCTCAAAACTCCCTACTTTAACTGAATTTCTCTGATCAGGACAGAATACATTATAATTTAATTGAAAGAAAAAAATACTTAGAACAAAATAGTAAGTAAACAAAAAGGTAAATTTTCCCATAGGCTAAAAGGATACAATCTCCAACAGATTGTCAATGTCAATGATGAAATACTATCTTTTCTTATCTGAGTATCTTGAAATCCTCCATCAAGAGATCTTTCCCAATTCTATCAATAGTTTATACCTCTTGCACTTTGAATTACTTTGTATTTATTTTCTATATTTATGATCTTTAATTATCCAGAGATATGTTGTATTCCCTCAAAAACAACAATAAAAAATAAACCCCTCTGGAGCAGGGATGATCTCTTTTTTTTTCATGTATATTTTGTCACCCTAGTCCCTAGCAAACTGCCTGATTGATAGTTGGCATTTAATGATTGTGGATTGATGGTTTTGTTTATAGAGGGGAAAAAACAAGCAATTTCCCACTGGTTTTCACCTATCAAAAATAAATTATGTGGTAGTGACTTGCTTCAAGTTGTTTTCACATTTCTAGACAGTGACTTCTATTTTATTGTTCTTCTATAGGGCCTTCTGTGTAATTCTAAATAGCCCAAAGTTCAAATGAAATTAATTTCTATGTTGGACATATTCCCAGTGCTAGCTTACCACAGATATAAGTATCACCAAGAAATGTAAAGTTGCCATCATAGATATGACCACAGGAAATTACCACAGTTTTGCCTGTTTACACATATGATCCTGTGGGGCACTGGAAAACTGAAAGACTCATTATCTTTCATAAATTTTCTCTCCTATAAAGTCAGGTGCTCCCTGAATTTTTTCATGATTTCTAAACTGAATCTAAAGCACAGATTCAGGAGATATTTATAGTGACAAAATAACTAATTTTAACAACTAATAAAATAATTTTAAATTAATAAAATTTCAATAAATTAAAATAACAGTAATAAAAGGAAAGCAAAGAAATACAGAAATGAATGATGGCATTGAATTTTAATATTTCCATATAATTTTTTAATGAAAAAGAAGAGAGCATGAACAATAAGACAAACAATTAGAAAGTTGGTTTAATGAAAGACAGCTAAACTTGCATAAGATACACAAGTCAGGGAGTAATTTTTAAAGGATTCAACCATCTCAAGGGGCAGGTCATTTTGTTCTTTTGTGTTTTAGACAGGTCCAATTGTCAGAAAATTTTCAAGGCCACAAGCTGAAATTTTTCTTTTGAGTTTTCACTCAGTATCCCTGCTTCTATCTTCAAGTGTCAAGCAGAACAAATCATGTTTAACCATCTGCTATGAGCACTATTTTATTTATAAATGCTTCATTCCTTTTTTAAGAAATAAATTACTCTTATGCTAAACTTTAATGACAAGATAAATAGGAATTTCCATATATATAATAGGATGGGGAGGAGGGAAATTCTGTAAGATGTAGATCAATATTATTTAGAGTTTCCTTTTTTTTAATTTTAAAAATTTATTTTAATTTATGGAAGAAAACAAGCATTTTCATATCATAATAAAATAAAAAGATGATTGCACATAAAACTGCAAATCTTTTATGTATGATTTACAATTCCTTTTAAATATGTCACCGTGTCATTTTTTTTTTTTTTTGCTTTTTTTCTTCACTGTTCTCTTTCCCTAACCTTAGAGGTAGCCTTTTCTTTTTAAATATATGATAAATTTAACTTGGAGCTTTCAAGTCTTTTCTGATTCTCTGTGATTATTTCTAACCTTCTAATTCTTCTATATATTAAAGAAAAAAAATCTCACCTATTTTCTAGCCTTTAAATCAGAAATGTTCAGAAGTCTTCTCCTTTAATAGATGCACTTTCTCCCATAGGATCATATTAAACTTGCAGGGAAAATTATTCTTGTAAGCTTATTTCTTTTTCCTATAGAATATTGTATTTCATGTCCTCCTATTATTTATAGTGGAAACTGTCAGATCTTATGTCCCCATACAATATTTGTAATAAGTTTCAAGGTATGACAGCAACCTTATGTGCATACAAAATATCTCCATTTATTGTATGATTATAACTAAAGGAAGTCTGATGCTGTTGAGAGAGATCTGATTTTAGAGTCAAGAAGACTTGCCTATGAGGCAAAGTAGTTGTATAGTCATTTAACTTTACAATGAGTCCACACATTTCTCTGAGACTACAAACCACAGATAAATTTCTTTTGTTTTTTTTGTTTTTAATAATATTTTATTTTTTCCAAATTCATGTAAACTTAATTTTCAGCATTCATTTTTGTAAGGTGTTGGAATCTTTACAAATTGTTAAGTCATTAGAGTGGATAGAGACAATAGTTATCTAATTTAGCATGGTTCAGTATCATTGATCTGATCTTACAAGGAGATGTTTTGGGCCAGAACCTGAAACAAGGTATTAAATAGAACTAATAGAAACAATGCTTGTGTTCACACTTTTAGAGAGCTCATATAAGCAAGAAGTATTTAAGTATTCATTGGAGTTCACAAGTATAGGAGCTTCACAAAGTAAACTTTGTAACTTTGTGAATTCATACCTCCCCTGAAGCTCTTAGGGCCAGAGAGCACTCTGGGAGAAATCCCACAATCCCTCTCTCAAAGAAGGAGCATAAATAGAGCTTCAGTGAGTCCAGTCACAGAGTTCAACTGAAGATTGAGAAAGGAGGTGAAACCAGATTCATCTTCATCTCACACCACTGTGGTGACTGGGCTCCTGCACTTTCCCCACTGAGACCAAGCTGGTCTGAAAGACTCTCCAAAAAGCTAGCCGAGCCCCAAGTGAAGAAGACAAGAGATTCATTCCATCTTTGTGCTGGCTGGAGGCTGAAGAAAGCAGAGGGAGAAGCAAAGGACAAAGGTGCAAGAGTTCTTAGAACCAAGCAGAGAGATAGGCTTCAACTAACCGGACTATTTTGGAAGGAAGGCATTTGTAAAAATGCATTTTTATCAGCTGGCTGCATTTTGGGTGATTATTACTTTTAACTGATACTAAGACTGCCTCCAGAAAACCTCCCCAAGAAACCTGCTCTCCCCCAGAGAGAACCATTATATTTTAAAGAAGAAAAAACCACAGTAAGGCTTTGTTTTCCATATTTTATTCTCTCCCTTCCTTACCTCTCCAAGCAATCTGACAGGTTAAATATATGCAATTCTTTTAAACATATTCATGTTTGTCATGTTGTACAAGACAAATTATACCAAAGGGGTAAAAATATGAAAAAGAAAGAGCAAACAAGGCTGTTTCCTGAATAGAGCAGGTAATCTATGGCCTGCAAACACAAGGTACCCCTGTGCTCAAAGCCAAGGCACAGAGCTGCACATGAACAAAGCTCCACCTTAAAAGTTAAAAAAAAAAAAAAAAAGGAAATACCAAAAGAATAGGAAAGAAAATGAGCAAGAAACAGAAAAGATTCTTGACCATAGAAAGTTACTATGGTGATAAGGAAGATTCAAACACCAACTCAGATAGGCAGAAATAGTAAATGTTTCCCTTTCAGGCCACAGTGAAATAAATATTATATCCAATAAAGTGTCTGGGAAAGATAGACTAGAAACCAATTGGAAATTAAATAATCAAATTCTAAAGAATGAGTGGGTCAAACAACAAATCACAGAAATAATCCATAATTTCATCCAAGAAAATGACACATATGGTAACATTATGAAAACCTGTTGGACATAGCCCAGGTGGTTCTTACCAGAAATTATATCTCTAAATAGCCACATAAATAAAATAGAGAAAGAAGAGATCAATGAATTAAGCATGCAGCTAAAAAAAAACTAGAAAAAGGACAAATTAAAAAACTCAATACCAAACTAGAAATTTTGAGACTAAAAGGAGAGATTAATAAAATAAAAACTAAAAAAAACTATTGATATAATAAACAAAACAAATAGTTTTTATTAAATCATCAAAATAGATGAATCTTTGGTTAATTTTATCAGAAAAAGGAAAGGAAAAAAAGCCAAAGCACAAGCATCAAAAATCAAACTAATCACCAAATGAAAAGTAATTAAATCAACAATTAGGAGCTATTTTGCCCAACTCTCAGGCAGTAAGTTTGACAAACCAACTGAAATGGATGAATATTTACAAAACAATATAAATTGTCTAGGTTAACAGAAGAGGAAACAAAATACTTAAATGGTCTCATTTTAGAAAAAGAAATAAAAAAAATTAATGAACATTAATTAATTAAAGAAACATCTCCAGGATCAGATGGATTCACAAGTAAATTCTACCAGATAGTTAAAGAATAATTAATTCCAGTACTATATAAACTATTTGGAAATATAGTAGAAGGAATCCTGTCAAATTTCATCTATGACACAAACATGTTGTGGTTATCTAAACCAGGAAGGGCCAAAAAGGAGAAAGAAAATGACAGAACAATCTCCCTAATGAATATTGATAAAAATTTTTTAAATAAAATATTAGCAAAGAGATTGCAGCAACTTCTCAGCTTGTTCAATGTCATATCAATCGTCAAAACATTATTTTATAGAACTAGAAAAATAATAAAAAATTCATCTGAAAGAACAAAAGAATATCAAGGGAATTTATGAAAAAAAAAAAAAAGGATGGTAGCTTAGCAGTACTAAACTTTAAAACTATATCATAAAGCAGCAGCAATCAAAACCATTAGGTACTGGCTAGGAAATAGAGTGGTGGATCAGTGGAATAAATTAATATACATGACACAATAATCAAGGCTCATAGCAATTTAATATTTGATAAATGCACAAAATCCAGTTTCTAGAATAAGAACTCACTATTTGACAAAAATTGCAGGGAAAAGTGGAAAATAGTATCTTAAAAACTCTGCATAGACCTACATTTCACACCTCATACCAAAATAAATTCAAAATAGATACATAATTTGGTCATAAAAATTATTCCATAAACAAATTAGAAGAAAAAGGGACATTTTACCTATCAGATATTTGGAAAAGGGAGGAATTTATGACCAAAAATGAACTAGAAAACATTATGAAAGGTAAAATGAACAATTTTGATTACAGTAAATTAAAAAGATTTTGCACCAAAAAACC
Organism: Antechinus flavipes; assembly: GCF_016432865.1. Classification (NCBI taxonomy): domain Eukaryota; kingdom Metazoa; phylum Chordata; class Mammalia; order Dasyuromorphia; family Dasyuridae; genus Antechinus; species Antechinus flavipes. Next base: position 215,035,683 of record NC_067400.1, on the reverse strand, counting down.
AACAGAAACTAAATTAAAAGGAAAGTATAAAGCTGGAAAAAAATCTTTAGAGCCAGTATTTCTGATAAAGGTCTCATTTCGAAAATATAAAAGAATCGTGTCAACTTTATAAGAATACAAGTCATTCCCCAACTGATAAATGGTGAAAGGATATGAAAAGACAATTTTCAGGTGATGAAATTAAAGTCATCTATAGTTGTATGAAAAAATGCTTTAAAGCATTATTGATAGAAAAATACAAATTAAAACAAGTCAGAGATACAAACTCAAATCTTTCAGATAGGCTAAGATGACAGGAAAAGATCATGATAAATGTTGGAGGGGATGTGGGAAAACTGGGACATTAATACATTGTTGATGGAGTTGTGAAATGATCCAACCTTTTTGGAAAGCAATTTGGAACTACTTCCAAAGGAGTTGGACATAGGACCCACATGTGCGAAAATGTTTGTAGCGGCTCTTTTTTGTGGTAGCAAAGAATTGGAAAATGAGTAGATTCCCATCAATTGGAGAATAGCTGAGCAACTTGTGGTGTATGAAGTTAATGAAATATTGTTCAATAAAAAATGATGAACAAGCTCGTTATAAAAAGTTATGGAAAGATTTATTTACATGAACTGAAGCTGACTGAAACAAGAACCAGGAATACATTGTACACAATAACAGCAAAAATATGAGATGATCAACTGTGAAAGGCTTGCTTCTTTGCAGTAGTTTAGTGATCCAAAGCCATCCTAATAGACTTTGGAGAGAAAATATTATTTGCATCCAAAAAAAGAACTAAGGAGACAATGTAAATCAACACATATTCTATGTTCATTTCTTTTTTCTGCTTTTTTTTTTCTCTCCCATGGTTTTTCCCTTTTGCTCTTATTTTTCTCTCTCAATATATTTCATAAAGCAATATGTATTAAAAATAAAGAAACACTGCAAAAAAAGAGCTAAGTCCATCATAATTGATCATCACATAATCTTGTTGTTGTACATGTTCTTTTGGTTCACTCATTTCGCTTAGCATGAGTCATAGATAACTTTTTGATCTGTCTCACTAAGGGAACTTCCACACCAAAGTTCCCTCACTGCTCTACCTCAGTCATTAAATCACAAGTCTAGTTGAAAAATAAAAACTAAATAAGCAGCTTCATCACATTTATTTGGAAGAAAATATGATTGCTGTTCAGTCTTGTCTGATTTTTTGCAGTCCCATTTGGGGTTTTCTTGGCAAAGATACTGCTTTAGAGCAGTTTACCATTTCCTCCTCCAGCTAATTTTATAGATGTGCAAACAGGGTAACAGGTTTAAGTGGCTTGCCCAAGATCACACAGCTAATAAGTGTTTGAGGCCAGATTTGAACTCAGGTTTTCCTATTTTCAGGCTCAGAACTTTATCCACTAAGCCACCTATCTGCCTCCTTTTAAATGAATGACAACAATCTATGCATTTCTCTGATTTAGCATCACCATTTCAAGTTAGCTTATTTATTTGTTTTTGATCCTTCTTGAGTATTTACTGCTGTAGAACACTAAATCTGTAAGGAAATTCCTTTATTATTCCTAGATTTGTAATTTATGATCTTGAAGAATTTCTTGAGGCAGTAAAAATTTATTTGGCAAGCCTAGAGTCATAGGTAGAACTAGTATGTATCAAATTTCGGGACTTGAAAACAGATACCCCTATCTTTGGTTCTGTCTCTGTCTCTGTCTCTGTCTCTCTGGCTCTCTCGCTCTCTTTCTGTTAGTGTGTGTGTGTGTGTCTGTCTTTCTCTTTTTCTCCTCCCTCTCGCTGTCTTTCTCTGTCTCTCTTTCTTCTATCATTCTCAAACATGCACACTTTCTTTCTCATTCATATATACATATATGCACACACATATAATGACCTATAAATATATACATATATACATGTATATATGTATTATACATAGATATAGATAGACATAGATAAAAATATATACAGTTTTGTGTTTATAGTAGAAATAGTACTCTATTATTTTTTAGCTTGGAATTTATTTTAGGTACTTTTTAGAACAAACAATTAAAATTGTTCCTAGCTTAATTGACACCTGCTTTTGATGGAAAACAAAGAGATTTAGGAATTCATCTTTCCATGTCACATCTCTCATCAAACATTTTTTCATCTTTAAAAAATAAAAAATAATGACCCTAAAATGTAACAGTTATTCTCCTGGCAGTCTATCAAAAGATACTTCAATCATCTCTTTTTGTTTCATTTTGCCACTTGTCACCTGGGTGAATGTACAGAAGACCTTTGGGCTACATTTTAAATATGGTGCTTTCTTTGTATCAAGCTGTTTCTGAGCAACAAGCATGTCACGACAATCATTAGAGTGAAAATGATTCCCCATATGGCCCTTGTTGTGCTTTGTGCTGGCTTTCCCCAACAAATGTTCCCACTGACTCCTGCTGCTTCAGCTCACCATTGCTTCTAAAGGATTTTTTCCAAACACACCTGTGATTTTCCACTTCTCCTTTCTCTTTTTTCTGTCAGCTCTCCCCTCTTAGACTTAGAGAGCTCTAGTTCATGAAATAAGAGAAACAAATAAGAAAAAGGAAAGGATCATGGAATGGAATATGTGTTTAATAAGTAAAATGAAGCATGAAGAATGTACTGTTTGTTCAACTAAGAATACAGAATTAAATAAAGGCCACGCACTGGGAAAAATGGAATAAATTTGGCTTCCCTCTTTGGGGAGTGATTGAAGTGAATGAATAAAGATGGCTTGACATTATGCCTATGACTTGCAGAACTCAGCTCTGCAAAGTTAGAGGATTAGAGATGTTAGCAAAATTCTCACCTATTATAAGAAGGAGACATTCATGTGGCAAGAGGTCTGATTATAATCAGAAGAATCAGCAGAAGAAGTGTCACTTGAGAGGTCTTGATTTAGCTGTCCTGCCAAAAGGTTGTTGACCAACAAGACAAAACATGCTGTTATTGCTGGTGCCAAGGGGAAAGGTGGGCAATGAACAAGAGATCCTATAGATATGTTTAGGGTAGCTCAGGAAGGAAAACAAGTTGCTCTACCCCTAGATAATACTTTCAGTAAATGCTTCAATTCAAAAGGAAATTAATTTGGAATCACACAACCTAAGTTTAAAATTCTACTGCTCCTCTTACTTTCTAATTGCCTCAAACAAGTTACTTAACATCTGAAGATGTTTCAGTATCTTCATGTATAAAATGAAAGATTAAACTAAATGGCTATAAGATAACTTCTGCTTCCATATCTATAATTTATTCTCTCCTCTCAAAAATTTCTTACTTTGGGAAAAAGTACCAGTTTCCCTTCCATACTTAGAGCTCTGGAGAACCTAGAAATTTGTTGTATTTATGCAAAAATATTACAGCCCTATGAAAATTATCATGATAAATTAAATGAATAGTAATCATGGTCATTAGAATCTTGGCATCATAAAAATAAAGTGATTTCATATTAAGTCATTTCTCCATAATACAAATAGAATAGTATTATGGAACTATTTACAATGTCGCTTTGGCCTTCCTTTGGCCATCCTTATGAGGTAGTCATTGTATATATTATCACTATTATACTATTGACCAAAGCAGAGTTAACTTTTCTCTGAAATTACAAAACTCATAAATTCCAGACAGTTAGTATAAAGAAAATCATTACATTCACATGTAAATAGTTTATAGACAAATTGTGTCTCAGTATTACTTTACTGATCCAAATTTAATTTCTATTTTGTTTTGTGACTATTGTTATGTGCTCAATCCATCTGACAGTTCTTTTTCTTGTCCATTATATCAGGGTGGCATTGGCTTACTTTCTCATGGCTATAATGATCTTCTTCCTCACTTTTATCCTGGAAATCCTTATCTCCTTTCCAGACTCAGCTTAAATTTTGTCTCCTCCAAAAGGTCTTTGTTGATTCCATCAGTTTTTAACCCTACCCCACACCAAACTTATATTAACTATTTTGGTGTGGATGTATACATGTGTATGTATTTATGATCTTGCATGTCTACATATGCAATACATATATGTACACATGCAGATACTCTCTGTGTGTGTCTGTGTGTGTGTGTGTCTGTGTGTGTGTGTGTACGTGTGCTAGGTGGCAGTGGATATGGAGCCAGGTCTGGAGTCACAAGACCTAAGTTCAAATCTTACCTCAGATACTTACTAGCTATGTGACTCTGGGCAAATCACTTAATTCTGTTTGCCTCAACTGCCTCAAACGAGCTAGAGAAGAAAATGATGAAATACTCTAGGATCTTTGCCAAAACAATTCTAAATGGGGTTAAGAAGAATTGGGCACATTTGAAATGATTGAGTAACAATACATATAAACATGTTATACACACACACACACATACACACACACACATAAAATCTGTGTGTGTGTGTGTGTGTGTCTGTGTGTAGCTATGTAGTATAGTATGTGAGGCCCAAAGTTAGGAAGACTTATTTTTTCTGAGTTGAAATCTGGCCTCAGACATTTACTGTGGGCAAACGTTTCACCCAGTTTGCTTCAGTTCTTCATCTGTAAAATGATTTAGAGAAAGAAATGACAAACCACTTCAGTTTTTTTTGCAAAGGAAGTCTAAAATGGCATCATGAAAAATTGGGCACAACTAAAAATGACTAAACAACAACAACAAAATACATATACACACATATGTACACCTACATTGTCTTTTGATCTCCAGTTACCAACACAGTTTGTGGCACATAATACTAACCAACTGATTGACTAGTTTTATTTTGAGCATACCAATGGCCTACTTTTGCTAGTCAAATGTCACCTCTCACTATCTTCAGATGACAAGTCAATTTTCTCATTATATCATACTTTTGCTTCAGTTATTTATTTTTAAAATATTTTATTTTATTTGTTCATCATCAGCACTTACTTTTCAGTTCCACACACTTGTTCTCTCCCATTGGGGGAGAGAAAAACAAAATCCTTATAAAAATATACATATTCTAACAAAACAAATTTCTACATTATCCAAATCTTATTTTTTTTTTAATCCATCACCCTTCTGCTAACTGTGGGTAGCATACTTCATCATTAGGCATGTGGAATAATGGTTGATAATTTCATTGGTCAGTTATTAAGTATTTCAAGGTTATTTGGTTTTACAAAGTTGTTACATAAATTCAATTTTATTGAATTTCACTGTGTCAATCCAAAGAAATTTTCCTAGATTTCACTGTAACTATCCCTTTTATCTTTCAGTAAAGTAGAATATATTCCATTGGTTTCATATACCAAAATTTGTTCATTTATTTACCTGTTGTGGCACTATATTTCCACCTGTACATACATACTTGCAACTGCTTAATGGGGTTGGCGTGATATTCAGTTTTATTTCTTTAGAAAATGTTGTGCTCTATTTCTCCTTGCCTCATATTAATACCAGCAGAATGTTGCTATTAAAAAATATGAGTCCTTACTTTCTGGCAAAGCTTGTTCCTTAATTAAAAAAAAAAAAAAAAGCTTTGCAGTTTTTCAAATTAAATCTTGCCAATTCTCTTCCTTTTAAAGTGTAGGCCCAATTGATCCATTTGTACTGTGTGGGTCCAGATATGGTTATTGGTGAACAAACTCTTTAGGTCATCCTTTCAAATATATGTTGTAAATTATACAGCTGTCATCATTTGTTAAGTAACCAATCTGTGTGAAAGATCATACCAAACTTCTTAAAATGATGACAGATCTCTTGAAGGAGGTTCTGAAACGCTGTGAGGTTTCAGGAAATCAGAACAATGATTTTGGAAAACAGGATACTTTTGAGCAGTGGGGGTTAAACACAAATAGAAACAGGCATCTAATTTCTACATAATGATTGTTATACTGCATATTGCCTTTATTTTAATATTTGTGACCTATTTTTAAAATTTTGTTAAATGTTCCCAATTATACTCTATCTATTTTGGGCTACACTTGAGTGTTGCTTGTCATGTGTAGATAGGCTGTGTCTTCCACACTTCTGATCTAAAGGACCTCATCTCTGTCTGTCTCTGTCTCTGTCTCTCTGTCTCTGTCTCTCTCTGTCTCTCTTTGTCTCTCTCTCTCTCTCTCTCTCTCTCTCACACACACACACACACACAAATTTCTTTTCAATTTGAAATGTGTTCTATATAAAATGTGTTCTAATATAAAATCTCTTCCATCACAGCAGCAAATACTTTTGAAGAGTACATTGAATCTTTTCTATTTTGTTCCTTCTTATCAGAGAGTTATAGAACTGAATTATTTATGTTGTTATATCTTTAAATGAATCTTAAATGATTTTTGATTTGTATATAGGAGATATCTTGTTAAAGATCCTATGAGGTGGTAATTTATCAAATTACTGAATCAAATGCCTTTTGCAATCAATAAGTAATAAGCCTAGTGGGATTTTATATTTTGTTGCATATTTCAGAAATAGAAATAATATGGGTTTTTGCATATTGCTTATGAAAATCTGATTGTTTCCTTTCAATATCTTCATCAAAGATGTCCTCAATTCACATGAAGATGACATCCATAAAAATAGTATTAAAAGGAATTGATGTTTTTCAATCACTTTTCTATTAATAAGATCTGAATTTTTAAAATACTTTTTCTATTAACAAGCATTTATTTACTTACTCCCATACCTATACCTCCATAAAAGAAAAAAAAAAGAAAAGAAAAACAATACAACACAAAAATGTGTAGTTAATCAAAACAAATTTCCATTTTTCAAGGAATGAAAAATGTATGTTGTTATACATATTTAGCCCTATAGCACTTTTCATTATAGGTCCTTTGTAATCATAGTTGATCTTTGCTTTGATATGAGTTCTTAGTCTTTTAAATTTGTTCATTAAAAAAAAAAAAAAACTTGTCATTAACAGTATAAATTATTTTCTTATTCACTTTATTCTACATTAGTTCATACAACCATTCCTTTTGTCATTTTTGCCATGCATCTTCTCCATCTACATGTAAGTCAGTTGACTGTTTTTCCCATCTTTGCACTAGTACCATTTCTACCTCTTTTATGTGCAATCTAGAATTATATCATTAGGATTCTAATATAATGGTCCTACTATACTTAATGGAGAAAACACTTTAACAGCTTTTTAAGAGTCTGTTCTGATTTTCTTCTGTTTGTTATCTCTATTTTTTATCTATAAATGCCTTTGGGATGATTTTGCTTCATTAGATGTCTTATCAAATGCTTGTGGACTGACTGATTTGTTAATTATGAAGAGGGCAGAGGTCTGAAGGGAAGAGAGAAGATAGGAATTTTAAAATTCAAATAATATTTTATATACAATAATATAGGCATTTCTGATATTTGTTTTTGGATTAATATTCCTATGTACTACTAAAGATAGGTATTGTTTTCTGTTTTAGAATCTAAACTTGTAAAGAAGAAAATCTTTGTTCCTAGAGTCTTTAGGAAAATAGTGAGCATGAGTATTGTGTTTCTTTTTTTCGTTGGTGGTACTTTCCCCTAAGAAGCTTTTTTTCCTTATCCTTAATTGGGTTAAAGGGGATCTAAGCCTGCTGCCTCCAAGAATGTCTTCCTTTCAACTTCCCTATACCAAAGGTCTGAGATTTGACATGGGAATTTAAAAGCTAAAGAAGAATGAAGAGACTATGTATTTCTTAGATGAATGGCACCATAAAAATACAAAGGGCTTTCCAGGTGTCTTTCTATATCTGAAATATATCTGGAAAAGCACATAACAATGAACAACCTTCTTCACATATAATAAAGTATTTTTTTTTGCTAATTTCCAATTTTTTCATGGACAATGAGCTCTGAATATATGAAAATAGCCAGTGAGGTAGCCTAAGGAAGCTAATACTTCATAGAATTTAAAGTATTAGATAGGTGCACTAAATCACAAACATGTTCATGGACCGAAGGGTTAATTTTATTATATGACCGAATATTATTATTCTGGAATTTTGTATAATTTGTAGAATTAACTGCCCTTTTTCCTTTCACATCTCCTCTTCCTTCCCCTAGGGACTTCAGAAACAGAAAATATCATTTGCTCATGACATAATTAGCTCTCTTCCTTTAAAAACACACACCAAAAGAAAATGATGTAACTTACAGCTCATGTTCTTTACCTTTCAGTATGTGAACTTCCAGTTTTTCTTCCATTAATCAAAGGAACTATGTATCACTCATTTATTGAGGCTATATACTCATATATATATACACATACACATATATATAGGAATATATATTTTAAGATAACTATCTTATTGTAAATATTCAAAGCACTTATAGTTGTTATTTAAGTGTTTAATTAAAAGAAAAAACAGACAGAACAGTGACAGAAGAGTGTAGAATTATATCAAATGTTTCGTGGTCAGGCATTATATTTATAAAAATTAAGTATGTTTATAATCATAAATTATATTCAAAAATTTTTGTTAAGTATCTTCTATCTTCAAGGCTCCTATTTTATAACAAGAAATATGTGACTACTTGGTGGTAGTGATGGGGTAGAGATCAGTAACAGGAATTTGAGGGAGATAAAGAGCGATATAATGAAAATGATAAACTAGATGTTATCTAGTTAGCTTTGACTTCTAAGTTCTAAATTTTTCGTCTTAAGAGGTTCTGAACTTGAGTAACTATTTTCCAATCCACGTCAACTAAGTAATACTTTGTGCTTGAAGAGTAAATACAAAGCATGTGAGAGTTGAAGGGAGAGAAATGGATTTTTGATGTTCTTTTTTGTGGTAAGTTTCTTTGCTTTGGGATTTAGTTATAGCTTAATGTTATTAAAATATTTATTTCTTAGGTAAACAGTACTGTATGTTGCACAAAACAAAACTAGATGAAATTAACCTGAGGACAACTGTATTCCCATCAGTTATATATTATAATGTGTCCTTTTCTTGGAAGCCTCTTTGGACTCTGTGGTTTTTCTATAGTGAATTAAATAAATACCTTGCTTCCACAATAAATAAGTCTGTACTGCTCACTTGTCAGGCACAAAAATCCTATATTTTCTATGATTTCTCTTTTTTTTTTCTTTGCTGATGATTAACACTGAATGTCTACTGCCATTTTTAAGGCCTTTTCCCCACCTTTCTACAAACATATGTACATCAGGATACAATCAAGCAGTTCAACAAACATTTATTGAGTCTCTGTCAGACACTGTTGTAAGGGCTTGGAATACAATAACAAAAAAACAATGTTACATTCAATGTGGGAGAAAACATGAACAAAATTTTACATATTATATATATAATATGCATTTATATCTGTATACATACATACCTTTTATATGTGTATGTATACATATATGCATGCTTATATAATGCAAAATAAATACAATGTAAAATGCTTTGGGAGGAAAATGCTGGCATCTGAGGAATTGGGAAAAACTTTAATGAAGAATGTTTTGCTTGAGTAGATTTTTTTGAAAGAAATGAGTTATCATGAGGCAGAGATGAGGTGGGAATGCATTTCAGGTGTAGGGAACCACTATTTCCAAATTATAGAAATAGACATTGGAATTTTATATATGAAAAACAGCAAGCATGCCAGTGGGGGCATTATTTAACCAATGTCTCCTTACCTAAAATTTTGTTTTATCTTAACTATTTGGTATCACAAGCCAGTTTCTCTAAAGGAGACTCTGGACTTTCACAATCTATAGGATAAGAATACACATGAGACCTATATAGCTGTTGAGAAAATACAATGTACTTCCTGCCAGTTATAGTCAACAAATGGTAAATTGCTACCAGTAAGAACAATGAGGGAGCAAAGGTAGGAGCTCTCCAGGACCAAACTTCAGAGGAGACTAAAGCATATGAACACAATCAACCAATAAGGAGCAATATGTTGTATTCCAGGCATTATTCTAAATATTAAGGGATATCCTGATATATTGGATAGAACCCTAAAAATGGACTTAGAACTGAGTTTAAATCATACCACAAACACCTATTAATTGTATGGGATTATGGGCAAGTCATTTAACCTTTTTGATCAGGGATCAGGTATTTTTGTTTTCTGCCAAAGGCCACTTGGATATTTATAACATTATTTACAAGCCATATAAAATTATCAACTTAAAGAACTCAAACAATAGGAAGTTGTTGCTTCTGATTGTCTTGGCAAAGCAGACCAAATGATTTATCAGACCTTATGCAGTTTCTCCATTTGTAAAATGTGATCAGTAATATAACCACTACTTAACTATCTTTTGAAGTTGTCCTAAGGAAAATATTTTGCTATGCTATATGAAGGGAAGTTATTATTGTTATAAATCTCACCACTATCCAATGAATAGACTTTCACTGGCTTTCAACTTATCTATCCAATCTAAGTTTTAGTCCAGTTGTTATTCCATTAAAATAGTCATTTAATTATTATATGGGTTTTATTGCTCTGCTGCATGTTCTGTGTACAAGTCTTGCTTGTGACCTCTCCTGCTTTCTCTATTCACAAACTACAGAATGTCAAATAATAACAGACCATAGTCCCTGGATTGTGTGTGTGTGTGTGTGTGTGTGTGTGTGTGTGTGTGTGTGTGTGAGAGAGAGAGAGAGAGAGAGAGAGAGAGAGAGAGAGAGACAAAGACAAAGAGAATGGTGAGGGAGAGAGGGAATGATGGAGGGAAGGAGAGAGACAAATTCAGAGACAGAGACAGAGAGATGAGAGAGAAACAAAGAAACAGAGAAAGAAACAGACAGAGACTCCTAGAGAGACACAGAGAAAGACAGATACAGAGAGGAGACACACACAGAGATAGATAGAGAAAGAGAAGAATGAGAAGAATGAAAAACAGATCAATGCAGAAAGGCAAAGGGGAAAGAGAGACAGACAGACAGACAGAGAATCAGAGAGACAGAGACAGAGAGAGAGACACACACTCAAAGAGAGAGAGAGAGAGAGAGAGAGAGAGAGAGAGAGAGAGAGAAAGGAGTGATATAACATTGGGGAGTAGTCACTAGACTTAGAGTAAGAAAGTCTTGGAATATTTCTTTTCCTGAAACTTTTGAGTTGTGATTTTATGGCCATTTCATTTCATTTCTCTAAATTTCAGTGTCTTGTCTTTTTTTAAATGTGGATAATAACTTCAACTCCATGTATATCACAGGATTATTGTGAGGTTCAATAAGATAATACAGTTAAAGTACTTTGTAAACTTTATATATGACATGAATATCAGGTTTTATTTTTGTCTAATATAATACTTACATAATGGGATTTTCATATACTGGGATTATCTTTGCTTACAATCAATCAAAATTCAAAATTGTATTGACATTAACAAGGTAGTTAGGTGGCACACTAAATAGAATAATGGGCCTGGGATTAGGAAGACTCATCTCCCTATGCTCAAATATGGCCTCAGATACTTACTAGCCATGTTACGCTGGGAGAGTCCCTTAACACTGTTTGCCTCAGTTTCTTCATCTGTAAAAAATGAGTTGAAGACAGAAATGGCAAACCACACCAGTATTTTTGCCAAATAACAAAAATGAAAACAATCCATAAAGTCAGAAATGACTAAACAACAAAACTTGTCCTTTAAAATGCTCTATTCAGTCTACATACATTATCCCTTTAAAAGACATTTAATGCTGCTGTCAGAATCAGAAGCTAAGAAAAATTACAGCATTTGATCACACCTCTGTAAAACACTAAGACAAAAATGTTCAGTCTCATTCTTAAGAAATTCAAAGGGAAAAATAAATGACAATGAAACAAAATTAATGCAATGATCATGTAGAAAACATATTTCTCAGCAAAATACATAGATCATATGCACAAAGAAGGAAATTTGTTTACTATATACATTAGCCACATTAGCCATTAAACAAAAGTTTCCCATTGATGACTTATGAGAATTAATAGAATAATTAATATGAAACTTAAATCATCATGCCACTAATGAGCTTTATAACCTTGGCAAAATAATTTAACCTTTTTGGCCTGAGTTTTCTCATCTGTAAAATTAGGAGGCTGGACTGAATGATCTCCAGTGTTCCTTCTACTCTAACATTCCATGGATATTTTTCACATCTACACATGAATTTTTATATATTTAGATTTTTCAGGAGTCTCTTTTGTTATGTACCCTTTATGTTTCTGTTTTAAATATTATTTTTTTCTTCCTTTCCTCAATCAATGAAACTTCTACTGGAAAAAAAATCTGAACATAAGCTATCCAGTTTTACAATCTTTAGTATCTTTAAACACAAAAATAATCGATAAAACATTTACTATGTGGTAATCTATGTTAGGTGCCAGGCATATATAAACAATAGTAAAACAGTATTTGTAGGGTGGGAGTTGATATTCTCTTTTAAGAAGAAGTAGTTGATATCAGCAGGCTGATTTCAGAAAAGCCTGAACTTACACAAACTGATGCTAAGTAAAGTGAGTAGAACTAAGAATATTTTACACAGCAACAACGAGACTATGAAATGATCAATTCTGATGGGCTTGGCTCTTCACCAATGAGATGATTCAGGCCAATTCCAATAGACTTGTATTGGAGAGAACCATCTGCATCCAGAGAGAGGACTATGGGGATCCAATGTGCACAACATAGTATTTTCACTTTTCGTTGTTGTTACTTGCTTGTTTTTTTTTTTCTTTCTCATTTTTTCCCTTTTGATATGATTTTTTGTGTGTAGCATGATAAATATGGGAATATGTTTAGAAGCACTGAACATCTTTAACCTATATTGGATTACTTGCTCTCTAGGGAATGGGGAGAGGGGAGAAGGAGGGAGAAAAATTTGAAACATAAGGCTTTACAAAGGTGAATGTTGAAAACTATCTTTACAAGCATTTCAAAAATGAAAAGTCATTATTATAAAAAAAAAGAAAATAAAGAAGACAGGTGATCTGAGCCTTGTAAGGAATCTAGTACAGAAGATGGATGGAGAATAATCTATGTATAAGAGATATGCACACACAAAAAGGCAGAAAGTAGACTGCTATATATGAGGAACCAAAAGTAACCTATGATATGGCAGGGCAAATTGGAATGTTAGAGACTTTGCTTCTGAGAATTGCCATGTAAGCCATGTCAGCTGGTAGAGTAGACCCAGGTGGTAAAAAGGGGCTTGGCTTCTGAGGCAGGAGGTTGTACTTATAGGTGTTCGATCTTTTCTTAGGATGCAGCACTAACGGCAGGTGTCACCCTTCTGCGGAGTGGGCTAGACACAGACTAATCCCAGAGAAGAGTAAATATAAATGGCCAGCTTTGCCATAGGTAGAGAAGGATGTGGAGAAAAGTAGAGAGATTCAGGAATGCAGAGAGAGAGAGAGACAAAGACATACATATAGTTGATCTTGCTTCCTGCTAATCCCTGCTGAGAACACTAATAAAGAAAGGTTGTTTGGCACCTTAATATCTATCTCATTTCCATGTCAATCCAGGGAAGATTTGTATGTATGGCCTTGGCAATAGTGGGAAAGGTTACAGAGTCAGACTCTGGAGGACTTTAAATACTAAATAGAAGACTTTCTATTATAAATCAAATATTTGAATTTGGAAACTAATAGGCCTCAGTAACCCATAAATACATAGGATCTCTGAAGGCATGTATTGACTTAGAAAATCACATATTAACATTACCTAGGTTTTATTGTAATTTCATTTATTTTGTTATATATTTCCAAAATACATTTTAATTGCTAGTTCCTACAGTCCCTACACTGGGGAATTTATAAAATATATAAGGCTCTTGCCGTAGACAATACAGATCCACTAAAGCTTCTTGAGCAGTGAAAAGATACCATTATACTCATATTTTAGGAATATCAATCCCTAAAGGTATGAAAAATGGACTGGGAAAAGGAATGGATCAAAGCAGGTAGGACTATTGGCTCTGAAGTCAGAAGCCTCAGGGTCAAATCAGATGGTCTGGTATTTCCTGTGTAAACTTGGGTATATACGTAGGTCTCCATTTACTCATTTATAAAATAAGAGGATTGGATTAGTTTGGCCTTTTAGATGCCATCCATTCTAACTCTATAATCCTGTGATCCTAGACCAAAGAGATGGGGTATTACAATTGTCCAATCAAGAAATCACAAGGGTTCAAGCCATAGTAATAGTTGTGAGATATGGAGAGAAGGAAATGGATGTAAGAGATGTGATAGTGTAAAACTGAACAACGAAAGCTACAAACTCATCAACTGAGTGTGTGGAAGTGAAGAGGAAGAGAGAAGAATTGAAAATGACGCTGAAGTTACAGATCTGGGTGAATGGAAGAAGAATGATGCCTGCAACAAAAATAAGAAAGTTAAGAAGAAATATGCCGAATGATTTTTCTTTCTCTTTAGTAGTAATAACTAGTATGTGCCCTTTCAAAATTTATCCTGTTCTTCAGCAAGTCAATAAATTTTCTTCTGTTTCCTTGGTATGTGAGTCTCCCTATGTGTTCTGTTTTTGTTAGCTAAAACATAAATCCAAGTTAATGACTTCATTTGAAGCTCCTCATTATTGTCTTGTCTACTCTGTCTAGCCAATCTGTACATTATTTCAGTGTTTTGTGTAAACCAGGCCATTGCCAATTCTTAACACATTGGAGAATGTTCTCATTTGAAACATGTAAAACAGCATAGCACTGGTAAAAGAATATTATAGGATTCAGATGTGGTTTAATAATTGAAAGCTTTGGTAGATCAGACAAAAACACACCTTGAAAGACTTTATTGCCCCTCTCAGTGTATATGCCAGAGAATTGGAATCATTTGCTTCTCCATTTTGATAAACTCCTTTAAAAATGTAAAGGGTGAGTGTTTCATATTGACTTGCAGTCCTTGATAGACTTCTTTTATTTTGAAGGGTGATAGACACTTATGCAAAAGGAAAGAAAACCTCTAAATTAAACCTTTAAAAAAAATCAAATCAATCAAATATGATTTCTCTGGAATAGGAATAGTCCAACAAAATTATGTAGTTCATTCACCCTCTCCAACTTTGACATCTTCATCCAACTCAAGCATCATTCCACTGAACTAAAGTGGCTTATTCCACTTTAACATTCTCTCTCTCTCTCTCTCTCTCTCTCTCTCTCTCTCTCTCTCTCTCTCTCTCTCTCTCTCTCTGTCTTTCTTTCTCTCTCTCTTTCTCCCCAGAATCTTTATATCTTTTAAAACAATTCATATAGGCAATCAATATGATAGTATTTCAAGGAGTTAGAATAGGAAAGAAAGTAGAATGTAGTTAGTGTATGCATAATGATCTAGGAGAAAAATGAGGAGTGAGACATTGGATGTTATGGTAAGGATGAAAAACAGGGTTAAGAGTCATATGACAGAGGAAAAATAGAATGATAAAAGTTTATGGTCAGATAAACAAATGTCAGAGTTCATGAACATTAAAGTGGAACATATGAGATCAAGAATATGGCTATGTTTGTTTGTGGGTGAAGTAGAATGGAGGATCAGGCAAACACAGGCAGGTTGGCTTTATCAGAGATGATGTCTGGAAAAAGGTAGAAGGCACAGGTGAGCAGAATAAAGTGGGATTTCACAGGATGTTCCAGGAAAAAAGACAGATATCATAAGTAGCCTAGATGAATTTAAATGAAGCATTTCTCTCTTTTCTCAGTCCCAGAAACAGAAAACAGAGATAAAAGACTTTTATTTGAGAAAATATTCTGAAGATCCCCCCACTCCAAAGTTAACTATTTCCCTTCCAATTTTAGGTGCTTTCATTTTGTGTGTACAAAAAATTCTTACCTACTTTGATAACATCTTTTGCATGTAGATCCCCTTTTCTCTACTGATTCTGCAAATGGTGCATCTACTCAAATCTAGATAATTGCAATAAATTCTGGTGGGCCTTCTTTTTCTCATGTCTCTACTCCAAACTATCCTCTACTTGGGTATTAAAATGATCCTACTAAATTGCAGGTCTATTTCCACTAAAATAAAATATAAAATCATCTAACCTATTCTTTCTTTCCCAGTATTTTCACATTTCACTCTCCTCAATTTAGTGACACTGATGTGCTTCCTATTCCTTGCACAAGACACTCATTATCTCATCCAGTATGTTTTCATTGGCTCATGCTTAGCATTCTCTTCCTCCTGGAATCTGCCTTCTAGCTTCTCTGGCTTTCTTCAAATTTTGGCTAAAACTCATCTTTTACAAGAAGCCTTTCCATTCCCTTTCAGTGATAATTATCTTTATTTTATCAGCCTGTAGATTGTTTTACATAGTTGTTGTATGCTGTTTGCCTTAACCTCTCCCCCATTAGACTGTGATTTTCTTGAGGGAAAGGACTACTTTTTCCTTTATTTGTATCCTCAGTGCTTAAAAACATTTCTGACACATACTAGACAATTAATGAATGCTTGTTCACTGTAATTTTATGTAAAAAAAGATTTGTTTCTGTGATCCTCCTCTCCAGTCCTTGTTCATTCAAGTTTTTTTCTACACATAGTTGCAAAGGATATCCCTTTTCTATTTCTCTAATTTATTTATAATGTAACTTTTATATTTAATTCATAGATCTATTTGGAGCTTATAGTATGTGATATGAGATCCTGCCCTAATTTCTGACAGTGTGTTTACTGAATTTTTAATAGTTTAGATTCAATATTGAATTTTTATAGGAGTAGCTAGTCATAGTGTTTTATCAAATACAACAATATTATTTCTAGTGATTCTAAATATTGTATGCCAGAATCCTAATCTGTTCTGTGGTGTTCTCTTCTTTAATATAATGGTTCTCTGGGAGCAGGTTTTTCGGGGAGGTTTTCTGGAGACAGCCTTAGTTTCAGTTCAGAGTAATAATCACTCCAAATGCAGTCAGCTGATAAAATCCAAACATTTATTTTGTCCTTCCAAGTCTTATCTCTTTCCTTGGGCCCGGTTAGTTTTCTTAGAGGCTTCTCTCCCTCCTTGGTTCCAAGAGCTCTTGCAGCTTTGACTGCAGTCTCTAGCTTGTCAATCTCCTTAACTGAACTCACTTGAGCTTTCTTTGGTTCTGAGAGCTCTTGTTGCTAATCTTTTACCTCTAGCAGCTTCTGCTTCTAGCTCAACTTTGACTCTTGGCAATCTTCCAAACTGAACTGACTTCACTGACTCAGCTCCTTTTTATGCTCTCTCAAAGGCTGACTCCTCCTCCGAGAGTGGGATTATGGGAGGTGTGAATTCATAAAGTTACAGAGCTAACTTTGTGTATCTTCCATACTAGTGAACACTTGTGAATCTTCCAAACTTGTGAACTAATGTGTGTGAGCTAATGTGTGAGCATAAGCATAAGCACAAGCATTGCTTCTATCAATTCTAATGAGTTAACACTTTGCAAGCATTCTAATAGTGTTCCACTGATGAAAATTTCTATGTCTACCAAATAGTTTTGATGATTACTGCTTTGAAATATAGTTTTGAATCTGTTATTGCTAGACCATCTTGCATTTTACTATTTTTCATTAATTACTTCAAACTTTGTCATCTTTTGTTCTTCCAAATGAATATTGTTACTATTAATTCTAGCCTTAAAATAGTCAACCTTTTACAGTTTAATTTAATATAGAATTGATAAAATAATGTATATACTATTATAATTGTTATTGCTTTAGTATAACTTGCCAAATAATTTATATTGGGAGATTTAGAATTTTTATGAATTCATATATTAAACCATTTTATATCTGTTTTCATATTAACCTTAAATGTCTTTGGGTTTGGTTTTTATACATTATGTAGTTATTTTGAATGCAATATATGTTTCTATATATTTCAGCTGTTTTTCATTTGCAATCTGCAAAATCATTATTTATGTGGGTTTATTTCATATTGTACTTTCTTGTTAAAGTTATCCATTACTTCATTTAAGTTTAGTTAAATTTCTATTACTCTATAAGTAGAGTTCTACTTTTGCAAATATCACTTGCAAATGTGCTAATTTGGTTTCATCTTTGTCTATACTCATTTTCCCACATCCTTTTTTTCTTGTCTGACTGCTATAGTTGTCATCTTTAAAACTTTATAAAATCATAGAGATAATAATGAATTTCTTTACCTTATATTTGGTTATATTAGAAAGATTGCTTGCATTTCTTTATTATATGTAATTTTGATTTGATTTGATATGATTATTTTCATTATAAAACTAAAAGTTTATCTTTTATATATTTTCCCAGTTTTAACAAAAATAAGTATCATATTGTATTTTAAATTTCTATTGATACAATAATGTAATTTGTAAATTTTTTATTAATATGGTCTATTATGTGTACAAAAAAGAGGCAAAAGATAATCTCTGCTTTCAATGAGAAGTGTAGTTTCTATGGAGAAATGCCCCCATCTTCCTTGCAGTTATTATACTAACCAATAACCAACCATGAAAAGATAAACTCAAGAATATAAGAAGTGGCAGTACCATACAAAACCATTAGGTCTTTTTTTTTTTTCTAGTCCAAGCTTTGAAGTAATCATCACAGGAAGCAATCAGTGTAAATATAGGACCTGACAAATGCTTTTTTTTTTTTTTAAATTTAATTTTATTTAATAATAACTTTGTATTGACAGAATCCATGCCAGGATAATTTTTACACAGCATTATCCCTTGCAATTACTTATGTTTCGTTTTTTCCCCTCCCTTCCTCCCCCCCCCCCAAGATGGCAAGCAGTACTATATATGTTAAATATGTTGCAGTATATCCTAGATACAATACATATTTGCAGAACCGAACAGTTCTCCCACTGCACAGGGAGAATTGGATTCAGAAGGTAAAAATAACTCAGGAAGAAAATCAAAAATCAAATAGTTCACATTCATTTCCCAGTGTTCCTTCTTTGGGTGTAGCTGTTTCTGACCATCATTTATCCAATGAAACTCAGTTAAGTCTCTTTGTCAGAGAAATCCACTTCCATCAGAATACATCCTCATACAATATCGTTGTCGAAGTGTATAATGATCTCCTGGTTCTGCTCATCTCACTTAGCATCAGTCCATGTAGGTCTCTCCAAGCCTCTCTATATTCATCCTGCTGGTGACAAATGCTTTTGACAATACTAAAGCACCACCATTTCAGCAACAACAGCTACTGAATATCTAAGTTCTTTGAACTAAAGTAATTTGCATGATCAAAGGGATTACAACAGAATTAAATATGATTTTTATCAGTGAAAATATCATTAAAGAAGACATATTAACGTATGGTTTGTGGCTATGGCTTAAGGATCATGGAACTTTTATATTTTACTGGGAGCAGAAACATCATATATACACATATTAGGTTCCTCTATAGCCTTCCATACCTTCATCTTAATTAGAAGTCTAGAATACTTTTAATTGTGTCAATCTATATTGTTTCTTGACAATACCAGTTAAAAATAAATAAATTCAGTCACATAAACATAAACATATTTCCATATTTGTCATGTTATGCAAAAAAAAATCAGATCAAAAGGGGAAAAACAACAAACAAATAACAACAACAACAAAGAAGAATATACTATCCTTTGATCCACATTCTGTCTCTATAGTTTTCTCTCTGGATGCAGATAACACTATCCATCACAAATCTATTGGAAATTGTAATGTTCTTGGTGGTTTTCTGGCAGTCTAGGGGCAGCTTTCTTTTCAGTAGATTAATCATCACAAGAGTAACCAGGTATTATAGTCTGACATCTTTCTTTTCTCCTTCCCCTAGTTCTCAGTTAGCTTTCTCATGGCCTTCAGAGGGGACTTGGTTTCAGTGGAGAAAATGCAGGAGTACAGGCCACCATGGTGGTGTGAGATAAAGTGAGTCTGAGTCCAAGGGTTTGTGTTTCAACCTTGAGCCACTACAAAGGTGGATGATGGAATGAATCTGCCTTTGCCTCCCAGCTTATATGGTCTATACAGAGTGTAAACTAATCATTATATCACTAAGAAATCATTATTTGTTGTAAGATTAAATCAATCATGCTGAACTTAGAGAACTGTTAATCACCATGTTAACTAGATAACCATTGTCTCATCAATTCTGCTGACTTAACATCTTATAAGAATCCTTGTTTCAGGATTCTGGCCCATAATAGGAAATTCCTTGCATCATCTCATTGCTTGAAAAGAGTCAAGTCCATCACAATTGATTATCACATAATCTTATTGTTACTGTGCATGATATTTTCTTGGTTCTGCTCACTTCACTTTTGCTAATAACTTTTTAAAAAAAAGATTGTGATATTTATTAGATCTTTTCTAGATGTCAACTCTTTCCTGAAGTGTCCTAAAAAGTTTAAAGATTCAATCTTCTGAGGAAAGAAGTGGAGGATATGGATCACATGATTATAATGCATGCCCAAAGAGGAAACTAGATTTAGTAAATTATAGTTAAAATATTCAAACAGAATAGGAACAAATATATAATTCTACCACACACACACAGTAGAAACATCAGCTGAGGTGGTGTTTTCCCAATCAACAGCACTCTTGGGGTCTAGGCATTTAAATGAATCTATTTAATCAAATCTACCTAAATGTATTATCTTGGTTTAATCTTCTCTTACATTCAGGGTTGTGACAGAGTTTTCTAAGTTCTTCAGTCTCTCAATTATCCTTATCATCTGCAAATACTTTTCTCTTTATCAAGAAAGCACTTCAGAATCATAGAAATTCCTTTCCCTCTAATAATTGAGCAGAAATGAGCAAGGCTGATATATTTGGTAGGTTTTCCCTTTTGTTGAATGGAATGTAAGGAAAGAGATGAATGGAAATAAAATAGAAATTTATTTTTCTTCACACTTTTGCCAGAGGCCGGAGTCCAGACATTTCACTATACATTATTTCCTGATTATAGGCCAATAAAACCAAACCTTAAATTGATCTAAAATGCCAACATAAGAAATAATGTTTTAGTAAGTGTATTTTAATTAGATTGGTTTTATTTGTTCATGGCTATAGCAAAAAGTGAAATGAAACGAGTTCTAAGGTCTTTCTAACCTCTTTCTATTTTCAGAATTACTTCTGTCTCTGAGTCTCAATTTCTTGATCTTGCACACCAAGGAATAAAGCCCTTCCTTCACATGTTTATTCATAGGATCATAAATTCAGGAGTCTTAATTTGTCTAGTCTATTTCTTATTTTACTGATGAGAACATTGAGGTCCAAAGAAGGGAGTTGACCAAGATCATAAAGATTTCTGAGCTGCTCAAATGAGATAATTTATGTATATGATTATATAAATATCAGCTATTGCTATTCAACCAGGCAGCAAGCATTTATCAAGTATCTATATTCACACACACATAATATATTCACACCAATATATACTTATGTCATACATATAATATGT
This sequence comes from Antechinus flavipes, assembly GCF_016432865.1. Lineage (NCBI taxonomy): Eukaryota > Metazoa > Chordata > Mammalia > Dasyuromorphia > Dasyuridae > Antechinus > Antechinus flavipes. The sequence goes on along the minus strand of NC_067400.1, from coordinate 215,014,410 downwards.
TTATTTTATAATATATGCAACATGCACGTGTATATATCTATATACCTACATATCCTTATATTCCCATACTATAGAATTCTTAGAGCAGTTTTATGCTGTTCAAATTTAAAAACTACAATAGGACTGACTCAGAGTCATGTTATTATACTAACTTAAAACCAAAACTCAGAGGTGTTAAGTTATTTGCATGAAGTCATTGAGATAAGAACTTTCTTTCATTATTACCCAGGGAAAACTAGAGAGGTGTGTTGTCTTTTTCATACTATTGTCTGCTCATGCCTATCACCAATTATTCCTTCTCACCCTTCTTTTATTGTTAAAGATCAATGACTAGTGAACTATTGCATTTAGCCCCTACTATAAATTAGTTTTTATAAAGTAATATTTATTTCTAAGATATAGCAAAAACAAGTGTATATCCTTCCAGCAATCACCCTTCCCCATCTCACTCTCCATGCATCTCAGAAAGACTTAAAAATACGATCTTGTTGTCTGGAGGAGGAATACTCAGCCCCGCTACTCAAATTAATTTGGTGCTTATATAGCATTAGTCCCAGGAAGGTCATGTACAAATGTAGGTGGATCCCTGCTTCATCTATCATTGAACTGGTCATGGAGTAACTTTCTAGAATAAGATTTGAAATCAGATTGTGTCATTTTAGGGAGAAAAAGAATTGTAAATTAAGAATTAGGAAAATGAGTTTTAATTCTGTGTGTTCTCTTCTTTAAAATATAATATATGATGGTTCTCTCTGGGAGCAGGTTTCTTGGGGAGGTTTTCTGGAGGCAGCCTTAGTTTCAGTTCTAAGTAATAATCACTCCAAATGCAGCCAGGAGTTAAAATCCAGTCCTTTATTGTGTCCTTCAGAGTCTTGAGCTTCAGCCCCTAGCTCCCTCTGAATGTCTCCAAAAGTGGAATATGGAATGACTCTGTCTCTGCCTCCGAGAGTGGGCTTCTGTCTCTCCCAGAGTGCTCTTTGGCCCTGAGAGCTTCTTGCTTATATGCTGTACATTGAGTACACACCAATCATTATATCACTGGGAAACCATTATTTGTTGTAGGATTAAATCAATTCTAAACTAGATTTAAACATTGTCTCCTCAATTCCACTTAGTACCTTGTTTCAAGTTCTAGCCCATAACATCTCCTTGTAGGATCAGATCAATCATACTGAACTATGCTAAATTAGATAGTTATTGTCTCTATCAATTCTAATGACTTAACACTTTGTAAGGATTCCAACAATTCTGGATCTGCTAGCTATGTGATCTCCAGGAAATCATTTAACCTTTATGAGTCAGCTCCGGTTATAAAAATAGACCACTGATTTACAGGTTTCTTCTGGACCTTGCATAATAATAAAAATAATACAGAAGGTTGATTTTTTTAATTAAAAATTTCTCAACTAGGAAGTCATCTAAAGTTCAAACAAATTCACTCTTAAGGATGGGAGAATAAGTGAGTCAATTACTCAGTCAATCTTTAGAGATTAGAACAAATCGATTGAATCCATATACCTTTTATGAGCATTATGCTGGATTCAAGAAATCCTTGAAAATAATTGAATTAAATGGAGTGACACTTCTTTGCTAATATTACCTAAGAAAATTTGCTCAAGCCATATACTTTTTCCATAGAACATGAAATCTATTAAAAATCCAGTGTTCAAGAGTTCACCAGCTTTGAAAGTATAGTGGGAGAATGAAATGTAGAGTTGTTGTCACCTTTACTTGACCAGAAGAGGACCTAATGACCTTAAAAAGTTAAAGGAATTGGACTTTGTATTGATTTACTAACACTATTTCCAGAAGAGCTGACAATGGCTTCTGCTTTAAGAAACTAGGCAAACTAAACAGTAAAAATAGGAAGTTTTAGAACTCCCAATGGAGTTTAGAATAAAGCTTTACCCTTTCTATGGAGAACTTTATGAGTATCCCACAAAGGAAAGAGCTAAATATTCTGACCTGAGGCCTCTTCTTGTCTATTTCTATACTTTCTGTGACTTTGAAGGATCACAAGTTCCATTAGCATCATTATGCAGAAGACTCCAAGATTTATACATCTTACTCTTTAGTCACTACCCTACATCACCCTTTATCCAATGGATATTTTGGAATTAGTTTGCATAAGGCATCTTAAAGCCCACACGTCAAAAAGTAAAATGATTATTTTATCTAACAAATTGCTTTCTTGAAAAAGTAAGTTTAACTAAGCTTAGTTTCTATGCAGCATTGTCCCACAAAATTTATGCTTAAAAGAATTTCTTGTTTAACCCATATAGGATTACATGCTATCTAGAGGAGGAGAGTAGTGGAAAGGAAGGTAGAAAAACTGGGAAAACAAGGTTTTGCAAGGATGAATTTCAATACTGTGAATAATGTATCCACAGATATATCACAGAATCTCCATAGCTTTTCTTTTTTTAGAAAATACACATTTTATTTTATTTCATTTTATTTTTCAATTAATAGCTTTTTATTTTCAAAATGCATGCAAAAGTAGGTTTAAATACTCAACTGCTATATAGGTGCTGGATGAGTTCTTGTCAGAGTTATGGCTGGGTGAGGCTGAGATCGAAAAGATCACTTCTTACTCCACAAAGCAATGATGTTTTAGTGGAATTAAACTCAGATTCAAGAACTCTGGGATGCCAAGTTATACTCTAGTCATTTTATTCCTTAGGGGCACAAAAATTGAAGTGGCTCCAACCTTGAACTCAAGAATGTCAGACACATATAAGACACTTTCTAGAACTTTTAAGTTTACAGAGGATAGCTGTTGCAGACTTAAAACAATATTATAAAACAGTAATTATCAAAATCATTTGGTACTGCCTAAGAAATAACATAGTGGATTGATGAAATAGGTTAGGTTTCCAAGACACAGTATTCAATGATTATGATAATCTAGTGTTTGATAAACCCAAAGACTCTAGGTTCTGGGATAAGAACTTACTAATTGATGAAAAATGCTGGTAAAATTAGAAACTAAGCACTAATCAACACCAGACACCCTATACCAAGATAAGGTCAAAATGCATTTATGACTTAGGCATTACAGGTGATACTATAAGCTAATTAGGAGAACAAGAGATAATCTACCTCTCAGATATGTGGAAATAAAAGGAATTTATGACAATTTATGACAGAGAATATTATGAAATGCAAAATGGACATTTTTTATTATATTAAAAAGGTTTTGTACAAACAAGACCAATGCAGCAAAGATTAGAAGGTAACAAAAAACTGGGAAACAATTTTTATATCCAAGTTTCTGATAAAGACCTCATTTCTTTTTTTTTCTTTTTTTTCCTTTTTTTCCATTTTTTCCCTCTTTTTAAAAAAATATTTTATTTTATTTTATTTAATAATAACAAGACCTCATTTCTAAAATGTATAGAGAATTGACTCAAATTTATAACAATACAAGCTATTCTCAATTTGATAAATGTTCAAAGGATATGAGCAGAAAATTTTCAGATGATGAAATTAAAGTCATTTCTAGTCATATAAAAATACTTTAATCATTATTGATTAGAGAAATGGAAAATAAGATAATTCTGAGATCCTATCTCATACCTCTCTAATTGGATAAGATGACAGAAAAAGATAAAGATAAATGTTGACGAGGATATGGGAAAACTGGGACACATTCATTGTTGATGAAGTTGTGAACTGATCCAACAACTCTGTAGAGCATTTTGGAACTATGACCAAAGTACTATAAAACTGTGACTCAGCAATGTCTCTACTAGATCTGTATCACAAAGAGATCATAAAAAGGGAAAAGGACTCACGTGTGCAAAACTGTTTTGCAGTGGCAAGGAACTGAGAACTGAATGGATGCCCATTCTTTGAGGAATAGCTGACTAAGTTATGATATATGAATGTAATGAGGATATTACTGCTCTGTATGAAATGATCACCAGGTTGATTTCAGAAAGTCCTGAAAAGACCTACATGAACTAGTGCTAAGTGAAGGGAGTAGAACCAAGAGAACATTGTATACAGTAACAACAAAATTATGTGATGATCAACTCTAATTGAAATGATTGGTTTGAAAATATGGCTCTTTTCAATAAAGAGATGATTCAGGTCAATTCCAATAGATTTGTGATGGAGAGAGCCATCTGCATTTAGAAAGAGGACCATGGGTATTAAATGTAGATCACAACATAGTATTTTCACCTCTTTTATTATTGTTTACTTGATTCTTTTTTCTTTCTCATCTTTCCCCTTTTAAATTTGATTTTTCTTGGGCAACATGATAAATGTAGAAATATGTTTAAAAGAATTGCACATGTTTAACCTATATTGAATTACTTGCTGTCTAGAGCCCTCCTTAGAGGGCAGGGAGAGAGAAAAAATTGGAACACAATAGGTATTACAAGGGTAAATTTTGAAAACTATCTTTGCATATATTTTGAAAAATAAAAAGCAATTATTATTTTAAAAAACAAACTCACAGGGAAGAAGTCTATACTCCTTTAACCTGAAATGGAAAACAACAAATGTAGAAGTCAAAGACTGATTCCATTACCTAGGGACTTTATTGATGAGAAGCCAAACCCCTTTCAAACACTCTGTTTATAGCATCACCTCACTGTTTGTCATGAATTACTGAGAAATCACAAACCTCTTCCAAAAGTACTAAGACAAAAGAGACAGTGGTGGATGTTGATGATGCTTTTTTAATGCCTTCACTGCCAGTCAAATAGCATCCTTTTAAGAATATGGTTAAGGGGCCAAATCTATTACAGAATGCCCGAACCCACTTCACTGTTTCTCCAAGTATTTCCACTCCCTGTCATCACAATTCTCCCAGAATCAGAAAGCAGGTTTTCCAATATCTCCATTGGGAAGATGTCATTAGAGACATTTTATGATAGGCCAGAGACTCCCATAACAATTAAAATGTCAGATATCTCAGTGGTCAAGGGAAATATACATTGTAGATGTTAACAAATTGTGGATTACTAATGTGAACTGTGTACAAGAAGTGTTGTAAACATGATTAAAGATAAGGAAAGGCAGAAAATTCAGTTTCATGGGGGAAAAAAGAAAAAAGGATTCAACTCAAGTGTTACATTGGAAATAGCAAAAGTAACTAATATTTATATGGCTATTTTATTTACATATTTATAGATTAGCGCCTTAAGACTTATGAATTTTTTTTTAAAATAGGAATCTCATTTTATCCTCATAACAACCTTGGAAAGTAGGTGCTGTCATTATTTACATTTCACAGATGAGTAGAATGAGATAAGAAAAGATAGATTGAATAATTGGCTCAGGGAAACAAAACTAGTAATTGTCTGAGACTAAATTTGAATTTAGATCTTCCTGAATCCAGATCCCCTGTTATATCAACTCTATCACTTAGATCCCTATTGTGTAGCATATTCCAGTTCAAGCATGGTATATTGCTTTAAGGTGCATTACTATTTTCATTAAACTGGTTTTAGAAGGTAAACTGAAATATTCAAAATTCAAACAGTACTCAATATACAAAACCATAAATTTCTTAGAAGAAGGGAATTCTGAAAGAAGAGGGAGCTATTTAGTAGCTTGGAAAAAATTTGGAGGAGATGAAAGAAGTTTGGGTAAAATAGTTAAATTTCATTACCCATTATTATTTAGCATCACAAGGCAAAATAAAGGCAGGCCAAATGTTTCTAAGTAGAGAACTAGTTTACTAGATTTGCTATAAAGGACTGGTTAGAAAGTAATACCTGTACAGATTGGTGCTCTAAAGTAACTAGAATATGAATGAAAGCAATAGAAAATAGAGACAATAAGTATCACATCTTGGATCAAGTCAATAGGCTTGTCAGACATGTCAATCTCCTAAATAATAACTTGAACACATATGTCTACATGTATATATTTGACAATTATCATTTGATTAATGTGGTTTAAAAGATTTCAATGCAGATGGAGTAGGGAATTCAGGAAAATTTATAGAGGTGATGATAAATAGATGCACATGACACAGACAAAATTTATATTTTCAAACTCTAGTTCAATGATAACTTGAAGATTAATAGTAAGACCAGCTGAGAATTAGGATAAATCCATTAGTTTTAAGCCCACTGTTTGGCTTCATTCTTAAGCAATAGAAATATCCTTTCTAAAACTCAGTAATGAAATATCAGGAAACTCACTTATCTAAGTCTTGGCAATGAATAGAAGCTTAAAAATATTTAATCAAATACTGCTCAATAGGCAATACTGTTTGTTAAAAACATTATTTCAAAATAGAAGTTAAATTTCAGTATCTAATAGTTCTTAGAACAATGAGTCTTTGTATATTTCCTGGCTCCTAATGGATCATCAGTGTTATCAAATCCTGTGGTATCTCAATGAAAATAGTAGAGGAAGTAAATAATGAAGAGGCAAAGAGTACCTCTGATATTTCTTCCCTCTTGCCTTTTCCAAACTAATTTAGGAATATAATATTTACTAAGATAAAATTAAAACAGACCTATAGAAGTGTCATTGGAAATCATTAAGACTTGTAAAAATAAAGGAAACCAAATTGCAAAAAGCATAACAAAGGAAATTACTTTCCCTCCCCTTCTTTACCCTGCTTTGGGCTAGAGACAATATTTTATTTTCATTATACAGCATATACTTGAACTGAGAATCAGGAATTTAGAATTTATATCTTGGCAGTCAATGATTTCTGTGTGATAGTTAATCTATCCCAGAGATTTCTTGAAAATGTCTCCACTTCTCTTTCTTTACCACCCATTCTTTCTTCAGCCATTTCTAAACTGGCTCCTGTCTTTATCATCCTATTGAAATTATCCACTCTAATGGATCTTTTTTCAATTCTAATTTGCAATGATTTCTACCACATTTCATCCCATCAACCAAGACTTTTTTGTGAATATTGTTTCTAAGTTTAATGTTCATTTCTGAGAACTACACTGTCCTATTCAACTGTATTCTCTGTCTGCTCATCCTTTCCCCAGTTTTTGAAAATGTCTGTTCCCCCAAGATTTTGTCAATGAAAGTCATTTTATTTCTATACTCTTTTTCTTGATAATTTTATCTAAATTAAATTTTACCTGTCTACAGATGATTTCATGTCATAAAATGAAAGAAATTTCACCGTTTTGGGGGCCATATGTATATTATATTTTAAGTTGAAAAGGGGAAATTCCAAGAATTGGAGTAACTATGTAGTCCTAGATGAACCCCTCCCACAGAAGGAACTGCTTTGAGATGTGAGTATGGGGAAATGGGGGGGAAATGAAGAGAGAGAGAGAGAGAGAGAGAGAGAGAGAGAGAGAGAGAGAGCACTTTACTTCAGCCTCAACAAAGTATCTTTTCTCTCTTTGATTAGAGATGGACTAGACAGATTAGAGGCATCTTGGGAATCTTGCACCATTTTCTCATCATGCCTATCTTTTCTACTGGTTTCTTAGATTCCAATTCAGATAGATACCCAGACCAAGGTCAGCTGGTAGCAGTGTTTACAGCATTAGGAACCAAAGATAAACTATACTCATAACTCTATATGAATGGTTAAAAAGAGTTTTAGACTATATCTAAGGAGAATTTCTTAGGCAACCCGCAAGTGGAAAAAATGACTTCTTAGAAGCTTTAAGTTATCTCTTTGCCCCATGTAATCATTAAACTTTGAACACTCTCTGTATGGGATTATTTGTATAGTGAAGAGAGACTTCAGCACAAAATTGTTGTCGTTTCCTCCCTCCTCTAAAGGAGGGAGAAAAAAAGACACCTCAGTGGATCGAATGCTGGACTGGGAGTCATGAAATTGTTCAGTTTTTTTTTAGTCATGTCTGAATCTTTGTGATACTATTTGGGGTTTCTTGGGAAAATGCTGGAGTGGTTTGCCATCTCCTTCAACTCATTTTACAGATGAGGAAACTGAGATAAACAGGATTAAGTGATTTGCCCAGACTCACAGAGCTGGTGTGTGTGTGTGTGTGTGTGTGTGTGTGTGTGTGTGGTCAGATGTTAACTCAAGGAAACATGTCTCTGATACTCATCAGCTCTGTGACCCTGAGAAAGTCCCTTAATCTTTGCTTACCTTAATGCACTGGAGAAGAAGCTGGCCTAGTACTCTACTATCTTTGTCAAGAAAACCCCATATAGGGTAACAAAGAGTCAGCATGACTGGATGACTAAACAAAAATAATTTTGTACCAATTGTTCAGACTAGCTTTACTAATGCTCCTTTCTGAAAAAGAAATCCTTAAGGCTAGATCACTAAATGATTCTCAACTGATAATCTTTTAAAGGAAACACACTAATCGAAGATCAAATCAATGATATTACAGAATCACCATCTGATTCTCCAATATTCTAATAGTGAGAACTAAGTACCTACTGTTAGAATACTGAGAGTGATATAGCCAGCCTACCTCTGAGAAGTTTACTTAATATTGGAGGTTCATTTTGGCCGCTAATTTAAAGGATTGCAGGATACCTAAGCGTATACTTGGCCACTACTCTACTTTCCAATCTCCATTCCATGAAGTAAATTGATTCCTTTAAAGAAAAATGAACATCTTAGTTTTCAGAAGTTCCCTATAGCTTATTAAGTAAAATTAAAATCCCTGACATTAATACATTGTTTTTTTTTGTTTTTTTGTTTGTTTTGTTTTCTCAATAGCATTTTATTTTTCCAATTACATATAAAGATAGTTTTCAACAATCTTTTTTGTAAGATTTTGAGTTTCCATTTTTTTCCTCTTCCCTCTCTGGTCTCAAAGCTAGGTAGACCAAGCTCTTCCTCTGGTACATAATGACTGTGTGACTCTGGGAAAATGCTTAATCTCTCAGTGCTCTAAGCAACTGAGATTAAAAGTTGCAGAGATTTTTTTATGTGAAATTATGTATAATTATTTCTTCTTTCTCAATAGTATTTAGTTATTCCAAATACCTTTTTAAATTTCTCTTGAGTTCTATATTTGTAGATCAAACTTTTTGTTAAGTTCTGGCTTTTTCATCAAAAATAGGTGAAATTCGCTTACTTCGTTCAATGTCCATTTTCTTCCCTGGAAAAAGATGCTCATTCTAGCTGGGTAAGTTATTTTTGGTTGCATACCAAGTTCCTTAGCCTTTCGGAATATCATATTCCAGGCCCTTCTATCTTTTAATGTGGATGCTGCCAGATCCTGGGTGATCCTTATTGTGGCTCCTTGATACTTGAATTGGGTTTTTCTAGCCACTTGCAATATTTCTTCCTTCCTCTGAGGGTTCTAGCATTTGGCCACTATATTTCTTGGTGTTTTGATTTTAGGATCTCTTTCAGTAGGTGATCGATGAATTCTTTCAATGTCTATTTTACCCTCTGTTTCTATGACTTCTGGGCAGTTCTCTTTGATAATTTCCTGGAAAATAGTGTCCAGGTTCTTTTTTTCATCATACTTTTCTGAGAGTCCAATAATTCTCAGATTGTCTCTCCTGGATCTGTTTTCCAGATCTGTTGTTTTCCCCAGAAGGTATTTCACATTCTTTTCCATTGTTGGTTTTTTTTGTATTTGCTTGACTGATTCTTCTTGTCTCTTCGAGTCATTCAATTCCATTTGTTCAATTCTGATTTTCAATGAAGTATTTTCTTCACTCATTTTTTTAATATCTTTTTCTAATTGTCCAATTGAGTTCTTTTGTTCTATGGAATTTTTTTCCATTTCGCCAATTTTGTTTTTTAGAGAGCTATTTTCTGTTTCCAGTTCACTAATCCTATTTTTCAAGGATTTGATTTCTTTATCCACTCTGTCTTTAAATGAGTGGGATGACTTCTCCAGACTCTCTTGCCAAGCCTCCCTCTCCTTTTCCCATTTTTCTTCTAGCTCTCTTGTGAGAGCCTTTTTAATTTCTTCTATGAGATTCATCTGTGCTGAGGAACAGATGATCTCCTCCTTTGGGGATTCACCTGGAGACAGTCTGTTTTTAGTCTCCTCAGGGTTTAGAGTCTGCTCTCCATCCGTATAGAAGCTGTCAAGGGTTAAGGTCCTTTTCAATTTTTTGCTCATTTTGTCAGAGAAGAATCAAAGACAAACTAGCAAAAAGAAAAAAAGAAAAAAATCCTAAATGGAGTCTGCTTTTTTGGGGGAGGGGCTGGGTGGTGTTACCGAGCTTCCTCTACAGACTGCGGGGGCAGCAGCAAGGCACTAGCAGGACAGCAATGACTGTGCTGTGCCTGCGCTCTGAGACTCCCAGAGCGTGCTGAGACACTGTGGGGGAGGGGTGGCCAGGTCCCGAGAGGCTCCAGCTGTTTGGGGTTGTATTCTTCACCTCCAGTGTTTTTAGCTTCTCTGCTGGGCTGCGGGCTTGCTGCCAGGGTAAAGTATCCAATCCTGTAGCAAAGCTCTCCCCGCAGAGACAGCTGAGATCACACCCCACCCTGTTCCAGTCTACTCGGCTGTGAGTTGCCTGCCATGCTCTCAGCTGCCTGCCCTCAGCCTGTGCCCGATCTAAAATCTTCCCCATCCTTGAGCAAAAATAGACCTTTCCTGGCGCATCTCAAGGATGTCTTCTCTTGGTAACTACTTATGTTTTTTTTTTTTTTCAGTCAAGCATTAATTCAGAGGCTTGTAATGAAATGGATTTTGAGAGAAAATGTGGAGCTTACACAGTGGTGTGCCTCCTCTCCACCATCTTGGCTGGAAGTCCATTAATACATTGTTGATGGAGTTGTGAACTGATCCAATCATTTTAGAATGCAATTTGAAACTGTGTCCAATGGGCTATCAAACAATACATAACTTTTGATCCAGCAGTGTATCTACTGGGCATGTATCCCAAAGATATCATAAAAAAGGGAAAAGGACCCAGATGTGCAAAAATATTTACAGCAGCCCTTTCTGTAGTTTCAAGAAGCCGAAAAGTCAGTGAATGCCTATCAATTGGAAAATAGCTAAATAAATTATAGTATATGAATGTAATGAAATATTAATGTTCTATAGGAAATGTTCAGCAGGTTAAAGCGAGAGAGGCCTGAAGATACTTACATGAACTGATGCTAGGTGAATTGAGGAGAACCAAGAGAAATAACATTGTGCTCAGCAACAAGAAGATTATAAGATTATCAACTGCAATGTTTCAACATGTGGCTTTTTTCTTTCTTTCTTTTTTTTTTTTTAATTAAAGCTTTTTATTTAGAATTTATATGCATGGGGAATTTCATAGCATTGACAATTGTCAAACTTTTTGTTCCAATTTTTCCCCTCCTTTCCTCCACCCTCTCCCCCAGATGGCAGGTTGACCAATACATGTTAAATATGTTAAAGTATAAATTAAATACAAAATAAGTATACATGTCCAAACAATTATTTTGCTGTACAAAAAGAATCAGACTCTGAAACAATTAGCCTGTGAAGGAAATAAAAAAATGCAGGTGGACAAAAATAGAGGGATTGGGAATTCTATGTAATGGTTCATAGTCATCTTCCAGAGTTCTTTCATTGGGTGTAGCTGGTTCAATTCATTCCTGCTCCTTTGGAACTGATTTAGTTCATCTCATTGCTGAAGATGGCCAGATCCATCAGAATTGATCATCATATAGTATTGTTGTTGAAGTATATAATGATCTCCTGGTTCTGATCATTTCACTCAGCATCAGTTCATGTAAGTCTCTCCAGGCCTTTCTGAAATCATCCTGTTGGTCATTTCTTACTGAACAATAATATTCCATAATATTCATATACCACAATTTATTCAGCCATTCTCCAATTGATGGACATCCACTCAGTTTCCAATTTCTGGCCACTACAAAGAGGGCTGCCACAAACATTCTTGCACATACAGGACCCTTTCCCTTCTTTAAAATCTCTTTGGGATATAAACCAAGTAGAAACTCTGCTGGATCAAGTGTATGCACAGTTTGATAACTTTTTGACATAGTTCCAAATTGTTCTCCAGAATGACTGGATGTATTCACAAGTCCACCAACAATGTATCAGTGTCCCTGTTTTCCCACATCCACTCCAACATTCCGCATTATCTTTCCCTGTCATTCTAGCCAATCTGACAGGTGTGTAGTAGTATCTCAGAGTTGTCTTAACCTGTGTTAATAATGACTTGGAACATCTTTGCATATGGCTAGAAAGTTTCAGTTTCTTCAGCTGAGAATTGTCTCTTCGTATCCTTTGACCATTTATCAATTGGAGAATGGCTTGATTTCTTATAAATTAGAGTCAGTTCTCTATATATTTTGGAAATGAGGCCTTTACAGAACCTTTGACTGTAAAAATGTTTTCCCAGTTTATTGCTTCCCTTCTAATCTTGTCTGTATTAGTTTTGTTTGTACAAAAACCATTTAATTTGATATAATCAAAATTTTCTATTTTGTAATTGGTAGTGATCTCTAGTTGTTCTTTGGTCATAAATTCCTTCCTCTTCCATAGGTCTGAGAGGTAAACTATCCTATGTTCTAATTTATTTATAATCTCATTCTTTATGCTTAGGTCATGAACCCATTTTGACCTTATCTTGGTGTATGGTGTTAAGTGTAGGTCAATGCCTAGTTTCTGCCATACTAATTTCCAATTTTCCCTGCAATTTTTGTCAAACAGTGAATTCTTATCCCCAAAACTGGAGTCTTTGGGTTTGTCAAACACTAGATTATTATAGTTAATTGGCTATTTTGTCCTATATAAGTCCTAATTTATTCTAGTGAACAACTAATCTACTTCTTAGCCAATACGAAATGGTTTTGGTGATCCCTACTTTATAATATAGTTTTAGATCTGGTACAGCTAGGCCACCTTCATTTGATTTTTTTTCCTTTAATTCCCTTGAAAGTCTTGACCTTTTGTTCTTTCAGATGAATTCTATTGTTATTTTTTTTATGTCATTAAAATAGTTTTTTGGGAGTCTGATTGGTATAGTGCTAAATAAATTGATTAGTTTATTATATTTGCTCACCCTAACCAAGGCATTTAATATTTTTCCAATTGGTTAGATCAAACTTAATTTGTGTGAAAAGTGTTTTGTAGTTTTGCTCATAAGGTTTCTGATTTCCCCTTGGCAGATAGATTCCTAAGTATTTTATACTATCAGTAGTTACTTTAAATGGAATTTCTCTTTGTAACTCTTACTGTTAGATTTTGTTAGTGATATATAAGAATGCTGATAATTTATGTGGGTTTATTTTGTATCCTGCAACTTTGCTAAAATTGTGGATTATTTCTAATAACTTTTTAGTAGAATCTCTGGGGTTCTCTAAGTATACCATCATATCATCAGCAAAGAGTCATAATTTGGTTTCTTCATTGACTACTCTAATTCCTTTAATCTCTTTCTCAACTCTTATTGCCAAAGCTAGCATGTCTAATACAATACTGAATAGTAACAGTGATAGTGGACAACCTTGTTTCACTCCTGAGCAGTTTTCCCCCATTACATATGATGCTTACTGGTGGTTTTAAATAGTTTACTGCTGATTATTTTAAGGAAAAGTCCATTTATTCCTATACTCTCAAGTGTTTTTAATAGGAATGGATGTTGGATTTTATCAAATGCCTTTTCTGCACCTATTGAGATAATCATATGATTTTTGTTAATTTGGTTATTAATATGGCCAATTATATTGATAGTTTTCCTAATTTTGAACCAGCCCTGCATTCCTGGTATAAATTCTAAGTGATCATAGTGTATTATCCTGGGGATGATTTTCTGTAGTCTTTTTGCTAATATCTTATTTAAGATTTTAGCATCAATATTCATTAGGGAGATTGGTCTATAATTTTCTTTCTTTCTCTATTTTCAACCTATCTGATTTAGGTATCAGTACCATGTCTGTGTCATAAAAGGAATTTGGTAGGACTCCATCATTCCCTATTTTTTCAAATAGTTTATATAGAATTGGGGCTAATTGTTCTTTAAATGTTTGGTAGAATTCACATGTAAATCCATCTGGTCCTGGGGATTTTTTCTTAGGGAGTTGATTAATTGTTCAACTTGTTTGTTATATTTCTTTTTCTGAAATGGAACTATTTAAGCAATTTACTTCCTCCTCTGTTAATCTGGGAAGCCTATATTTTTGGACATAGTCATCCATTTCACTTAAGTTATCAAATTTATTGGCATAAATTTGGGCAAAGTAACTTCTTATTATTTCTCTAATTTCCTCTTCATTGGTGGAGAGCTCTCCCTTTTCATTTTTAAGACTAACAATTTGATTTTCCTCTTTCCTTTTTCTAATCAGATTTACCAAAGGTTTATCTATTTTATTGTTTTTTTTTCATAAAACCAACTCTTGGTTTTATTTATTAAATCAATAGTTTTTTATTTTCAATATTATTAATTTCTCCTTTTAATTTTAGAATTTCAAGTTTAGTATTTGATTGGGGTTTTTTTAATTTGGTCTTTTTCTAGCTTTTTAAGTTGTAAGCCCAATTCATTGATCTTCTCTTTCTCTATTTTATTCAGGTAAGCCTCTAAAGATATGAAATTTCCCTTTATTACTGCTTTGGCTGCATTCCACAAATTTTGGTATGATGTCTCATCATTGTAATTATCTTGAGTGAAATTATTAATTGTGTCTATAATTTGCTGTTTCACCCAATCATTCTTTAATAATCTCATGATTATTTAGTTTCCAATTACTTTTTTTTAAATTTTATTTTATTTAATAATAACTTTATATTGACAGAATCCATGCCAAGGTAATTTTTTACAACATTATCCCTTGCACTCACTTCTGTTTCGATTTTTCCCCTCCCTCCCTCCACCCCCTCCCCTAGATGGCAAGCAGTTCTATATATGTTAGATATATTGCAGTATATCCTAGATACAGTATATGTTTGCAGAACCGAACAGTTCTCTTGTTGCACAGGGAGAATTGGATTCAGAAAGTAAAAATAACCCAGGAAGAAAATAAAAAATGCAAATAGTTCATATTCATTTCCCAGTGTTCTTTCTTTGGATGTAGCTGTCCATCATTTATCCATTGAAATTCAGTTAGGTCTCTTTGTCAAAGAAATCCACTTCCATCAGAATACATCCTCACACAATATCATTGTCGAAGTGTATAATGATCTCCTGGTTTTGCTCATTTCACTTAGCATCAGTTCATGTAAGTCTCTCCAAGCCTCTCTGTATTCATCCTGCTGGTCATTCCTTACAGAACAATAATATTCCATAACATTCATATACCACAATTTACCCAGCCATTCTCCAATTGATGGGCATCCATCCAATTACTTTTTGTTCTATTTACCCCTAACTTTTTGTTGAATGTAGTTTTCATTGCATTGTGATCTGAAAAAGAAAGCATTTACTATTTCTGCCTTCCTGCATTTACTTTTGAGGTCTTTATGTCCTAATATATGGTCAATTTTTGTATAGGTTCCATGAACTGCTGAAAAGAAAGTATATTCCTTTCTGTCTGCATTCAGTTTTCTCCAAAGATCTGTCATACCTAATTTTTCTAATATTCTATTTACCTCTTTAATTTCTTTCTTATTTGTTTTGTGGTTTGATTTATCTAATTCTGAGAGTGCAAGGTTGAGATCTCCCCCTTTTATAGTTTTGCTGTCTATTTCTTCTTGCAATTTTCTTAACTTCTTCTTTAGGAAGTTAGATGCTATACCACTTGGTGCATATATATATTTAGTTCTGATACTGCTTCATTGTCTATGCTACCCTTTAGCAAGATATAGTTTCCTTCCTTATCTCTTCTAATTAGATCAATTTTTGCTTTTGCTTGATCTGAGATAAGGATGGCTACTCCTGCTTTTTTGACTTCACCTGAAGCATAATAGATTCTGCTCCTGTCTTTCACTTTTACTCTGTATGTATCTCCCTGTTTTAAATGTGTTTCCTGTAAACAACATATTATAGGGTTCTGACTTTTGATCCAGTCTGCTATCTGCCTCCACTTTATGAGAGAGTTCATCCTATTCACATTACAGTTAAAATTACTAATTCTGTATTTCCTGCCATCTTATTATTCCCAGATTATACTTTTATTTTTCTTGCCTCCCCTAATCTTTTTTCCCAGTTTTAAACTTATTTGTACCACTTGTATCATGCCTCTCACCTTTTTTTAGGATCCCTCCCTTCCCTTCTTTGAATCTCTTCCCTTTTCTTGTACCTTGTCCTTGTTATTCTTTTTCCCCCCTTTTCCTCTCCCCCTTTTTAATGAGGTGAGAGAAGATTTTCTGTAAAACAAGTATGTCAATTATTTTCTCTTTGTGCCAACTCTGATCAGAGTAATATTCACACAATGTTCCTCCATCTCTCTAAATCTCCTCAGATATGATAGGTTTTCTTTGCCTCTTCATGGGATGTAGTTTCCCTCTTTTTAGTCCCTCTTTCTCCCTTTTCTGACACTATCCCCTTTCCATTTCTACTTCCCTTTTTTATGTTATATTAGTAAAATCAAATTATACATGTAGTCTTTTTTGTATATCCACAACAGAAATACAGTTCTCAGGAATTCCTTTTACCTTTTTCTGCTTCTTTTGAGTCCCATGGTTGGAGATCAAATTTTTTGTTTAGTTCTGGTGTTTTCCTTAGAAACAAATGGGATTCATCTGTTTCATTAAATGACCATTTTCTTCCCTGGAAGAACATGCTTAGCTTGGCTGGGTAGTTTATTCTTGGCAACATTCCAAGTTATTTTGCCTTTCGGAATATCAGATTCCAAGCCCTTTGATCCTTTAATGTGGAGGCAGCCCGATCTTGTGTGATCCCTATTGTGGCACCTTGGCATTTGAATTGTTTTTTTTTCTGGCTGCTTGTAATATTTTTCCCTTGATCTGATAGTTCTGAAATTTGGCCACAACATTCCTTGGAGTTTTTCTTTTAGGGTCTTTTTCAGAAAGTGTTCGATGAATTCTTTCAATGCCTATTTTACCTTCTGATTCTATTACCTCTGGACAATTCTCTTTGATGATTTCCTGTAAAATAGTATCTAGGCTCTTTTTTTTTCATCAAAATTTTCGGAAAGTCCAATAATTCTCAGATTCTCTTTCCTAGATCTATTTTCCAGATCTGTCATTTTTCCAAGTAGATATTTGATGGTTTTCTCTAATTTTCAATTTTTTGGTCTTGCTTGACTAATTCTTAATGTCTCAATGAATCATTGATTCCTATTTCTTCAGTTCTGATTTTTAATGAGTTATTTTCTTCATTAACTTTTTTTTTTTTACTTCTTTTTGTATATGTCCAATTGCGTTTTTAAATGAGTTGTTTTGCTCTATGGAATTTTTTTCCATTTCACTCATTTTTCTTTTTTAGTGAATTATTTTCTTTTTCCAATTCACAAATCCTTTCTTGCGAATTCTTTATCTTTTCTAATTTACAAATCCTACTTTCCTGTGATTTTTTTACCTTTTCCAATTCACAAATTCTGTTTCCCTGCACTTCCTGGGAATTTTTTACCTTTTCCAATTCATATTTCAGGAAGTTGATATTTCTTGCATATCTTCTCTTTCCTTTCCCCATTTTTCTTCTAACTCTCTTTTGAGACTTTTAATGGTCTCTTCTATGAGAGCGTTATGTGAAGGGGGCCAGGTAACATTTTTCTAACCACAGAGACCACTCCCGCTGGTCTGCACAATATGCTAGCCTCCCCTGCTTTTGCTGATCTTCTTCTGGCCCCTCAGAACAAACCTTTTCTGATGAAATTCTAGATTATCTTTGGCTGGTAAGTTGTTGTACTTCTAATTTTCATGGATTTACCAGATATTTTTGAAGCTGAATTTAATAACTGGTTGTGAGAATATGAGAGAGCTTAGAAAGTCGTGTGTGCCTTCTCTGCCATCTTGGCTGCGCCCCTCTGTGCCTCTTTTCAAAAAGTAGGTGATTCAGATTAATTCCAATAGACTTGTGATGGAGAGAGCTAGCTGCATTCAGAGAAAGGACTTTGGGAATTGAATGTGGATCACAACATGGTATTTTCCACCTTGTTGTTATTTGATTTTTTTTCTTTCTCCTTTTTTTTTTCTTTTTTGATTTAATTTTTCATGTGCAGTATGATAATGTGGAAATATATTTAGAAGAATTGCACATGTGTAGCCTTCTATCTTGGGGATCACTTCTATCTAGAAGAGGGGAAGGGAGAAGGAAAAAAATTGGAACACAAGGTTTTGCAAGTGAATGTTGAAAATTATCTTTGCATGTATTTTGAAAAATAAAAAAAATTATTAAAAAAAAGAAAAAAATTTAAATCCCTTACATATCATGGAAGACCATTCACAGCCTTTCATAACTTCATGCCACAGCATCTTATTTCACAGTAATCTCATTCATGTACGCTATAATTATATCACTCTTATACATCCCAAACTTCCCTAACATTATGCTTTTGTTCACATTCTTCCCCAAACCAGCAATATCCTCTCCCTAGATTTATTGAAATTCTATCCATTCTTCAAAACACAACTCAAATGTCAACTTCAATGTGCAATCTGCATATTTTAAAATACTTTTTGGTTTCCACAAAGGCATTAACATGGCAAAACTGTTTCCTTTTTTTTTTTTTTTTTTGACAGACTCCTGTTTTCATTTCCTTTTGTCCACAATTCCAATGCACATTTGTTAAGCCTCTGTCAGATGTAAGGAATAACAGAAAGAAAGAGCTTCCAAAATGTTGTATTTAAGGCCAACTGAATACAACTAAAAACCATAAGAACAAAGGACTGTTCAGTTACAAGGTATCTCTGATATAGTAGAGATTAAAGTCATTCTCATATGAGATGCAACAGTGTCTAGATCAGGAACTGTATTCCTTCTGGGTTTATCAGGTAAAATTATAATAAATGTAATATGAAGTTTGAATTTACAAAGTACCCTAAATTTGAGGAAACATTGTAGTAGTGGTTTGAGAGGATATATTTTTATTACAAAGGGAAGCTGTATTAAATCTACTATGATGAGGGTGGTTGAGTAAAGGAAGTTTTGCCTGTATAATCTAATAATTTGAGAGAAATGAAATTTTAGAAGACTGAATTGCTAACTTTGTCTTTTCAAACTGACTATTTTCCCTTTTTTCTCTCTAAGTGCCTTCACTCCACTATTGAAGGCTGTGGCTTATTGTCTCATTCTTCCCTTAGTAACTAGTCATTTTTTAGTTGTGTCTGAATTTTTGTGATCCCATGTGGGATTTTATTGGCAAAGATACTGTAGTGGTTTGTCATTCCCTTCTCCAACTTGTCTTACACATGTGGAAACTGAGACTAATAGCATTAAGTGACTTGCCCAGTGTCACACAACTAGTAAATGTCTGAGATTATATTTGGATTCAGGAAGATGAGTCCTCCTGACTCCAACTCTGCTAAAAAGCATGAGTTATCTACTGTGTTACCTATGTGCCTTAATCACCTAGGTATCACCTCACCTCCTTACCCTAGCTCCATGCATCTTAGCAGTGGCTCTCTGAATAAGGCTCAAAAATCTCAAAGAGAACCTACAATAAAATTAAGGGTATCTCATATACTCAAGTACATTCTTGTGATGAACTGAGCTATTTTCATAATATTTACTTTAGCCAAAGGCTGCTTTATATATGTTATTACTTTAAAAAAAAATCATTCCCATCAGTAAATCTGTTAGAATTGATTGAAATTCGTCATTTGGTTTGTCTAAGTACTTAGCAAAGCAGAAAAAACTAACTACATACAGCATTCATGACCTCATTTTGCAATCTGGGTGGTAGTCTTGAAAAATCACAATAGTAAAGACAGTAAAAAAATGTGAAGGATATTACTAGAAAGATGGTAGAATAGTCATTTTCTGAAAACTTCAAATCTACTACTTCAAGAGAAAGGAATTATGTAGAAGATATAAAGTAAATAAGATAAAAAAGATAGAAATTTGAGCCAAGTTTTAAAATCTCATGAATTAGCTTTAGAGAGATTCACTCAGAATCCTTTTCGAAGCACTTCCAAGCACCGAAACCAATGAGCACAAACAAAACTGCCCATTTGTGACTGATGATCAAAATTCTGTGGAGATATCCCAAGTCTCTAGTCATCTGCCAGAACATTCCCACATCATTGACAACATGAGAAGTGACAGATACTGATTCTGTTTATCTATGTGAGGGTGATGAAGGGAAGAAGAAATTGGGCAGTCTTGAAACATCTTGGCATGTGTGGTGGGTGCCCCCAGACTACACACTAGAGGGAAAGAGAATAGAGTCTGACAGAAGAGAATTGTAAAATCATCATGTCACATTCCAACCCCACCCACTCCCTTTTTTTCCCAAAGGAAATATCAGGTGTTCTAGGAAGTTTTGTATGTTCTTAAAGTTTCTAAGAAGCTATGTATATTATAATAGGCTCTGTACCCAAAAAGTTTGAGCTTTAAATATCAGTTCTGCTATTTATTGTACATTTTTCTTTATTTGCAAGATGAGAGATTGGATAAGACATCATCTCTAAAACCTATGATTTCTATGTATTACTTTTTGAAGCAGAGAGGAATTATGAAAATCAGTGATATCCTCATTTGAAACATTCATGAGAGTCAGTTAAATAGAAAAAAGCCAGAATTCAGAGATTTCATTTTATCATTAGAGACTATTGAAATGCTGAAGGCAGAAAGTAGCTTTCAGGAAAATAATTTGATCTTTAAAGTCCTTTCTGCTATTAAGATCTAGAAATTCTTCTATATTTTAGGGAAAGTGAATTCAAATTCAAGTAACCCTCCTGCCATGGGATATAGCATTTTTTGCTTAGTAGTTCACAAAATGGCATGAATTTATTTATACCAATTACAATTTAAATCTTCTAGAGTAACACAGGCTCTAAAAAACCTTTTCTTTCAAGCTCCAATGGCACTGGCAATTCTGAATCTGTTTTCTAGGTATCTAGAAAGAAGCTGCTACATCTGCCCTAAGTGTAGCCCTGAAAATTTTGAGGGTAAGTGCTTTATTTTGAGCCCCCATCAGAGTGGTGCTAATGTTCAGCAGCTGATATAAATTAGCTTGCCAAACTTAATATTCTTTTAATTAGAGTTATTACTATGATGAGTTGGTTAGAATATTCTTTATGAATTTCCTATGTATGTGACATATTATATCATAAGGACATATACAATCCTGGGGAAACCACACATGGTAAAGAGCAAGCTCATGGAAGACTTTTTTTTACTGCAATTCTCTGCAGAGGACAGCAGATAATGGGGACCACCTGTGTTTTACTTGAAGCAAGGGATACTTACAGTAGTGAGAGGCATTTATATTTCAAAAGCAGGATGCTTATAGTTAGCACTTGCTCAGTGTGATGTGATGATGTAATGGTTCTCTAGTTAGCACATACTTAGTGTGCTATAATGATGTAATCATACTGAGGTATTTAAGGGCTGAGAGGACTTGAAATAAAGGACTCCATTTTTGACCATCCTCATGGGTCTCCTGCCTTCTTCACTCCTCCACTAAGACCAAGGACTCAGACTGGTGCCAAGATCCTCCAGAGTGCTAGTCCGGACAGTATATTTTGGCACCCCAGCATTGGGGCTCTAGAAAGCATAGTATATTTTGGCACCTCCAATTTGGGGGCTCTAGAAAGCACACTACAATTCTCAATTGTTCTCTTTATATATATAGATCAATTTTCTTTAACTAACTCAAACACTTCTTGTAAACATTCTTTCATTTCATTCAAAAACTTTCAAGAACATCTAAATTGATCAAAACTATTTTTCTTTCATTTTAAAGTAAGAGCTGAAAATTATGACCCTGGTCTAAAGCCTAAGATTACTGAATTTATTATTAATCTTTTATCATATCTTTGATTAAATTATTTTCATTTGACAATTGTATCAAATCAAAACATCTTGTCAATTAACTGTGTGGAGTGGGGAAAATTGACTGAATGACTCAACTGATTGCCATGCAAGCATGACATTCAACACCTTTTACGATAAAATAATTTACCAAACTTATATTACTTCCATTATAATCTACATTCCAGCCAAATTTTACTAGTCAACACATAGTTGTTGACTACAACACATATATTTTACTGTATATGTATACATACATATATAATAATGTATATACACATATAATGTATGCATAAATATATATGTGTATGTGTGTTGTATATTTATACACACGTATGAAAAGTGGGGAGAAGAGAGCCAGAGCCAGAGTCAAAGAATAGAAAGAGAAACAAAGAAAGGAAAGTACTTTTTGCTTCTATTCCTTTAGCAATATTTGTTATTGTTCTTGATGACACATTTTTAGGCCCAAATTAAATGCTACTTTCTCCATAAAGGAGAAAAGGAGCCCAATTTAAATTTTTCCTCTTTTCCTGACCTTTCTAGTGGGTAATGAAGTTCCCCCTTCCTTATATCTATATTAACTATAATGTTGCCATATTTATTCTTTATTCTCACTCATTCTTTTTCTTTCTGTCTTCATCTGTCTCTCTAGCTCTCTCTCTGTCTCTCTCATATTGTAAACTGCTTAAAGACTTAGCAAACTATTGAAATAAAGTGGGTGTTTAGTACAAACTTGTGTAACTTAATTGAATTGTTCTATCCTATTAAACTGTGAAAATTTTGAAAAATTTTGACTCATATCAACTCAGCATAAATCTACCAAGCTTACCAGTTATTAAATTGTTTTTTAAATATGCCATCATTCCAAATAATTTTAATTTCCTTTAATTGAAGAAGTCTTAAGCAGAGTATTAAAATTATGAAATCATTAATTCTTTTCCTAATCTTGAAGAAGTCACTACCCCCTTTCTTTACCTAAGTTCCAGAAGAAGCATCACTAAATATTTGAAAATATACAAACTGAAATATATATATATGCATATATATATATATATACACACACACACACTCACACATAGATATATATAAACCAAATAGACTCTTAAATAAAAACAAAATTAATTCTCTATTTCTCTTTATCTAAAGCTTAGAGTGAATTTGACTCCTTTCATCTCTCAAAATTGGATAGAGATTAGATAAATATTCTAGATCTGAATCAATGGTTTAACACAGGGTAGCACTAGACCTGTGGTTTTATTGTTATAGAGGACACATGGGGAAAAAAAATCTCTTTTCTAAATAATATTAGCATCTTCTCTGGATTTATCATCTAGAAAGTGATCTAGGTCATTGAGAGATTAGGTGACTTTCTTCAAATCACAATGTCAGTATGAGTCAAAGTCCATTTGAATCTAGATCTCTAGCTCCAGATCTAGCATTCTATTCAATTCCAACTCAAGACAATGTTAACTCTCTCTCTTTCTCTGTGTGTGTGTACACATACATATGCATATGCGTATATATACACATATACATAGTCATAGTTCTATAGTTACACAATTATACAGTTATATATAATTATATGTAATTATGTACAACAGGTGTGTGTGTATATATATATATATATATAAACAATATGTATCGTATATACACCTCATATACATGTATAAATGAATAACACATTCACTTTAAGGTCTAGCTACCTCCTTTATTAAGTCTTTCTTGATTTTCCCTTACCTCAAACTGATACCTTTCCAAATTTTTTATCCTTCTTTTCTTGATTCCTCCTATTGTTATCTACAAACTCATTGTCATTTACATTCAGGTCCTAGCATCCTACTACATTTTAAACCTTTCACAAACAGGGAACTATTATCTTTAATTTTATCTCTCTAAGGTTGCTATAGTGTCTTGAATACTTTAAAATGTTTTTTGTTATAAATGTGCAAATTGTTATCGATATTGTTATCAATGTTCAAAAGTTATCAATTTGAAAATGAGTGTCATGAGTAGAAGTAGCTTTTCATATCTATCTATCAAGACAGAAAGAGAGACAGAGAGACAGAGAGGGAGAATAAAATCTGTATTTCGCAGTTCCTAACTCAAGAGACCTATCCTACCACTAATAGTTCTTCAATTATTCATAGAAATAAACATACATATATGTTGGAATCCTTACTAACTGCTAAGTAATTAGAGTTGATCTAATCTTACAAGAAGTTGTTTTGGCCAGAACCTGAAACAAGGTACTAAGTAGAACTAATCAAGACAAGGCTTGTGTTCCCACCTTTACTCATTGGACTCCACAAGTATGCTAGCTTCAAAAAGTACACTTTCTACGCCACACCTTAAAAGCTCTTTGGGCCAGAGAGCACTATGGGAGAAAACCCATAATCCCATTCTCTCAGAAGGTTCACATATAAGGCGAGACAGCCATTCCAGAATACACTTTTTTCCTCTTGGCTGGCTGATCGCGCTAGACTCGAGAGAAACGACTCTGCTGCAAAGAACACTTTTGACGGATTTCAGTGGAGCTACGCCAGAAGCCCTCTCTCCGCGGCAAGTGTGGCTGGGCTCCCCAGAAGGAGATAAGAGAGATCTTCCATCTCTGTTGGAGGCAGAAGAAAGCAGAGGCAGAGGCTGAAGGGCAGAACCTTTGGATTTGGAGACATCTGAAGGGCTCTAAGCCTCTAAACCGGCTGTGCCCTGAGAAGAACAAACTCCAACATTTGAACTACTTCTATATTTAGAATAATATAGGCAAAAAGATGTATGGGAGCAGTCATCTTCAGAAAATACAATTTTCTTTTGATTTTAATCAATGGAAAGTAGGAAAAAAACATACTGATTGACACATGCTTGATAATCATAAAGCAGAAAATGTATTGACATCTCAACTTGACATTTGTTCAGGGATTTGTTTTCTTATTCTTTCGTTATAATATGGCAATGAAGGAGAAATCAGTCACTAGATTCCTATTCAACACAAATTTGTGGAGAAATTTCAATGGCATCAACTAATGTGTGCTTAAAGCCTCAAATTGTCACTTGAGAGGAACAAAAAGCAGCCACTTTTGAAATTTAAGCAGGCAGATGACTTGCAAGTATTCTGACTCATGTAGCATTAATAATCACTCAATATTAAGAAAACATTGAGAAGGCAAAAGGACACAAAACAACAATAAAAAATAAAAATACCCTTTTAGATCAAAAATGTGTCTATAACTTAGAAATATGTTTAAAGCACTAATACCTTGGTTTAGATATATCCATGATTATGCATCCAGTACAAGACACAGGAAGAATTCTCATTCAAGTCTTCCAGATTCAAAGGCCAGCTCTCCATCCATTAAGAAATACTGCCTCTCTCTTAATTAATACACAAAATAGTATTGTTAAAAATCCTTTTTTTTTTCTGACAGCAACTAAAAATTTCTGATAACATCTTAAATAACATATGGTTTATTACCTTAGAAATAACCAAACGTGGATAAAGAACTAGAAGGAACTTGAAGGTCATCTGATATACTCTAACTCCCACTTTAGAAAGGAGGAAATTAAGGTCCAGAAAGATTAAGTGACTCAAGGTCAAGAAGGTGTAAAGTAGAAGAGCCAGAACATGATTTTAAATACTTTGATGTCAAAAACAATATTCTTTCTTATGATAGTAAAAAATAGGTTCAGAATGACTGGGAACAAATTTATAACTATTCTGTTTACTTGGTAAATATTTTATCATTAATGCAAAATCTTGCTAAATTAACATGCACATAATATTATTTAATAGAAAAATAGCCCTCAAAGAGAAATCTTGAAAAAGTCATAAATACCTAAATTCACCTCCTGTCCAGGCCACTTATTAGTTGTGTGACCTTGGATAAATCACTTAATCCCTCTCAGCCTCAGGTTCATTAAATTCAAGTTTAAAACTTAGTGGTGTAGTCATTTAATTTATCTATCTCACTTTTTTCTAATGAAATTCCTGTGTAGCTGATCACACAAGGATATTGGAAAGGTCAAATGAATCTCTG
Organism: Antechinus flavipes; assembly: GCF_016432865.1. Taxonomy (NCBI): domain Eukaryota; kingdom Metazoa; phylum Chordata; class Mammalia; order Dasyuromorphia; family Dasyuridae; genus Antechinus; species Antechinus flavipes. Next base: position 214,988,662 of record NC_067400.1, on the reverse strand, counting down.
CATGTTGAAAACATTTTGTACATTATTAGGTACCTATAATCATATAAAGATTACTAGAGAACAATATAATGTAATATAAATGTATGCCTAAGTACTAGATCAAGCAGTATAGCCATTGTTATAACTTTTTGTATGGAGAGAGTAGCAATTAAACTTTTTTCCCACGTCTAGTTGATGATTATCATAAGATCATTTATGTATCATATATGCATCACATCATATGTATAATGATATCATATACATATACATATATACATATTTGTTTGTATATGGAAGGGACTTTAGAGGTCATTAAGTGTAGTTCATCACCCTCATTTTATTGATGAGGAAACTGAGTCATAGTATGTATCTTGCCCAAGATCAAACAGATATTTAGTAGCAGAACTATGATTAAAATCCTGGGGACCTTTTTCCAAACTCAGCTCCCTCTCCCCCATTTTTTTCTATTTCTAAATAGCATTTACATAACTAATTTTAAAAATTGCTGTTCTTAAAGACAGAGAGCACCAGAACTCCCAAACTCTTTCTGTTAAGCTGCACAAAAATAAGAAAGTGAGCATGGATTTGCACTCATCCTTACCACTAGAAAGTTATAGTCATGAGGGATTGCAGCAAAGCAACAACTTCCACAAAAGTGATAGGATAGAGATTAGATCTGTGATTTCACATTTTAGGGAACTGCCCAGTAAAGGAAAAACTTGGACCAACGTAGGTCAAGACCTTTCCTGATACTAAACACTCTTAAAAAGTTGTCTAAAGCAGTTAATGTCAAACTAAAATAGAAAGAAGGATGCTAAATAGAATTTAAGGATTCCTAAAGGAGCATGACCATAAATTAACATTATCTATGTTTTAGTGCACATCTATTTTTTCTATTAAATATTTCCCAACTTTTTTTTATAGATCTGGCTCACAGGATATTCAAGAGTGTAAGGAAGCAGTTCATATGTTTGACATCTTTGATCTAGAGCAGAGTTTCTTAAGTTTTTTTCTACTCATGATCCCTTTTTTGCCAAGATATATAGATATATAAAATAATAATAAGTCACAATTTTGTGACCTCTACATTCAATTATGTGATCCTGTATAGCATGGTGACACAGTTAAAAGAAGCTTTGGCCTTCTATATCAGATTGCTTCCTGTCTTGAGGAGGGAGAAGGGAAAAGAGGGAAAAAGAAAAAAAAATTACAAATCAAAATCTTACAAAAATGAATGTTGAAAATCATCTTTACATGTAATTAGAAAAAATATCTATTAAGTGAAAAAAGAAGCTTTGATCTAGAGCAGTTACTTAAATGCTAAGTAATTTGTTTAATATAACATAGCCAATATGTCAGAATTTAAATCCTAGTCTTCCTGGTCTGACACTGATTCTTCCTCCCATTAAAAAGATGCCTTATGTATGAACATTTGAACTAGTAAGAAAATGAGTGTGCACTGTGTTTTCCCTTTCCACACCCCACTAAGGAAGAGAGATTGGGCCTCATTTAATTCAACTAAGGTGCAAATCATAAAGTTAAAACAAGGATTTTTCCTGAAATCCAAAGACATGTATGTCAGGTGTATTCTTGGATCAAAAGAACACTTTAATTACAAATGATTTTTTTTTAATTGTCTGGGCATTGTTAAGGTTTCTGAGACATAATTTGAGACCATAGCTTTAATCAGCAAATAGCATCATATTTGCATGTATTCTACTTCCCTTCTACTAACAAAAATGGGAACAGATGCAAACTCAGTAGGAGCCAGAGAGAGAAGGATCAATGGGGAAATGCAGCATTAGAAGATGCATAATCCAACCTTGACCTAAATTTATTTAGATACTCAAACTAATAGCTCTCCTGAGCAGAGGCCCTATGAGAGTAGGTTTTCCCTTATTTCACTACTTTTGCTGACACTATAAGACTAAATGAAATCATGAAGTAGAAACTTCAAACCTCCTAGCATATGCTGATACAGATGTCACTCTCAGCATCTAATGTGGTTGATTTTCTTTCTCCTACATCTGTCTTATGCTCCTGGGTGGAATCAGTTTTGTGCTATATTAGGTCAAGGCAATCACTGGAAAGAAATTAGCTCTCCCACTAGGAAACTGATTCTGTTTATCTCTTAAAGTCCTTGGACTTTATGAAAGCATTGTGAATATTAATAAAATTACTATCATTGAACATATTAGACATTTAATACCTATTTACTAATTTGAATAAAAATTCAATCTCAGAAGATATAAAAATAATTAGAAACACTATATTTTATATAAATATATAATTTTCTATAATATTTCTATTTTAAGAAATAGGATATAATGGAATAAAGATAATTTATTCATTTAAATGAGTAGTTTGGCTTATGTTTACAATTAAATTGCAAAATTAAATTCCTAGAGTGTACAAAGAATAACACTCTACAGATATATGTGGGTCTTTTTGTTATTGTTCAATTGTTTATGACTTTTCTTAACTCTGGGATTTTCTTGGCAAAGAGTAACTTGTCATTTCCTTCTCCAGATCATTTTGCAGATGTGGAAATGGGGTGAAGTGATTTGCTCAGGGTCACACAGCTAGTAATATCAGAAGGCTGAATTTGAACTCATGAAGATGAATCTTCCTGATTCCAAGCCCATTGCCCTATCCAATGGGCTATCTAAATAGTAATGCCAGAGAAACTGAGGCAGGAGAGAGATTAGAGAATTTTTAATATTTTATTAATGGGAGAGTAAGATTGACTGGACAGGACTCTCGTCTCAAATTATCCAGTCAGACAGAGATAAAGATATACTGGGACCAAGGAATTCACGTTGGTCCCAGGTCTGGAGGAGACTATCATCTCAAAGAATCCAGCGTCCAGCATCCACCCGCCAGCCGCCATTCTCCAGCAATGAATGGAGAATCTCTAACCTTTATATACCTTTTGTGAGACAAAGAAGAGGGAAAGCCCAGCTGGAAAAGGCTGTGAATCAAAGAGGAACCCAGAGACAGGATGTCTGAATACCCAGAGATAAAGATGTTAGTGAAATATCTTGGAATATTTTAGAGGGATGTTGTAAATTCTCAAGGACAGAAGATAATCAGGAAGTCTACTCTCTTGTTTATCTTGCTTGGGCTAACAATTTATATCCTTAGACTAATTGGTCCTCAGCCTTCATGGACCAGAGGGAGATTTACAGCTTAGGGGAGTAATTAGGAAGACTGAGACAAGGGAAACTTGTACAAGGAAACTGAGTCAGGACAGTTAAAGAGAACTGTGGCATAACAAGATGACCTTTATGAATCTAGTAAGGACTAAAACCTTTCTACACTGCCAAATTACCTGCATTATCCATGTGCTTTATTCTTTCTTCCCAGAAGTTGTTTTCCATGTTTTGCTACTAAATCCTTAATTTTATACTAATACCACTGTCCCATCTTTATATGGTCTCCTCACCATCAAGACTCATATGCAAAGTAGTAATGGACTAGATATCTACACTGGGAGCTGGATAAGTAGCTAAGTTTCTCCATCTGCAATCATATTATAAATGTGATCATTCATTCAAGATAGTGGATTTGGATCTGGACTATGGGATAGTATGAATTTAACAGAACTATATAAACTCACTTGCCATTCAAGTTTTGGAAATTAAAGTCTATAATCAAACAAAAGAAACAAGGGGCAGATACAAGGCAATTTCAAAAGTTTCTCAATTCTTTGGCTTCACCTCTGGTAGAATGTAGAGAGGGTTGGTTTCTGGAATCATAGGATCTGGATTTAAATTCTTTTTCTGATGAGACACTGAGGGAACATCCCCAAACTCCCTTGAGATTGTTTCCTCATTCAATTCACCAGATATTTGTGACTTTATGCTACTAAATACAAAGCATAATGTGATTAAAAACAAAAATGGTCCTTCCCTGAAGCAGCTTATGCACCTGAGAGATACAAAATGTGAAATGGAGTTAATAATTCTTGCCTTATGTGTCATTAAATATCTGTTGTGAGGAGAGTGTTTTTTTTTTTTTTAAATTGTAAGATACCAGGAACCACTTATTTTAAATATGCTCCAATGCCATTTATGTCAGCTCAAGTGCTTCAAAAGAATCAATGGTCCTTCTAATCTGCCTTGTTTACTTAATTCAGGCCATTGTCCCATGCTGTGAAGAGTCAGTAGATTATAGTGGAAAAAGCATGGGGTTTAGATGTAGAAAAAAAGAGGTCTGAATGAAAGCTCCACCACTTATTAGCTTTGTGGTCTTGGTACAGTTACTTGACACTTCTGTTCTCTAGTCCCTTTATATACAGAATACATATAATAATCTTTAAGGAGTTATCTTTTTAGAAAGGTGAGAGACCATAGCAAGTGCTAGTATTTTTGTTCTAAGACTCAGTGGATGGCAGGATATTTCAACAATACAGGAATACAGCAACTGAAAGTTTCTTCCTCTTTCCAAAGAGGAAATCCCAATCCCTACTTGATATTTCCTCATAATGTTATATATTCCCAAGGTAGAAATTTAAAAGAAATTATTCCAAACTATTCCTCTCATTAGATTGAAAAGAAATAATTCTCTAACTTTCATAGTAATTGTGACCCCTACAAGTGTGCCTGGAATAAAGCAGACCCTTAATAAATGCTTATTGATTCATTCATTGTATTGCTTGATTAATTGAATGGAGGCGTCCAAGCAGAGGCTAAATAACTATTTCTTGGGGATATTGTAGTAAGGGTTCCTGTTCCTGTTTGAATGAAATTAAAGTCCCACAGATTGTAGGTATCTTTCAGCTCTCTGATTCTGTTATCATGTTAGCACTGCCAAAAAAAAAAAAAATTCAAAAACAAAAACAAACCCTACTCCTTTTTAATGACATTCAATCTGAAATAAAATAGAAAGCACTGAACTTTGATTCTGTAGAGCCCAGATTAGAATCCTGTTAAGTATTAGTTGCATTATCATATATGAGACACTTAAGTTTCTTCAAGTCTCATTTTGTCCTAAAAATGGTGATAATGCTAATAATATTTATATAGGGTTGTTTATTATACTATAATGTCTATTGTCAAGACCTTATATGAGGTAAAGATGCACATATGTATCTTGTTTAAAATCTAAAGTGCAATAAAAATGTCATTTACTCATTATTTGAAGCCATTATGGAATCGCTCCTTTTAATGAAATGCTTTTTTGAAAATGAAGAGAACAAATTGAGTTGAGTAGGAGACAGATAAGTAGCACAGCTTTGAAAATACTATATTGAAGTTTATTATACATGTAAAAAGAATTTCAAAGAATAATAATTCAAATTCCAAGTTTCAAATAAAGTTCTTTTTTTTTCTATTTTATATATGAGCATATTCATCTTATTTGAAATTGGTTAAGTTCAGAGTTTAAAAATTATCTCTCTTTTTATTATAATAGGATATTTGACAGTATTCATCCACTCTTTGAATATCCAGAGTGCATATGTGAAGATGTTAGAAGATATTGCCTTTCTCTCTGGGGTTTCAAAGTCTCTTTTCTTCATGGTTTTATAGGAAGCTACTCTGTCATTCTGTCTGGTGTCAGAAAATCAACCCTTCTGGTGCTTATGAATAGTTGGAAGTTACCATTTATCTAGTACACATCTTCCTTTGCTGTGAGAACTGAGACTAATAAATAGACCAAATTCTTTGGCTACTTAGTTGAAAACAATTTCAAAGCCAAATATTGCCTTAAGCTACTCACATAGATTCCCACCCATGAATGGATGAGGATAGAAATGATCCCTTCAATATCATGGAAAAGAGAATGAAATCTGGCCTTTCCATTTCTGCTTGCCACTTATAAATTTCAAATGAATGTGCCCACTCATTTACCTATTTAGAAAGAAAGTATTCAAATTAGGATCCTTATTAGTGTAGTAAAAACAACAGTGAATTCTGCTGGTTGCTTTTTAAGTAAAAGTTAGATGGAAGGAGAATGCTTTGATTTTTTCCCCCCTCTTTCCTCTTAGCTTGAATAAAACAATGAGGTGTATAACTAGAACCCGGCTTCTGTAAAGATTTGGAGATGTTGGTTTTTTTAAAGAAACCCTGTTAACAACCTGGCAGGTTCCCATGAAGATCTTAAAGGAAGGATTAAAGTAAAAAACTTGGTCAGTGGGCATAGAGACCTTATGTTTTTGGAAAATGTGGAGAAAGAAAGGAAAATTGTACTTGTGACACACCACATGGAGTGAAACCAGCAGGACTTAGTAGGGAGGGATAATTCAGTGCATAAATAAAATGGAAATCACTTGCTATCCAGAAATCTCCTTTTCCAACTTTAAACTGCAGCCCGGGAATACAGAATGATATTTATAACACTAAAGGCAAAAATGAATTGGAAGGAAGTAATCCTTCCTCATAAAGAACAAGGGGAAAAATGACCCTTGAAAAGAATAGACCATCACACTCTTTAACTCATGATTTGTCTGAAACACATGTTCCTCTGAACAGCTAAAGTATCCTCTGGTATAGGCAAATCATGCTGTGCAGAAGAACTGCTTCTTTTTTTATTGATATTTTCTGCCCAACAATTAAGGTCCCATTGCTTAAAATGTTCCTCTTAGACAAGCACTTCAAAGAATGCAAAGGTTTGACTATTTGTTTCTTTTAGCCTCTAAGCCTCTCTTAACAGAGGTAAAAGCTGGCTTAGCTAAAGCCTTTTTTAATTTACTTCTCCTCCACCTTTTCTTTATTGTTGTTCCTGATATTGGCATTCTGACATTGTTTACACATGAATGATTTTCTCTCTCTCTCTCTCTCTCTCTATCTCTCTCTCTCTCTCTTTTTTGGCTTAATAATGAAGCTGCTACAATAATGATTTAAAATATGTACCTGGCTACATGACTTAAATATCCTGAGTAATTCTGGAAGTGAAGGCTTTGAAGGAACTATAATCAAGGGCTATTATTCTATTTTTATAATAGGCCCATTTTGCATCAAATAATCATCCCAGGAGGAATTAATATGAGCTTTTCAAGGACATTTTGGCATGCTGACTCAGGATTCTGATCTTATTGGCTTGTGTTGATAGTCTATTTGACCTATTGATGGACTCTTAAGAACATCCACTCAACTTTGGATTAAAATGAATAGCTGAGTCTGATCAATAGTAAGGGGTTTTACATTGCTAGCATTTGAAAGAAGAATATAAGGCTGCATTAATTCTTCTTGACAGGTTAATGTTAGCATTTTAATGGATGTTGAGGCTTTGACAGACTCATCATACGGAGGTGAGATGTATATCTCCTAAACTCTTAATTTTTTTTTCTCTTCCTTCCAGACAAAATTATGTTTTGTATCTAGGCATTTTAGCTATTTGCCACCAAAAACATTTAGTATAATTTTACCAATATTCCAAATATATAAAACTATGTTTAAAAATATAAGTATAGAAACAAGTCACTTTTTTCCTTTTCAAGCAAAAACAAAGCAAAACAAGGGTAAAGCTTCATTGCACAATTTTTTTTTGTTTTTTTTTTTTGTATAATTAACAGTTTATTTGTTAAGGAGATGATCTTATGACATTATGACAGACTATTACACTATCCATTATACCATCTAACTACAGTCTGGTAAAGTCTGCTGACACTTTGTCACAATGACATTTATAAATGAATAAAATAAAATATATAGGTTTGCAAAACATACCAATTCTATTGAGATAAAGTTATCAAAATATATATATATATATATATTTAATATTGATGCAACAGAAACAAATGTAACACCAGACTATGAAAGTAAACTTTTTTTTTAAGTCAAATATTTATATTTACTGGGAAAGCAAAATTCCAAAATTCTCACTGGGGTTGATAAGACCTAAATATTTTTCAAGGAAAATCCAAAGACAGAGAACCAATTCAAGATCATGCAAAATGATATATAGACACAATACACAGATTCTTCCAATTTATTACATCATTCCAATTTTAGTTTACAATCAATAAAAACACCTATTCTTTGTCTTTGACTTTTAACCATTGTTAACTAAAGACAATTTCCACTGAATTATCTTCTCTGGATTGTGAGTTTTTGAAGGTTGTTTGTTTTTATTTTTTAAGGAGGGACATTTATCAAGGTATGGACAAACAGGAGCTTTAGCAAAAAGCAAACAAAGACAGCAATTAACATTAAAATATTCTCCCTTCAACTTTTTTCACCATCAGTTCTAACTAGCATCTCTGCATAGTCAATAGATTGCCAAGGTTTACTAATTCATTTGTTATAAGCTGTTGTCTAATTTAATAAAACTTCCAGCCAGCTAAATTATTTTGCACAGTTCAAAAAAGTTTAACAGGATTAGATATTAATCAAAATTAACCTTTTCTTTTTCAAAATATTGAAAATAAAAGAATGAGCTTTTTTATTAAATCATGAAATATTTTTTTCTATGTCATAATTTTAATTTTAGAAATAGTATCACATTATTATTCTTGGCTGATATAAAGGAATTCAGATTGTAATGAGAGTATTAGTAGGAAACAAGCAGATATTCTCGTCTTAATAAAAAAGGGACCCCAACTCTTCCATCTCACAATTAACTGAAAGATTTAGAGAAGATAAGATTTCTCTATATTTATGACTTGTTGATTTAAAAAATGATTTATAGGATGAAATGTTTTCTTTTAAACTCTTGTAGACAAACATATTTCTCATATATGTAGAAAGTTTATTCAGGATTCCTGGGAAAATGTAATAGCAGAAATAACGCTATTCAATGACTGATTAAAAACAAACAAACAAAACATCAAATGAAGAACAAAATAGTCTGACATTTGCCAGACATTTCCTTTTTGTTTGTATTTTCCTATGTTTTATTTTTTATTATTTCCTAATATTTTTATTTATTTATTATGTCTCCTATTTATTTATTATTATTTTATTTCCTATTTTGCTTTCATTTCCCTATTTTGAAGGAGATCCATCATAGAACCCAAATTGAGAAGGAATTCTCTTTGTAAGGTGAGATACTTAAAATTTTCCTGGTTGAAGATGACATTTTATTATTAACAGTAAGCAGACATGATAGTGCTTTCTCTTAGAGATCAGTAATCACTCAAAGGAACTGAATCTAATTATTGTCATAAGAGAGAGGAAATAGATGAAGAATCTTCATTGCCATATTTTAACATAAAAAAGGAATCCTTAAAAATGATTCAAAGGTGAAGAATCATCACAATAGCAGAGGGAACAAACTACAAAATGGAACATATATAATCATAAATTTAGAGTTGAAATCAGAAAATTTAAGTCCAGAAATGTAAAAGTACTATCCTAAGGCAACACAAGTAAGAAATGAGGAAATTGGAACAAGAGCTCTTGACTCCAAATTTGCCACTTTTCCCATTGTAATACACATTTTCCATAAGGGAAGCAGGACCAGAAAGGAAAACAAAGCATTGATAAGATTAGTTTGGACCCGCAAAGTTTCTTTTCCTGTCATAGAATTATTTTGACCTATCAATTTGTTTTACCCCCTTAAGAATGTTGTGCTTGCTTCTTAAACTTTTTCTATTTACAACTCCTCCTTTTTTGCCCAAGAAACTTTTACGTGACCCTGACTATATAGGTATATAAACAGGTATACAAATCAAACTTTACTGCTAATAAATCATAATTTCTCAACCATCACATTCAGTTACTGTAATGTCTGGGCTAACTTTCTGGAGGATCTCTGGATGGGCATTGGTCTTAGCAGGAGAATCAGCACGAGGGTGATCAGGGATAGAGTCTGGGGTCTGGTGTCTGCGCTCAAGCTCCAGCACACATTCACTCATTGTCTCCAGTCCTCTCAGCCCTAAAAATACCTTAGTACAATTACATCACTACAGCACACTGAACATGAGTCAACTGTAGAACCATTACATCACCATATCACATGAAATACTAAGTAACTAGAGAACCATTATCAGTCACACTGAGTAAGCACCCTGCTGTAAGTATCTTTAGTTCAAGTATTCTTTTGTCAGAGTTTCCCAATATCTGTTGTCCTCTACAAGTTATGAGATTCCATGTGAGGGTGCAAACCACAGTTTAAGAAGCTGGGTTATAGGACACACCATTTTCTTCCTTTAGAGTACCTCCAATGAATTGAAAGCCTTCACTTAGAAGAATAATGCTGATGGAAAATCTCAACAACCTCAGGGTACAACTGTGATTCCAAATCCCCAAAGGAGTGTTGTAGAAGGCTTCTTGCAGCCTGGGTGAAGATAGAATTGACTAGATTACGTATTTCTTTTGCTTATACATGAAGCAAATTCTATGTCACCATTTTAATCTTAGAAATAGTATCACATTATTACTCTTGGCTGATACTGAGGAATTCAGATTGTAATGAGAGTATTAGTAGGAAACAAGCAGATATTCTCAAGTCTTAATAAAAAAGGGATTCCAACTCTTCCATCTCACAATTAACTGAAATATTTAGAGAAGATAAGATTTCGCTATACATATGACTTGTTGATTTTTAAAAAAATGATTTATAGGATGAATTTATATATGAGGACACAAAGACAAACAGGATTACATGATTTGTACACCTAATAAGTATCTGAGGCAAGATTTAAACTCAGGTCTGACTCCATATCCAGAGTTTTACCTACTCTGTCACTTGTCTGTCCCAGCACAGTTTGTGCTTTTGGCCTGTGACTGAAACAGTTTCATTATCTGTTAAATAAAAGCCTCAGAGGTCCTTACCAACTCAAAATTAAGATCCCATTAGTGGGACAGTTTTGAGTAGGTAATATTATCACTATAACTTTTTTTTTTTGGACAATAGGAAAAGTCAATTATTTGAAGTGTAACATCTGAAAAACTGTTCAACAGTTCACTTTATGTTTTCTATATACATATCTGAGTGAGAAATCTATATTGTGGAAAGAGGAATCTTTATGTGGAATATTAAGAATATTGGAGTGTATAGTGGAATATGATCTGGGAAATCATACAAATCAGTGTTCAGAAAACCGTAGAAATTATATATCTGGATAATCTGTTATGAAATTAAGTGGTTCTAGTACCAATGGGAAGAGAAACATTGATAAGTAAACAACATTTTTATCAAATTATCTACAATCTATGACATTATCTCTTTGAGATGAGAGCAAATATATAATGAATTCCAATATTTACAATATCACTTGTTAAAAATGGTTTACAAAAGGGTTGCAACAAGCCTTCTGGCTACCCTATAGAATTCTTGGTCTGAGCATGTACCTATAGAAACAGATATACTGGGGTAGCTAAGTGGTGCAGTGTATAGAGCACCAGCTCTGAAGTCAGGAGGACCTGAGTTCAAATCTGGTATCAGACACTTAATACTTCCTAGCTGTGTGACCCTGGGCAAGTCACTTAATCCCAGTTGCCTCAGGGGAAAAAAAAGAGAGAGACAGATATGCCTGTAGATAGTATGATACATTTATGATCACCAACTGTGTTTAACAGGCTTAAACAATTTTCTGCTATATTTTCATAGCATAGCCATGAAAGAACTACAGAGCTTCACTTGGAAAATGTACAGACATGTGTGAATTTATCAGGAACTATCAGAGAATGACCTTTTGGTATGGGAGTAATTCTATATTAGAAAGTGAAAAATTGCTACTGGACACAGGTATTTTGCACCTTTTATTGTTACATAATATTGAATAATAGCATGAGCGAATGCAAAGTTTATAGTCTGGAGAGTATGTTTATCTTCTGGTTATCTACATTTTATTTGTCACATCAATGAATCTATCTGCAGATTATAGTGTTCTGGAACATTAATGATATTGAAAATATATCAATTAAAATATAACACTTCAAAGATTTTATATTGGTCAAGTTCTTGTAAAGTATTCCAGGTAGTTGTAGTTGATTTGAAGCTCTATTTTCCCTCAAGATGATTCCTCCATCACTCAAAGGGGCATATGCTATAGGAGGTCCTTCTCTCATGATGTGAAGTGCCATTCTATGACAGCCAGTTTATAGATGAAGTATTCCTAGTCTAGGTGTGAGTGACAGCATCATAGTTCACAATGTAGTAGATCCTCATAGTGACATTATACGTACTGAAACCTTTTTGTAGATTTACATAGATGAGGATGAGGTTTGATATAAATTGTTTTTTAAATATCTTTGAATGGTGGTGACAGAGTCCAGCTCACTTGTGTCGCATCAAAACAGCCATAAATACACTGAAAAATAAAATAAAATAAAAGGATAATTATGACAAAGAAGTAAAAGAAAAAAAAAAGCTTTGAAAACTAAAAAATACATTAAAAGGAATAAGCATAAAAGAAGACCCCATACAATGAATGTATATCACAGAATTAAAAAAAAGAGAGAAATTCCATAGAAGAAACAAAAATTAGAGTTCTAGAAGAAAGAATGAAGCTATAGAAAGAACATCCAGAATAATTTAAGAATCAATAGAGATATGAAGAAAGATGTAGCATCCATAAGGATAGAATTAAATTTTTTGTATGAAAAATAAAAGATAAATGAGAACTATATACAACTTAATAAAGATGGTGAACAATTGCAATAAAATAGCACAGTCTCCGAGGGTCAGAATGGCTTAGGAAAAGCTCTAAATTTAGAGGGATAAAAGAACAAATAATAGTGAAATAAACAGAGCACAACTGTACAGCTGGAAGAAGATCTTAGATTGCTACCAACCAAAACAACAGATCTACATATCAAGGCTTGATCAAATATTCTGAGAATGAATAATTATCTTTGAAAAATATAAAATAACAGACTACTAAATATCACATTCCTGAGAAATTATACAAAAATATCTGTAAAAAGAAAATCAAAAGAATACAAAGGTCACTGAAACTCTAGGTTTTGTGAAAATGTATCTTCTCCTGCAGTATAATTAATTAATAAGCAATTGTAGAAAGACAAAATCATAAATACATCCTATATTATCTTAATACATTAAAAATTCTAAACAATGAAAAAAATGGTAACAATTTATAAAACTAAATAAAAACTTGGAAGCCACATCCTAAATAAGGAATGAGTCAAAAAAAATCCTAAAAATAACAAATAATTATAGAGAATATTAATGGTAATATGATATACCAGAATTTATGGTTTACAATTAAAACAGAAAATAAAAATTTAAATCCCTTCATATTTTATATCAAAAGAAGAGGAAACAGATTGTGTATATTATTGAATAAATAGCACTGAATATAAAACCTTGAAAATTAAAAACAGGATAAAAATGTGAAAATTCAAAAAGAGATTTCCAAAAAAAAAAAAAAAACAAAGCAATTACTCTTTTACATTTTCATATTATAAATGTCTTATTTGTTGTCCACTGATATTTGCAAATCAATTTTGCAATATTTTTTTCGGCGTTTGTGTTATTCTCTCTTTATTCCATGAACAATAATTTTTGTTTAGAATATACAATCAAATCTTACATTCATTTTAATATAAAATGGCTCTATAGAAGAATAGTCATAAATTGCTCTTATTTCCTGTTTCTACTTCTGGGTCTACATGAAAGAATGATCTTGAAACATCATTCTCCACATGCCAAGAAACAAAGTACTTTTGGAATTTGAGGTTTATGTGATGGCAGAGATGTTGATTTCTTTTTAATGATTAAATTATATCTTGTCTGAATGTTAAATTAACAGGAAATAACCAACAGACCAAAAATTGAATTTATAATGTGAAAACTTTTATAAACTTTTAAAAAATAACTTAAAGGACAGAACAGGATTTTTGAAATTCTTTAACTGTATCTTAAAGCCAAATTCCTATTATAGTTTACTTCATCAAAAAAATGTAAAGGAAATCTGAGGTTTTTCATGCCTTTAATTCAGAAATCAATCATAGAATGTAATATGTGTATATAGATAGATATGTGTGTGTGCATGCATGTGAATATATGTATGCATGCATATATGTAAATGTATATATACACACAAATGCATACATTTGTGCATTTGTGCATACACATATTCTAAAAATTATCTGAGCTATAAAATTCTTTATAACACATAGAATTAAACATTAAATAAAATCATACAACCATGGATACATCCCATGATTTCATTTTGATTCTTTATCCAATTACTCCAATAACATAAATATGTTAAAGTGGGACAAATTCATATCTTTGTAGCCTTTATTTCCTATTTGATTCCTCCACAGTCTGACAGATTTGGCAGAATAAGTTCATTCTTCCTTTCATATGCTAACAAAGTTTGAAGATTCCTTCAAATTCCAGAAACATTTATTAAGTACCCACAGAATATAGAACACTATCCAAGGTATTCTGGGAAATTAAAAAAAAAAAAAGATGCCATTTATTTTGCCCATGAATCAATTATTAACCTTAATCATTAAAAAAATAAATATAATATCAAATAAAATATAAATGCTCAAGATACCTACAAAAAATATTAAGTTTAAGAAGAATCAGCATGACATAATTGTTAAATCAACTTATAAGTAAGGAAGATCTATTGTTTTGACACATATTGGCTGCATCATGATGAATAAGTTCCATAAAATTTAAGTCACTCTAGGTGACTCTAAGAGTTATTAATTATAGCTAAATAATGGAATTGGAATAAATGACCTCTAATTTTCCTTCCAGCTCTTAATCTATTAGGGGAGAAACTGTTGTTCTATAATTGTAAAAACAGTTTTCATCATGATGAAATTACATGTCTGAATACGGAATATCCAAGGAAGCAAAAGTATTATCCAATTGAGTAGATCAAGGAAGATTTCACTAAGGTCTATAAACCTTCTCATTTGAACTTGATTATGAAGGATGTATGGAAGTTCAGCAAATAAAAGTGAAGATAGTAAGACAAGTATAGGATATGCCATGAATGGGTTGTGAATGAAAAACACCAACACTGAAAACAAAAATGTGTAAGGAATATGACAAGTAGTCCAGTTTGTACTATGTACTCACTTTATAAAACTTTTTTTGAATTAATGTAAATTTCTTTGGGAAATATTAAGTATGATTTAATGTCATATCCAAACACATGTACAAATGATGTGATTAGTGCCAGTGCAGAGAGTTGTGGAAATCCTCTCTGGTCACAGAAGCAGGTCCAATGTGAAAGAATTCATGATCCCAAAAAGTCTCACTGGCAAAAGGGAAGTTTATTGTTGGCTGAGAAAACAGCTGTGCTAAGAAGACAGACATCTTAGTGGGGAGGTCCTGTCAGAGAAATAGAGTTATCACTGAGAAGAGGGTATCTTCACAGTGGTCATGAATCCTGGTAGGTAGCTGTGCCAAAAGGAGAGGTCCCTTGGCAAAGCATAATTCCTATTTCTGCAAAGATTTAAGAATTCAAAATAGTCATTTTTATAAGAAGTCTGGGGGTAGGGCTTCCATTGAATGAGATTCCTTTGATGTTGTCACTGTCTCCAGGCCTAGATTTCCAGTTGAATGAGACCACTTAAGTTATATCAGGTCCAGATCTCCAGCTAAATGAGACCACTTAAGTTTGAGCTAAATAGGGTGTGGTCCTGTGCTAATTTTAATGAGACCACTTAACTGACCTGAAGGGTGGGTCTCTGTCAGAGGAGAGTGTAAACAGAGTTCAACCCAAAAGTCAGGGAAGACAGTTTCAGGGTTCACCTCCATCACAAATACAGGGGTCTCTTTATAATCCATGTGAAAAACATAGAATGTTGCTTTCTTTCCCCTTACCTTATGATTAAAGTAACAATAGACTTGTCATTGCTTGATGATTTCTTTCACAATGCAGTGTTAAAGTTTTACCTATTCTGACACTGGGGAAAACTGACTTCATTCTGCTTTGATCATTATAATTTATTTTAAAGATTCCAAGTATCTTTCTTTTATTCTGTAATTTTTTTCAGCCTTTTCCAGAAAGGCAATTAAATTCTAACTTGACCTGACATTCAAAGAGGATAACAAAGCAGAATTTACATAAGGAAGTAGGAGTATGTGTTTTCTAGCACTAGAACTAAGTAGTGAGTCAATTAGCATTTAAGTGCCTACTGTATGACAAGCATTATACAAGAAGAAGAAAAAAAAATTATCGATACTTGTTGCTTGGGCAGCTACTGCAGAAAAGGGAAATGTGTAAGGTAACTAGATTTTCATGTACTAACTATAGAAGCATAGAAATTCATCTGTGGACTTGTTTTTTCATTGAATGAAGCTTTCACAGGGATCTTTACATAGAGGATACTGAGAGGCATAATAATCAGTATCTCTGATTGAAATTTCATATAACATGCAGAAATATTTTTGGACCAGATGGCAATGATATCAAGCTTCTATAAAAGCATTGAATAATAGTTGAAAAATAGCCTCTTCTCCTTTCATAGGCCTGATAAGAGAATGATAGTATACAAGAGTATCTATTGGTATTGAATAAGAAATTAAGAAAAAAAGTTAAATTATTAATTCTAATACTATATAAATTATTTGGAAAAATAGGTAGAGTTCTGCCAAAGACCTTTTATGATGCAAATATTCTGATACCTAAACCAGAAAAAGTTAAAAGAAAGAGAGACAGACAGACAGACAGACAGACATAGAAAAAGAGAGAGAGAGAGAGAGAGAGACAGACAGACATACAGACAGACAGACAGACATAGAAAAAGAGAGAGAGAGAGAGAGAGAGAGAGACCAATTTCCCTAATCAGTGCAAAAATTTTGAACAAAAAATTAGCATGGCAATGTGTAACCAAAATTATACACTTTGACCAGGTGGGATTTATACCGGGAATGTAGGGTTAGATCAATATTAGGAAAATTATCAACATAATTGACCATATCAATAAGAAAATCAGCAAAATTCATATGATTATTTCAGTAGATTAATAAAAAGCCTTTCACAAAATAAAGCACACATTCCTCTTAAAAACACCAAAGAGCATAGGAATAAAGGGAGTGCTCCTTAAAGTGATAAAGGGTATTTATCTAATTCCATCAGCAAGCATGATATGTGATGGGAAAAAGGTTAGAAGCTGTCCCAGTAAGACCAGGGATGAATCAGGGATGTCCATTATTACCAATATTATTCAATGCAATCCTAGAAATTTTAAGTACAGCAATAAGAGAAGAAAAAGAAAGTAGAAGAATTATAATAGACAACAAGAAAATAAAACTATAATACTTTGCAGTTGTAATGGCAAAAATTATTTGCAATGATTAACAACTTTGGCAATGTTGCAGGTATAAGATAGACTCACTTAAATCATCGACATTTTTAAATGACCAAGAAAGCCCAGCAACAATAGACAGAAAAAGATATTCCATTTAATGTAACTATAAAAACACAAAATTCTGGGTGTCTACATGCCAAGACAAACCCAAGAAGTAAGTGAACATAATTACAGAACACTTTTCACACAAATAAAATCAGATCTGAAAAACTAGAAAAAAATAGCAATTGCTCATGGGCAGGCCAAAGTAATATAATAAAAACAAAATTCTGCTAAACTAATTTACTTATTCAATGCTATACCAATCAAGTAATAAAACAATTGTCTGACGGAGCTAGAAAAAATCCTAACAAAATTCATCTGGAAGAACAAAAAGTCAAGATATCAAGGGAATTAATGAAAAAAATGCAAAGGAAGATATCTAATTGTACCAGATCTTAAACTATATTATAAAGTGGTAATTAACAAAACTATCTTTCATTGGTCTAAAAAAAAATTAAGTGGTAAATCAGTGAAATAGGTAAGGTACACAAAACACAATAGTCAATGACTATTGTAATTTTTTGTTTAACCTGAAATCTTTAGCTTTTGAGATAAGAACTCACTATTTGACAAGAACTTCTGAGAAAACTGGAAAACAATAGGATACAAAATTGAGCATGGATCAAATTCTCATACTATGTATCAAGATAATGTACAAATGTATGCATAATTTAGACATAAAGAGTGTTAGATATTCAAATTAGAAGAGAAAAGCCATAGTCTATCTATCAGATGTATGGGGAGGGCAAGAAATTATGACTAAATGAGAGAGAGAGAGAGAGAGAGAGAGAGAGAGAGAGAGAGAACATTGCTAAAAGCAAAACAGTAATTTTGATTAGATTAGATTAAAGGATATGTAACACTGGAAGGAAAGCAGAAATTTTGGAAACAATCTTTACAGCAACTATCTTTGATAAAGGTCAAATTTCTCAAATATATAGAGAAATGAGTTAAATTTATAAGAATACATACAAGCCATTTCCAAATTGATAAATGTTCAAAGGATATGAACAGGCAGCAGCTTTCAGATGAAGAAATCAGCATTATTTATAGTCATATGAAGAAAAATTCTAAAACACTTTTGATTAGAGAAATACATATTAAAACAACTCTGAGATACCACTTTGCACCTATCTTACTGGCTAGTATGACAAAAAAATGAAAGTAATAAATGTTGGAGAAAATGTGAGAAAATTGGCACACTAATGCATTGTTGATAGAGTTGTGAAGTAATCCAACCATCTGGAGACCATTTTGAAACTATGTCCAAAGGACTATCAAGCAATACCTTTGACCCAGCAATACTGTTACCCAATACCAATACCCACTGACATTCCCCATGAAGCTGAGAGCAAGAGCAATGTTACCAAGGAAACCAAAGCTTATAAACCAATATTGTAAGACATGATGTTGCACATTTCCTGACCAATCAGACCTGCAAGAATATATTCACATTGGAAGGAAAAGTGTTGATACAAATCTTGAAAT
The DNA here is from genome assembly GCF_016432865.1 of Antechinus flavipes. Classification (NCBI taxonomy): domain Eukaryota; kingdom Metazoa; phylum Chordata; class Mammalia; order Dasyuromorphia; family Dasyuridae; genus Antechinus; species Antechinus flavipes. The sequence continues at coordinate 214,969,958 of NC_067400.1, read as the reverse complement.
CAAGTGACCTGAAGCCGAGACCTGATTCTCAAAGGGTAGAAGGTGCTCAATGCTCAGGTGGAGAAGTTCCACAAAAGAGGGAAGATGAAACCACAGTTGAAAGGCCTTATTCTGAATAAAGGGGGAGCCACAGATAAGCAAGGAAGGAATTCAGGAGGTTGAGCCCAAATCTGCAAGATTCTGGGGTTTTTAGCATCTTTTAAAGGTATTTCTTCATGGATATCTTTTGAATAAATTGATTGAGGTTCCCCTCAGTTTTTGAATTTTTAACTTTTAATGGTGTCTGAAGTTCAAGGTAGAAGAAAGAAAGATGTCATGTCACTCCTTTATTCCATCTGATCCTTCCCTGGAGAAGAATGGCTGCATCTCTTTGCTGATCACATTTATGATGAGCTCTGAGGAAACTAAGAGAAAATAAATGAGAGCCATTCTGGAACTGATAGACTTTGATAGGAGTACTTTAAGATTTTGAAATTCATGTGATAATTTTGGTAAGAGGTTGGTGTTTGCATCACTTGAATTCACAATGTCTGCATTCCCTTTTTATACAAGGGATGGAAAGTGTGAACTTTTCAGCCCTCTGTTAATGCATTTTTTTCTGAATAAATTCATCTCTTTGAAAAAATAATAAACAGGAAGATTTCAGAAAAACCTGGAAAGATGTATAAAATGATGGAAAGTTGTTGGAATCCTTACTAATTGCTAACTAATTAGAGTTGATCTAATCTTACAAGAAGATGTTTTGGGCAGAACCTGAAACAAGGTACTAAGTAGAACTAATTAATACAAGGCTTGTGTTCACACCTTTACTCATTGGAGTTCAATGAATTCACACCTCCCTTGAAGCTCTTTGGGTCAGAGAGCACTATGGGAGAAAACCCACAATCCCTCTCTTGAGCATAAATAGAGCTTCAATGGGCCAGTCGAGGAAGTTCTTCAGAGGAAGAAGCTACAAGTCGAGATTTTGCCGGAATGACATGAAGAGTAGAGCTGTCTGGAGGCTGAAGAAAGCAGAGGCAGAGGCTGAAGGACCAAACCTTTGGATTTAAAGACATTCGGAGAGAGCTCTTGGAACCAAGCAGAGAGATAGGCCTCTAAGCTAACCGGGCTATATTGGAGATAATAAAAGATCTGAACTTTTATCACCTGGCTGCTTTTTGAGAAGAAAAAGATCACCACATTTTGGCGCCCGAACAGGGACCGATTCAGATCCATCTGAACTAGATCACAACAGAAAGTGAAATGAGCAGAAGCAGAAAACCATTGCACACAGTAAAATTAACATTGTGTGATGATCAGCTATGAATGACTCATCTCTTTTCAGTAGCACAATGATACAAGACAAGTATAAAGGTCTCATAAAGAAAAATGTTATCTACATTTTTTTAAATGTGGATAACACATAAAGATAAAGAACGGGACTTCCGGTTAAGATGGCGGAGAGGAGGCTCACAGTTGCATAAGCTCCGCGCTTTCTCTCACTATCCACTTCATTACAAGCCTCTGAATCAATGCTTGACTGAAAAAAACCCACAAATAGTTACCAAGAGAAGCCATCCTTGAGATCCGCCAAGAAAGGTCTGTCTTTACTGGAGGGCTGGGGCGGTTTTAGATCGGGCGCAGGCTGAGGGCAGCGGCAGTGAGAGCACGGGAGCAGAGCTGAGAGGGGTGGGGAGTGATCGTAGCCGTCTCTGCGGGGAGAGCTTCGCTACAGGTTTGGAACCTGCAGCAAGTCAGCAGCCCAGCAGAGAAGCTAAAAACACCGGGGCTGAAGAACACAACCGCAAACAGCTGGACTCTCTCAGGACCTGGCCCCCCCCCTTCCCCCCCCTCAGTGACTCAGCACGCTTTGGGATCTCAGAGCGCAGGCGCAGCACAGTCCTGCTAGTGCCTCACTGCTGCCACCTGCAGTCTGTAGAGGAAGCTCGATAACACACCCAGCCCCCCCCCCCCAAAGAAAGACTCCAGTTTTTTCTGTTTTTCTTTGGTAGTTTATCTCTGATTAATAGACAGAATGAGCAAGAAGCTGAAGAGGACTTTAACCCTTGACAGCTTCTATACAGATAGAGAGCAGACTCTAAATCCTGAGGAGACTAAAAACAGGCAGTCCCCAGGTGATTCCCCAAAGGAGGAAATCATCTGTTCCTCAGCACAGATGAACCTCATAGAAGTGATTAAAAAGGCTCTCACAAGGGAGCTAGAAGAAAAATGGGAAAAGAGCCTGGAGAAGTCAGTTAAAGAGAGAGTGGATAAAGAAGTAAAATCCTTGAAAAATAGGATTAGTGAACTGGAAACAGAAAACAGCTCTCTAAAAAACAAAATTGGCGAAATGGAAAAAAATTCCACAGAACAAAAGAACTCAATTGGACAATTAGAGAAAGATTTTAAAAAGTGAGTGAAGAGAATACTTCACTGAAAATCAGAATTGAACAAGTGGAATTAAATGACTCGAGGAGACAAGAAGAATCAGTCAAGCAAATCCAAAAAATCAAACAATGGAGAAAAATGTGAAATACCTTCTGGGGAAGACAACAGACCTGGAAAACAGATCCAGGAGAGACAATCTGAGAATCATTGGACTCCCAGAAAAACATGATGAAAAAAAGAGCCTGGACACTGTCTTCCAGGAAATCATCAAAGAGAACTGCCCAGAAGTCATAGGAACAGAGGAAAAAATAAACATTGAAAGGATTCATCGATCACCCACTGAAAGGGATCCTAAAATCAAAACACCAAGGAATATAGTGGCCAAATGCCAGAACCCTCAGGTGAAAGAAAAAATATTGCAAGCGGCTAGAAAAACCCAATTCAAGTATCAAGGAGCCACAATAAGGATCACCCAGGATCTGGCAGCATCCACATTAAAAGATCGAAGGGCTGGAATATGATATTCCGAAAGGCTAAGGAACTTGGTATGCAACCAAAAATAACTTACCCAGCGAGAATGAGCATCTTTTTCCAGGGAAGAAGATGGACATTCAACGAAGTAAGCGAATTTCATCTATTTCTGATGAAAAAACCAGAACTTAACAAAAAGTTTGATCTACAAATATAGAACTCAAGAGAAATCTAAAAAGGTAAAGATTAATCTTGGGAACTATATTTTGACTATATAGATGTATAAAGAATACATGTATACCTTGTTCTAGAAATTGATGTGGAAAGGACATTGTACCAGAAAAAGGGTAAAGTGGGGGTAGTACATCTCATGAAGAGGCATAGGAAACCTATTATATCTGAGAGAAAGAATGGAGGGGGATGAATATAGTGGGTATCTTACTGCCTTCAGAATTGGCTTTAAGTGAAAAATCTTAAGACATATTCAATCTATGGTGAAACTTCTCCCATCTCATTGAAAAGTGAGAAGGGAAAAGTGGAAAGGGAAGGAATAAGCTAAGCGGAAGGGAATACGGGAACTGGGAGGGAAAGGGGTAAGATAGGGGGAGGAACTCTAAGGCGGGGGGAGGGACACTAAAAAGGGAGGGCTGTGAGAAGCAAGGGGTGCTCACAAGCTTAATACTTGGAAGGGGGGGAAAGGGGAAAGAAGGGAGGAAAGCATAAACCGGGGTTAACAAGATGGCAAGTAATACAGAATTGGTCATTCTAACCATAAACGTGAACGGGGTAAACTCCCCCATAAAGAGGAAGCGGTTAGCAGAATGGATTAAAAGCCAGAATCCTACAATATGTTGTTTACAGGAAACACACCTGAAGCGGGGAGATACATGCAGGTTAAAGGTAAAAGGTTGGAGCAAAATCTACTATGCTTCAGGTGAAGTCAAAAAAGCAGGGGTAGCCATCCTGATCTCAGATCAAGCTAAAGCAAAAATTGACCTAATTAAAAGAGATAAGGAAGGACACTATATCTTGCTAAAGGGTAGCATGGATAATGAAGCACTATCTATATTAAACATATATGCACCAAGTGGGGTAGCATCTAAATTCTTAAAAGAGAAACTAAGAGAGCTGCAAGAAGAAATAGACAGTAAAACTATAATAGTGGGAGATCTTAACCTTGCACTCTCAGAATTAGATAAATCAAACCACAAAATAAATAAGAAAGAAGTCAAAGAGGTAAACAGAATACTAGAAAAGCTAGATATGATAGATCTCTGGAGAAAATGTAATGGAGACAGAAAGGAATACACTTTCTTTTCAGCAGTTCATGGAACCTATACAAAAATTGACCATATATTAGGACATAAAAACCTCAAACTCAAATGTAGTAAGGCAGAAATAGTAAATGCATCCTTTTCAGACCACGATGCAATGAAAATTACATTCAACAAAAAAGCAGGGGGAAGTAGACCAAAAAATAATTGGAAACTAAATAATCTCATACTAAAGAATGATTGGGTAAAACAGCAAATCATAGACATAATTAATAACTTCACCCAAGAAAACGATAATAATGAGACATCATACCAAAATGTATGGGATGCAGCCAAAGCGGTAATAAGGGGAAATTTCATATCTCTAGAGGCCTATTTGTATAAAATAGAGAAAGAGAAGGTCAATGAATTGGGTTTGCAATTAAAAATGCTAGAAAAGGAACAAATTAAAAACCCCCAGTCAAACACTAAACTTGAAATTCTAAAAGTAAAAGGTGAGATCAATAAAATTGAAAGTAAAAAAACTATTGAATTGATTAATAAAACTAAGAGTTGGTTCTATGAAAAAACCAACAAAATAGACAAACCCTTAGTAAATCTGATTAAAAAAAGGAAAGAGGAAAATCAAATTGTTAGTCTTAAAAATGAAAAGGGAGAACTCACCACTAACGAAGAGGAAATTAGAGCAATAATTAGGAGTTACTTTGCCCAACTTTATGCCAATAAATTCGACAACTTAAATGAAATAGAAAAATACCTCCAAAAATACAGCTTGCCCAAACTAACAGAGGAAGAAGTAAATATCCTAAACAGTCCCATCTCAGAAAAAGAAATAGAACAAACTATCAATCAACTCCCTAAGAAAAAATCCCCAGGACCAGATGGATTTACATGTGAATTCTACCAAACATTTAAAGAACAATTAACTCCAATGTTATATAAACTATTTGAAAAAATAGGGATTGAAGGAGTCCTACCAAACTCCTTTTATGACACAGATATGGTACTGATACCTAAACCAGGTAGGCTGAAAACAGAGAAAGAAAATTATAGACCAATCTCCCTAATGAATATTGATGCTAAAATCTTAAATAAAATATTAGCAAAAAGATTACAGAAAATTGTCACCAGGATAATACACTATGACCAAGTAGGATTTATACCAGGAATGCAGGGCTGGTTCAATATTAGGAAAACTATTAACATAATTGACTATATCAATAACCAAACAAACAAAAACCACATGATCATCTCAATAGATGCAGAAAAAGCATTTGATAAAATCCAACATCCATTCCTAATAAAAACACTTGAGAGCATAGGAATAAATGGACTTTTCCTTAAAATAGTCAGGAGCATATATTTAAAACCATCAGTAAGCATCATATGCAATGGGGAAAAACTGGAACCTTTCCCAGTAAGATCTGGAGTGAAGCAAGGTTGCCCACTATCACCATTATTATTTAATATCGTATTAGAAACACTAGCCTCGGCAATAAGAGTCGAGAAAGATATAAAAGGAATTAGAGTAGGCAATGAGGAAACCAAACTATCACTCTTTGCAGATGATATGATGGTATACCTAGAGAACCCCAGAGATTCTACCAAAAAGCTATTGGAAATAATTCATAATTTTAGCAAAGTAGCTGGCTACAAAATAAATCCCCATAAATCCTCAGCATTTTTATACATCACCAACAAAACCCAACAGCAAGAGATACAAAGAGAAATTCCATTCAGAATAACTGTTGATACCATAAAATATTTGGGAATCTATCTACCAAAGGAAAGTCAGGAATTATATGAGCAAAATTATAAAAAAGTCTCCACACAAATAAAGTCAGACTTAAATAATTGGAAAAATATTAAGTGCTCTTGGATCGGCCGAGCGAACATAATAAAGATGACAATACTCCCTAAACTAATCTATTTATTTAGTGCTATACCAATCAGACTTCCAAGAAAATATTTTATTGATCTAGAAAAAATAACAACAAAATTCATATGGAACAATAAAAAGTCGAGAATCTCAAGGGAATTAATGAAAAAAAAATCAAATGAAGGTGGCCTAGCTGTACCTGATCTAAAATTATATTATAAAGCAGCAGTCACCAAAACCATTTGGTATTGGCTAAGAAATAGATTAGTGGATCAGTGGAAAAGGCTAGGCTCACAAGACAGAATAGTCAACTATAGCAATCTAGTGTTTGACAAACCCAAAGCCCCTAACTTCTGGGAAAAGAATTCAATATTTGATAAAAACTGCTGGGATAATTGGAAATTAGTATGGCAGAAATTAGGCATGGACCCACACTTAACACCATATACCAAGATAAGATCAAAATGGGTCTATGACCTAGGCATAAAGAACGAGACTATAAATAAATTAGAGGAACATAGAATAGTTTATCTCTCAGACTTGTGGAGGAGAAAGAAATTTGTGACCAAAGATGAACTAGAGACCATTACTGATCACAGAATAGAAAATTTCGATTACATCAAATTAAAAAGCCTTTGTACAAATAAAACTAATGCAAACAAGATTAGAAGGGAAGCAACAAACTGGGAAAACATTTTCACAGTTAAAGGTTCTGATAAAGGCCTCATTTCCAAAATATATAGAGAACTGACTCAAATTTATAAGAAATCAAGCCATTCTCCAATTGATAAATGGTCAAAGGATATGAACAGACAATTTTCAGAGGATGAGATTGAAACTATTACCACTCATATGAAAGAGTGTTCCAAATCATTATTGATCAGAGAAATGCAAATTAAGACAACTCTGAGATACCACTACACACCTGTCAGATTGGCTAAGATGACAGGAAAAAATAATGATGAATGTTGGAGGGGATGCGGGAAAACTGGGACACTAATGCATTGTTGGTGGAGTTGTGAACGAATCCAACCATTCTGGAGAGCAATCTGGAATTATGCCCAAAAAATTATCAAAATGTGCATATCCTTTGATCCAGCAGTGTTTCTATTGGGCTTATATCCCAAAGAAATACTAAAGAAGGGAAAGGGACCTGTATGTGCCAAAATGTTTGTAGCAGCCCTGTTTGTAGTGGCTAGAAACTGGAAAATGAATGGATGCCCATCAATTGGAGAATGGCTGGGTAAATTGTGGTATATGAATGTTATGGAATATTATTGTTCTGTAAGAAATGACCAGCAGGATGAATACAGAGAGGCTTGGAGAGACCTACATGAACTGATGCTAAGTGAAATGAGCAGAACCAGGAGATCATTATACACTTCGACAACGATATTGTATGAGGACATATTTTGATGGAAGTGGATTTCTTTGACAAAGAGACCTGAGTTTCAATTGATAAATGACGGACAAAAGCAGCTACACCCAAAGAAAGAACACTGGGAAACGAATGTGAACTATCTGCATTTTTGTTTCTCTTCCCGGATTATTTATACCTTCTGAATCCAATTCTCCCTACGCAACAAGAGAACTGTTCGGTTCTGCAAACATATATTGTATCTAGGATATACTGCAACATATCCAACATATAAAGGACTGCTTGCCATCTAGGGGAGGGGGTGGAGGGAGGGAGGGGAAAAAAAATTGGAACAGAAATGAGTGTAAATATAATGTAATTATTAAATAAAAAAATTTATTAAAAAAAAAATTAAAAAAAAAAAAAAAAAAAAAAAAAAAAAAAGATAAAGAACTGATGGGCTCTGAATGTAGATTAATGCATAGTTTTTCATTTCCTTTATTCTTTCTCATTTTCTTTTCCATTTGATCTATTTCTTCTTTTACAATGGTGATTAATATGGAAATATGTTTTACATGATAGCACATGGTTAAACTATATCAAACTTTCCACCATTATCAGAAAAGCAGAGGGAAGACAGGAAAAAAGAAAAAAATCAGGATTCAAAATCTTGTAAAAATGATTGTTAAATTTTTTCTTGACATGTTACTGAGAAAAAATAAAATAAAATACTATTAAAAATAAAAGCTTTCTCAACTCATACATGAATACTTAGAGACAAGAGCCAACCAGGGGTGTTGGGGGAGGGGAAGCACTAGATTTGAAGTCAGGAAGATGTGTTCAAATCTGTTCTCAGATATTTGCTGTGTGATGCTATGTCACAACATCATTTAACCTTGGTCTCTTCCCATCTGTAAAATAAGGAAAATAAATACATCTATTTCTCAGTTATTGTGAAGGTTAAATGAGATTATATTAACATATATTCAATATTGCACACAGCTTAAAGTGCTAGTTATAAAAAAAAAAGTTCTCTCTATGTTTTTTGTGATTCAGTATCCAAGGGTAATAGGTGATCAACTATATTTCATGCTTCTTTGGGAAAAATCCATGAATGCAGTAAGATTACATGGAAACTGTTATTTTCTTTTTAGAAAATTTGTTTTTGTGCATCTTAAAATTCTGACCTTGAAAATAAATCTATTTGAAGCTTCTATATTTGAAGAGCATCATTATATATCTGACTTGGATTCTTAATGTTATTCAAACTGAAAGAAAGATAATAGGCTACAAAATAAAATTTCTGAAAATAATTTACCAATTTACATACATGCTAATATGAAGATACACAAGCAAACACTAAGATATGGCTGCTATTTTGAATAAATTATTAATCAAATGCACAGAGGTATTCTTAAATTGAGATTTTTATCAAGCTATCGTACTAAAAAAAAAAAAAAACTAGAAATATAGCTGAAGCACCAGCAAGTTGCCTGCTATATTATAATGAAAGAAGATGCTACTTTTCTATTTGAATACTTAGTCCAAATTAATAATTTTATTAATTTTATTTTTAAGTACTTTGAAATCTAGAAAGTGCTTTCCTCATAATAACCTTTAGAGGTCATTAATGCAAGTACAATTCCCATTTTATAAATGAGGAAACATTTGGTGACATTAAGAAACCTGTCTATGATCACATATCATGTAAATATCAAAGCCAAGATTTAAATCCAAATTTCCGTTCTTTTAAAGTCTATCATTTTTTGCTTCAGAGAAATAAATAGCTATATGTACAATATTCCTGTATTCAGAAGTTCTGTTTTCTAGTTTTTGTCAAGAATTGAAAAGAATAAATGGAACTTTCAGTACTTTAAACATACTATAATTTTTTTTTAATTTTAATTTTATTTTATTTAATAATAACTTTGTATTGACAGAATCCATGCCAGGGTAATTTTTTACAACATTATCCCTTGCACTCGCTTATGTTTCGAGTTTTCCCCTCCCTCCTTCTACCCCCCCCTCCCCCAAGATGGCAAGCAGTCCTATATATGTTAAATATGTTGCAGTATATCCTAGATACAATACATATTTGCAGAACCGAATAGTTCTCCTGTTGCACAGGGAGAATTGGATTCAGAAGGTAAAAATAACTCAGGAAGAAAATCAAAAATGCAAATAGTTCACATTCATTTCCCAGTGTTCTTTCTTTGGGTGTAGCTGCTTCTGTCCATCATTTATCAATTGAAACTCAGTTAGGTCTCTTTGTCATAGAAATCAACTTCCATCAGAATACATCCTCATACAATATCATTGTCGAAGTCATACTATAATTTTTAAGAAATAATCTGGACTAGTGTTTTCTAAAGTTGGGGCTGGTGTCCTTTTCAGGGTCATGCCTTATTTCAGATAAACAGAGAATTGACTTCAGTGGGTTTGGAGTAAACCATTTGAAGGCTGGAAAAATAGAACCCATACTATCCTTGCATTACAGATAGCATTACATTCCTCCTCTTTGCCCCAAGCTACCAACCTTCTAAACTTCCCTATTGCTGTCGAGATCATTCAGGCTATTACAATCTTGGTGTAATCATTCCCTCCTCATTTCCCTCGTCCATATGCTCAGTTAGTTCCTAAATAGTTCTACTTTCACATTTCTCACGTTCATCTGTTTCTTTTCACTCATACAACCACAATCCTATTTCAGTCTTCAACCTCTCACCTGAACTATTTCAGAAATGTCTTAATTAGTCTCCCTGTCTCAAGACTCTCTTCTCCAATCCCAATCTCTTCTTCATACAGCTATTAAGAGTTTTGTTTTGTTTTGAGGGGTGTGTGTGTGTGTGTGTGTGTGTGTGTGTGTGTGTGTTTTGAGTACAGTTCTGAGCATGTCATTCTTCAACTTCATTAATTCCAGTGATTCCTTACCTGATCTTGAAGAATGGGTGATTTTGTTATTTTCTTTTTAGAAAATTTGTCCATGCATCTAATTTATAAATAAAATATAGAAATAAGCAAATATGTAATGTAGGTTTTGCCAAGCACTTTTTATATGCTAACCTTGAGAAAAAGGGACTTCCCTTTGCCATTTTTGATTCCTAAGATTGGCACAATTAATATTGGACTGACTGACATTGATTTTTACCACAAATATATGAGCTAGGTGCTATTATTGTACCCATTTTACAGTAGAGGCAATTAGTGCCAAGAAAAATTTAAATAACCTGCCACTGACAAAGTTCATAAGAGGCTGAAGCAGGATTTAAACACAGATTTTCTTAATTTCAAATCCAACACTATCTGCTGTTTCTTCTAGTTGCTTAATCATTGCCTTAGAGCTGGAAAGTCCTTTATAAATTATCTAATTCTATCCTTTTATTTTTAGTAAGAAACTGAGTCTCAGAGAAGTTAAATGACTTTTTAAAAATTGCAAAGTAAATGGAATTTAAAGCTGAAGTCTTGACTCAAAATTCTTAACAGGTGAGCCAACAACTTCCCGCAGCAATCCATTCTACTTTTGAATGTCTCTGCTTGTTTGGATTTTTTCCTCTTAAATCAACTCTAAATTTGCCTCTCAATAACCTCCACCTATTCTTCCTACTTAAAATACAGTAATTATTTCCTCAGAACTAACTGATTGACAGTAGAGTGATGAAAGTTAATTCAATACTTCAAGGTTCCATGATTGCCTCAGTGTGAGCATGCCTGTCATTCATGCAAATTGAAAACACAAGGCATTATTAGATATGATATTTATCAAGGCTAGTTTATAGACTATAAGACATCCTATGAAAGAATATATTTTCATATTTTCCATTTTTGTAGGATCTTCCTAAGCATGTTGAAGAATAGCACATCCTTACCTTCTAATTGCTTACCTTTTTTGAGGGGAAGTGAGGAGAGAAAGAGGAACAGAGGGACAGAGACACAGAGAGAAAAAGAGAGAGAGAGAGAGAGAGAGAGAGAGAGAGCGAGAGAGAGAGAGAGAGAGAGAGAGAGAGAGAGAGAGAGAGAGAGAGAGAGAGAGAAGTGATAGATATAATCACAAAAAATTGCACCATATTACATTATACATTGCTAATTCAAACATACATGTACATATATGTAGAACTATATGTAGGTATAGAATATAGATACATTTCAATATTATATAAGTTTTTATAATCAAATATAAGTTAATTCAGAAGAGGGATTTTTTTTTTTTTTATCCACAGTACCTAGAATGGTGCTTATTTCGTTGGTTGATAATAGTTGATTGGTTAATATTGGTTGATAAGTTGATTTATTGATATATCTGAGTTACTATTGTAAAAGAAAAAAAAAATCATCGCTTAGGGATAAGTTTTCTGATAGTGAACCTCTATGAAATTAGGTGGTCTAGTTATTAGATAATAGATATACTGTAGTAAGGGTAGGATGTTAGTGTAATTAATTCAATTGATCAACCCACAACACTCAGTCAATGTGATCTATAGTAATGGATGCTATGGTTGCTGACAGGAATTTAATTCAGCTGAGCAAAAAAGCAGATTGGAAGCAAGCAATTAAGTAGGAAATCAGAAAGGCAATTTAACCCAACTGGTTTATACTCCATGTAATCCTGTTGTAGCACTGACTCCATATCTCCCCAGGTTCTCTCCCTCCCTGAGCAGGACTTAGTTTACTCATGTCATCTGTGTCAACTTTAGCTGGTCAGGGCAGTTCCCCATAGAAGAGGGATATAGGAAATGCATATGTACATGCACACATGTGCATAAATATATATGTATGTATATTTGGTGTGGTTTAGATAAACCTATATAAAAACACATATAATACATACACATAAACATGTATGTGTGTGTGTGTATTTGTCTTCAGTCTACAGAGACCTCTAGAGCCATAGACTTTGTGTTTTTTTTTTAAATTTCCTTTTTATTCTCCCTTCTTTCTTTTTCCTCCCTCTTTCTTTTTCCTCCCTCTCTTTCTTTTTCCTCCCTCCCTCCCTCTCTCCCTACTTCTTTCCCTGCCTCTCTCCCTACTTCTTTCCCTGCCTCTCTCCCTAGCTCTCTCCCTCTCTCTCTTTCTCCCTCTTTCCCTTTCTCTCTTCCTTCTCTCTTTCTTCCTTTCTTCCTTTCCTTTCCTTTTATTTATTTATTTATTTTTTTAGTCTCAGAACTATTCATCAAAGTGCTTAGTTGAGTGTGGCTTTTGTGTTGAATTGTTTCTTCTACTACTAATCTAAACTAATACATACAGTGTTTCATTAATACCTTCTCATACCAATAGTAAAAGGAAACTTTCCAGCAATTGGTTGGTATAGCCTCGATAAGATCTGTAAAGTGATTATTGAAACTTAAAGTACTCTTTAAATGATAGTGATAATGATGATATCAATGATGATGATGTTAATATCACATTCATACACTTACATTATAATACACTTACATTCTGTACTTCTTAAAAAGAGACACAAGCTGGATAGAAAAAAAGTCAGATAATCAAAGAAACATTTTGAGACCCTTCACTTGTTGGTGAAAAATGCTGAATATGTCCCAAACTAGAAGGATACATCCTGTTAAGGACGTCACCATAAGGATATTCATTTCATTGTGGTGATTGGCTATTAAGGGACAGGTTAATTCCCCAAGAGCCTCCACAGCTGTGGATCATAACATCTGAAGGCGTTGCAGGGCAGCCTTTGCTGACACAGGTGTTGTGGACTGGGAATGAGATAAATTGGAGGCAGAGGGAAGAAAAGAGGGGCCAGACAACACAACAGCCTCTCAATCAGAGAGGTCAGAGAACAGCAATTGCCTCTCAGCCTCCTTATATCATCCTCATCACAAGAGGAGATCCATTCTGGGTTGGATCTCCCAGCAGCCACTATCAGGTGGCTCCCATGTATTTCAGCAGCTCTTCTGGGTATTCCAACAATTTGCACTCTTTATAAAAAGGACTAGGACAGCTAAATCAGAATTGCACATTTAGATTTGCAAAGACTCAATATCAAGTATGCATCATGCCAAGATTTCACAAATCAAAGGACTGATATGTGTCACCAATTAAGAAACCAGAAGAATATTTTTTTTTTGACATTTCTACACTAAAGAAATTATTTCTTCATTTACCTCAGGCCTTGAATTGTTAGGGCTTCTTTGTTTTTTCAAAATATTTTAGATCATCCTCACAAGCAATAAATGATGATTAATTTCATTTTAGGTTCAGTAAGAAAAAAAATGGCAAAAACATGGTTCAAGAGAGAGTTTTGATGTTTATTTTCTTTTTACTTGAAATCCTACTGACTTTCCCCAGGTAGATGATCTATAAGTATTTGAAGTGAACATGCATGTGGGATGCTCTTATTTCATATTCACACTAGAAACATGACTGCTTTGACCTTTTAAAACAATGTCTAATTAATAGGAATTTTGTATTTCACTGTGATTTATTAAATAAAGTGGTACACTATGTGTTGGAATCCTTACAAAGTGTTAACTCATTAGAGCTGATAAAGATAATAATTATCTAATTTAGCGTGGTACTTAGCAAATCCTCCAGCTCACTAATGTATTTAAGTACTCATTGGAGTTCACACTTTTGGGAGGTTCACAAGTTAGTATTCAGTATGAGATTCACAAGTCAGAAATCCATAATCCCACTCTCAGATCCCACAATCCCACTCTCAGAGGAGGAGTCAATCTTTTACACCGAGCATAAATAGAGCTTCAGTGAATCAGTCACAGTCAGTTCAGAAAGAAGCCCTCTCTCGGAGGCAAGACAGATTCATTCCAACTTTCACCTTGGTGCTGGCTGGAGACATTTGGAAGAAGGGAAGCCGAAGCTGGCAGAGGCAAAAGATTAGAGACTAGAGCTCTTGAAACCAAGCAGAGAGATAGGTCATCAAGAAAAAAGAAGAGAACACCACAACTATGTACCATGTCATCTTATATTAAACAATACACAATTCACTGGAAATTGTAGTAAATAAACTAGCAAATCTAAGTTAGCAAGCAAATAAATAATCAAACAGGATTCTACTTTTCATTAATCACACAATGCTTTGCCTATGTTAATGGCCTCACAAAGTAATAAAGAAAAATAAAGCAAAAAGATAATTTTTTTTAGTTCCAAAGAGCTCTTTTTTTTTTTTTCCCAATAGGCAAGGGTTGTCTTTATTTCTTGGCCCTATTTTCTGGTGGATATACAGAGCTGTCACCTCTTTTTAAGAGAACTGAATGGAAAGTGGTAACTAAGTGAAGTGTAGGGGAAAAATCATAAAATGTACAAATATACATTTATTGCTTCAACATTATGGACAATGTTGCTATAAATGTAATAATCTCTACATTCTTTGAAATATTCTCAGACAGATCATTTACAGTGGCTCTTGAACATCTGAGTTTAATAGATCTATCTTTGCTTAGAACTTTTGAAAGAATGAACCAAAAAGATAGGCAAAGATTAAAGCTGCACCTGAAAGATAACTTTTCACTGTGAAAGTCTCTTTTTTTCTTAGAGACTAATTTACCTAGTGTTTGGGTTTTTCAGATTTCTGACTCTTATTCTCTCTTCTGTCCTCTATTCATTAACAACTGCACCAGAAGAAAGTATCATTCATATTTAGTGTTTGGTTATTAAGTAAAGTTAGTTATTAGGTAAATTCCTCTTAAAATAATTATTTCTGAAGGTGAAAAACTGTTTGGTAGATTAAAACTAAATTGAAGAAATTGTGTAATACTATACTTGTAAAGTATGTTTCATTATAATGCTTGTGAAATGGGTAGATGCATATGACTATTTAGCATGTAATGAAATTAAGGTACAGGAAGTTTGCATGACTTAATAAGTTACACATATATGGGACTTGAAATCTAAAACTTCTCATTTCTCTAAGTGGTCTTTTTTACTGAACTACTAGTCCGTTAAATAATGTCAGATGATTTCCCTATTTTCTAGTAACATTTATGAGTTGCAAAACTATTATTAGTGACTAATACCACGTTTTAGATTATCTCAGTATTTCATTATAAGTATGTAGAAAATGGAGAAGATAATGTAATATAATTGGAAAGTAAGAAGATGTATTGTTTAAAAAATGCATTTTTGTGTGTATGTATATATGTATATGGGAGAAGTATGTCAAAGTTGAAACCTAGAAAATTTCCTGAAAAAATAAAACAAAGCAAAAATCCCTAGTCTGATAATGATCAGTATTAAACTGAAACTGTTTTGGGACATGAAAATTAGTATACCTCAGAGTTGGTATTTGAACTTGAGTCTTTCTTTGATCTATCAAGATAAAAAATATGTTGGAATATGTGTGTTTATGTGTGTTGTATATATATTTATGTTTATATTAATATTTTAAGTACCAATGCCTGTGCATTTTATATTACATACATTATATTGATATGTATCTTAATGTTAGATAATTTATATGATTTTATCTCAATCTCTGCACCTATATCAATAACAATGCAAATATATATTTAGATTAGATGTCCATATGTACCCATATATGCATTATAAAAGCATAAGAACAATCAGAATTGATTTTCAGCTCTAGCAATATGATATGGTGGAAATATATCTGAAAAGTAGAGGCAGACAACTTGATTTCAAGTCACATTACTTATTCTTATATTCTATGAAAACTGGAGGAAGTTAATCACCTTTTCTGATACTGTTTTTATTCACCTCTACTAGAGGTGATATGTGATTGGTATTTTGTTTTCTGTTTTCAGTTTGGGGCAATTTTTTATTGTTTTTGTTATTTTTTCTGGGCAATATTTTTAATCTTTTTTTGCATTATAGTGTTCAAGATTTTTGACTAGTTGTTTTTTTCTATTTCTATTACTCTTAAGTTGTTTCTACATATACTTTCTTTGAGATCAATGTTTGTATACAGATCATGATTCCTTTTTAATGTTATTGCTTTTTTCTTTTTACTCTTCCAGATTGTCATTCATTTCTATGTATTTTAGTTCCAAATCAGTTATCATTTCTTTTTGTTTCTCTTTGGTGAGATTTAGCAGTCCAGATTCAAAATGTTTTTTTCCCCCTATTCTGCCAATAAATTCTGTAGTGAAGGACTAAATCCTGATTTCACAATTCTTATTTATCTTTTAACAACATCCTGATGTGATTACATGTTGCCTTCTGAATTGCCAAAATCCTTTCCCTTAGCAAGTACTGATTCATTTTTCTTTGTCATGCAAAATTTATTCAAAGATCTATGAACTTGATCTTATATTCATTTTAATTATTAATATTTCCTCATTAGTTTGTTTGCTTATCCTCAAGTATTTCAATTGAGTTTTCTTTTCCTGATATACTTGTTCCTTTTAGTCTCCCTTCCCTGCTATTTTCCTCTATCATTTGTTTTCCGATTCCATTTCTTTTTCCCTGGGGCATTATCTCCAGGTTCTCCTCCCCTTTCCAAACTAGATAATTCATGGTTTACCAACCTCAGTTTCTGACCTAAGTAAATTCTGCAAGGATAGAATTGGCTTCAGCTCTATGCTGGATATTTTCCCTCTGGCTTAGTGGAGTTTCACATAACCACACATATGTCCAGCCTTATTCCATCTGTTCTTCCATTCAGTGGCTGAGCACCATTCATTTGTATGTAATACTGCTACTTTGCTACTGTGCATTGAGCAAATTTTTCCCCTTTTGATCTTCATAGCACTGGGTGTTATTGGAATACAAAGTTGAACAATCTTATAAACATTTGGGTTTGAACAATACTGTTTAATTCTTGTGGGGAAAAAGAGAAAAGATGATGGATATATTTGTTAGGGGTTAAAGGTTTTTTAATTAGTTTTGTTTTGTTAGTTCATCATATTTTTACCTTATTTGTTTTCTTGTTATTTTACACTATGTGGATACCTAAAATTGCTATATTTCTTGTGCATCATTAGTGTTTTGGAAAATTTTAAGATTTTTTTTTTTAATTTAAGAAAATGTCTAATTCACCATCATATTAATCACATGATCTAGAAGTAATAAAGTATTTCCTATCTTTTTTTGTGAAAGATATTTACATATTTCAAGAATATATGATTTAATCATTGTAGATTCCTGCCATCAGCACAAACCATACACTTTTATACCTTTTGTAGAGATCAGAATAAAATATAATAGATGCTTATAAATACATATATGCATATATGTGTATATATGTCTACATATACACATGCCAACATATTCTTCTATGAAGAGTTTTAAAAAGATTAGTAAATTTAGTATATGAATATAATAAAGTATTATTATACCATATTCAATGCTGAATATAAAGAATCAGAAAAATATAGTTAAGTTTTGATGAATTGTAATATACTACAGTGTAGTATAGTATACAGAAATTAAACCCAAAAAGCAATATGTATACCAACTGCACTAAAAAACAAATTCAAAATATAAGCCAAATAATATAATGGATGTTAATTCCATATTACAGAAGTTTAAATACTCAGTCTTTATATTAAGACACAGGCAGGGGTGATAATACCTACCTGCAATCCCAGCTTCCAAGGAGCCTGAGGCCAGAAAATTTTAACCTCTAAATTTCTGAGATACATACAGTGAGCTGTGCCTTTGAGATTTCTTTATTAAGTTTGACATTAACATAGCAGCCCCTGGGACATAAGGGCCTTCAACTTGTAAGGCAGGGAGGGTACAAGCTCAAGTCTGAAATGGAGCAAGTAAAAGTTTCTATACTGAAGCTTTCTGTATTGATCAGTAGAGAGACTGGCTCTTACTACTTTTGATTTATTCTCTAACTTCTAGCTTGGGCAAAATAAGGGGGTGCAGTCTTTAAATATACACTCCCCACACACATACACACATACATGCACACTCATTATGAATGGAAAATTTTATGTACCTAGTCACAATGACTACATTAGATGATTGTATTTGATGATTTTAAAAGTATGTAATTTGGGGATTTCTCTTTGTTTTTGTTAAAACAAAATATGTCGATATAGGCAATCAACTGAAGAAGGTGTACATTATTTCAGATAATACTGCTAATGTTAATATTTACTTCTCTTATTTAAAATCAATCTCCTTCAGAGAAAGATCATAAGCTACACAATAAAATTAGTGCCATTATATTATATTCATGCAATTATATTATAGTTCTATTTGTATCTTCAGCTGAGGTATGATTATTGCCTGGCTAAATTTAGAGTATAATTTTCAATTTTATGTCACTATTTCAAAACCCAGACCCATGCTACCTCAATGGAGGTAAAGTGGTGGATGTTATGCCACAGTTCTCTTTAACTGTCCTGACTTTCCCTGTCTCAGTTTCCTTAACTGTTCTGTCTCAGTCTCTTATAAATTAGCAAGATAAATAACAGTGGAGAGATGAGATTTTAGAGGATAAAATTTTCCTCTTTATTTTTCATCAGACTGTATTTATGGAGAATTAAAAAATGTTATACATATAAGAATTTTATAAGGTAGAGTTGATGTGACATTCATTGGTGCAGATGTCATTAAGATACTTGTTTTTGGAATAAATTTCTTACCCCAAAACTAATATAAGTATTTTATCAAATATTGTAATTAAACTTATAACTGGACAGGTAAGAAAAATGTATACTCATGAAAATATCTTCTTCTGAAGATATTTCTTCTGAAAATAAAGCAAATACTCAATTTTCCTGAATTTCTTACCCTATTTAACTACTTCTAGACAAGATCCAAGTTTAAAAGATCAGGTATAAATATTCTGAAATTATTGTGTTCCAAACCAGCTTTGATGGTCTCTACATAGTCCCTTCAAACTAGTAACTCATTAGAATTCACTCACTAAAGGGAAATAAGTTCCAGGTTTGAGGGAAAGGGGAATATAAAAGTATCTGGAATCATCTACCCATCGAATTTTCACCTGAAAAGGGCTAAATAGAATCTTCCACAACACTCAACTCAAGTGATACATTTAGCACCACAAACTTGGCAAGGAAAAAAATACAACATAATAATGGAAATGGGAGAGAAATTTTATATTTATTATGAAGAATAGAGGAGAATAAAGTCAAAGGTAAAAATGTAAGACAGAAAAAGCTTAGTATTAAATGCAGTTCCTGGGCAGTTAATAATCAATGAGTCATAAAGAACAAATAATGAGCAAGTTTGTCATAAGAAGATCATAATTCCATAATAGCATTATCCTTTAAAAATTAACTATTCCAATACAAAATAAAGTAATAAAAATCCTATAAAAATACCAGAATCGTAAACAAAATAAGAAACTTTTGAATAGATTATAAAAAATAAAATTGTTGTAAAAAATTATTTTGAACAAAAGAAATCATTTAGTGAAAGAATAACAAAAGAAAAGTAATCAAATTTAAAAGATTTGATTATGTCCAAAAATCCTAGAAGATCTGAAAAATAAAATTATTATTTAGATCTCTAATACACAGGAGTAGAGACTTACTTAAGAGAGCAAAGTAAATACAAGAATCCAGCTCTATCATATGATTACTTCAAGGAGACTAAAGTAAGAGCACTGAACTAATTAATATTTAAAAAATCTATAGAGAAACTACAGTTTTAGTTCATTTTTCTAGTCAGGCCCATGTAAAGAGATAGCTATAAATTTTTAGGCAAGTTAAACAGAAAAGGTGTAAGAGCTTCTGGCTGTGGGGTACAACATAAGAAAGATTTATATTACACAAACCAGGAAGCCAGTGAAATCTGGATATTGTAGCTATGTGCTTGGGGCAAGAAAACTGGAATATAACAAGAAGTGAATTAAGGAAAACTGTATCTTGGAATTATATTACCAGAAAATGAAACTGGGGATGGGTATCTTAATGGCTTAGACCAGGCAACTTTCAGACCCTACCATGAATCAGATCATGCTCTCTGCTTTGTGCTACCCATGAAGACTATGAATAACAAAATACATAGTATTTAGGGGAAGCAGTGGTAAGAAGACAAGGCAATACACAGTAAGATTAAAGGCCCATCATTCCTTCTAGAATTCCACTCTAGAAGTGGGGAGAACCTGGCTAGGACACAAAATAAAAATTCAAGAAGGGTGTAAAAATGTGTATGATGATGGTGATAAAGAAACAGTAGTATGGATCCAGGCATAGTTAATAAAGACACAAACTCAGAAGAGAATATCTGCATATGTCCCCAGGTACTCTTCCTCTCCCCCTTTTTCCCTCTCTCCCTCTCCCTCCCTCCTTTCATCTTCTTCCCTTCTTCCCTCTTTCCCACATTCCCTTCCCCCCCCACTTCTTTCTTTCTCCTACTCTGTCCATTTTTCTCACATACCCCCTATACAGAGGCTATTTTCCCAAATTTCACTAAATTTTTGAAAGAAATTAAGCAAAATTAAATAATAACATCATTAGTTAAATGAGAGCTCAGAAAGAACTAATGGGAAATGACATGAAAGCTCTAGAGGATAGATTTGAAAGAATGACAATTCGACATAAAAGTGCAAAACTCAAATATCATATTGCCTAAATGTTAAATCACAACAAAAATGAAACTTTATAGGAGATTTTTGTCCATTTTTAAACCATGAAAATAGAAAAATTAAATGAAATGAATTGTTATAAAGCTATAAAATATTCAAATCAATAAAAAATAATAAGTAAACGGTATCATAAAAATATGAATAAGTCATAAATGAGCTCAGCAAGAGAACAGAAGAAAAAGATAAATTTACAAGAGAACACTATCCAAAGTTTAATTAATGCTTACATTGTATAAATAGCAAAAATAAGAAATAAAAAGAATCCTGACAAATTATTTTGATTATTAATAACAAGAACTCTATCTTGCCCTAGGATCATGAAATAATTTTTTTCATTGGTTAGTATTTTCTCAATAATTCTGTTTATCATTCTAGCAATTCTTCATCACATATTTTTTGCTATTAATTTTAAAAGCTCAAATTCCAAAAGAATGCAAAAAAAAAATAATAAAGGACAAAAGGATTTAGGATGTTGTGTATAAGAAAGCTAAAAAAAAAAAAAAGGAAGTGGGAGGGAAAGGGAAGAATTCAATTAATACTATATGGATTCAAATCCATACTTTTTTACAATAGGTAAACCAATATTGGAATTGAGGGGGGAAGTAATAGAGGAAATGCTTAAGTGTCAGGAAAAAAGAGAGAAGAAAGTGTCAGAAAAAAAAAAAAGAAGGCAGCTGGATTTGTACTCCCTTATGGCCTGGGTGCAATGAGAAAATTGGAAGTTTCTGCAATATGCTGTATTTCCTAGGTCCTAAAAGCTAGTCTATGAGTCAAGTGTGGAAAAATTCATTGCTAGTAGACTATCCAAATTGGTTATGAATTATTTAGTCATGACAATCAATGAGACCAGAGAAAGAAGAAAAGAAAGAAAAGAAACTCAGAAATTTTGGGAGAAATTTTTAACCAAGCAGGGTTAATATGTAATAATACTAGGATACATAGACTATGTCAATTACACATCCTGCAGTAAATCCTCTCCCTAATGAGCTAAACTAGTTCTGAGATCAAAGAAATGCAATTCATCACTTGAACAACATTCCAAACACCTCCAAACTTGATAGGACTTCAGCAAGTTTATACTCTGCAGGATCTTGATTCAAGACACTAGAGCCATTGCCATGTCCTGATGAGGTACTGAAGTTTTAAAAATTAAAATAAATTCTTAAAGTTGATTTTGAACATATTGTGAACTTGTGATTTTAAAGCAATATTTTATCATTCCTATTAAGACTTGTGTTCACTTGGGAATCAGGTTTATTTTGATTTAGAAACAGTACAGTTTCTGTAAATGGTCAAAAGTCATTTTTGTTCTTGAAATTTTAAATGGTATTGTAATGCCGGAGAAACTGAGGCAAGATAGAGATTAGAGAGTATTTAATACTTTATTAAATGGAAGAGATTTACTGGGACTAAATGGATCCATGGTTTGGTCAGAGGGCTAAATGAAACTATCATCTCCAAGAATCCAGCCAACAATATGAGTTCTCAATGACGTATATACACATAAAACTCAGGGACTAGATTGAGGCAGGGGTGGAGTCTGGGTGCTGAGAGCAGGAACTGGACTCTGACAAGGCGGGGTGAGACTCTGAAGATGGGGGGAGGGGGTGGAAGGCATCTTGATAAGATGGTATCTAACATTCCGATAGCTTGGAATGGGGAGAGGCATTCTGATATTCTAAATGGGCCAGTTCACTGTCCTTCAGACTGTTGGAGGGCTGGACTATAGTAAAAAACAAAAACTTTGTTTTGTGGGCCTTTAAATAAAGAAACTTCATTGCCCTGGGTGAGAGGGATAATCATCCTCAGCTGCCACATCTGGCCCTCGGGCCGTAGTTTGAGGATCCCTGTTCTAAAACTTAAGATCTTTTATCCTTATCAAATATTCTGATAAAGAGGGAGGGGAGTTTTTGCCAGAATGAACTTTGAGAAGCAGAGAAACTGAATCAGGACTGGGTCAAGATAATTAGGGAAACTGAGAACTGTGGTATAACAGGATTAGCTGGATTTTTTTAATATCAATTACATCCATTTGATAATGTTATGAATTATAAATTGAATGAATGAAATATGAATTATGAATTAAGATTATATTGAGATAATATTTAAGCATAAATGTTTTTCCTCTATAATTTTGGGGATTGTAGTCAGTTTGGGACTAATGGTATAACAGGGCAAATTTTTAGAAATATTGCTTAATTAAATATAATGTTACAATATGTATCACATATTTCAAAAGACTCTTATTCTTTAGAAAGAAATGAGACATCAAGATCTCAAAGCCCCAAAAGAAAAATAAAAACAAAATAAAGAAACAGCCCACCTTCAAAGAATTTACACAATTTTTTTATTCTCCTCTTCCCCACCTCTTTATCTCCAAGTGCCAACTTTGAAATGAATACAATGTGACTACAGAACCACAAAGGAAACTAGTGTTTACTTTCACTGTAGATGTTAACTGGCAAGTTCTTGTTTCTTATAAAATGGTCAACATGTGGTAAAAGAGCTGTGATTATATTAAATTCTGGTAATGTAATAACTTTACTTCTGCCTTGTAACAAGGCAGGAATGTTCTAGTGTCCACATGCCAACAATAGAATAATAAAATATGTCCTCCCCGACAAAACCAAGAAAGGTTATTCTTCCAATTTTCCTTGTAAACTATCGTACATTAAAGGTTTTCACAGATGTTGCAAGCCATCAAAACAGAAACTGTAACTCTGAAGTATCTGAGAGTACCTGTGCTCCATGAAATTGCTTTCAGGAAAATACTTGAGAAATATTATTTGGATTTAATTATAGGTCAATTCCTCCACAAACTTCTCCAGTGTGTCAGTGTGACATGGAGATAACCCCTGGATTTTCTAAGTTATCTGGGTGGAAGAGCATATAGAATGCAAGACATCAAGTCAGGAAGACAGAAGCTCAAATCTGCCCTCAGAAGTCACTTAGCATCTGTTTACCTCAATTTCCTCAAGTGAGCAAGGGGAGTTATTATTATAATATATATGATATATATTATTATTATTATTCTAACAGATTCTCCTACGGTCATTGTGAGAATCAAATGAGGTAATATTTGTAATACACAGTGCAATATCTCTGCTCTGACTATTGACCTCTCTGCAATACTTTAAAAATCCCAACTAAAATCCCACTTTCTACAGGAAGCATTTCCTAATTCCCCTTAATTCTTCCATTTATCCTGTATAGTTTGCTTTGTACCTATTGTTTACATTTTCTCTCTTTTATTATGTTGTGAGGTCCTTGAGAACACAGATTTGCTTTTGCTTCTTTATATCCCCAGCACTTTGCACAATGCTTTGCACATAGGAGGCTGTTGAGTACTTTTTGATTACTTAATTTAACACTTATTTCTTTCCTTCATTCTTTTTTTCCTGTGTTTTTATTGAAGATTATGGCAGAATTCCATAACTATGACACCTTCTATCAAGCTGACTGTAGTCTCTGCAATATGCTGTGTTTTCTAGTTCCTAAGGGCTATTCTATGAGTCAGGTGTGGAAAGATTCATTACTAGTAGACTATCCAAATTGGTTATGAATTATTTAGTCATGACAATCAATGAGACAAAAAGAATTACTAAATGTCCCCCCAAAGTCCTATGATACACACACACACACACACACACACACACACACACACACACAATCTTTCTGATTCTAGACTCAGAGCTCTATTCACTGCATCATATAAAGAACCAAAGAACTTTAAAACTACATAGTGAGTGCATATTAGATCTATTTTCCAAGAAGACAAACAGAAAACAGTAGTAATAATAATTAACAATATAAACTTCACTTAAAATTGTTATGGAGTAGTATTATCTAAATAAACAATAAGAATCAGAGAAGAAAGGGGGAAAGCAAAATACTTGACAAGATCTCCAACTGAGTCAGATCTTTTCCAATAGCAGGTACAACAACAAAGAACAACACAGGTTAAATATATGTGTGTGTATGTGTGTGTGTGGACATATGTGTGTTTGTGTGTGTGTGTGTGTGTGTGTATGTGTGTATACACCAAATTTTTGTAATAAATTCTTTTCTCTATTGATGAGAAAGAATTCCCCACTTTGGAGCCTTAAAATCATAGTGTTTACCTGTTGTATGTAAAAGCAAAAGGGGATACTAAAGAATAATAGTATAGTATAGAATAGTAAGAAAAAATAAAAGTAAATGTAATGCTGGAGAAACTGAGGCAAGATAGAGATTAGATAGTATTTAATATTATATTTGAAAGGGAGAGATTTACTGGGGCCAAATGAATCCATGGTTTGGTCCCACAGCTGAATGAGACTATTATCTCCAAGAATCCAGCAAACAATGTGAGTTCTCAGTGACATATACACGTGGCTCAGACACCCCCCAAAAAAATCCACTAAAGAAATCAGTTCCTTAAAAAACACAAAAGACAAAAAATAGTCACTGAAGAAAACAACACCTTGAAAATTATAATTAATCAAAAGGAAAGAAAGATACAAATGGTAACTGAAGAAAATCACACATTAAAAACTAGAACAGGGCATATGGAAACTAATGACTCTATGAGACATCAAGAATCAGTCAAACAAACTAAAATGAATGGGAAAAAATGGAAGAAAATGTAAAATAACTCATTGGGAAAACATCAGACCTGGAAAATAAATCCAAAAAAAGAACCTAGGTAGCAGTTTTCAAGAGATCATGAAGGAAAACTGTCCAGATATTCTACAAAAAAAAGAGGAAATAATCATTGAAAGAGTCCACTGATTACCTCTAGAAAAAAAATTCTACAAGGAAAACCACAAGTATTGTTTCAAAACGCAAGAAGTATAATCTTAAGGAAAAAATACTTCAAGCTGCAGACAAAATAAATTCAAGTATCAAAGAAAAAATATTAAGATTATCCCAGATCCAGTAGCATCTACAATAAAGACAATGGATCTTCAATGAAGTATGAGACTTTCAAATATTTCTATCGAAAAGACCAAAACTAAACAGAAAATTTAATCTATAAATACAGAATTCAAGAGAAGTATAGAAAGGTGAGAAGAGGGAAATATATATTATTTAAAGCTTAAACTGATTACATCCTTAGATGAAAAAATAATATCTGTTACTCTTGAGAACTCTATGTGCTATTGGGGCAGTTGGAAGGGGGCATCACATGGACTGACGCTGTGGTTATGAATAAACTCTGATGTGATGACATCAAAGAAAAGACATATTATTGGGATGGGAAAAGTTCTTTGTCTGAATTCTTCCTGGCTTCCTTCAGGTCAATACTAAATCAAGACTCTGAACTGGTTTGGGAATGACAGAATCAACTGACCAGATATTAGGGCACCAAAAACCACAAAACCATATCCAAAAAGGCAGAAATATTAAATGCTTCCTTTTTGGAAAACAATGCAATAAAAATTATATTCAGTAAAGGGTCATAGAAAGATAGATTAAGAACCAATTGGAAGTGAAATAATCTTGATCTTGGAGAGGCAGAGCCAAGATGGTAGAGAGAAGACACAACTTTCTGTGATCTTCCCTGATCTTCTCTTAAACCAACAGCATTCTACATTGGTTTTGGAGTCAAAGAATCCACAAATATCTGGAGCATAACATATTCCCAAAAGAAGATAACTTGGAAGAACTTCAGAACAGGTCTATTTCAAATGGGCAGGGGGACAGCCTGCCTAGCCCAGACTTCAATGCAGGGAGCCCAGGCAAGGAGCTGAGGTAGAGGGTCAGAACTTTGAAACTTCCATACAACTGGGAATCTTCTGTGATTTTCTGTAAAAAGCAAATTGTGAATCACTGAGCCCCAGAAGAACGCAGGACCTAGTCAACATTACGCAGAACTGGAAATCAATCAGCAGAACTGCTCCAAGGCAAATTAAAGCAGCTGTTGCTCCTTTTCTTTGAACTGACCTCAAGCCTTAAAAAATGAATAAAAAACCAAAAAGAACTCTTATGATTGACAGCTTTTATATATAGAGAGAAGAACAGACTTCAAATCCTGAGGTTCCTAAAGGCAAAGCAACTCCATATGAAGCCCTAAGGGGAGACATAAGCTGGTCCCCATTTCACAAGGTTTTCTTGGAAGATTGCATAAAGGATCTTAAAAGAGAGCTAGAAGAAAAATGGAGACAAGAAATGAGAACTTTGCAAGAAGGTTTGGGAAAGGAAACACAGAAATTATCTGAAAACTGCTTACAAAATAGATTTAGTGAAATGGAAAAGGCACATAACAGCTTACAAAATAGATTTGACTATTGGAAAATGGAAATGGAAAAAGAAAACAACTCCCTGAAAAACAGAATTTGTGAAATAGAAAAAGAAAACATCTCCCTGAAAAACAGAATTTGTGAAATGGAAAAAAAAAATTCACAGAACAACTCGTCTAAAAATTCAATTGGCCAAATACAAAAAGAAATAAAAATGTAAATGAAGAAAATAATTCATTAAAAATCAGAACTAAACAAATGGAAATGAATGACTCAGTGAGACATCAGGAATTGGTCAAGCAAAACTAAATAAAAAGAAAAAATTAAAATAAATGCAAAATATCTACTTCATAAAACAACTAACCTGGAAAATAGATTTAGGAGAGACAATCTAAGGATTATTGGACTTCCTCAAAAAATAATGAAAAAAAGAACCCAGATATTATCTAACAGGAAATCATGAAAGAGAACTGTCCCAATGTTTTAGAATCAGAAGATAAAATAGCCATTGAAAGAATTCACCAATCACCTCCTGAAAGAGAATGAAAACTCCAAAAAATATTGTGCCTAAATTTTGAAGACATCAGACCAAGGGAAAAAAAATTACAAGAACCCAGAAAGAAACAATTCAAATACTAAGGAGCCACAAAATAAGGATTACTCAGGACCCAGCAGCTTTCATCTTAAAGTGTCAAAGGGCCTGGAATCTGATATTCTGAAAGCAAAGGAACTTGGAATGCAGCCAAGAATAAACTGCCCCACTAAACTGAGCATTCTCTTTCAGGGAAGAAGATGGACATTCAATGAAACAGGTGAATTAATTTATTTCTAATGAAAAAAAAAAACAGAGATGAACAAAAATTTGACCTCCAAATATAAAACTCAAGAGAAGCATAAAAAAGTAAAAAGAAAAGAATTTTTGAGAATTATATCTCCATTATGGGTATTCATAGAATGCATGTATAATTTGATTTTAATGTTATAACAAAACTAGAGGTGGAAAGGAGAATGTACTGCAAAAGGGGAAAACTGGAGGTAAAATGAGGGAAATTACATTCCACAAAGAAGCAAAGAAAACTTATAATTGAAGGAAAGAAGGGAGAGGGATGAACACTGTGTGAATCTTATTCTCATCAGATTTGGCTCAAAGAGAGAATATTAGACATATTTGGTTTCACAGAGAAACTTCTTTCACCTTAGAGGGAATTAGTAGGGAAAAAGGAAAGAGGCAGGCTAATAGAAGGGAAAAGAGAAATAGTAGGGGAAAAGCATAAGAAAAGGAGAGGGACACTAAAGGGAGGATGGCTTGAGGCAAGTAGTACTCATAAGTAAAATACTAGGGAGCAGGAAAAGGGGAAAAGGAAAGAGAAAAGTATAACTTGGTCTTAATAAGCTGGCAGGAAATACAGAATTAGTAGTACTTGCATAAGATAGAGAAAGAGATCAATGAATTGGGCTTGCAACTAAAAAAGCTAGGAAAAAAACAATTAAAAACTCCCAATCAAATACCAAACTTTAAATTCTAAAAATAAAAGGGGAGATTAATAAAATTGAAAATAAAACTATTGAATTAATAAATAAAACTAAAAAACCAACAAAATAGATAAACCTTTACATAATTTGATTAGAAAAAAACAAAGAAGAAAATCAAATTGTTAGTCTCAAAAATGAAAAGGGAGAACTTTTCACCAAAGACGAGGAAATCAGAGCAATAATTAGGAGTTACTTTGCCCAAGTTTATGCCAACAAATTTGATAACCTAAGTGAAATGGAGGAATACCTACAAAAATATAGATTGCCCAGAGTAGCAGAAGAGGAAATATATTACTTAAATAGTCTCATTTTAGAAAAAGAAATAGAACAAGTTATTAATCAACTCCCTAAGAAAAAAATCTCTAGGGCCAGATGGATTTATAGGTGAATTCTACCAAACATTTAAAGAACAATTAACTCCAATTCTATACAATCTATTTGGGAAAAAAAAAAGGGGGAAAGAAGGATTCCTGCCAAAATCCTTTTATTATACAGATATGGAAATGATAGCTAAATCAAGTAGGATGAAAACAGAGAAAGAATATTATAGACCAGTTTCCCTAATGAATATAGTTGCAAAAATCTTAAAATATTAGCAAAAAGATTACAGAAAGTCATCTTCAAGATAATATACTATGTCTAAGTAGGATTCATACCAGGAATGCAGAGCTTTTTTATTATGAAATAATAAATTAGAAGAACATAGGATAATTTACTTCTTAGATCTGTAGAGGAGGAAGAAATTTGTGACCGAAGAAGGTCTGGAGATCATTATTGATCACAAGATAGATAATTTTGATTATATTAAGTTAAAAAGGTTTTATACAAAGAAAACTAATGCAGACAAGATCAGAAGGGAAACAATAGACTGGGAAAACATTTTTACATTCAAGGATTCTGATAAATGCTTCATTTCTAAAATATGTAGAGAATTTACCCAACTTTATAAGAATTCAAGCCATTCTCCAATTGATAAATGGTCAAAGAATATGAACAGATAATTTTCAGATGAAGAAATTGAAACCATCTCCAGCCATATGAAAAGGTTCTCTAAATCATTATTGATCAAAGAAATGCAAAGTAAAACAACTCTAAGAAACTACTACACATCTCTCAGATTGATTAAGATGACAGGAACAGATAATGACAAATTCGAAGGGGATATGGGAAAATTGGGATACTAATACATTGTTGGTGGAGCTGTGAACTGATTCAACCATTTGGAAGAGCAACTTCCTGAAAATGAAAGGTAGGATTTATCTAAAACCAGGAATCTCACTACTGGGAATTATCCCAAAGAGATCATAAAAGAGGGAAATGTGCAGACATGTTTGTTACAGTTCCTTTTTATACTGGCAAGGGATTGAAAATTGAGCCATGCCCATCAATTTGGGAATGGATGAATAAATTATGCTATGTGAATGCCATGGACTAATATTCTACAAAAATTGATGAGCAGATTGACTTCAAAAAGTTCTTTTGTCCCTGACTACCAGATTCTGAGTCCGGTGCCATTTGTCTCTACTGTTTGTAGATACAATCTGAAATGGAATGAAGTGGAGAATCTTAGCTTAATCTGCATAACCCTAATAACACTTATTTTGCAGCTATGAAGTATACTTGAAACAAAGATATTTACAACAAGGTATTAATTCAATGGAATTGATGAGATGATGGTTCTTTAGTTTACATATACTTAGTACTTAGCATGTGATGTAATGGTTCTCTAGTTCACACAAAATCAGTATGATGTAATCATACCAAGATATTTAAGGGCAAAGAGGACTGAAAATGAGATATTCCATATTTGACCATCCTCCGGGTGGCTCGCCTGCCTCCTTTACTCCTCCACTAAGATCAAGACTGGGTCAAACTATAATAGACACAGAATAAAGGAGACAGACTGTGAAGGAGACAATAAAGACTCTAGACTCATGGTGTCTATCCTGCTGAGAGCAAGGTCCATCTGGAGGACCTCCAGAAAGCTACCCCAGACATTACAGCTATTTAAATGCATTAACATGCAATTAGGTGCATTAAAGGTACATACGTTTGTTATTGTTTCTTTATTAATCTCCATGAAAAATGGATTATGACATATTCAAACATTATATATCTTTTTCAATCTACAACATTCTGCTCTGAAATCTGTAGATACTTAATTAGTGTTGTTGAATGAATAAATTTGCATTTACTCATGTATCCATTCATGGTTACTTATAGGGAGATGGATTCTAATTCCCTTGGGCATCAATAAAAAGAACACCCTTCAATCATTAGAGAAGTCGAAACCTTTTATGAGAGCTTAATGCAACTTTGATCTTTTTCTGACTACTGACTACTCATCCAAATGAGATGGATTTATTTTAGAAAGTTTGATCCTAGAGGATGACTAATCTGTGGGGCCAATAAGTTGATATCCCAAAAGAGGGCGTTTCTTAATTCTTCTAGTTTTTAAAGCTGTTTATTATTAAAAATTAAAAAAAAAATCTCTCAAATCCTTTTTCTCTTTGGTGGAAATAACAGCTCTAGACCACTACAGAAGGTAGAAGGATAATTGTAAAGTCAAAGAAAGTCAGTGGCAGATGTAATTTTGTTTATATACTGGTTGTGGTTCAAGCTGAGTATGTGCTTAAATCCCAAGAATGTTAATAAAACTAGGAATTTTTTCAATATAAACATTTCTTTCCATAGTATATTTCAAAAGAACACCTTAAGTTAATAGAAATTTGTGAGTAGAAAACTACTCATGACAATTTCTTTCATACAACAACTCATAGAATTTTGAACGTGAAAGGGACCTGAGAGTCCATCTAGTTCACCTCCATACCTGATGCATAAAACAATTTGATCCAATTCAACTTAAAAGTTTTTGAAATTCTACTTTGTTCATGATATTGTACTAGGTTCTAGAATGAAAAAATGGCAGTGTCTTCCCTCAAGGATTTCATAACACCATAAAAGACTAGTATATACATAACTATAGTATAAGCTAGACATTAATTTGATGAGAGAAAAGAATCATACAGATGGGGAAATAATTTTCTAGATAAATAAAATGGTCCCAAATTTAGACTTTGAAAAAAGGAGAAATGTTTTAATTGATGGAAAATAGTAGTAGTGAGAACAATTAGGGAAAGATCCATTCAAGACAAGAAAAATGGCATATTCAAATAAGAGAAGAAAAAAACTGATGATTAGTGAATACTATAAATTGGTTGGAGAATGGATTTTTCAAAGATGACTACTGTGAAATAAAACAATAAATGTAGACTAGGTTGGAGATGTATTAAAAAGGGCCCCAAAGGTTAAAATAAATTGTTTTCATTTATCCAGCAGACAATGGGACAGTACTGAATGTTTTCAAAGCTGAGAGTGATGTTATCAAATCTTTTGATCAGAAACATTTCTTTGGCAGTGATTTGAAAGAAGGATTGGACATATTTCTTCAGACATACAGAAATCACAAGATACTAGTTAGGAAACTCAAGATCTCCAAAAGAGAGGTTATAAGGAATTAAGCTAGGGAGATAGTAATGTGTCTACAAAAGAAGGATGTATTTGAAAACTATTAAATAAATATAACAAAATGAAGATGGAAAATAGGTTACAAGTTTCTGATGAGGTAATATGTGCATAGTTAGAGGAAGCAAATTTACATTTTTTAAGAAGACAAATGATCTGAAAGGAATTGAATTGAATTATGATTTAATGAATTTCCTCTATAATGTTATCTACCAATATTTATCCTATCTCTGCTGCAACAACTCGCAAAGTAACTCTTTTGAGGAGTAATTCTATTTTTCAAAATATGTCTAATTGTAAAAAAAAACAAAAAGTCCTGAATTGGTGGGAAAAATTTGTTCCCATTTGCTTTTGTACCTTTGAACTAGACAATTAAATCAAAGGAAATTTAAAAATGTTAAAGGGATAAGAAGAACAAGAACAAGAACAAGAAGGAGGAGGAGGAAGAGGAAGAGGAAGAAGAACATTTATATAGTTCATATTATGTGTCAAACACTATGCTAATATTTTAACCCTTATAACAACTTTGGAAGATAGTTTTATAATTTTATAAAAATTTTTTACAGAGGAAAATGAAGTAGAAGTTAAATGACTTCACTAGGGTCATAGAGTTATTAAGTGTTTAAAGTAGGATATAAGCTCAGGTTTTCTAAACATGAAGTTCTGTGCTTTGTCCCCTGCACTACTTAACTGCTGCACCATTTGCAACCAGGATGACAGCTTCTCTTGATGTAGTCTATCACCCTATGTCTACTAGAAACAAAATTGATAAGTATGATAGAATATCATGATTTATGTATTCCTTTGTTTCTTTGGTCTTCAGAAGTCCCTCAAATCAGAGAGGCCTTGATTTCAAGTAAGTGAGATTTTCCATGCACTTAGATGACCAGAAAACTGCATTAAGAGTAGCAGGGTTCAATTGAGTACTAAAGACAACTTTGTTGCTTTTTAGGGAAAACCAATCCCTCCTATGGGGAAAACAGGGAAGTCTAGCTCTACCACAGTAGGTAAGAAGACACTATAAAGGCAAATCAAGTTAAAAGAAAAACCTCTTTTAAAAATAACTCTCTTTTAATGGTGTACATTAACCACATAGGTCAAAAGTCAGGGTGTCACAGAACTTGACAGGTAGAAACACATGTAAGATGAAGGAATCTAATGGCCTTTAACATATGCCAATAAAAACTCTTTACAAAAATGAATGTTTTAATGTGTATATAAATAGAAAAATTAAAAATGTAAGCCAAAGTTTTCAAGATGACTAGATTTATGAAGAAAAGATTTACTGTTGTTAAACTATGCTTGAAGAATGATAAGAAAATAGGCAACATTTTGGAAGTTTAAAAGTAAGAATCCCAGAGCTTTTCCCACCTTTTTTGTTCTCTTGAACAAGAATAATTTCTATTCATTTGCTATCAATCTTTTCTTTGTTTGATTTTATCATCTGTGACAATATCACACATTTTTTTCATCTAATACTACTTAATCTTTTCACTTTGTATATTTGAGTTCTCTCTGTTTATAATTTAAGAAACATTGTTGATCTAATTTCTGAATTTGGATTATATGTTGATTTCTTCTCAAGGGAAGAAAAATGAATGGAGAATCACAAGAAGAAATCTGGATGGTGATATTCAATCTAGGAGCTATTCCCAGGGTTTCTCTAAGTAGTTTTACTTCAAGCAGATCAAGCAGGAGTCTGTTGTTGAGGCATAATGGTAGTTGTTAGTAGAGGGGAAAAAAAAAAAAAAAACTTTCAAATCTGAGATAGTTTCAGAAAGAACTTTATTGGATCATTTAGCAAAGGAGAGAGCCAGAAAGAAAGGTGTGGTTCCTTCCTCAGGTCTTTGTGAGGTTACATTATATAGAGTTCAGTTAATGGATTAAGAACTTTTCCCTCAGAGGCTGCATATAGAGAATTGTGCAGTATGAGTTGTGCATCAGCCAGTAAGTATTAATTCAAAACAGAAACTTTGGGTGGTACCAGAAAAGATGTTCATGGAATCTAGGCATTCCCTGTAGTCATCTAGCTCTCCTGAGCTAGGTCAGCCTGATCTCTACCATAAGTTTTTGGTTCCACAAATTTCTATCCTCATAAAGCTAGGTTCAAGCAATATTAATAAATAATAAAATATTTTCTTGTGGCAGTACACCAGAACTAGTACAAGATTGCATAACACAGCTGTATAGCAAACTCAGTTAATGTAAATAGACATGACCCTAGAAAGTCAAGGACCAAACTAGAATATAGATTTTAAAAATAATTTCCCTTTATTTTCTTTATGGACTATAGTAGATGACCATATCAGGGGTCCTCAAACTTTTTAAATAGGGGGAACAGTTCACTGTCCCTCAGACTGTTGGAAGGCTGGACTATAGTAAAAACAATAACTTTGTTTTGTGGGCCTTTAAATAAAGAAACTTCATAGCCCTGGGTGAGGGGGATAAACATCCTCAGCTGCTGCATCTGGCCTGTGGGCTGTAGTTTGAGGACCCCTGCCATAGATATTTATTTTATCAAATGTTTCCTTTCAATTCAATATTTAAATCAGCACAAGCTTATGGATTTCTGAGGAAGGGAGCTTTAAATTTTCTACTGTTCTGCTTCATAGGCCCATGTCCCATTGATAACATATTTATCCTGAAATTCTGATCTTCCACAGAAAACAGTGGATTTTATGGAGGCTGATTTTTATAATTCTAATTATTAAAATCACTTTCCCATAAGAGTTATTTTTAAAGTGTAAGAAAATTTGATGATCAATATTAATATTGACATGTTTAATCTAGTTCCCCTTCTTCATTCACTTGATACTAATTATTGGAGCAAATAATTTATATTTAAGGATAGAAAGAACAAATAGAAGCATATTAATGTCAGGTTTCAATTGTAGATTAACATCTAGATGGAATCACTTAATGAATAAGCATTTGCATGAGAATTTATATAATATAGTAGAAAGAAAGGGTATGGATATAAAATACAAAAGATCTCAAATATGAATCCTACTTATGACACTTACCTCAGGTGTGACCCTGAGTAAATGCTATAATCTTCTGTTCCCTTGTCTCTAAAATGAATATCATAATGATAATTGTATTTCTTACTCTTAACATATTTACCCTTGTTGTGGATTATGGACTTTGTAGACCATAAAGAGTTTTTAAAAAAATGTCTTATTTTCATTAAGTTCTTTAGGAAAACCACTTTTTACAGATGTATCAAATTCATTTTTAGATGTTTTCTATTAATAACCACATAGTATCACCACCCCAAGAATTTTCTTATACTATAAGAGGATACAATTTGAAAGTCCATATAATACTTGAAATACATTTCTCTTTCTGTGTTCCCCTCATATCTTTAAAAAATATTCAGCATTTTTATATCCCAAAGAGATCTTAAAGAAGGGCAAAGGACCTATATGTGCAAGAATGTTTATGGCAGCCCTCTTTGTAGTGGCCAGAAATTGGAAACTGAGTAGATGCCCATCAATTGGAGAATGGCTGAATAAATTGTGGTATATGAATATTATGGAATATTGTTGTTCAGTAAGAAATGATCTACAGGATGATTTCAGAAAGGCCTGGAGAGACTTACATGAACTGATGTTGAGTGAAATGAGCAGGACCAGGAGATCATTACATACTTCAACAACAATACTATATGATGATCAGTTCTGATGAACCTGGCTATCTTCAGCAATGAGATGAACCAAATCAGTTCTAAGAGCAGTAATGAACTGAATCATTGTGAAAGAACTCTAGGAGATGACTAAGAACTATTACAAAGAATTCCCAATCCCTATATTTTTGTCTGCCTGCATTTTTTATTTTCTTCACAGGCTAATTGTACACTATTTCAGAGTCTGATCCTTTTTGTACATAAAATAACAGTTTGGACATGTATACTTATTTTGTATCTAATTTATACTTTAACATATTTAACCTGTCTTGGTCATCCCACCATCTAGGGGTGGGGGTGGGGGGAAGAAGGGGAAAAATTGAAAAAAAAAAGGTTTGGCAATTGTCATTGCTGTAAAATTATCCATGCATATAACTTGCAAATAAAAAGCTATTTTAAAAAAGTTAAAAAAATAAATAAAAAACTGCACTCATTGCTTATTTTAACAAAATAATAATAATAACAATAAATGCTTATTTCTTAATAAAAATATTCAGTATTTGATTTTATTTGGTGAAGTAGCAATTTGATTAGTTCATTTACATATTTTTTGAGTAATTAGAATGTTTAGAGCATTGATGTGACTAATAGAAACCTGTTAAAAATACTTCATTTATAAAGTCAACTTTCTATTGACATGAACTTAAATTGGAAAAAAAAAATCAAACTTCAGGATAAAATAACTTCCATGTTTCTTTCCACTTTTTTTTTAAGTTGGCCCAGAGGAAAATGACTTTGGAATGTATTCTGTTCTGAATTGTGGGAATAAGAAAATTGTGTGTAGAGATTTCTGCCTCAATTTTAAAAAGTAAACTTTAAAACCTCAAATGTTGCCCACAGCTAGTTGCTGTGTCAGTGTTCTAGAAAGTTAAGAACAATCAAATTGGAAGCAAAAGAAATTTAAAAAACTATGTGCTTAAAGAAGAAGCTTAACTTCACCGTGAATTTTGTATTTGATGTTTGAGTTAAGCAGAAAAGAAAGTGAAGGGTAGAAGGTATAGAATAAACACAGCCCCATGTTAGACTATGAAAGGTACCTAAGTGACATCCTATTGGTTTTAATGATAATGAAATCCAGCCATATGGAATGATATTTAAGGACTTTATTATACTATGCCTTTTTGTAAAGGCCACAGCAGAAGTCCAATTCTGATGTCTCATCATGGCACTGAGATAACCTTATATTCTTAGAAGTTATATCAAAAGAATACAAGTCCTGTCTGTAAAGAGCTGAAACTCTTGATTGAATTGATGTACTAAGGTCAGAAAACTGAGCACTTAAGGCTAATTACTGATTAGACAATACCCTATTACCATATGCTTGGAAAATGGCACTTCCCATTCTTATATATCACTAACAAAACCCAACAGTTAGAGTTACAAAGAGAAATTCCATTTAAAGTAACTACTGATTGTATAATATATTTAGGAATCTATCTGCCAAAGGAAAATCAGAAACTTTATGAGCAAAACTACAGAACACTTTCCACACAAATTAAGTCTGATCTAAGCAACTGGAAAAATATTAAATGCTCTTGGATTGGATGAGCAAATATAATAAAGATGACAATACTACCTAAACTGATCTTATTTATTTAGAGCTATATCAATCAGACTCCCAAAAAAACTATTTTAATGACCTAGAAAAAAATAACAACAAAGTTCATATGGAAAAACAAAAGGTCAAGAACTTCAAGGGAATTAATGAAAAAAAAATCAAATGAAGGTGGCCTAGCTGTACCAGATCTAAAATTATATTATAAAGCAGTGGTTACTAAAACCATCTGGTATTGACTAAGAAATAGACTAGTTGATCAATGGAATAGGTTAGGTTCAAAGGACAAAACAGCCAATAACTTTAATAATCTAGTGTTTGACAAACCCAAAGATCCCAGTTTTGGGGATAAGAATGCATTATTTGGCAAAAATTGCTGGGAAAATTGGAAATTAGTATGGCAGAAACTAGGCATTGACCCACACTTAACACCGTACACCAAGATAAAGTCAAAATGGGTTCATGACCTAGGCATAAAGAATGAGATTATAAATAAATTGGAAAAGCATAGGATAGTTTACCTCTCAGACCTGTGGAAGGGGAAGGACTTTATAACCAAAGAAGGACTAGAGATCACTATTGACTACAAAATAGAAAATTTTGATTATATCAAATTTAAAAGTTTTTGTACAAACAAAACTAATGCAGACAAGAATAGAAAGGAAACAATAAACTGGGAAAACATTTTTACAGTCAAAGGTTCTGATAAAGGCCTCATTTCCAAAATATATAGAGAATTGACTTTAATTTATAAGAAATCAAGCCATTCTCCAATTCATAAATGGTCAAAGGATATGAACAGACAATTCTCAGATGAAGAAATTGAAATTATTTCTAGCCATATAAAAATATGCTCCAAGTCATTATTAATCAGAGAAATGCAAATTAAGACAACTCTGAGATACCATTATACACCTGTCAGATTGGCTAGAATGACAGGGAAAGATAATGAGGAATGTTGGAGGGGATGTGGGAAAACAGGGACACTGATACATTGTTGGTGGAATTGTGAATACATCCAGCCATTCTGGAGAGCAATTTGTAACGATGCTCAAAAAGTTATCAAACTGTGCATACCCTTTGATCCAGCAGTGTTTCTACTGTGCTTATACCCCAAAGAGATACTAAATAAGGGAAAGGGACCTGTATGTGGAGATCCTGTGTCCGTTCCCTTTACTTCTACCCCTAAAGACCAAGAATAATACTAAGGACTTTTGCTTATCCTGACTCCCGCTGATTCTAAGGTATCCAGGGTACTAACTCAGTCTTTACACTGCCAAGTCACAGTGAGATGGAATCACTTTGAGAGTGGTCTTGTCAGCAAAATATTGCCTGAGGACAAACCTAATTGAGAGTAGAAAGCTCTTCACCAGAGATTTGGTCATGGGATTATAAATTTTAAGTCATGACAACTCACAAAGATCATGTTTTTAATCAGAGATGGCTTATTATCTACATCAATAAAATCTATACCTATCCAGGCAAAATGATGGATTCTTGAAGTATTTACATATTAATTAAAATATTAGGTAGTTTATATGGGAACTAAAATAAATGAAAACCCTATCCTTTGCTCACTTTGTTATTCTCCTATGCTAATAGCTCATGTTCCATTCTCCCTTTCTTATCAACATCAAGAAAAATAACCAATAGTTCTTAAAAACTATAGGGCAAAGGAATAAGCATTTTTTATAAAACTTAATATGTGCTGGACAGTGTAATTTCCTCCTAGAAATACAAGATTCAGTTCTCTTCTATGCAGATCAAATCCAATATGACAAATTTTGAAATGAGAAAATGTAAAGTATGGCAACAAATGAAAAAGACAAATAGCATTTGGAAGCCAGATCAAAGTGGATAAAATCACCTCTTATAATTAGGTCATAATCAGCACCACAAATGCCTGGACAGAGACCAGACTTTCTTATAGTGTGAAGAGGTGAATTCCCCGGAGAATTATTTTTATAGCAGATTAAAAAAAAGATAGATATACATAAACCAGATGCATAATTAATAGTCATGTTAACTGCATGTTGAAAATTGAAATACTTTGTCTAATTAACAGTTTAGGAACTTTCTGACTGTTCTGAGACTTAAATTCTACAGAAAGCAATAACAGCATATACTTTTCCAAATCCCTTTGCAATTCTCAGGAATTCAGTTGATTTGTTATCACTCTGGTGGTTGTCTCCAGATTTTGGCTTTGAAAGTCTAGGAGTAGCATTTCCTGAGGAACGTGTTTGTGGTTATGTGAAATAAATCCAATAGGTGTTAGATCATTCTCAGAAGCACTAGTATTCATTGTATGGAGGTGTTTTTTAAAGTGTGTGTGCTTTTTGGATTTTGATTGAATTATAAGAAAAATATTGAAAGGAAATGAAATATTTAAAAAGATATTTTTGAACTTAGATTTATAGCTATTTACAGCCATAATTTACTGTGCCACATGGTCAGGACTTCAAAGATAGTAGGGAATTCTAAAAGGAAATCAAAGTGAAGATCAAAAGGAAATTAAGGGTTTTTCTATATGCTTTTAAAATTCCACTTTCTAAAAATTCTCCTCACCTAACATAGAAATCTATTCTTATTGTCTCATTCTAAATGTGTTTCCTGCAATATAAATTTATGTCTACAGGGCACACAAGTCAACTATTAGCAAAATGATAAAGGCCATCAATCAGTTACTTGCCTATTGCTATATATTTTTTAAATGCTTCATGACATATAAGTGCCAATTAAGAATAACTCCTCTGCTTTTTTTAACTACCTTTTTCTCTCCCTCTCTCAGCTACTCCATCAGCTACTACTAGTCCATTTAAATTTAATAGGGGTAAAAGCATGTGATATTTTTTTTAAAGATTGAGTGTCTTTTTGAAGTTTGAATCCCATCCCTTCATTCAATTCCATTTAATTGAGCAAAAATTTATCAGATAATATCTATTGAATGCCAGTCATTATCTTATACATAGGAATATAGAGACAATTTAAATAGTTCCTGCCACTCAGTTTCTTCTGAGGAAGATGTAACTAAGAAATGTTCATTCATAAATAAGTGCAAAGCAATTCAAGAAAAGGAACAATAACAACTAAGGGAAATAGGAAAGAAATGTTCAAAGTGTCTTTGAAGAGATATAGAAGTCCAAAGTAAACAACCTAACCATAATGGTCTGTCTATGTAAAGGCATAAAGATTTATTGGGATCATTGAAAAAAGGGAAATATATAGATTAATTTACTGAAGCATATACTGTGTAACAATGAATATGTGAAATCTCTGGAAATCAAGATCTGAGTCAGATTGTCAAGGGTTTTGCATGCCAAAAGATGAATTTGAATTAGATCCTTGAAGGATCCAGAGAGGTTTTGTGAGCTATAGAATGACCTGAGGAAGTCTGTGCTTTAGGAATATTAATTTTTCAAATGTGGAGATCCATTTCAGAGGGTTAGAGAGCCCAATATCATATAAACTGAGTGAAGTGTGTGACTTTTTTCCTTCAGCTAATTTGATATTTCAGATAAATTTATGGGTCTTGAACATGAGGGTGACCTGAGCTGATGATGTTTGCTATAAGACTCAGAACTACTAAAATATATCCCACAAGAGAGATTTTTGCACATAGGAGATAACATCAACAACAATACAGAGTGAAAATATGCTTTCTCCAAGAGGCTGGCAGTGTCACTTGAAATTTTATAGTGTTTTTAAATGTTGCAAATTATCTGGAAATTTAAGATTTTTTCAGCATGGTTTGGTTTTAATTTCTTTCAAATCAAACACAGATGTTATGATTGTGTCACACATGATAATCACTCTATGATATGTTGAGTGACAGAAAGCGAGTCAAAAACTGGATCTACAGAAATTTTCTCCATCACTTTCTTAAGTCTAGAAAATATTACTCAATTTCAGAACTTAATTCAGTATTTTTCTTTTCAACCTTCTACAATTATTCTATGGATCTATATTTATTTCCAAAGGAAAATACAAATATAGGTAGACAAGAAGCTGCTGCCAGATTTTGGTTTGCGTAAATTGAGTGCTGACATTTATAAAATTCATAGATCAAAACGGATTATATTAATTTGCTGTTATTATGTAAGTATGTTAATTACTTTACCATTGACCTAAAAGGCATATCAAGTCTGAGATCCCATTTGGGAGGTTCTTATATAAGATTTAATAGATAGGACATAAGTTTGTTGATTATGTTTCCACAAACTGGAAATTGAATGAAGAACAAGCAAGAGATATAGATTTCACCATGTGCATAAAATATATAAAGACTAAATCTACACAATAGTTACTATTGGTTGGAAGTTTAAAATAAAATTAAAGAGGTAAACAATATAATCACTACTCCATAAGAGTTTCTTTTGAATATTTGTATGCTGATTGAATTACTTATTCAAATGAAAATACTAGGTGGAGAGTAAATCCAATTCATGAGGATTATCAATGACTTGAATTTCTTTGCAATTATACGTTTTTGTTCCTTTTAAAATTAAACTAAATACAAAATTAAAAAAAAAACAAAAAGGAAAAAGAAAGACAAAAAAAAAGAAAACAAAATATACACCACATTGTCATTTGTAAATAAGAACATCAGGGAAAATTCAAAACAAATTTCCATTTCAAGAAAGCATTTCTAATAATAGAAAAATTATATTTATGATTGTCCATCTTTTCTTTACGTACTTGTAGGTTATTCTTTTGTTGCCTACAGCACACATTTTACTTTATTCTTTTTTTTTTAATTTTTTATTTAATAATTACTTTATATTGACACTCATTTCTGTTCCGATTTTTTTTTCCCCTCCCTCCCTCCACCCACTCCCCTAGATGGCAGGCAGTCCTTTATATGTTGGATATGTTGCAGTATATCCTAGATACAATATATGTTTGCAGAACCGAATAGTTCTCTTGTTGCATAGGGAGAATTGGATTCAGAAGGTATAAATAACCCGGGAAGAAAAACAAAAATGCAGATAGTTCACATTCGTTTCCCAGTGTTCTTTCTTTGGGTGTAGCTGCTTTTGTCCGTCATTTATCAATTGAAACTCAGGTCTCTTTGTCAAAGAAATCCACTTCCATCAAAATATGTCCTCATACAATATCGTTGTCGAAGTGTATAATGATCTCCTGGTTCTGCTCATTTCACTTAGCATCAGTTCATGTAAGTCTCGCCAGTCCTCTCTGTATTCATCCTGCTGGTCATTTCTTACAGAACAATAATATTCCATAACATTCATATACCACAATTTACCCAGCCATTCTCCAATTGATGGGCATCCATTCATTTTCCAGTTTCTGGCCACTACAAAGAGGGCTGCTACAAACATTTTGGCACATACAGGTCCCTTTCCCTTCTTTAGTATTTCTTTGGGATATAAGCCCAATAGAAACACTGCTGGATCAAAGGGTATGCACAATTTGATAATTTTTTGGGCATAATTCCAGATTGCTCTCCAGAATGGTTGGATTCGTTCACAACTCCACCAACAATGCATTAGTGTCCCAGTTTTCCCGCATCCCCTCCAACATTCATCATTATTTTTTCCTGTCATCTTGGCCAATCTGACAGGTGTGTAGTGGTATCTCAGAGTTGTCTTAATTTGCATTTCTCTGATCAATAATGATTTGGAACACTCTTTCATATGAGTGGTAATAGTTTCAATTTCATCCTCTGAAAATTGTCTGTTCATATCCTTTGACCATTTATCAATTGGAGAATGGCTTGAATTCTTATAAATTTGAGTCAGTTCTCTATATATTTTGGAAATGAGGCCTTTATCAGAACCTTTAACTGTGAAAATGTTTTCCCAGTTTGTTGCTTCCCTTCTAATCTTGTTTGCATTAGTTTTATTTGTACAAAGGCTTTTTAATTTGATGTAATCAAAATTTTCTATTTTGTGATCAGTAATGGTCTCTAGTTCATCTTTGGTCACAAATTTCTTTCTCCTCCACAAGTCTGAGAGATAAACTATTCTATGTTCCTCTAATTTATTTATAATCTCGTTCTTTATGCCTAGGTCATAGACCCATTTTGATCTTATCTTGGTATATGGTGTTAAGTGTGGTCCATGCCTAATTTCTGCCATACTAATTTCCAATTATCCCAGCAGTTTTTATCAAATAATGAATTCTTTTCCCAGAAGTTAGGGGCTTTGGGTTTGTCAAACACTAGATTGCTATAATTGACTATTCTGTCTTGTGAGCCTAGCCTTTTCCACTGATCCACTAATCTATTTCTTAGCCAATACCAAATGGTTTTGGTGACTGCTGCTTTATAATATAATTTTAGATCAGGTACAGCTAGGCCACCTTCATTTGATTTTTTTTTCATTAATTCCCTTGAGATTCTCG
The DNA here is from genome assembly GCF_016432865.1 of Antechinus flavipes. Classification (NCBI taxonomy): domain Eukaryota; kingdom Metazoa; phylum Chordata; class Mammalia; order Dasyuromorphia; family Dasyuridae; genus Antechinus; species Antechinus flavipes. Next base: position 214,926,233 of record NC_067400.1, on the reverse strand, counting down.
ACTTTTTATTGTTCCATATGAATTTTGTTGTTATTTTTTCTAGATCAATAAAATATTTTCCTGGAAGTCTGATTGGTATAGCACTAAATAAATAGATTAGTTTAGGGAGTATTGTCATCTTTATTATGTTCGCTCGGCCGATCCAAGAGCACTTAATATTTTTCCAATTATTTAAGTCTGACTTTATTTGTGTGGAGACTTTTTTATAATTTTGCTCATATAATTCCTGACTTTCCTTTGGTAGATAGATTCCCAAATATTTTATGGTATCAACAGTTATTCTGAATGGAATTTCTCTTTGTATCTCTTGCTGTTGGGTTTTGTTGGTGATGTATAAAAATGCTGAGGATTTATGGGGATTTATTTTGTAGCCAGCTACTTTGCTAAAATTATGAATTATTTCCAATAGCTTTTTGGTAGAATCTCTGGGGTTCTCTAGGTATACCATCATATCATCTGCAAAGAGTGATAGTTTGGTTTCCTCATTGCCTACTCTAATTCCTTTAATATCTTTCTTGATTCTTATTGCCGAGGCTAGTGTTTCTAATACGATATTAAATAATAATGGTGATAGTGGGCAACCTTGCTTCACTCCAGATCTTACTGGGAAAGGTTCCAGTTTTTCCCCATTGCATATGATGCTTACTGATGGTTTTAAATATATGCTCCTGACTATTTTAAGGAAAAGTCCATTTATTCCTATGCTCTCAAGTGTTTTCATTAGGAATGGATGTTGGATTTTATCAAATGCTTTTTCTGCATCTATTGAGATGATCATGTGGTTTTTGTTTGTTTGGTTATTGATATAGTCAATTATGTTAATAGTTTTCCTAATATTGAACCAGCCCTGCATTCCTGGTATAAATCCTACTTGGTCATAGTGTATTATCCTGGTGACGATTTTCTGTAATCTTTTTGCTAATATTTTATTTAAGATTTTAGCATCAATATTCATTAGGGAGATTGGTCTATAATTTTCTTTCTCTGTTTTCAGCCTACCTGGTTTAGGTATCAGTACCATGTCTGTGTCATAAAAGGAGTTTGGTAGGACTCCTTCCATCCCTATTTTTTCAAATAGTTTATATAACATTGGAGTTAATTGTTCTTTAAATGTTTGGTAGAATTCACATGTAAATCCATCTGGTCCTGGGGATTTTTTCTTAGGGAGTTGATTGATAGTTTGTTCTATTTCTTTTTCTGAGATGGGACTGTTTAGGATATTTACTTCTTCCTCTGTTAGTTTGGGCAAGCTGTATTTTTGGAGGTATTCTTCTATTTCATTTAAGTTGTCGAATTTATTGGCATAAAGTTGGGCAAAGTAACTCCTAATTATTGCTCTAATTTCCTCTTCGTTAGTGGTGAGTTCTCCCTTTTCATTTTTAAGACTAACAATTTGATTTTCCTCTTTCCTTTTTTTAATCAGATTTACTAAGGGTTTGTCTATTTTGTTGGTTTTTTCATAGAACCAACTCTTAGTTTTATTAATCAATTCAATAGTTTTTTTACTTTCAATTTTATTGATCTCACCTTTTATTTTTAGAATTTCAAGTTTAGTGTTTGACTGGGGGTTTTTAATTTGTTCCTTTTCTAGCATTTTTAGTTGCAAACCCAATTCATTGACCTTCTCTTTCTCTATTTTATACAAATTTCCTCTAGAGATATGAAATTTCCCCTTATTACCGCTTTGGCTGCATCCCATACATTTTGGTATGATGTCTCATTATTATCGTTTTCTTGGGTGAAGTTATTAATTATGTCTATGATTTGCTGTTTCACCCAATCATTCTTTAGTATGAGATTATTTAGTTTCCAATTATTTTTTGGTCTACTTCCCCCTGGTTTTTTGTTGAATGTAATTTTCATTGCATCGTGGTCTGAAAAGGATGCATTTACTATTTCTGCCTTACTACATTTGAGTTTGAGGTTTTTATGTCCTAATATATGGTCAATTTTTGTATAGGTTCCATGAACTGCTGAAAAGAAAGTGTATTCCTTTCTGTCTCCATTACATTTTCTCCAGAGATCTATCATATCTAACTTTTCTAGTATTCTATTTACCTCTTTGACTTCTTTTTTATTTATTTTGTGGTTTGATTTATCTAATTCTGAGAGTGCAAGGTTAAGATCTCCCACTATTATAGTTTTATTGTCTATTTCTTCTTGCAGCTCTCTTAGTTTCTCTTTTAAGAATTTAGATGCTACCCCACTTGGTGCATATATGTTTAATATAGATAGTGCTTCATTATCCATGCTACCCTTTAGCAAGATATAGTGCCCTTCCTTATCTCTTTTAATTAGATCAATTTTTGCTTTAGCTTGATCTGAGATCAGGATGGCTACCCCTGCTTTTTTGACTTCACCTGAAGCATAGTAGATTTTGCTCCAACCTTTTACCTTTAACCTGCATGTATCTCCCCGCTTCAGGTGTGTTTCCTGTAAACAACATATTGTAGGATTCTGGCTTTTAATCCATTCTGCTAACCGCTTTCTCTTTATGGGGGAGTTTATCCCGTTCACGTTTATGGTTAGAATGACCAATTCTGTATTACTTGCCATCTTGTTAACCCCGGTTTATGCTTTTCTCCCTTCTTTCCCCTTTCCCCCCCTTCCCAGTATTAAGCTTGTGAGCACCCCTTGCTTCTCACAGCCTTCCCTTTTTAGTATCCCTCCCCCGCCTTAGAGTTCCTCCCCCTATCTTACCCCTTTCCCTCCCAGTTCCTGTATTCCCTTCCGCTTAGCTTATTCCTTCCCTTTTCACTTTTCCCTTCTCACTTTTCAATGAGATGGGAGAAGTTTCACCATAGATTGGATATGTCTTAAGATTTTTCACTTAAAGCCAATTCTGAAGGCAGTAAGATACCCACTATATTCATCCCCCTCCATTCTTTCTCTCAGATATAATAGGTTTCCTATGCCTCTTCATGAGATGTACTACCCCCACTTTACCCTTTTTCTGGTACAATGTCCTTTCCACATCAATTTCTAGAACAAGGTATACATGTATTCTTTATACATCTATATAGTCAAAATATAGTTCCCAAGATTAATCTTTACCTTTTTAGATTTCTCTTGAGTTCTATATTTGTAGATCAAACTTTTTGTTAAGTTCTGGTTTTTTCATCAGAAATAGATGAAATTCGCTTACTTCGTTGAATGTCCATCTTCTTCCCTGGAAAAAGATGCTCATTCTCGCTGGGTAAGTTATTTTTGGTTGCATATCAAGTTCCTTAGCCTTTCAGAATATCATATTCCAGGCCCTTCGATCTTTTAATGTGGATGCTGCCAGATCCTGGGTGATCCTTATTGTGGCTCCTTGATACTTGAATTGGGTTTTTCTAGCCGCTTGCAATATTTTTTCCTTCGTCTGAGGGTTCTGGCATTTGGCCACTATATTCCTTGGTGTTTTGATTTTAGGATCCCTTTCAGTGGGTGATCGATGAATCCTTTCAATGTTTATTTTTTCCTCTGTTCCTATGACTTCTGGGCAGTTCTCTTTGATAATTTCCTGGAAAATAGTGTCCAGGCTCTTTTTTTCATCATGTTTTTCTGGGAGTCCAATGATTCTCAGATTGTCTCTCCTGGATCTGTTTTCTAGGTCTGTTGTCTTCCCCAGAAGGTATTTCACATTTTTCTCCATTGTTTGATTTTTTTGGATTTGCTTGACTGATTCTTCTTGTCTCCTCGAGTCATTCAATTCCACTTGTTCAATTCTGATTTTCAGTGAAGTATTCTCTTCACTCACTTTTTAAAAATCTTTTTCTAATTGTCCAATTGAGTTCTTTTGTTCTGTGGAATTTTTTTCCATTTCGCCAATTTTGTTTTTTAGAGAGCTGTTTTCTGTTTCCAGTTCACTAATCCTATTTTTCAAGGATTTTACTTCTTTATCCACTCTCTCTTTAACTGACTTCTCCAGGCTCTTTTGCCAAGCCTCCCTCTCCTTTTCCCAAGCTTCCCTCTCCTTTTGCCAAGCCTCACTCTGCTTTCCCCATTTGTCTTCTAGCTCCCTTGTGAGAGCCTTTTTAATCACTTCTATGAGGTTCATCTGTGCTGAGGAACAGATGATCTCCTCCTTTGGGGATTCACCTGGGGACTGCCTGTTTTTAGTCTCCTCAGGATTTAGAGTCTGCTCTCTATCTGTATAGAAGCTGTCAAGGGTTAAAGTCCTCTTCAGCTTCTTGCTCATTCTGTCTAATAATCAAAGACAAACTACCAAAGAAAAACAGAAAAAACTGGAGTCTTTCTTTGGGGGGGGGGAGGGGGCTGGGTGTGTTATCGAGCTTCCTCTACAGACTGCAGGGGGCAGCAGTGAGGCACTAGCAGGACTGTGTTGCGCGTGCGCTCTGAGATCCCAAAGCGTGCTGAGTCACTGTGGGGGGGGAAGGGGGAGGTGGCCAGGTCCTGAGAGACTCCAGCTGTTTGGGGTTGTATTCTTCACCCCCGGTGTTTTTAGCTTCTCTGCTGGGCTGCTGACTTGCTGCCGGAGCAAAGTATCCAAACCTGTAGCGAAGCTCTCCCCGCAGAGACGGCTGCGATCACTCCCCACCCCCTCTCCAGTCTGCTCCCGTGCTCTCACTGCCGCTGCCCGCCGCCTGCGCCCGATCTAAAACCGTCCCAGCCTTCCAGTAAAGACAGACCTTTCTTGGCAGATCTCAAGGATGGCTTCTCTTGGTAACTATATGTGGGTTTTTTTCAGTCAAGCATTGATTCAGAGGCTTGTAATGAAGTGGATAGTGAGAGAAAGCGTGGAGCTTATGCAGCTGTGAGCCTCCTCTCCGCCATCTTAACCGGAGGTCCCTACTTTATTCTTTTCTTCCCCTTTCATCCTTTCATCTCCCCCAAGCAGGCTATAGTTAAGCATGGAAATATTATATAGATAAATATCTATACCTATATCATAATATAGATATCTATATCAAAAGAGTTATACATATACATGAGGGTGAAGATGAGGGAGTAGGTATGGGTGTGAGTATGATATATACAAACATACATATATGTATATACACATATACATACACCTATATGGACACACATGTATGTATATATGTGTGTGCATACTCATGTACACATATGTAAACATCCATCTAAAACAATATTAATATGACTGACATAAAATATTGATTTGTCTTCACTGAATCTTTAAGTTTGACTTTGCTGATACCAATGATTACTAGAACTACTTTTTAAAAAATTCTACTTTTGAGCTTTATTTTAGTGCTTGTGTATATCTCTTTATTTCTTAATCCTGATAACTATTCTATTAATTCTACTCATTAACTTTCCTTGCTATTACTTAAGCTCTCCCCACCCATGGATTCCTCTCTGATAATCTCCACTCACCTTTTCTCTCTCTCTTTTTCCCTTTGTCATTATTCTATATACCTCAACCCACTACTGTAGTTCTGCACAGTCTACTACACCGTAGAGCCAAAAATAACATCACATTATTTGCACTATTTCAGATGATACTTTCTATTGGATGTGAAGCTGGAAATCCTTTTAAGGCAAATTTCACTTAAATCTTTCCTCCTTTTTTGTCTCTATATTTTAGGTACAGTCATGCTGCTGTTATTAGTTCATCTCTAAAATCTGGTTAGTCCCTAAAATATTATAATACAAAACAGTCAAAGACAAAGGAGAGTTTACAACCAGCTGTCTTTCTTTTGAATTTTCAGTGCTATGGCTGATTCTCACTTGGTCCATTATCTCAATCAGTTGTCTGATTTAACAGCATTTTTTTAAATTGCCAAATTAAATCTTTATTGAGATTTTGTGTCCTCAAGATGTTTCAGGAGAGTTGTTTGACAGGACTCTTGGTCTGAGGTCCAATATTTGGTCTGAGGTCCAATATTTTCTTTAAGTATTTGACTATCTTCTCCATTTTTCATTCAACAAGCAAAGGAAAGAGGAGTAAAGAACAATAACAATAATGCAATTACATTTAACATGATTTGCCCCAAATTCCTACTTTGATTGTGTCTTATGATTAATAACAAGTTTACCCTGCTTTTGAACAAAAGCTCTTATTTTTTTTCCCCCAAGAGTAATCACTTTCCCTTGAAAAGTACAGTTAAAATAAAAGTATAAGGTCTCTCTTTCTTTCTCCCTTTTTTTCACTGATCTCATTATATCACTTGATTTTGAGAAAGACAATAGATTTAGGACACACACTGTTGAGGAACTGGTTCTACTTTTTCTGGCTTTTTTTTTTTTTTTTTTACTTGGAGCTATAAGGGAAAACAGACTATGGGCATATTAACCAGGTGCTATTGCTAAGTTGACCTGAATTTAGGTTAAAAAATTATTAACTCTTTTGAGTATTCAGAAAAATCAAATGAGGGTGGTATAAAGGTTTCTGGGAGAAAGAGTTACAAAATTAAATGTGATGAAGGAAAACAAATTGGAAAATAAATGAAGATATAGAATTAATAATGCTGAGTAATTAGTTGGGAGGTAAAGGAAAAGATTACATATTAATATGTGAATTAGAGAAAAAAAGTTACATATAAATGATCATTTGAGCAGGTATTTTCTGGAATTTGATCTAAAAGCAGCAAAGATAGCTATTGGAAAGAAAATTTGTAATTGTGTTCCAGAGTATCAAAATCTATATTATTTATGGTCCTTTGCAATCATGTCAAACTTTCTAGAAGCATAATCCCAGACTATTTAGAGAATTCTTACTAGAATGTATCTTGAGCTTAGGAAATTTCTGATTTAAGTATAAGGACATGTTTGAATGAGGAAATTACATTTTCCTAAACAAAGATAAAAAAAAATCATGATTCTATCAAAAGACAAGGATCATAAAATTACCTGAAATTTCAATAGACTTGCTAAACTCATCTTTTGTTAAATTCCACTGACATATCTAATCAACCATTGATTTTTCTTAGCTCTTTGGTGGGCCACAAAATCATCATAAGTATAAAATAATATGAACTAGTACAATTCCTTGCTGCAAATATTGGCTCTATGAACCAGGAAGGCAGATTAATATCTTCTCTTTTTCTTAAATTATCAGTATAGATCTCATAGTGTCAGAAAACAGAAAACAGAAAATAAGAGTAGAAACATTATGATCTGACTATATTATTTATTTATGATATCAATATTTCATTTTATAGAAAACTTATTTCCAAGGACATTTTCAGTGTATTTTATATGGAAATAAATCTTCTCAATATTACCATGACTTGAATGAAGGGAAATTGAGAGAGAAAAGTCTGGGAAAAGTCTGATAAAATGCTTTTAAAATATACTATTTCTGTGGCTACAGTATGTTTGAAGGTTAAAACTAAATTATAAAATGCAAGACCCTTGATCAATTTGCTTTAACTTTAAAATCCTACAATATATTTTCCATATATGGATATGACTTTTTAAATTGTTTATTATTATAAAATTTAATGAGTGACTGCACATTCTGTTGTATTCAAATATCATTTTGGCCATTTGATTTTGGAATTCTAGGATCTTGTTCTTTGGCTGCAATTTCCATATTTTCAAATATTTTACTTTTAATTTATGGAACAAAACAAACATTTCCATATCATAGTACAATAAAAAGATGATTGCATATAAAACTGCAAATCTAATATGCACAACTTGTTATTTTTTTTAAAAAATACAACAAAATAATCATGTAAATTTCTTTTTTCCCTCCCCCTACCTGAGGCGGTAACCATTAGACACAATAAGCAAATAGATAGATAGATAGATAGAGTGTAGATAGGCAAATGGGTAGATAGATGTAGATATGTAAACTCTTTCTATTCATATCTCTACTTATCATTTGGTTGTTTTGTTCCCTCTGGATGCAGATGATGACTCTCTTTATATGGTTCTTTATAGTTAATTTGAGTATTTATAATAGTCAAAATAACATGCACTCAAAGTTATTCTCAAAGCAGTATTGCTGTTACTATGTGCAATTTTATCTTGCTTCTGCTCATTTCATTTTCCATTATTTCATGCAAATCTTTCTATATATTTTTTCCTAAAATAATTGAGTTCATTCTTATTGTATAGTAGTGTTCATCATAATCACATACTTCTAGTTCAGATTTCCCCAATATTTGTCAGATAGAAATTTTGATCTCTTTGTGCTCACAGAGAAATTTCTATTAACAGCTTAGAACACTGAGGTTCTTTTCCTTTATTCCCTAATTATTTTCAGAAATAGACCAAATTTATTTGGGTCAATATATGGATCAATGTGTATATAGGGTTTATTAACTTTGAGCATAATTTCAAATTACTCTCCAAAATGGCTATATCATTTCACAATTCCACCAACTATGACTTAGTGTCCCAATTTTTCATATGAAAATCAATTCTGATGGACATGGCACTTTTCAATAATGAGATGATTGAGACCAGTTCCAATGATCTTCTGATAAAGAGAGCCATCTATGCCCAGAAAGAGGACTGTGGGAACTGAGTGTGGATCACAGCACAGCATTTTCACTCTTGGTTTTTAGGCTTGCATTTTATTTTCTTTCTCATTTTTTTCCTTTTTGGTCTGTTTTTTTCTGGTGTAGCAAGATACTTATATCAATATGTATATGTTTAATGTATATATTTTTAACATCTTTAACATATGTTGAATTACCATCTAGCAGAGGAAATGGGGAAAGAGAGGAAAAAAAATTGGAATACAGGTTTTGGAAGAGTGTATTTTGAAAAATTATCCATGCATATGTTTTGAAAATAAAATGGTATAATAAAAAAAATTGTCCATTCACATCATTTCACCATTTATCAATGGGAGAATTATTAATTTATTTTTATTTTTATTTTTTTTTGCTGAGGCAATTGGGGTCAAGTGATTTGCCTAGGGTCACAGAGCTTTGAAGTGTTAAGTGTCTGAGCCAGATTTGAACTCAGGTCCACCTGATTTCAGGTCTGGTCCTCTATCCACTGTGCGACCTAGCTGCCCCAATTATTAGTATCCTTAAAGATTTGATACTATTTTGATAATATAGGTGAGATATGAGACCTGTATCTGATAACTGCTTTTTAAATTTTCCCTCCCACAATTTTCAGCTTTCTATCTTATCTTGGCTATATTTGTTTTATTTGTACAAAACCTTTTAAATTTAATGCAATATACATCATCCATTTTATATCTAACTTTGCTCTCTATTTATATTCATACATTGTTTGCCAGTCTGATAAGTAAAATGCTCTGTATTTTCTAATTTTCCTATAAAATGTTTCTTTGAATTTGTCATATCTTCATTTTGACCTTAATTTATTTATTTCTTAAGTGAAAAACTTCAGTTCTTATTATTTATAATGTCCTTCTCAATTTCAACATTCTGTGATTCCAAAGATTATTTTTTCCAGTATCAATGATGGGTTTACAAGGACCTCATTGTTCATACTTCCTTCTCATTGTGATCCTTTGGAAAACATTTGAGCTAAGAGGTTCAGATTATGCTTATGGAACAAACAAAGCTGAATGGTTTTCCAGGAATAAAGTTTATGATGCTAGCCCCATTAGAAGAATAGACTAATCAAATTAAGTTACCTAGTCACAGGCAACAAAGCAAATGTAGAATTTATTTTTGATCCTTATGCTCTATCTTTTGTCATATGTATTTATTAATTTGTCTGCCTAGGCCAAGGAAAGTAAATCACTTAAACAATTTTTGGAGGGAATTTTGGTGCAGTGTTAAGTTCCCAATTAAAAAGAAAAGTATCTTAAATTTTCCTGTAATTAAATAGTTCAGATCAGGTGTCTAACTGAAGAACATAACAAGAAATCTGGAAGATATATTGTTTTAAAGTCATCAGCTATCGTGAAGTCCATCTGTGAAAATATATTTAGATGCAAGTTAAAAACAATAAGTAACCTAAAAGTTATCTTAAATTATAATTTGTCATATTCAAAAGTGTTTGCCTAACTGAGCAATTATACTTCTAAAACAAAAATAAAACATAATCTTTCTAAAAATATAAATGATAAGTAAACATAACATCTCACATACAGTATGGATATTTCTTTCAATAAACCTATGGATATTTGAATGATAAATTAATTAAAAGTTGTATGTGTGAGTTAAGTGGTTAGGGATTTTTACTTTGAAGAGTATACAGTGACTCTAAAATGGATTTAGAAAAAGAAGCATTTTCAACATATAATGATTCTTAACTCATTAAGTGTATTGAACATGTAAGTGGTAAAAGAATTTGAGTTTTAAAATATAAAGATGTTTTCCAAATCATAATCATTTTTTAAAAAAGAGAGTTATAGTTGCAAATCACTAAACACCTTTTAATTTTTTTTTTTTTTAGCTGAGGAGAAACAACTATTTTTAAAGTCAGATTCTCTGGGGCTTAAGTTCTGTCTGGTGAAAAAACTGAATAAGAAATTTATCATTGGAATCTGCTTAGCTTTTGGCTGAAAAGGGAAGTCTCATAAAAGAGTGACATGAAAATAGACTTAAAAATTTTGATTTGAGTGTCTCTTTCCCCACTTAATAACTCCATAATCATGAATAAGTGACAGCACTATTAAGTTTCAGTTTTCTTATCTAGAACATAGGCATATTCTATTAACTGTCTCACAAGAAAGTGATTTTTAAAGTGTAAAGGCCATAAAGAGTCAGAGTGGAAACATGGCATTTTGAATAGAGAACTGGCCTTGATGACATGCAGCTGCCTCTGACACACGCCAGTTGTGTGGCTTTTGACAATTCACTTAACCTCTCAGTGCTGCTGACAACTTTCTAAGTCTTTGAGATGCAGAATTTTCATTTTGTGTTGGCAAAGGGAATTTCCTCACCAAGATTTCCCTATACCAATGAAATCATAGTTAAATCTAATTTAGAAAAATAACCCAAAATATTATTTAATGATGTCTCATGAAAGATAGAGATTATATCTGGAATTGCCTTGGTACAGGAAAATCCGAAATGAAGAAACTCCCTCTTCTAATGCCAATTGATATTTTCTTTGAAGTTTATTGTATAACAATTTCCTTGGAGTATGGAGACAATAAGTGATTTGTTCAGAACTCACAACTAGATTGTGGAAGAAATCAATTTGAACTTAACTCTATTCACTGTATTATTTTGCCTCTCAGTGACATTCATTATTAGAAAAAAAAATTTCTCACATAATTAGATATTTAAAATACTTTCATGTGAGAATATAATAATTGTCAATATAATAAAGGAAATTATGTGCTATTTGGAGTCAGAAGTTGTAAATTTAATTCTCACTTTGCTACTTATTACCTCTGTGATCTTGGTCAACTCCCAAAATCTTTAGCCTCACTTCATTTGAAAAATATCCCAAAAGTACATTAGATAGTCTCTAATATCTTTCCTAGGTCCAAATCTATAAATCTTTAGATAAACAGGGCTACCTTTCATGTAATATAATTTAATATATATATATATATATATATATATATATATATATATATTATATATATATATATTATATTTATATGTAAATATAAAGTCATGCAATACTGAATTAAAGTGAAGGTGAAATTTCATTTTTCACAGATATTATCTGTGTGTAATGTATTATAGATAGTAAAGTGGCGACTATTGGGCTTGAAATTAGGAAAATTTCTCAAATTTGGCCTCAGACACTCATTAGCCATGTGATGCTGGGCAAGTCACTTCACCATGCCTGCCTCAGCTCCTCATCTGCAAAATGATCTACAGAAAGAAATGACAAACCACTCCAGTATCTTTACCAAGAAAACATTCCAAACATGTCACAAAGAGTCAGACATGATTGAACAACAACAAAATGTATTGTGAGGGGCAGTATAATGCAAAGGCAAGAGTGCCCAGACTTGGAATCATGAGTCTTACCTTTGATTCTTGTTACCTATTAAGATTGAGCAAGTGACTTCATCTTTCTGAGCGTCATTTGCTAAATTATAGTTGGGTTGTTCTCTGCATTAAGGAAAAGAATTCCCATACCAATGAACCAAAAATCATATTTATATAATATTTCTTTGCAATATAGTTTCCACATTCTATTCAGAATGTAATAGTCAGGATTTCATCAACATACAATTGACAGTTTGAGAAGACATTTAAAGGTACTTTAGTTATTGATTCAACTTAACACATAAATCTCTTAGGGCAGGTCCCATGTATTATTCATTTACAGCTCTTTGTACATTGCATATACTATAGTAAGCACTTAAAATGTTTTTTGAATTGCTTAATACTTATTTTGTACATTATATGTGATCCCTACTATAGAAAGATCACTACTTTTGGAGAAAGAGGACCTGGGTTGCCATCTTACCTGTGATTCTTACCATTAGTACTCATTAATCTCTCTGGTTCTTCCTTTGTAAAATGAGATCGGACTATATGACCTTTGAGATCTCATTTAACATGAAAGTTGTGATCTGTGATCCTTGGCATTTATAATAGTTGTCTAATGTATTAAAAATAAAATTGGAAGCATTATAAATGTCACTCTTCTGAGGGGCACAGATACAATATCAAGTCAACTTGGCATATAGAAGAGAAAAGTCACAAATAGTACTAAGCACTTATCTTTTCTAATTTAGTAGGAAATATTTTCATAAAATAAAAAGTTGATGCAACAATAACATTATGAGATGATCAAATATGATGAACTTAGCCCTTTTCAACAATTAGTTGATTCAAGCTAATTTCAGTAAATTTGGAATCAAAAGAGCTATCTGAATCCAGAGAGAGAGAGAGAACTATGGAGAGTATATACCGTGTTTCCCCGATAATAAGACACTGTCTTATTTGTTTTTTTTTTTTTTTTGGGGGGGGGGACAGAAAAGCACAAGAGGGCTTATTTTCAGAGGAGGGCTTATTTTAATGAACATTGACAGCAATTTTAATAAACAGGTAAATGTGAACAAAAAAAAGTACCTTTATTCAATAATGATCATGTCATCTTCTTCAATAACATTATCATGAATGTCCATACCCTGAATTCCGTCCTGGATGTCTTGCGCCTCTATTTCCTTCAGAAGAATTAGACCCAATCTGTCATGTCCAGCAATATAGCTCTCTTTAAATGAACATGTCTTGTCCAGGTAACCTGCTCGTAGTGCCTTGGCAACACAGCTGTCAGTAATTTTATCCCATAACTTCTTCACCCAAGTCACGACTTCTTGCAGACAGGGCTTCACAAAGTTTCCACGCTGATTTCTTTCCATTCTATTTTCAATGTAGTCATTGACTTCCATGTGCAAATAGTCCTTGAATGGCTTGTTTATTGCAATATCAAGGGTCTGGAGATAGGCAGTCGTTCTTGCAGAAATCATTACTTGATCTATTCTTCTCTCTGCAAGGAAGTTCTTCATTTCTTTAGCGTGGTGAGTGCTGGCTAAAATCCAGATTATCAGACCTCTTTGGTTACCTCGCATAACAAGTGGCAGCATTAAATCAACCCACTTTCTTATAACGGCTTGTGTACACCAGGCTTTTTCGGTTTCAAGAATGTAAATGCCTGATACATGTTCAATCTTATCTTTCTTGCCCTTACTGATGATGAGAGGTGTGGCTTTCTTTCCATCCAAACGAATTGCCAAAACACAGGTGATCCGTGCAGACAGAATAATAAAATTATGACCATCAGTCCTTCTTTTCACTCCATCATGCCCCTCAATAATGTTTTAACCCCATCATGCTCCCTGAGTGCTCCTGCTATCCTCTGAGTTCTTTTTTTGTCCTCCATCATGCCCCCTGAGTTCTTCTTTTATCCTCCATCATGCCCTCTGAGTTCTTCTTTTATCCTCCATCATGCCCCCTCACTCTCGCTTACATACCAGGTTTTTATGTTGTCCTGCCTCAGCTCTCCTCCGCGGCACTGCTCTCAATGGCACCAGCAAGCAAATCACTGGGGAAGAACAGGATGACGCGCTCACTGCTGCAGCTCTGATTGGATGCAGCTTGGAGCGCAGCGTGCATTTCACGGGAGGAGAGGGGAGGCCAGGGGAGGGATGGTGCATACAGAGGGTACTGTAATGTAGCATGTAGCTCAGGGGATCACCTTCACTACAGTAGCAATCTCAATAGGGCTTATTTTAGAGGAATGTTACACAGTAAGGGGAGGGTTTATTTTCGGGATAGGTCTTATTATCGGGGAAACACAATATGGATTAAAACATAGTATTTTCACCTTTTCTTGTTTTTGATTGTTTGTGAGTTGTTGCTTTTTTTTGTTTTGTTTTGTGGTTTTTTCCCTTTTGATCTGATTTTTCTTGCACAACATGAAGAATATGGAAATAGTTTAGAAGAATTGAACATGCTTAACTTCTACTATATTGTTTTTTGTGATTGGAGAAGGGAGGGAGAAAAATTTGGAGCACAAAACTATATTTGCATGTATTTAGAAAAATAAAATACTATTTAAAATTTTAAATTTTAAAAATTATCTTATCTGCATACATGCAACATTAGAATGATCAATTACTAATAGTATCAAGTGAAGATTAAATCAAAGTTTAGCCTCAGGACAGATAAATGCACCAAATGGAACAATACAAGATAGCAAGAATGAGGGGGGGGAGGGAAGAGAGGAATGGTATAATTCTTCAGATAAAGAAGATGTTCAAAATATATTACTCTTAAAAACAACTAGAAAAAGATAAACTCATTCACTTTGATATCATAAAGTGAATGAGTTTATCTTTTTCTAGTTGTGCCATTTTCTTAAGTGTTCAGACTACTGATAACACATTTGGTTTATTATCACTAATATGCAGAATGATCAACTGCTCACAGAATAATAAGATTCATTCCCATATTTAAAAGAAGACCAAATACCTCACAGACAGATGTGATCAAACACTTCATGTCATATTAATAACAACATTTTGAACTAGAATTTCAAAAAGTAAAAAAAAAAAAGGAAGACGTGAGCATAGATACTGTTGTTTGAAGAAAACATCTTCTTTCTACCTCATCACACATCAAAGTATTTCACACCAAGAAACACATTTGCTGTAATAAATTATAATAGAATCAGTAATGGGGTCAGATATTTGCCACAATGGAAACTTTGAACAAATGTACATGTAGGACTATAAAGATATATGGAAAAAATTTTCTTAGTAAAAATAATTTTTTTCTGTTTAATATTTTAATTAGATATCAAATTTTACATTCAGGGGATTATTATATTAGAAATGAGTGTGTTCAACACATTATGTTCTTTTTACTTTCAACGAATAAAATTACCGAAAAGTTTTGGGCTACCTATGCATGGTATATTTTTTCTTTTTTCTTTTCTTTTTTTATTATTGGAAATTTATTTATTTTTAATACGTATTGCTTTATGATGTTGGGAGAGAAAAATAATGTCGAGAAAAAACTGCAGGAGAAATTCTAAAAAATGAAAAAAGAAATGAACATAGCATTGTTAACATACACTCGGTTTTCTTAGATCTTTTTCTGGATGCAGGTGGCATTTTCTGTCCAAAACCTATTGGATTACTTTGGATCACTGAATTGCTGAGAAGAACCTAACCTTTCATAGTTGATCATCTCACATTCTTGCTGTTGTGAACAATGAAGTCCTGGTTCTACTTGCTTTACACAGCATCTGTTCATTTAAATCTATCCATATCTTCCTAAAGGTAGCTTATTCATCATTTTTATAGAACAATAATATTTCAGTACTTTCATGTATCACAGCTTTTTTAGCCACTCCTTACTTGATGGACATCCACTTCTTTTTCAATCTTTTGCCACACAAAAAGAGCTACTACAAACATTTTTGTCCATGTGGGTTCTTTTTGCTTTTATGATTTCCTTGGGATACAGACCTAGTGTTGGCACTACTGGATCAAAGGCTATGCACAGCTTTAAAACCCTTTGGACATAGTTCCAGATTGTTCAACAGAATGATTGGATCATTTCACAACTCCACTAATAAGGCATTAATGTCCAATTTTTCCCATAATCACTCCAACATTTATCATCTTGTCTTGTCATCTTAGGCAATATGAAAGGTGTGAGATTGTACTCAGAATTATTTTAATTTCCATTTCTCTAATCATTAGTGTGACAGAGCATTTTTTCATATAACTATACATGGCTTTAATTTTATCATCTGAAAATTGTCTGTTCGTATCTTTTGTCCATTTATCAACTGGGGAATGACTTGTAGTCTTATAAATTTGACACAATTCTTTATATATTTTAAAAATAAGATCTTTATTAGAAATACTGGCTGTAAAGATTTTTCCCATCTTTGTACTCCCCTTTTAATCTTGTTTCTGTTGGTTTTGTTTGGGCAAAAAAATTCTTAATTTAATATAATCAAAGTCGTCTACTTTGCCTTTCATAATGTTCTTTAGTTCATCTTTGGTCATAAGCAGAGCTATGCAAAATCATCAACGTCACTCTCTCCTCCAGTCATCAGAATCCATTGGCAAGAAATAGGTCACCATAAATAGAAATGGCCCACAGTGCAATAGGAAACCCTGGCTTTTTTAAACTAAGATCTTTTCCAGGTCTCAATTTGTCTAAAGCAACCACCATTCAGTGATTAAAGGTTTAGGAATAATTGAGGCAAAAGATATACTAATTTGCTATCAAAAAAGGATCAATCTGAGAGGAGAAGACTCAATTGAGAGTGAATTCACAGTTAATTAGTGTGGTAAGAGCAAAATTCTAACTCCTTCCCTTATATAGATTACTCTAGTTTTTCTTTGAAAGGTAATGAGAAATTTTGTGAGATTTGGTTACCACAGAAGACTAAAGGCCCAATTTGTTAACTCACTTCCTCAGGCACAAAGAGCCCTGAGTTACTGAGGCTTGGCTTGTAGATCATCATGGAAACCCAAGGCAAAGGATCACTCAGCTGATTCATTTCCAGATGTCCTTTCTTCCACTATGGCTAAATACATCCTTTTTTACTGAATGACTAATGACTCCTTTATTTCAACACAGAACCTTAACTACCAGAAAACTGGCCTGAACCAGTCCAGTCCAGAAGAGGATACATTCAACTTTGTTACAATTTCCAATTGTCTTTTTTTTTTTTTTTCTCCTGTTGCTCAGCAATATGGATACTAAGAGGAGAGAAAAATGTGGAAAATTTCTGGGAACCAGAGATATTTCTTTTCATTAAAAAGATGAATAATTTACAGTTTTCCTTCTCGTCTATGTATTGAATTTTCAGAAGACAAAGGGACATTTAGAACAAAGAAATAACAAAACAAAATAAAAGAAAGAAAAACAAAAACTAAACTAAGAGATCAGATTGATTATTCAACTCCAAATCCACATACATGCTTCTAGGATTTGAAGAAATAATTTTTTTTAAAAGAATGTTCTCAGACTTCCGGCCAAGATGGCGGAGAGGAAATACACTTCTGTGTAATCTCCGTGTTTTTCTCTCACTATTCATTTCATTTCATGCCTCTGAATTAATGCTCGACTGAAAAAAAACCATACAATTACTTACCAAGAGAAACCATCCTTGAGACTCGTCAAGAAAGGTCTGTTTTTGCGCGAGGGCGGGGACGGTATTTGGAAGCAGTCTGCGGGCAGCAGCGGCAACCAGAGCACAGATAGCAGCTCAGAACCGGGTGGAGCGGAGTGGGGGCAGGGCGCGATCGCAGCCGTCTCTGCGGTGAGAGCTTTGCTATAGGAGCAAGTCAGCAGCCCAGCAGAGAAGCTAAAAACACCGGGGGTGAAGAATAAAACCCCAAACAGCTGGAGTTTCTCGGGACCTGGCCACCCCTCCCCCACAGTGTCTTAGCCCGCTCGGATCTCAGAGCGCTCGGATCTCAGTGCGCAGGCGCCATAGCACAGTAGGACTTGTGCCTCACGAATACCCTGCCCCTCCCCCAAAGAAAGCAGCCTCCATTCAAGGGGTTTTTTTTCATTCTGTTTCTTTGATAGTTTGTCTTTGATAAATAGACAGAATGAGCAAGAAACTGAAAAAGAATTTAACCCTGGACAGCTTTTATACAGATAAAGAGCAGACTCCAAACCCTGAGGAGACTAAAAACAAACAGTCCCCAGGTGAATCCCCGAAGGAAGAGACCTTATGTCCCTCAGCACAGATGAATCTCATGGAGGAAATTAAAAAGGCTCTCACAAGGGAGCTAGAAGAAAAATGGGAAAAGGAGAGGGAGGCTCTGCAAAAGGAGAGGGAGGCTTGGCAAAAGAGCCTGGAGAAGTCAGTTAAAGAGAGAGTGGATAAAGAAACCAAATCCTTGAAAAATAGGATTAGTGAACTGGAAATAGAAAACAGCTCTCTAAAAAACAAAATTGGCGAAATGGAAAAAAATTCCACAGAACAAAAGAACTCAATTGGACAATTAGAAAAAGATCTTAAAAAAGTGAGTGAAGAAAATACCTCACTGAAAATCAGGGTCGAACAATTGGAATTGAATGACTCGAGGAGACAAGAAGAATCAGTCAAGCAAATCCAAAAAAATCAAACAATGGAAAAGGATGTGAAATACCTTCTGGGGAAGACAACAGACCTGGAAAACAGATCCAGGAGAGACAACCTGAGAATCATCGGACTTCCAGAAAAGTATGATGAAAAAAAAAGCCTGAACACTATCTTCCAGGAAATTATCAAAGAGAACTGCCCAGAAGTCATAGAAACAGAAGGTAAAATAGACATTGAAAGAATTCATCGATCCCCTACTGAAAGGGATCCTAAAATCAAAACACCAAGGAATATAGTGGCCAAATGCCAGAACCCTCAGGCAAAGGAAAAAATACTGCAAGCGGCTAGAAAAACCCAATTCAAGTATCAAGGAGCCACAATAAGGATCACCCAGGATCTGGCAGCATCCACATTAAAGGATCGAAGGGCCTGGAATATGATATTCCGAAAGGCTAAGGAACTTGGTATGCAACCAAAAATAACTTACCCAGCGAGATTGAGCATCTTTTTCCAGGGAAGAAGATGGACATTCAACGAAATAAGCGAATTTCATCTATTTCTGATGAAAAAGCCAGAACTTAACAAAAAATTTGATCTACAAGCACAGAACTCAAGAGAAATCTAAAAAGGTAAAGATTAATCTTGGGAACTATATTTCGGCTGTAAAGATGTATAAAGAATACATGTATACCTTGTTCTAGAAACTAGTTGTGGAAAGGACATTGTACTAGAAAAAAGGGAAAGTGGGGGTACTACATTTCATGAAGAGGCAAAGAAAACCTAGTAAATCTGAGAGAAAGAATGGAGAGGAATGAAAATAGTGAGTATTTTACTGCTTTCAGAATTGGCAGTAAGAGAAGAATTTTAGACATATTCAATCTATGGTGAAACTTCTCCCACCTCATTGAAAAGTGAGAAGGGAAAAGTGAAAAAGGAAGGAATAAGCTAAGTGGAAGGGAATACGGTAACTGGGAGGGAAAGGGGTAAGTTGGGGGGGGGGAACTCTAAGGGGGGGGAGGGATACTGAAAAAGGGAGGGCTGTGAGAAGCAAGGGGAGCTCACAAGCTTAATACTGGGAAGGGGGGTAAGGGAGGGGGTAAGGGAGTAAGAAGGGAGAAAAGCATAAACCGGGGTTAACAAGATGGCAAGTAATACAGAATTGGTCATTTTAACCATAAATGTGAACAGGGTAAACTCCTCTATAAAGAGGAAGCGGTTAGCAGAATGGATTAAAAGCCAGAATCCTACAATATGTTGTATACAGGAAACACACCTGAAGCGGGGTGATACACGCAGGTTAAAGGTAAAAGGTTGGAGCAAAATCTACTATGCTTCAGGTGAAGCCAAAAAAGCAGGGGTAGCCATCCTGATCTCAGATCAAGCTAAAGCAAAAATTGATCTAATCAAAAGAGATAAGGAAGGGCACTATATCTTGCTAAAGGGTAGAATGAATAATGAAGAAGTATCTATATTAAATATATATGCACCAAGTAGTGTAGCATCTAAATTCCTAAAAGAGAAATTAAGAGAGCTGCAAGAAGAAATAGACAGTAAAACTATAATAGTGGGAGATCTCAACCTTGCACTCTCAGAATTAGATAAATCAAACCACAAAATAAATAAGAAAGAAGTCAAAGAGATAAATAGAATACTAGAAAAATTAGATATGATAGATCTCTGGAGAAAATGTAATGGGGACAGAAAGGAGTACACCTTCTTTTCAGCAGTTCATGGAACTTATACAAAAATTGATCATATATTAGGACATAAAAACCTCAAACTCAAATGCAGTAAGGCAGAAATAGTGAATGCATCCTTTTCAGACCATGATGCATTGAAAATTACATTCAATAAAAAGCCACAGGAAAGTAGACCAAAAAATAATTGGAAACTAAATAATCTCATACTAAAGAATGATTGGGTGAAACAGCAAATTATAGACATAATTAATAACTTCATCCAAGAAAATGATAATAATGAGACATCATACCAAAATGTATGGGATGCAGCCAAAGCGGTAATAAGGGGAAATCTCATATCTCTAGAGGCCTATTTGTATAAAATAGAGAAAGAGAAGGTCAATGAATTGGGCTTGCAACTAAAAATGCTAGAAAAGGAACAAATTAAAAACCCCCAATCAAACACTAAACTTGAAATTCAAAAAATAAAAGGAGAGATCAATAAAATTGAAAGTAAAAAAACTATTGAATTGATTAATAAAACTAAGAGTTGGTTCTATGAAAAAACCAACAAAATAGACAAACCCTTAGTAAATCTGATTAAAAAAAGGAAAGAGGAAAATCAAATTGTTAGTCTTAAAAATGAAAAGGGAGAACTCACCACTAACGAAGAGGAAATTAGAGCAATAATTAGGAGTTACTTTGCCCAACTTTACGCCAATAAATTCGACAACTTAAATGAAATAGAAGAATACCTCCAAAAATATAACTTGCCTAAACTAACAGAGGAAGAAGTAAATATCCTAAACACTCCTATCTCAGAAAAAGAAATAGAACAAACTATCAATCAACTCCCTAAGAAAAAAACCCCAGGACCAGATGGATTTACATCTGAATTCTATCAAACATTCAAAGATCAATTAACTCCAATGCTAAATAAACTATTTGAAGAAGTAGGGATTGAAGGAGTCCTACCAAACTCCTTTTATGACACAGATATGGTACTGATACCTAAACCAGGTAGGCTGAAAACAGAGAAAGAAAATTATAGACCAATCTCCCTAATGAATATTGATGCTAAAATCTTAAATAAAATATTAGCAAAAAGATTACAAAAAATCATCCCCAGGATAATACACTATGACCAAGTAGGATTTATACCAGGAATGCAGGGCTGGTTCAATATTAGGAAAACTATTAACATAATTGACTATATCAACAACCAACCAAACAAAAACCATATGATCATTTCAATAGATGCAGAAAAAGCATTTGATAAAATCCAACAGCCATTCCTAATAAAAACACTTGAGAGCATAGGAATAAAAGGACTTTTCCTTAAAATAGTTAGGAGCATATATTTTAAACCTTCAGTAAGCATCATATGCAATGGGGAAAAACTGGAACCTTTCCCGGTAAGATCTGGAGTGAAGCAAGGTTGCCCACTATCACCATTATTATTCAATATTGTATTAGAAACACTGGCCTCTGCAATAAGAGTCGAGAAAGAGATTAAAGGAATTAGAGTAGGCAATGAGGAAACCAAACTATCACTCTTTGCAGATGATATGATGGTATACCTAGAAAACCCCAGAGATTCTACTAAAAAGCTATTAGAAATAATTCATAATTTTAGCAAAGTAGCAGGATACAAAATAAATCCCCATAAATCCTCAGCATTCTTATACACCACCAACAAAATCCAAGAGCAAGAGATACAAAGAGAAATTCCATTCAAAATAACTGTTGATAGCATAAAATATTTGGGAATCTACCTACCAAAGGAAAGTCAGGAATTATATGAGCAAAATTACAAAAAAGTTTTCACACAAATAAAGTCAGACTTAAATAATTGGAAAAATATTAAGTGCTCTTGGATAGGCCGAGCAAATATAATAAAGATGACAATACTCCCTAAACTAATCTATTTATTTAGTGCTATACCAATCAGACTTCCAAGAAAATATTTTAATGATTTAGAAAAAATAACAACAAAATTCATATGGAACAATAAAAAGTCGAGAATCTCAAGGGAATTAATGAAAAAAAAATCAAATGAAGGTGGTCTAGCTGTACCTGATCTAAAATTATATTATAAAGCAGCAGTCACCAAAACCATCTGGTATTGGCTTAGAAATAGATTAGTTGATCAGTGGAAAAGGTTAGGTTCACAAGACAGAATAGTCAACTATAGCAATCTAGTGTTTGACAAACCCAAAGATTCTAAATTTTGGGATAAGATTTCATTATTTGATAAAAACTGCTGGGATAACTGGAAATTAGTATGGCAGAAATTAGGCAAGGACCCACACTTAACACCACATACCAAGATAAGATCAAAATGGGTCCATGACCTAGGCATAAAGAACGAGATTATAAATAAATTAGAGGAACATAGGATAGTTTATCTCTCAGACTTGTGGAGGAGAAAGAAATTTGTGACCAAAGATGAACTAGAGACCATTACCAATCACAAAATAGAAAATTTTGATTATATCAAATTAAAAAGCCTTTGTACAAACAGAACGAATGCAAACAAGATTAGTAGGGAAGTAACTAACTGGGAAAACATCTTTACAATTAAAGGTTCTGATAAAGGCCTCATTTCCAAAATATATAGAGAACTGACTCAAATTTATAAAAAATCAAGCCATTCTCCAATTGATAAATGGTCAAAGGATATGAACAGACAATTTTCAGATGAAGAAATTGAAACTATTACCACTCACATGAAAGAGTGTTCCAAATCACTATTGATCAGAGAAATGCAAATTAAGACAACTCTGAGATATCACTACACTCCTGTCAGATTGGCTAAGATGACAGGAAAAAACAATGATGAATGTTGGAGGGGATGCGGGAAAACGGGGACATTGATGCATTGTTGGTGGAGTTGTGAACGAATCCAGCCATTCTGGAGAGCGATCTGGAATTATGCCCAAAAAGTTATCAAACTGTGCATACCCTTTGATCCAACAGTGTTTCTATTGGGCTTATACCCCAAAGAGATACTGAAAAAGGGAAGGGGACCTGTATGTGCCAAAATGTTTGTAGCAGCCCTGTTTGTAGTGGCTAGAAACTGGAAAATGAATGGATGCCCATCAATTGGAGAATGGCTGGGTAAATTGTGGTATATGAATGTTATGGAATATTATTGCTCTGTAAGGAATGACCAGCAGGATGAATACAGAGAGGCTTGGAGAGACCTACATGGACTGATGCTAAGTGAGATGAGCAGAACCAGGAGATCATTATACACTTCGACAACGATATTGTATGAGGATGTATTCTGATGGAAGTGGATTTCCCTGACAAAGAGACTTAACTGAGTTTCATTGGAGAAATGATGGACAGAAACAGCTACACCCAAAGAAGGAATACTGGGAAATGAATGTGAACTATTTGCATTTTTGATTTTCTTCCCGAGTTATTTTTACCTTCTGAATCCAATTCTCCCTGTGCAACAAGAGAACTGTTTGGTTCTGCAAATATGTATTGTATCTAGGATATACTGCAACATGTTTAGCATATATAGGACTGCTTGCCATCCTGGGGTGGGGGAGGAGGGAGGGAGGGGGAAAAAACGAAACATAAGTGATTGCAAGGGATAATGTCGTGTAGAAATTATCCTGGCATGGATTCTGTCAATGCGAAATTATTATTAAATAAAATAAAATTTATTATAAAAAAAAAAAAAAAAAAAAAAAAAAGAAAGAAAATTATAAAAAAAAAAAAAAAAAAAGAATGTTCTAACGTAGTCATCATGTCCTATTTTCTTTTCATGAGGAGATATGAAGTCTAAAAAGAAAAAAATTTAATTTCTAGGTTTGCATCTTGTTTTTAATCTTTGTAAATAACTATTCTGGCAAACTTGAGCTGGCTGCCTTCATGGAACTCTAATTCTCTAAAAACTCAGTACAATTGTACTGTATCAAAGGGTAAGAACAGAGAATTTATATCAGGCAATCAAGATCAAAGGACTAAATTTCTATTGTGATGGGAATTTGGATAATCTCTCTGAGAAGTAGCAAATGAACCTCTTCTGAAGAGATGTAGAAGTAAAGGGGTGTGTATTTGTGTATTAGAGCTAGCTCATTCAAGTTGCGGAGCTATTAAATTTACAGTGTGAGCTGTTATATATCAGAAACTTGTTTAGTTTATTATCTAGATTTAGAATAGGGATGGGAAAATGTTAATGAAGATTAAAACTTAAAATCACATCACCCACATTCTGAAAAGTCTATTGCTAAACATTTATCAATATAATCCTGAAGATTTATAGGTCAACTTATTAAGAAACTCTAGTAGAAGACCTGAATTTTAGCTTCATGACTGGAATGATTATGAATATACTATCCTCTCTATTTCTCCTTTTGTCTTGTCCTCTGGAGCAACTAAGTGTCAAAGTTAATTGCTAAAAGTTATTTCTATATTTAACTATTCTACCTACTAGGTTTTGTTTTTTAACTTTTTTAAATGGCTCAATAAAAATAAAAGTATTTTATTATCATAATGATAATGTGATTTACCTAGAGAAAAATCTGAAGAAACTTAATTATTCAGTTGTCTGGGAGATCACTATTCTGGCTCAGCAATCAATAGATTTTCCTGGTGACTTGAGACAGCTTTTGAATTTTACTTGTAATTTGTCTTTCAAAGCTTTTTTGTTTGTGTTTTTGTTTGTTCATTTGTTTAAACTTTTGAAGAAAAAGAAAATTACTAAAATGGATGCCTCCTTCTTAGATTAAAATGGGAGCTAATTTCATTATGTCAAGTATAGCAGTTCCTTTTTGCTTTTGGAGGGTTTTCTCTACTCACTAGAGAGGGATGTGAATTTGTGTCTTCAACAAGTCATATCTTGAATTACAT
The DNA here is from genome assembly GCF_016432865.1 of Antechinus flavipes. NCBI lineage: Eukaryota > Metazoa > Chordata > Mammalia > Dasyuromorphia > Dasyuridae > Antechinus > Antechinus flavipes. The sequence goes on along the minus strand of NC_067400.1, from coordinate 214,901,301 downwards.
ACAGTGAATCCTCTTGGGAGAACCCTGGGATGGCAGAAGGTAGAAAGATTTCCAGCTTTAAAAAACTATTTGTCAAGGGCAGCTAGATGTGCACTAGATAGAGTACCAGCCTTGAAGTCAGCAGGACCTGAGTTCAAATCAGCCCTCAGACATTTAGGCAAGTCACTTAATCCCAATTGCCTCAAAAAAAAAAAAAAGAGCTATCTGTCATTTGGAATATCACTGGATATTCTGAAATTGAAAGGAATATACAGTCTTTGTAGTATACCAATCAGGCTTCTTCTTTTGTTGCATTTTATCTTTATAACTAAAATGATTATAAAAATTATGATGACAAAAAGAGAAGAAAGGTTATACCTAATGGGTAGAAGCATAAGTTATTTGATTAGTTGACATACATCCCTAGACTGATAGCAGCAAATTAAGATAATACAGGGGACATGTGAAATCCAATTTCCTGTAGGATTTTGGCTTATCTAACATTCAAAAGGTTCCTAGTTATCAACATATGTTCAAATGTACTTGGGAGATACTTCCCAAAACTGAAACACTTGCAAAAAATGCAAATTCCCTTTGTTTATTCCTGATTATATGTGTGTATGTATATACATATATGTATATATACGTGTATATACAAACATAACACATGCATATATTATATAGACATAGGTGTGTATGTCTGTGTGATTGTGTGTATGTGTGTGTATGTGTGTGTGTGTAATTTTTTTTTTGTTGTAATAATCTTCTGCTTGGATCTCACTTACATATACCATGGCATTTTCCAAAATCAAGAGCAAAGGAAGCTGCCTGATTAGGTTACAGATTGGCACATCTGTCTTTTTTTTTCCTTTCATTTGCTCTTAGTAAACTATGTCTAATGCATGATATAGTAGAAACATCCTTGACTTTGAAGTCAGAGCCCTTTGTTCTGAATCCCATCTTCACCATTTACTACTTGGCAAGTCATACTACCACTCTGGGCTTAGTATTTTTTTTTTTTTACTCTGTAAAATGAGAAAGTTGTACTAAGTAGATTATAAGTTTTCTTGCATTTATAAATTTATGATTTTATATGTTTTCTATGAAAATGAACTGTGCCTTTTTCTCAAATCCAATTGGTCTAATATCAATTTCATTTTTCTCATGTTTAAGAGCATCATATTGAATCATAAGTTAGAGCTGGAAGGGTTATTAAATATTAGTAGTCCAATTACCTTCATAATCACATTTAAAAGATTAAGAAACCTGAGGTCCATAAAAGTTAAATAATTTTCCCTGATAATATATCTAATTCATATCAGGACCAGCAAAAGAATTCATGTCTGCAAACACTGTTCAGTTCTCTTTTCATTTTTCTTTCCATGAAGAATAAGTTATTCTTTTTTTATATCTATCACAATTTGACCTCACTGTATTTCCCTAGGTTTCAATTTTCTCTTGTACAAAATAAGAAACTTGGAATAGATAATTCTGAGCTACCTTCTAAATTTAAGACAATGAACTTCTAATTATTCAATGAAATCTTCCACTATTCTCCAATATGCCACATTTGCTATATTTAAGGCTATCTTCTAAAATCTAATACCCCCTAGATTTCTCTTACCTCCACTTATTTGCAATATTTTCTCTTTTCTATTCAACCTTTCCCAGTCTGTAAATTCTTAGCTCAAGTCCTAGAGTAGGGATCCTCAAACTTTTAAAATAGGGGGCCAGTTCACTGTCCCTCAGACTGTTGGAGGGCCAGACTAGTAAAAACAAAAACTATGAACAAATTCCTATGCACGCTGCATATATCTTATTTTGAAGTGAAGAAATAAAACAGGAACAAATACAATATTTAAAATGAAGTAAAGTTAAATCAACAAACTTATCAGTATTTCAATGGGAACTATGGACCTGCTTTTGGCTAATGAGATGGTCAATGTCTGGTTCCATGTTTGTCATTGCTAGTCGTAACAAGTGATACAAGTGTGCATCCGTTAGTCTTGATCTGGTGGGAGATTTCAGATGTTTCATTCTAGAAAAAGTCTGTTCACAGACATAAATGCTGCCAAAGATGGTTGCCATTTTGAGTGCATGGTTCCTGAAATGAGGATATGTCTCAGAGGGGAGAAATGCATAGAAATTATGAAGGCTGCTTGATTTGAATGCATCTTTCAGGGAGTCAAAATTCTGCAGTTCAGCCAGTTCCATTTGGTAAATTGTATCCACATTTTCAATGTCAATAGAAAATGGGTTACAGAAAAACTGTATGTCCTGTTCATGGAGATGAAGCTCTTTAAATCTAAGTTGGAACTCCTTTTGCAAATTTTCCAATGAATCCATGTTTTGTTTGGGAATGTAATCAGCAGTTTTTCTGCTAACAGATTTTGAGTTGTGGGGAGATGGCAGAAGTTTTCCTCCTTCACTTGTTTGATGAGGAGGCCTAATTTTACTTCAAATGTTTTGACATGTGATTGCATATCACAGATGAGCTTCCCCTTTTCTTGAAGTTGCATATTGAAATTGTTGAGTAGCTCTGTTACATCTGTCAGAAAGGCAAGGAGCCATTTCCGTTCTGCATTATTGAGCTCTGGTACTTCTTTGTTTTTTGAAAGCAGAAAAGTTGTAATCTGTGGAAGTAAGTCACAGAAACGTTTCAAAACTCTCCTTCGACTCAGCCAATGGATTTCTGTGTGATATAGAACATCTTCATACTCAACATTTAGCTCAAATAGAAATTCCTGAAATTGTCTGTGATTTAGTGCATTAGCTCTAATGAAGTTAACACAAGATACCACAATTTTCATAACAGAGTCTCACTTCAGTGATTTACTACACAGCACTTGTTGGTGGATGAGGCAGTATATGGCTATTGGGTGAGAATGGTTATGTTTGTCCATCTCTTGGTTAATGTGAGCAATTACTCCTTTCTTAGACCCCACCATTCTAGGAGCACCATCAGTTGTCACGCTGGCTAGTTTAGCCCAGTACAGCTCCAAACCATTCACAGTTTGGCAAACCTTTTCATAGATATCATCTCCTGTAGTTGTTCCTTTGATGCTTTGCAGTGCAGCAAGCTCTTCTATGACTTCAAAATAATCATTCATCCTACGAATAAAAATTAGAAGTTGTGCAGAATCATGAACATCATTGCTTTTGTTGAGTGCCAAGGAAAAATATGAATTTTTAAAATGGAGTTTTGCAAATGCTGATGCACAGTGTCTCCCATTTCTTCAATCCTCCGTGTAATTGTAGGTCCTGAAAAACTCACTGTACTAAATAAATCGGCTTTCTCTGGACACAACTCTTTGGCAACAGAAAGAAGGCATTCTTTTTTTTTTTTTTTAATTTTTTATTTAATAATTACTTTATATTGACACTCATTTCTGTTCCGATTTTTTTTCCCCTCCTTCCCTCCACCCCCTCCCCTAGATGGCAAGCAGTCCTTTATATGTTGGATATGTTGCAGTATATCCTAGATACAATATATGTTTGCAGAACCGAACAGTTCTCTTGTTGCATAGGGAGAATTGGATTCAGAAGGTATAAATAACCCGGGAAGAAAAACAAAAATGCAGATAGTTCACATTCATTTCCCAGTGTTCTTTCTTTGGGTGTAGCTGCTTTTGTCCATCATTTATCAATTGAAACTCAGGTCTCTTTATCAAAGAAATCCACTTCCATCAAAATATGTCCTCATACAATATCGTTGTCGAAGTGTATAATGATCTCCTGGTTCTGCTCATTTCACTTAGCATCAGTTCATGTAAGTCTCGCCAGTCCTCTCTGTATTCATCCTGCTGGTCATTTCTTACAGAACAATAATATTCCATAACATTCATATACCACAATTTACCCAGCCATTCTCCAATTGATGGGCATCCATTCATTTTCCAGTTTCTGGCCACTACAAAGAGGGCTGCTACAAACATTTTGGCACATACAGGTCCCTTTCCCTTCTTTAGTATTTCTTTGGGATATAAGCCCAATAGAAACACTGCTGGATCAAAGGGTATGCACAATTTGATAATTTTTTGGGCATAATTCCAGATTGCTCTCCAGAATGGTTGGATTCGTTCACAACTCCACCAACAATGCATTAGTGTCCCAGTTTTCCCACATCCCCTCCAACATTCATCATTATTTTTTCCTGTCATCTTAGCCAATCTGACAGGTGTGTAGTGGTATCTCAGAGTTGTCTTAATTTGCATTTCTCTGATCAATAATGATTTGGAACACTCTTTCATATGAGTGGTAATAGTTTCAATTTCATCCTCTGAAAATTGTCTGTTCATATCCTTTGACCATTTATCAATTGGAGAATGGCTTGATTTCTTATAAATTTGAGTCAGTTCTCTATATATTTTGGAAATGAGGCCTTTATCAGAACCTTTAACTGTGAAAATGTTTTCCCAGTTTGTTGCTTCCCTTCTAATCTTGTTTGCATTAGTTTTATTTGTACAAAGGCTTTTTAATTTGATGTAATCAAAATTTTCTATTTTGTGATCAGTAATGGTCTCTAGTTCATCTTTGGTCACAAATTGAAAGAAGGCATTCTTTAACAAATTCTCCCTCCACGAATGATCTGCCAGTGCAAGCTATTAGCTTGGCAACTTGAAAACTTGCTCACAGTGATGAAATATTTAGCTGCTTCTGCTTCACAAAAGTATTTTGCTGAGTTGTCTACGTATTTTTCAGTTTTAATATTTTATCTTTTCTCACTTTTCCAACCAAACAATCATATTTATCTTTATGTTGAGTTTCATAGCGTGCATGCAAATTATATTCTTTGAACACAGACACTATATTCTGGCATATCAGACATACAGCTCTTTCTTTGTACTGCATGAAAAAGTAATCATAAGTCCACTGTTCTTTGAGTATCCTACACTCTGAGTCAATTTTTCTTTTTCTTGACATCATTATTTCCTAGGAATTCCAAATTGCTATTAGTAAAATACCAATATATATATACAGTGCTACAAAAACAATGTACCAGCAATAACTTTGCCCCCACAGAGACATATAGACTGCAATGCCCAGCTTCCTCCAAGCTGCCTCTGCGCTGTGATGCCTCCATTTCCCGCACTCTCTCTCCTGCTCTTCACACTCCCACTTCCAACCTTCACTGCTGCAGTGAATTCCCCCTGCAGCAGCTGTGACATGTGCAGCATGCATTGTACATCCCCCACACCTGTCTGTTGTGGTGTCTGCCATTACTGTTCAAGGCCGCGGGCTGTCAGTTCTCCCTCTTCTGCATCTCTTTCCCTTCCCCACACCACACACCCTGGCCTAGGAACTCACCTCACCTCGGTATCGCCTCACACTCTGTCTCTGCTGCCTCAGACCAGTGCCAGAAGTGTGCATTGCTAATGCACATTTAGATCGAATGTCACTTCCAGTCTGATTTTGCCATAACCTGGTGGGCCGCATAAACGTCCTCGAGGGCTGCATCTGGCCCACAGGCTATAGTTTGAGGACTCCTGTCCTAGACTGTTAGATTTAGAGTTAGAATAACTAAATTCATGTCTGGCTCTGCTATTCACTACCTCTGAAACATAAAGCAAATCACCCTACTTCTTTGGAGCCTCTGTAAAGCTGTAAAATCAAAGGAATTAGATGATCCTGAAGGTGCCTTCTATTTTTAAAACTATAATTTTCCAAGAAGGCCTCCATGATTACTCTACTTTCTCTCCAGATTTCCTCTGAGAGTTATTGATTATGTCATATACTTAAAATTTATCATTCATTGTCTTTGAAAAAAAATTTCATTCTTTATGTGCCTATACCCCAACTATTTTGTATAATCTGAAAGCAAGGACCTTTTTAATGTCATAGCATCTATCTTAATTCTGGCTAGCATGGTAAATGATCAAAATTCAATTTAAGGTCTTAACATTGAAAATGTTGTCTAAAGAACATGCCCTTTTTTGTAAATATGTATTGTCTGTCCCATGCATTTGCCTTCATCATATGGAATCATATATATGTATCATAAAACCCTAATGCATATGTCTTCATATGTTCTTCATTTAGAACCTGCAATCCAAGCAATCCTTCAGGGCTTTGTGTTTGTATTTTTTTCATTGAGAAGTTGGATTTTATTAAGTGCTCAAACCATAAAGCTGGAAAAGTTGGGGTAAGAAGAGGAAGGCTATTTTTTAAAAAGGAAATAGTTAAGAATTCTCAAGCTTTTCAGTTCTCAGATTCTGCCCTGAAATAATCCAAATGTGATTTTATTTGTGTAAGTGCTCAAACCATCTGAAACACATGGTTGGCAGAAGAATAATTTGTCTTTACCATACAATTTATATAATAAACTCAGAAAAACTGAAACGCATTTAAAATAAAAACATTCTCCTGATAAGCTTTCCAGATTGTCAGTTGATAATTTAAGATATATTTCTTCTTTTCTAGTATTTTCTTTATTCCCTTTTTCATAAGTTTAATACAGAAATACTTCTAGCTGATCAGCAGCATATGGACAATTCAAACAAACTCATGAATTAAATATAATTATTTAGTAATGAAATAATAAAGTTAGATAATGTAGATTAAGTCCCCTAAATAGGAAAATATTTAGTAATGCAATATTCAAATAAAACTACTTAGAGAAATTGTCTTAAAGTAGAAGTCAGTAAGTTACTATAATTGAATGTTCTGTAAGCTGTTACATGTTCACACTTTGTTCTCCTTAAGGTTGGGAAACAGATCATTGGGATATATAGCAAAACTGGAGGAGAGAAGCTAGTTCTGTTAGGATTTCAACATTATTTTTACTATCTATTTCTGTTTTCTAAGTTAAGAATGCATTATGCTGTAAATACCTAGAACTATTTACTCTGGTGCAATTTATTTCATATAAAAAGTGTACCCACTCCTTCTCATCTACCACATCAAATAATAAGCTTTTGTAGTATAATTTGACTTTCCTTTTTGTAACTATGGAATATTTAGATCTATGGGTTGGGGAAAGAGTGTAATGTAGACATGGGAAAAAGCAGAGACTATATTTAAAACATTAATTAATATATTTAGTAAGAATTTAAGGCACTATACTTATTTGACATCCCCTCAAAAAATATCTATAAAGTCAAAGAAAAACATTTTTTCTAAAAATGTTCTTTTTTCAAAACCATTGGTCTTCTGATCATTTGAAGCTTAGCATGTAAATGGGGAAAAAAATAAAACCTTAAACAATAACTAACATCAGAAAATTTTGATACTTTTATACTTTACTTAAAATATATCACTTCTGGTTTTACTGGCTTTTTTTTTTCCTTCAATGGAATTTCACATGTGTGTTTCTGAATTTATCAATGTGGGCACTTCCTGGATAATAGCCATCCATGCTTTATGGCTCTCAACTGATTCTTCCCACAAATTCTTTATGAATTGGCAATCCTTAGAGTTTTTGATATAACATGGATATCAGTGGGACACATAGGCTGTTCCTTGATTTTGCTGTGTGGCTGACCTACCTGTCTTTCTATCTTACATCTCTACCATGATATCTTTTATGGATTTCTATCATTGTTCACTGTTTATATATTATATCCAACGGAAGGCCCATGTTATCTTTTGAGTAAACCCTATTTGTTTCCTCAAATAATGTGATATTCTATGATTCACAATTATATAATGTCAATAGAAGAATATTGATATTGAATCATGGGAATATATTGTTATTAAATAGATACTTCAAAAATAATCTTAGAGTCATTAAAAACTTTGTAAGATTCTCCAACAGCACTCCATCACATTTTACCATTCAGTGTAGGGTCCATTTGTATTGTCTACCCAGGATACTGAACAAATTCTAAGTATCATCCATCTAACCAAACACTGAACATGTGCCAATACACATTCTTCCTCTACCTATGTTTCCCTGTATAGGAAATTAAGCCAAACTTTTTTGGGTGACCATGGAACACATCTAGGAAATCTGAAATGTCCTGGAGCTAAGTAAAATTAGTATGTCATCTAAAAATAAAAACATCTGGATAATCTCATCACTAAAAAGGGAGCTCTGTTCTATCTCCCACGATGATGAACATCTTTGGTAAGCCTACTTCTTGTTTTATAACATGCTTAATAATAATAAGCAGAAGGAGGGTTGTTGAAGAAATCTCTTTTATTAAAGCTTTAAAGAAATCTTATGTGATGCTAAGATATCCCTTGTTGGAGAATAACCTTTAAGGTGTTTTTTGCTATACTGAATCAACAAGCCCAGTGGGATCTTTCATAAACATTAGACCCTAATATAATAGGTTAATTTTAAGAGACAAAATACAAACCACAAAGTATGGAATAACAACTTTGTTGAACTATCTATTTAGAGGAAAAAAATGTGTTTTCTTATTTTGTTGTTGTTGTTGTTATTTTTAGCATCTTCCTAGGCTTAAAGGAAAGTTGATTTATGATTATTGTTCATTCAATATGCATTATAATTATGTGGCAATGGTTATAAGAAGATGAACACATGAATAATTATGAGATGTTCTCTTTATATATTGCTACATATATTGGTATTTTATAAAAATGCTATTTAATATAGTGAATACATTGATCTTCCATTCTTCTCAAAGACATTTCTTATAAATACTTGAATTTTCTTTGTAAAATCAATAAACTTTTAGGGGTATTTATAGTAGTACACATATATTTGTAGAACTCAAATTCTTATAATTTACATTTAGCCACTATTTTAGCATACAGCTTTATTTGTATACTTTCATACATATGCAAAACTATACAAACATGTATATATGTATATACGTGTATGTATATCCATGTGGGTATATGCATATGTATGCATTGTGTGTACATATATGTAAATGTGTATTCATAAGCATTTTTACATTAAAAATTACAATTTCAGTTTAAGGAACCTTAGGTAAAGAATTTCTTCTATCAATATAGATCTGCACCTTCCCTGAAACTTTTAGCCCTTGGAAGTTTTCAGAAGGATTGAGAAATAACATGCTTAATAATAATAAGCAAAAGGAGGGTTATTTAACACAAACAAATAATATTCATTTGGATTCATACCCATATCTCCTTGGTTCTCTAGTCATTATGCCAGATTGAAAAATATATATGTGTGTGTGTGTATGTGTGTGTGTGTGTGTGTGTGTGTAGGTATAGGTATAGACATAGGTGATAGACATATAGACATATAGAGATAGAGACATAGATATAAACACTCACATCCATATATGTATAATATATTACATATACTTTCTGTATGTGCATATATGTGTGCTTATATTTCCCATGTACATTGTATAGAAAATTTTTATTTTAATAAAATAAAATAAAATAAAATTTATTAATCTCTGCCTAATAGTAAATGTATTTTGTATCTTCCCCCCACTACTATGAGTAAAATATAAATTTTTATTGAACTATATTGCTGTTTTAATATTTGTGTCTCCAGAACAAAAAAAAAAATTCTTAATGGATACTTTTTGTATTTATTTATAGATTAAAAATACATATTTAAGCAAGGAATAAAATTACTTTATTTTGTTTTATTTTATCATTATACTTAACAGTGTATATGTGCAAAATGTTATCATTACTTCATATGTCATTGATAATGGCTAAATAATATATTGATATTTGTACAGACATAATCTACACAAACATATGTGTATGTATATAGATACAGATATGTAGATATAAATCACATACAAAATAATATACAAGCAAAGCTTCAAAGAAAAATGATTACATTGAATACAAGCCCAACCGGTATTCTTAGAAGAGCTCACAAAAATTTTTCAAAATTAAGTAAGAGAAATAAACTCAACTAAAGGAAGAAAATTATAAAAGGTATGAGAGTCTTAGAAAACCCTGATGAAAATAATACCTTAAAAATAGCTTTTGGTTAGGGGAAAAGTGATGTACAACATTTCATTCATCAGAAAGCTCCTTAAAAAACAAAACTGACTAAATTGAAAAGTGAGATACAAAAATTTGCTGAAGAAGAGAATTCCTTAAAAATGAGAATTGGGAAAATCAGAATTAATGACTTTATAAAACATCAAATTGTTTATTTCTAAAACAATAAAACAAAATAAAAAGAATGAAAAAAATTGGAGGAAATATGAAATATCTGAATGGGAAAATGACTGGCTTCGAAAATATATTGAAGAGACATAGTTTTAAAATAATTAGATTGCCCAAAGGCCAAGATTAAAGAAAGAACCTTCACAACATATTTCAAGAAATTATAAAGGAAAATTGGCTTGATAATTTAGAACCCATGGTTATTTAGAAATTGAAAGAATCTACTGATCACCACTGAACCAAGACCAAAAAAAAAAAAAAAAAGGGAAATATTATATCCAAATTCCAGAGTTTCCAAGTCTAAAATAAAGTAGTTCAAACAGCCCAAAAGAAAACATTCAAATATTTTGAATCCAAATTCAGTATTACATATTTGGCAGCTACTACATTAAAGGAATGAAAGATTTAGGCAAAAACTCACCATTTAATAACAGTTTCTGGGAAAATTAAGAAGCAATTAAAAAAAAACTAGGCATAAATCAACATCTCACAACACATATTAAGATGAAAATCAATTAGTGATTTAGACATTTCTCAAATATAAAAGGAAATGAGCCAAATTTATAGAAACATAAGCTACTATGTTTCCCCGATAATAAGACCTATCCCGAAAATAAGCCCTCCCCTTACTGTGTAAGATTCCTCTAAAATAAGCCCTCCCCCAAAAATAAGCCCTATTGAGATGGCTACTGTAGTGAAGATGATCCCCTGCGCTACATGCTACATTACAGTACCCTCTGTATGCACCTCCCCTCCCCACCCCCCCATCCCGGTGAAATGCACGCCACGCTCCAAGCTGCATCCAATCAGAGCTGCAGCAGTGAGTGTGTCATCCTGTTCTTCCCCAGTGATTTGCTTGCTGGCGCCATTGAGAGCAGTGCCGCAGAGGAGAGCTGAGGCAGGACAACATAAAAACCTGGTATATAAGTGGGAGTGAGGGGGCATGATGGAGGATAAAAGAAGAACTCAGAGGGCATGATGGAGGATAAAAGAAGAACTCGGGGGCATCATGGAGGATAGCAGGAGCACTCAGGGAGCATGATGGGATTAAAACATTATTGAGGGGCATGATGGAGTGAAAAGAAGGACTGATGGTCATAATTTTATTATTCTGTCTGCACGGATCACCTGTGTTTTGGCAATTTGTTTGGATGGAAAGAAAGCCACACCTCTCACCATCAGTAAGGGCAAGAAAGATAAGATTGAATGTGTATCAGGCATTTACATTCTTAAACCCGAAAAAGCCTGGTGTACACAAGCCGTTATAAGAAAGTGGGTTGATTTAATGCTGCCACTTGTTATGCGAGGTAACCAAAGAGGTCTGATAATCTGGATTTTAGCCAGCACTCACCACGCTAAAGAAATGAAGAACTTTCTTGCAGAGAGAAGAATAGATCAAGTAATGATTCCTGCAGGAATGACTGCCTATCTCCAGACCCTTGATATTGCAATAAACAAGCCATTCACAGACCATTTGCACATGGAAGTCAATGACTACATTGAAAATAGAATGGAAAGAAATCAGCGTGGAAACTTTGTGAAGCCCTGTGGCAAGAAGTCGTGACTTGGGTGAAGAAGTTATGGGATAAAATTACTGACAGCTGTGTCGCCAAGGTACTACGAGCAAGTTACCTGGACAAGACATGTTCATTTAAAGAGAGCTATATTGCTGGACATGACATATTGGGTCCACTTCTTCTGAAGGAAATAGAGGCGCAAGACATCCAGGACGGAATTCAGGGTATGGACACTCATGACGATGTTGTTGAAGAAGATGACATGATCATTATTGAATAAAGGTACTTTTTTTTGTTCACATTTACCTGTTTATTAAAATTGCTGTCAATGTTCATTAAAATAAGCCCTCCTCTGAAAATAAGCCCTCTTGAGTTTTTCTGTCCAAAAAAAAAAAATAATAAGACAGTGTCTTATTATCGGGGAAACACGGTATTTCCCAGTTGATAAATGACCAAAGAATAAAAAACAGGCCCTTTTCAGAAGAAATAAAAGATCTTAATACTCACATAAAATGCCCCTCTTTAATAATTTCAGAAAGGTAAATGATCTTTACATTATTAATACTACTTTACTTTTCTAACTATATATAAAATAGTTTTCAAAATTGATTTTTATGAAAGTTTGAATTCCAAATTTTTTTCTTCCTTCCTCTACCCCTCCCTAAGAAGACAAAGTAAATTAAAGCAAGATAGTTTAAAAATTATTGGGTTGTCTCAAAGTCAAGATCAAAGAAAGACCCTACATAAAATATTTCAAGAAGTTGTAGTTGACTTTTGTAATAGAATGCTATTGTGGTATAAAAAATTACAGCCTGGAAGACTTATTTGAACTGATGTTTAGTAAAATGAGCAGAACTAGAGGTCCATTGTACACAATAATGGCAATATTGTAAAATTTGCTCCTGGGATGCCATAAATGCCAAGTACTCATTTGCATGATTTATACAGAACTGTAAAAACAGAAGGACTTCTGACACAGAGTTTGGTAGATTTGTGTTTTGGAATTTTATTTTTTAAATGGTGGTAAGATGCTGAGACTTCATTATACAAATTCACAAAATTTATATATCTACATTAATGTTGTTTTCCCCCTTTCTTATTCTTCCTAATTCCAAAGTAAATTATGCATTACCTGTACAATTTCCTGAACTGTGATTTTGAAATCATTTTGTAGCTAGTATAAAAAACACATGAAAAACTCAGTTAAATTAAATAATTTTATATTTATATTTATTCAAAAAGAGTGATATTAACTTTGGTCACTTTATTGACCCAATCTAATTTCAACTACCTTTGAATTTTTTGCAAAACCCCAAATCACCATCAGAAAATGAAGGTTTATTGTCATTCAATATATTTAAAAACAACATGCCAGGTACCTAAAAGACCTAAAAGAGGAATAGCAGAAATGCTTTGAGCATCACTGAAATAATTCTGTGCCCTTCCAAAATGGTTACTTTGATGAGGATAATACTCATTTGTAAATGCAAGTTCTTTTATATTTATTAAAATAAGCACTCAAAATATTACTATTATTATAGTTGTTTTTTTCACTCATAGGAGGAAAATATAACATGTATAATAGGAATCCCTACTGATGAACTCCTAATGCATGTCCATCTAATTTCAAATGTAACATTGACTTTTATTTAAAGTTATTTCCCTATGCTGTTTCAAAATATAGCACTTGTGAACTTTAAGAAAAATTACAATTTTATTTTCATTTAACTAGATTTCTTTGTTATCTAATATATTTTATTGTATGCTTGAAAAAAATACATCATTATGAGAAAGGGCCCATGGGCTTCTCCAGATTTTCAAAGAAGTCAGTACACAAATAAGATTAATATTTCTCTGTTTTAGAGTAAAAGTTTTTTTTTTTTAATTATGCACTATAGTCATTAAATCTGAATCCCTGGCCGAGGTTTGTAGAAGCATTCTCAAATATGAGGTCTTAAAGGGAACATTTGAATACCATTTTGTAAACTCTCATTGCAAATTCTTCTGCTAAAGAAATTACTCAATGGGAGTACAATAACTAAATTGGGTCTTAGATAGATAATAGAAAGCCAAGTGTTGGAACTTTAGGTACCATATAGAGGGATTTTGTAAAAATGTACTTGGCAGAATATAACAACCATATAATATCACAGCACCTATTTTCAGAGAAGATTCATTTTCATGTTGCTATAACCAAAAGAAGAAACTGAATGAACATTGTGAACATTTTATTCTAAATGATAGAACTTATAAAATAATGGGGTCTTTTTTAATGCCAAATTTTAGACCCATTTATGTGATGAAATAAAATAAATAAGAATGTGAATTAAGAAAAATTCTTTCTCAATGATTTTATTATAAAATTATGAACCCAAATTGTCAGAAATTGACATTTGATCCAATTGAGATGCAGCCAATTGAGATGATCAAATGCAATGAGAAAGAGAAGATATAAAAAAGTATCAGTATTCTTGAGTTCCATTCCTATAGACTATACTTTTCTGTTGTGTTTCCAGGGGAAATATTCCCAGGAAGATGTGGGGGAAAAGGAGCACAGTTTAGAATACAAACTTTATTACTCAGACCTAATACGTGAAGTCAAATCAAGTGAGAAAAAGTTTCAATCTGTGAGAATTCAACTGGTTGGGAAAATGCGACATTTTAAGTTTTAAAATCAAAAGCAATTGAACAATTGAAGAGAGGCCAACTTGGTGGGAGGAGTGCGGGGGAGTAGAGACTAAACTATACTTTCCTTCTTTCAACTCCCTTGAGAAGTGTCTTAGTTTGGATTACGTCTGAATCATTTTATACAATTTTAAACAGGGCTGATTACTCATGTTACAGAAATGCTATTTATTCAAATGTTTTAATAAATGTAAATATTTTTGTAATATCTGTGATGGTCCCTGGCAAATGTAGTTTAGCATCTCTTTATTCTTGACTTTTTTTTTGACTTTTATATATAAATGATGTGAAAGAGCAAGCAAAAAATTTATTATAAAATTATGAACCAAATTAGACAACACCTCTAATTAATAACATGTCAATTATTAGTACTTTAGAAACTCTGAGATTTCAATGCTGTCAGTACACTGTCAACCAACTCCAAGTGTAATCCTTCCAAGATTTAGAAGAGAATCAATAAATTCTTACAATCACACTTCTAATGATGATTCTTTTTTAAAAATTTAGTTGGGTTTCATGAACAGAAGCACAAAAGCAATCACTGGTAATATATTCTAGCCTTTCCCAGCTTAATAAGTCAACCTAGAACTTGTATGCCCCTGAACAAGTCATAAAGAGTCAATCTTAATGCCAAGTAATACCAAGCAAGAATTAAATGAAGAAATATAATAATAACTTGATTTGAAGATTAAATTTCTCTTATTTGACAGTAAAAACAAATTATCTTTTAAAAACTAAATTTAAGATTAAACAAATCTAGATTGGCATGATATGCAATATAAAACACTCTAATCCTTTAAATGCTAGATAGATAACATAAGGAAAGATACAAATTTGGAATTATTGCTATTTATTTCTCCTTTATTGTGGAAAGGAAATAGCTCAAGATGACAATTATTTAATCGAATTTATTTATGTACTTATTAATTAAATTTAACTATAATGGCTTACTTAGTAATTGAATAATTGAATAAATGCATTATATTGTTATTCTTGGTGCTGGTTATTTAGGGCTATTATGAAGTCCTTAATCAGATTATATAAATTGCACAACCATGATTACATGTAGAAATTATGTTATTAATATTGAAAATTATATTATAACATAATTAAATTATATCAAAGCTTATTTGGAGTCCTATAACATTATTTTATTTTTGTATACATTTTTTTCTAATGATTTGGGGAAAGCAATTGCTGTAGTATATTTTCTAAATTTCTATGTATAAAACAAAGACAATATATTCTAAAGAAATAACCTGTTATTTTGAAGCCTTAAATACAGTAAATCCCCCAAAGGACATGTATCAATTTAATGCCTGAATTTGTTATTTATGAAATTATTTATATCTCTATAACAGCTCTGAAAAAGACAAAAATAATAAGCATTAATTCATGGCAAAAATGGTGATAAATATTATATGTTAATCTGGGATTTTTATATTTCATAATTCCAAAAAAATCAAAATGTAGCACAATTTTCTTTTTAATGACTTTTAGAATAATTCTTAAGCAGAGAGATAACTTATAATGATATAAATAGGCAATTTCTTGTAGTTTCTTATCTTTCTAAATTGTGTTTCTAAATTCTAGTCTCTTATCTTTCTAAATCCACTATATAGAAGAACTCTAGGGTCATAAGACCAGGATGATTATGACATACCATGTAGAGGGCAGAACTTTGGAGAAGTTTACTTGAAAAAAGTATACTTGAAACAAGATATTAACTCAGTGAAATTGAGATGATGGTTCTCTAGTTCACATATATATTTAGTACTCAGTATGGTGATGTAATGGTTCTCTAAGTTCACACATAATCAGTACGCTGTAATGGTGTAATTACAATAAGGTGTATAAGAGCTAAGAAGGACTGGAAGATAGATATTCTATTTTTGACCAGCCTCATAGTGGCTCTCATGCCACCCTGCACTTAGATCAAGAGTGGGCCAGAATAAAAAATC
The DNA here is from genome assembly GCF_016432865.1 of Antechinus flavipes. Lineage (NCBI taxonomy): Eukaryota > Metazoa > Chordata > Mammalia > Dasyuromorphia > Dasyuridae > Antechinus > Antechinus flavipes. The sequence continues at coordinate 214,885,082 of NC_067400.1, read as the reverse complement.
TAGACTATATCCTTGACCATTCTTGTGGTATCTATCCTGCAGAGACCAAGGTCTTTCCATAGGACTTCCAGAAAACTAGACTGAACATTACAATTCTACACATACCTAGCACATAAGTACACATACACACTAGCACCATCACCAGTACCAATATTGTTGATATTTCCAATGATTGCCTGTGCCTGACTTTTGCAATTTACCCAAATGACACTACCTCCATTTCAATGGAAGTTGGCTTAAAAGAAGCATTACATCATTCTATTGGTCTGAATGTTTCCCCTACTATTCCTTTATTGATTTTCTTTTTTCTCTATGCCCTCCATTACCTTACATTCAAATATTTTTCTTTTACTCAACCAGTTAACTATTACAGATTCTCTACTCTGAATAACTTTTTTTTGTCATACCCATATTTCTATCTTGCTAAACCAATGTCCAGGACAATTCTCAACTCTCATCATCTACCTTCTCTGCTCTTATTCATGGGTTAGTGAAAGGAGCTGAAGTAAATCATGAAATTGGTTTCCTATAGGTTACAAATTCATGTTATCTCAAATCAACTGAGTTCTAGATATAGAAAGGTAATAATTTTTACTTCTTCCTAATTGATCACTTTTCATAGCGGCCATTTCAAACTTAATATTTATCCACAAACCTACTACATTATTGTCTTTGGTGCTGAGGACCTTATTGCAACCTCTCTCTTTTCTATATCTCAGATCCCCTTGATATCATTGTTTTCTAATCCTTCTTATTCCAATTTCTTGTAAAAAGATGTTCCTTTTCTTCAATATTACTAATCCTTCTTCACATACCTTGTTCCCAACTCCTTTTGTGTATTCAGGCAAATAGATCATACAATCACCTCTACATTCATTTTTAAAATCAACCAAGAAGTATTTATTATGCACTTTATATTTGCCAGAAATTGTGCTAAGAAAAGGAAGGAGACTTCAGGGAATAAATGTATTACACATGTAATCAGAACACAGATGATAAATTTACTTAGGGAGAATGAGAAGAGTCAGTCTCTTAGGAACTAGGAGAGAACAATATCACAACAACAAAAAATGGCTTGGAAAGACATTTCCCAATTGATAAATGGTCAAAGGATATGAACCAACACTTTTCAAATCAAAAAATTAAAGCCATTTCTAATTATATTAAAAAAAAAAAACTCTAGATCACTATTCATTAGAGAAGTGCAAATTAAAACAACTCCGAGATACCACTTCACACTTCTCAGATTGGCTAAGATAACAGGAAAAGATAATGATAAATGTCTGAAGATATGTGGGAAAACTGGGACACTAATACATGGTTGAAGAAGTTATGAAATAGTCCAACCATTCTGAAGAAAAATTTGGAACTATGCCCAAAGGGCTCTCAAATTATGCATACCCTTTGATTCAACAATATCTCTACTGGGTCTGTATCCCAAAGAAATCATAAAAGTAGAAAAAAGACCCACATGTGCAAAAACTGTTTTTAGCTGCCCTTTTTGTAGTGAGGGATTGGAAATTGAGTGGATCAGTTAGGAAATGGCTGAATAAATTTTGATATGTGAATGTAATGTAATATTATTATTTTATAAGAAATGATTAATAGACTATTTTCAGAAAAGCCTGGAAAGACTTAAATGAACTGATGGATGCTAAGTGAAATGAATAAAACCAAGAGAACACCGTATATAGCAACAACAAGATTATGTGATGATCAACTGTGATGAATTTGGCCCTTTAACAAAGAGATGATTCAGGGCAGTTCCAATAGACTTGTGATATAAAGAGCTATCTGCATCCCGAAAGAGAACAATGGAGACCGAATATTTCTCTCAGAATAGTATTTTCACCTTTTGTTATTGTTTGTTTGTTGGTTTGCTTTTTTTCTTTCTAATTTTTTTTTCTATTTTGATCTGATTTTTCTTGTGTGCATGATAAATGTGGAAATATTTTTAGAAGAATGGCAAATGTCTATATATATATATATATATATATATATATATATATATATATATATATACTATATACTTGCTGTCTAAGGAAGGAAGACACAAGGGAAGAAGGGAAATTTTTTTTTGGAATATTTGCAAGGGCAAATGTTGAAAATTATCTTTGCATGTACTTTGAAAAATAAAAAAAAACTATTATTTAAAAACAAGACTTTTAGGAGAGAAGTGTTGTCAAGACATTCAAGTACATTTTTTTAAACAGAAAGTTCAAGAAGGATGAAAAACGAAAAACTCTTAGACTTAGATCCAGTGGGTCCAGTTGTGCTGTTTTCCTCCAACAATACCTTTGCAACATGTGAAGCATAGGGAGAGATTAAAAGAGGAAAAAAACCTATAAATTAACAATGTAAATACTTGCACTGAAAATATAAATCTCAAAATATCCCATCCATTGGAATTAGATAACTATTACAAACAAGATTATCACTCACAATAACACTATTTTGGAAGTAAAAAAAAAAAACTTTTAATTTAAATTGGCTTATTATACTTAGTTTTCCTTTAATATCATAGTTAATTGAACCTTTGCTTTTGTTTGAATATAACACTAACAGGCCATTGTCTACTTTTATTCTTTCTGACATTGATCCATCCTTCATTTTCTAATTTTCTAAGGCAATAATTTATATTTGTTCATAAGATAACAAAGAGAATAAATGATCATTAAAATAGTCATGTTCAACAAATGGAATAAATTACAAAACACTTGTAGATTTCTACAAAGACACATCTTCTAGGGTCCTGTATTTCTTAATAAATCTTTATACATACATTATACATACTTTATACTTTATACATACTTTAGTTTACAGTCATTCTACCTTTCAGGAAATGTAAGGTCCTAAGAGAAAGAAACTCCCTCTTTTCACTGTATTCCTTGCTTACCTTGGAGTATATTATAACAGATGATCCTATCTATAGTTTTTCACTATAATATGCTCATATAAGTTATTATTGATGATGATGATGATGATGATGATAAAAATAATAACTAGCATTTATTTAATACTTACTGTATGCCAGGAACTGCGTTAAATGCTTTCATAAATATTATTTTATTTCATGTTCACAATAAGCCCGATTGATAAGTTTTGTTACTGTCATTTACCATTTTGTAGTTTAGGATATTATGGAAACAAGTAGTTAAAATACTGGCACAAGTATACATAGTGTATAAGATTCTGAGACTAAATTTGGACTTTTCTTGACTCCAATCCCAGCACTAGAGCCACTTTGCCATCTAGCTCCCTGCAGTGCAAGAATTTAGAAAAGACTACAGGAAATATCACAATTATAAAATCAAGTTATTCTCTTTTCTTAATTTTCTTCATGTTTGAAATAGTGTTTTTCTTTTTTCCTTAATACAGATGCTGATAGAAGCTTCTAATTGTGTGTACTTTATTCTTGTAATCATAGTTGGTAGAAATAAATTGAATTAACTTTTCCTTTGGTACCTGATACTTCTAGAAAAGAATTCCACCAAAATTATGACCCAAAATTTTGAAGCTGGGATTGGTACATCACTGACTTAATCTGTCAGATGACCAAGGCAATAATAAACAAAAAACTTTTATGTTTTGGAATATCTTAAATATTGTACATTGTTTTAAGATGATATAATACAAAATCATAAGAAATAAAATAAATCAACAGTAAGAGGACAAATTAAGGAAGGAAAAAAACAGACATTGAAAGAGGCAAACTTGAAAGAAATATTTATCAGACATTGAAACTGACAGTTATTCTTTTGTTTTTTTGGTAAATTAAAGCTTTTTAATTTTTTAAAACATATGCATGGGTGATTCTTCAACATTAGACCTATGCAAAACCTTGTGTTCCAATTTTCTCCCCTACTCCCATGTCCTCCCCTAGATAGCATGTAGTCTAATACATGTTAAACGTGGTAGAAATATATGTTAAATCCAATATATGCATACATATTTATATAATTATCATGTCACACAAGAAAAATAAAATCAATCAGTAAAAAAAAAAGAGAACCAAAATAAAATGCAAGCAAACAAAAACAAAAAGAGTGAAAACATGTTGTGAACCACACTCTGTTCCCATAATATTCTCTTTGGGTGCTGACGGCTCTCTTCATGACTTAACAATTGGAATTGCTTTGAATGATTTCATTGTTGAACAGAGACACTTCTATCATAACTGATCATCACATAATCTTGTTTTTATAGTATATAATGATCTCCTGGTTCTGCTCATTTAATTTAGCTTCTGTTCATGTAAGTCTCCCCAAGCCTCTCTGAAATCATCCTGTTGGTCGTTTCTTACAGAACAATAATATTCCATAACATTTATATACCATAATTTATTCAACCATTCTCCAACTGAAGGGAATCCATTCAGTTTCCAGTTTTTTGCCAGTACAAAAAGGGTTGCCACAAACATTTTTACACATGTGGGCCCCTTTCTCTCCTTTAAGATCTCTTTGGGATATAAACACAGTAGAAACACTGCTGGGTCAAAGAGTATGCACAGTTTGAAAACTTTTTGAGCATATTTCCAAATTGCTCTACAGAATGGTTGGATCTGTTCACAGTTCCACCAACAAAGCATCAGTGTATGAGTTTTCCATGTCCGTCCAACATTCATCTCTATCTTTTCCTGTCATCTTAGCCAATCTGACAGGTATGTAATGGTATCCCAGACTTGTCTAAATTTGCATTTCTCTGACCAATAGTGATTTGGAGTACCTTTTCAAATGACTAGAAATAGTTTCAATTTTTCATCTGAAAATTGTCTGTTCATATCCTTTGACCATTTATCAATTAGAGAATGCTCAGATTCATACAAATTTTATTTTTTAGAAATTTTATTTTTAGAAATATATTTTTACAAATATATTTTATATATATTTTATTTTAGAAACGAGGCCTTTATTAGAACCTCTGAATGTAAAAATGTTTTCCCAGATTGTTGCTTCCCTTTAATCTTGTCTGAATTAGTTTTGTTTGTAAAAAACCTTTTTAACTTAATATAATCAAAATTATCTATTTTGTGATCAACAATGTTCTCTAGTTCTTCTTTGGTCACAAATTCCTTCCCCTCCACAAATCTGAGAGGTAAACTCTCCTATGTTCTTCTAATTTATTTATAATATCATTCTTTCAATCATCAGCAAGCACCATATGTAATGGGGATAAACTAGAACAATTCCTAGAAAGATCATGGTTGAAACAAGATTGCCCACTATCACCATTACTGTTCAATATTATATTTGAAATGTTAGTCTTTGGCAATAAAAAAAGAAAAAAAAGATTAAAGAAATTAGAGTAGGCAATGAGGAAACCAAATTATCATTCTTTGCAGATGATATGATGGTATATTTAGAGAACCCCAGAGAATCAAATAAAAAGCTATTAGAAATAACCCACAACTTTAACAAAGTTGCAGGATACAAAATAAATCCACATAAATCATCTGCATTCTTATACATCACTAACAAAATCCAACAGCAAGAAATACAAAGTGAAATTCCATCTAAAATAACTGTTGATAATATAAAATATCTGGGAATTTATCTGCCAAGGGAAAGAAAGCTAGGAATTATATAAGCAAAACTACAAAACACTTTCAACATAAATAAAGTCAAATCTAAGCAATTGGAAGAATATCAAGTGCTCATGGACAGATCAAGCAAACATAATAAAGATGATAATAGTCCCTAAACTAATCTATTTATTTAGTGCTATATCAATCAAACTCCCAAGAAACTATTCTACTGAACTAGGAAAAAAACAACAAAATTCACCTGGAAGAACAAAAAGTCAAGAATTTCAAAGGAATTAATGAAGAGAAAAGCAAATGCAGGTGGCCTAGCTGTACCAAGTCTAAAACTATATTTTAAAGCAGTAGTCATCAACACCATTTGGTAGTGGTTAAGAAATAGACTAGTTAATCAGTGGAATAAGTTAGGTTCACAGAATAGCCAATGACAATAACAACCTAGTATTTGATAAAATCAAAAGACCCACCTTTTGGGATAAAAATTCACTGTTTGACAAAAACTGTTGGGAAAATTGGAAACTAGTATGGAAGAAAGTAGGCATAAATCCTCACCTAATACCATATACCAAGATATGGTCGAAAGGGGTTCATGATCTAGACATAAAGAATAATACTATAAACAAACTAGAAGAACATAGAATAGTTTACCTCTCAGATTTGTGGAGGAGGAAGGAATTTGTGACCAAAGAATAAGTAGGGATCATTATTAATAATTAAAATAAATAATTTTGATTATATTAATTTAAAAAGTTTTTGTACAAACAAAACAAATGCAGACAAAATTAAAAGAGAAATAATAAACTGGGAAAACATTTTTACATCCAAAGGATCTAATAAAGGTCTCATTTCTAAAATATATAGAAAATTGACTCAAATTTATAAAAATTCAAGCCATTCTCCAATGGCTAAATGATCAAAAGATATGAACAGACAACTTTCAGATGAAGAAATTGAAACTATTTATAGCCACATGAAAAGGTGTTCCAAATCACTACTGATCAGAGAAATGCAAATTAAGACAACTCTGAGATACCACTATACACCTCTCAGATTAGCTAAAATGACAGGAAAAGACAATGATGAATGTTGGAGGGGATGTGGGAAAACTGGGACATTGATACATTATTGGTGGGATTGTGAATGGATTCAATCATTCTGGAGGGCAATTTAGAACTATGTTCAAAAAGTTATCAAACTGTGCATACCCTTTGATCCAACAGTGTTTCTACTGGGATTATATCCTAAAGAGATCTTAAAGGAGGGAAAGGGACCCACATGTGCAAAAATGTTTGTGGCAGGCCTCTTTGTAGTGGCAAAAAACTGGAAACTGAATGGATGTCCATCACTTGGAGAATGGTTGAATCAATTATGGTATGTGAATTCTATGAAATATTGTTCTGTAAGAAACGACCAGCATGATTTCAGAAAGTCTTGGAGAGACTTACATGAACTAATGCTAAGTTAAATGAGCTGAACCAGGAGATCATTATACACAGCAACCACAAGACTGTATGACAATCAATTCTGACAGACTTGGCTCTCTTCACCATTGAGATGATTCAGGTGGAATTGGTCACTTGTGCAATGATGAAGAGAACCACCTACACCCAGAGAGAAAACCATGGGAACAGAATGTGGAACACAACATAACATTCCCACTCTCTGTTGTTAGTTGCTTGGATTTTTTCTGTTTTTCTTTTTCTTCCCTCTTCACCTGATTTTTCTTGTGCAACAAGATAACTGTATAAATATGTATAAACATATGTATCTAACATGTATTTCAACATATTTAACATGTAGTGGAGTACTTGTCAGATAGTAGAGGGGGTGGGGGATGAAGGGGAAAATTTTCAACAAAAGGTTAGCAAGGATCAAGGTTTGAAAAATTGTCTATGCATATGCTTTGTAAATAAAAAGCTTTAATAAAAAAGTAATAAAAGGAATTTGGTAGGAGTCCTTCTTTCCCTATTTTTCAAAATAGTATTGGAGTTAATTGTTCTTTAAATGTTTGGTAGAATTCACATGTAAATCCATCTGATTCTGGGGATTTGGGGGGATTGATTAATAGCTTATTTGATTTCTTTTTTCTAAAATGGGACTACTTAAGTAATTTATTTTCTCTTCTGTTAATCTGGGGAATCTATATATGTTTGTAGATATTCCTCCATTTCACTTAGGTTATCAAATGTATTGGCATAACATTGGACAAAATAACTTTTAATTATTGCTCAAATTTTCTTTTCATTACTGGAATGTTCTTCCTTTTCATTTTTGAGACTAAAATTTTTATTTTCCTCTTTTGTTTTCAAATTAAATAAATTAAAAGTTTATCTATTTTGTTGGTTTTTCATAAAACCAATTTTTAGTTTATTTATTCAAGTTGTTTTTTTTTTTACTTTCAATTTTTTTTAATCACTTCTTTTATTTTTAGAATTTCAAGTTTGGTATTTGATTGGAAGTTTTTAATTTTTTTCTTTTTCTAACTTTTTTAGCTGCAAGCCCAATTCTTTGATCTTCTCTTCTATTTTATGCAAGTAAGCATCTAGCAATAAAAAATTTCCCCTTATTATTGCTTTGTCTGCATCCCACAAATTTTGGTATGTTATCTCATTATTGTCATTCTCTTAGATGAAATGATGAATTGTGTCTATGATTTTGTGTTTCACCCATTCATTCTTCAAAATGAGATTATTTAGTTTCCAATTACTTTTTGGTCTATCTCCTGCCCTTTTATTGAATTTAATTTTTACTGCACTGTGATCTGAAAAAAATTCATTTACTATTTCTGCTTTCCAGCATTTGATTTTGAGGTCTTTATGTTCTAATATATGGTCAATTTTTGTATAGGTTCCATGAATTGCCAAGAAGAAATGGTGTAGAAGAATGCAGATATTGGGAAACTCCTTTCTATCTCTATTCAATTTTCTCCAAAGATCTACCATACCTACATTTTCTAGAATTCTATTTATCTCCTTAACTTCTTTCTTATTTTTTTGTGGTTCTATTTATCTAGTTCTGAGAGAGCAAGTTTGAGATCTCCCACTATTATAATTTTGCTATTTCTTCTTGCAGCTCTTTAATTTCTCTTTTATTAATTTAGATGCTATACTACTTGGTGCATGTTTAGTATTGATAGTCTTTCATTATCTCTGGTACCCTTGAGCAAGACATAGTTTCCTTCCTTTTCTCTTTTAATTAGATCATTTTTTTTAACTTCACACGAAGCATAATAGATTCTGCTCCAGCCTTTTACCTTTACTATGTATGCTTTAGATGTGTTTCTTGTAAACAACATATTGCAGGGTTCTGGCTTTTAATCCAGTCTGCAATTCTCTTCTACTTTATAGGAGAGTCCACCCTATTCACATTTACAGTTAAAACTACTAATTTCATTTTCCTCGCCATCTTATTAACCCCAAATTATACTTTTCTATTTCCTTTTACCCTTTTCCTTCTCCCAATTATTTTACTATGAACACCATTTGCCTCAAGTAGACTTCCTTCTTCAGAGCGCCTATACCTTTCTTATGCCTGTCCCCTACTATTTCTGTTTTCTATTAGCCTATGCCTTCTTTTTTCCCCTTTCCCCTCTCACTTTCCTATAAAGTAAGAAAAGTTTCTCTGTGAAATGTCTAATATTCCCATTTTGAGCCAAATTTGATGAAAGTAAGATTCACACAATTTTTGTCTTCCTCCATTCTGTCCCTCAATTATAATAGATTTTCTTTGCCTCTTCCTGAGATGTAATTTCCCTCATTTTACCTCCACTTTCCCTTCTGGTATAATCCCTTTTCCACCTTTAGTTTCTTTTTTATATTATAACAATACAATCAAATTATATATTCACTCTTCTGTGTATACCCACAAAATTATCAAGAGTTCTTTTAAATTTTTTATACTTCTCTTGAGTTCTATATTTGGACATCAAATTTTTGGTTCAGCTCTGGGATTTTCATCAGAATTAAATGGAATTCATCTGTTCCTTTGAATGTCCATCTTCTTCCCTAAAAGAAAATATTCAGTTTACTGGTGTAGTTTGTTCTTGGCTGCATTCCAAGTTTCTTTGCTTTCATAATATCAGATTCCAGGTCCTTTGATCCTTTGAGATGGAAGCTGGTAGGTCCTGGATAATCCTTATTGTGTCTCGTTGATATTAGAATTGTTTCTTTCTAGCTGCTTGCAATATTCTTTCCTTAGTCTGATAGTTCTGAAATTTAACCATGATATTCCTTGTAGTTTTAATTTTGTGGTCTCTTTCACGGAGGTGTTCAGTGAATTCTTTCAATGGCTAGTTTATCTTCTGATTCTAGGATATCAGGACAGTTTTCTTTTATGCTTTCTTGAAAAATAATGTCTAGACTCATGATTTTCAGGAAGTCCAATAATCCTTAGATTGTTCTCTCCTAGATCTATTTTCCAGGTCAGTTGTTTTCCCAAGTAGGTATTTTACATTTTCTTCTATTTTTTTTTCTTCTTTTTTTGGTTTTGCTTGACTGATTCTTGAAGTCTTACTGAGTCATTCATTTCCATTTGTTAATTTCTAATTTTTATTGAACTATTTTCTTTAGTTCTTTTTTAGTTCTTTTTCTATTTGACCAGTTGAATTTTTAAATGAGTTGTTTTGTTCTATGTTTTTTCCCCATTTCTGAAATTCTGTTTTCTTTTTCAATTTTGTCTAATCTATTTTTAAAGAAATTATATACTTTTTTCATTTCATTAAGTTTATTTTGTAATGAATTTTCTTCAGATAATTTCTGTGTTTTATTTTATTTTATTTTCCAAACACTCTTGCAAAGTTCTCATTTCCTTTCCCCATTTTTCTTCTAACTCCTTTTAAGATTCTTTTTAATTTCTTTTAGGAGAGCCTTGTGTGAGAAGGATAAATTTATATCACCCTTTGGGGCTTCATCTGGAGACCATCTGCTTTAAGTGACTTCAGAATTTGAAATCTGTTTTTGTCTTTCACCATAAAAACTATCTATGGTAAGAGTTCTTTTTTGCTTTTTTACTCATTTAAAAAAAAAAAAAAACTTGAGATCTACTTTTAAGACAAGGGAGATCATTCAAGCTTCCTCTACAAGTAGAAGTGGGTGTGCTGAAATTCTGGCATTTTCAGGTTCACTATTTACCTTTTGTGTTTGTGTTGGATGTTTTATTATGTCTTTGCTGATCTGCTGGCTTGCAGTCAGGGCAGAGTAGCCAATACTGTTGTAGATTCTTCTGCACTCAGAGCCCACACCATCCCAGGACTGTGTGCTGTCTGCACTGGCCTCTGTGCTTGGCCAGCCTCCCTCTGTGCAGATTGAAACAGGCATTTTCTGGAGAGCTTTAAAATTATCTTCTGCTAGTAATTTGTTTCCCTCCCATTATTTGTGGATTCTGCCAGTCCAGAGCTAATTCAGAAGCTGATTTGCTAGTTAGTCTGAGAGTCATGGGAAGAAGTCAGAAAAAATATGTGTCCTCTCCACCATCTTGACTTTGTCCCACCCCCCCTTATTCTTCTAAAAATGTAATTACCCTTTTTCTAGGGTTCCTTTGTTTTAGAAGTATAAGAAGAATGCATTTTTATTTTTATATTCTTATAAAATTTATGTTGAAAAACAACTATGTTATGGCTTTAAGAAAATTCACCTGACATTCTCAAACCTCAAATTGCTCTTCTGTAAAGTAAGAGAGTTGGACTAGGTGATCTTTTAGATTCCTTCTAGGTTTAGATTTCCATAATCAATAAGAGAGCAACTTATAGAATATAATTGAATGTTATTAGTGTTATATATCTCTTTGCATCATAAAAGTTCATCTTGAATATAGTTTTCTGTAATCATTTTTTTCTTTCTTTCAGCACCAATAAATACCTTCAAATCATAAACATGATACCATAAGTATGATATGATAACCATAATATTATAATCATAAATATGATAAACAAATCTGAGGGTCTCATAGTATCAATATCATTTTCATGGCAGCCAGAATAGTAATGAGAAACCCTTCCAAAATAGGGTTAAATTTGCTTTTTAAAATGAAATGAAATAAAACATATGGAAATATGTACTCACTGCAATTTTAAACTAGTTTCTCTAATTCTATATTTATGTTGATTTTGAGAGACATGACTATTTTATTTAGAGTGAATTTGAATGGTGAAGCAAACCCTCAACTTGCTCTCTTCTCTGATGTTACCATATTTATCATACAAATATAAAGCTCATTTCCTCTAACAGATTTTGGAAAAAACTTTTAGAATAGGAATCTATTTTTCTTTTAAAATCTATTTATATGGACATTCAAAATAAAAGGATAAAATTTAATATTTTCCTGGTCTGTTCTAGAAGAGAGGTATTTCCTTATATGACTTTTAACATTTAAAAATTGTTCCCCTTCTACATCTCCACATACATTAATGTACACACATAATATAGTTTTAGCCCTGAAATTCTTACCTAGTTTCCATAGATTCCATCTTTTCTATATATCAAATATTCCATGAAATTGGATTGAAAACCATGCATCTTAATTTCATTAACCCTTGGTTTCTTTTGTAATTTTATGCATTTTATTGTATGCATTTAAAAACATTGTTTTCTGGAGGGGTCCCTTAATTTTAACAGACTGCTAAAGAGATCAATGACATAAATATGATTAAGAATCCAGCTCTACTCTGGACAACAGGAGTTCATTTACTTTATCTTGTGTAGATAATAAAGAAAAATAAATTTTCTATTTATTACGAGAAATTGCTCTCTTTATTCTCTTCCTAAAAAAATGTAACATTTTCTGACCTTGATTTGTTAAACTAAACTTAAATTATCTACCTGAATACTGACAAAGAAATTTCTTTTGGTCTAAATTTATTAAAATATGGATTATCATGGAGTTTTTTCAGATGAAAATGAGAAAGGTCTCTAGTATTATACGAAGCTTTGGAGAAGACTTTGAAGATATTCATTCAGCAAGGCAGGCATGGATGGATTGTGATCTGCAGCTTTGGAAGGAACTTCCCAATCTATGAGATAACACATTCATTTGAACATTAGACTGTGGTAATCATAGTAGCTTGTACATTGTTTTATTTTTTTTCTGATACAATCAATTGCTTGTTTTTCTTGTTGTTCAGTCATTTCAGTTGTATCTGATTCTTTGTGACTTCCTTTGGGGTTTTCTTTGCATATATAGTAGAGTATTTATCATTTGATTTTCCAGCTTATTTTACAGATGAGAAAACTGAGTCAAACAAGGTTAAGTGACTAGCCCAGAGCCATGGAATTCTGGTACAATAAATAGATATTATATTTGAAAAATTATAATTTTGAATTTCAATCCATTTTCTATATAGTAATGATCTATTTCTTTTTAGTCATTTTCACATCCTTTACTTACTTTTTAACATAAGGTTCCATTGCATTCTTTTTGGGAAAAAAAGCTCACTTTGTAAAAAAAAAATTATTAACTCCCTTGGGAAACATAGACTGAAGTATATAATGGACTTATACCTGGCTGTCATATTAGAAATACTTTTCACTTTCCATCCTTGTACATAGATGTTTATCATTAGGCAAGTCTCCTAACTTCTCTTCAAAAAGCAAGAACCTTGTGTTAAAAAATGGAGAGGCTTCTTTTGCTTCTAGTTAAAAATGTTTACAATTTTGATATCATGGCAATGAACATGTATCGTTTTTGCTCCTTTTGTGAAGATAGATGAGTTTCCCTTCCTGACTACATAAGTGAAAGGGAAAAGGTAAAAATCTCAACTAGTGATTCACTATCATTTGCATGGCAACCAGAATAGTAAAGAGAACCCCTCTCTCCCCCAAAAAGAGGATTAAATTTGCTTGTAAAGCAAGTTTCACTAAGAACATGCTCAATCAGCTTTCAAATTATGCCAAAGTATTGCAAGCTTCAACTTTTTAAAAAGACCAAACAATCCAAAAAAATCTGTCAAGAAAAGCCTTTGAATTAAAATGTGCTATTCCTCGTTGATTTTGCAATCTGCTTTAAGATCTATTTGACATCGAATTTTCTTTTTCTTTTTCTTTTTTTTTTTTTTTTTTTGGTTATAAAGTAAGGATTCGGCTGGAATACAGCAACATTACTAGAAACAATAGCTTAAGGTGTTTCATTTTTTGATAAGCCTCTGAGGTAATTTAAAGTTTTCCAGTTTTGCAGGTGGGAAAGAACATATTTCAAAGAATGGCATTCACTTAGGGAAAGAGAACAATTTACTCCTTGAATGAAGATGTATGATTTCTATTATTACACAAGTGCATAGAAGAATACACCAGATTTGGAGATTAACACTTCTTGGTAATGGTCTAATACTACCAAGAAAAGAGATTTTATATTCAAAACAAAATAGTCCAATAAATTTAGCCTTTGGGGTTTTTGTTTATTTGTTTTCATAGATTCAAATTAAAAATACAAAATATTATAGTGAAAATTATTTATTTCCAATTATGTATATGTATTTTAGAGATAATTATGTGGTCAGAGTGAAGTTTTCAATATAAAATAATAGGAACAAGAGTTTACAAAAGTCATTTGTACCCTATTTTTCCCTGTTTGCTCTCTGAACCCACAAATTGATATCATATAGTTCTAACCTTAATTGGAGCAAGGAATAACAAAATTGAGGGAGAAAGAGACTGTTTCCCAAGAAATGCTAATATCAAAGACTCCATTACCTTGTCAACCATGCATGCACAACAGCTACTTCACTCTAAAGACAATGAAACCTTAGGCAGAGCAGGGCTGGGAAGAAGCAGCTGTGATTTATTGCAGGTTTCTTTGACCAAGTCTATATATTCAAAGCAAAACAGATCCTAGTCAAGAGGACAAGAAAGGGGAAATTGTTTTACAAGGTTCAGTGAGAATGTGGCTCTAGAGGAACAATGAACCTTGTTCTAGTGTACTGAGGCATTATGGAAGAGTGGAGAATTCCTTACCCTTATCATTAATACTTTGCAAGGGGCTTGGTTTTATACATAGTGTTGAGGCATTTAGACCTTCTTTTGAAAGTTTCTATTCATTTTTAAAACTGAGGAACCTGGAGCATTAAGCAGAAACCACAAGTATAGAAAAAGGGACAGTGGCCTGAAGTATGCCAAAATATAGCAACAACTAGAAGTCAAAAATTAGAATTGAATTACCTTTGGAAGCTTGAGAAATTTAAGATTTTCTTTGATTATGTATGTATGCATGTATTTGCATGTACACACATAGAGAGAGATACATACACATACATACACACACATACACATATATAACAGGTATATTTATAATATTTACTGATAAAATAAATAATCCCATTTAAAATTTCTCAGCAAAGAGATAAGTATTAGGGTTTAATAGGAATAAAATGAGTAATTAGTTGCATGATGCAGGAGATAGTGTTATTCCCAGAGTCAGGAAAAGCTGAGTTTAAATTTAGCCTCACAAATTTACTAGATTTATGATACTGAACAATTCATTTAATCTCCATCTCAGTTTTTCCATCTGTAAAATGAAAACAAGAATAAAGCCTACTTCCCAGGGTCTTTGTGAGAATCAAATCAAAGATATTTGAAAAATGCTTATCATAGTGACTATCACATAGTTGGCACTTAATAAATGTTTTTTTTAATTATTAAATGCATCTGAATCTGGATGTTCCCTTTATTGACATAGATAGCAACACATCCTTTCCTGTTTATTCCATATGAATAATGTCCAAGTTCACCAGAGGGACTCTAGCTAAACTGCAAAAGGTCTCCCTTACTTTCTCCTGACACCATGAGAATTCCAGTAGAGTACATCAGCTGGCTATTTATTCTTCATTCTCATCATGTTACCAAGCCATCCTTTTCTATCTGGCTTTTTTGAGTCCTTCATAAATTAACCCTTTCTTGTCCTTCCAGTCTTACATCTTACCCTTCTATGTATGTTGGTCTCTTTGCTATTCTTCTCACAAAATAATCTTTAACTGTACTGTGCATTTTCACTGAATAATCCTATCCCTCCAATTCTCTTTTTTTTTTTGTTGTTGTTCAGTCATTCAGTCATTTCTGACTATAAATGACCTCATAAAATTTGTTCATGATGTTTTCTTGTTGTTTGACATTACTTTTTCCAGTAGGTCCCCATATTACAGTTAAGCAACTCAAATAAATAGTGCTATAGTGACTTGCTCAAAAGTTACACAACTTTTAAGTCTCTAGGGCTAAATCTGCACCCAGACCTTCCTGACATCAGGAACACTCTATTCCCTAACTATACCTATTTGTGCCATAATTTTCTTTTGGTTCCAGTTAAAATCCCACTTTCTTTAAAAAGCTTTTTTTGATTCCCCCTTTTCCCTTCTAAGATTATTTTTTTTCCTTGTATTCTTTTAACATAGTAATTTTCATGTTATATTTCCTCTTAGACTATGAATTCCTTCAAAGGATGGTCTATTTTTTTTTAACCTTTCTTAACATAATGACCTGACCCTTAAGTTTTTGTTGATTTGATAAAACATTTCTTCAAGGATATTCTCTACTCAAGTTCTTTTTTATTTGTTACACATTGCAGTCTGTTCATATCTACCATGTGCCTAACCATTGCCTTCTAAGTGGTTCTCATTTCAAATTTCTTGGCAGACATTATTGTTCCATGACTCACAGAAATAATAACACTTCAGAATAATGATATCAAAAGGGCAGGCTTTTGATTCAAGGAGTTTTTGCTCATTGAATTTGCTCTGCAGCTTCCCAAAGGCAGTGCATGCTGGTTCCTTGAATTCAATATTTCTCTTCACTTCCATACTGTTTCAATTCCCTACCAGCTACTTTGACTCTGTCTTTTCTATTTAAAAGGGCATTCTCTTTAAAAGAGAAAGAAAAAGTGAAATAGTCAAGCAACTTCCTCTTGCACTGTTATACGTTAATATCACCTCTACTCAAAGAAAATTTTAGTATTATGTATTTCACTGTCTTAATGCAATTGATCAGATAAAGCTATTTTTGATCGCCTACTTTGTGGTACACAGTGTGCTGGTTTTACAGAGACAAGTACAAATACAAAAATTAAGGAATCCTTAATCATGATGGGTTTATATTCTATTTGGGGAGAGAAATGCGTTCAAAATATAGAAGATAAATTTAAAATTAATAAAACAAATACATACAAAGTTGCACACAAAGTAGTTTGACAGAGAGCATATAGTTGAGAGGAGTATCAGGAAAAATCCATGAGGCAGAGTGAAGGACAAGGTTCATTCTAGACATGGAAGTCAATCAGCGAAATAGACAAGAAATAGAGTGTTTTGTGTGTGAGAAGTAAAAAAGTCATTTTGATACTGTGAACAGATACAATTTTGAGGAGGATGAATAATACTCCTGTGGCAGGGGAGAAATGCTTAAAGTTATATGAAGCTTTAGAAAGATCTTACATTTAGATAAAAGAAAGTCCCTGGGCTTGGTTGAATAAAGAAATCATATGATTAGATTTATACTTAAGAAAAATTATTTTCCCATTATTTCTCACATAATACTCAACATTTGCTCTAATCTAAATTTACCCCCAACTGGAATATAATTGGCCAATTTTTGGTCTTGCAACTGGTTGAAAAGAAAAAGAATATATTTCAAGAAAGGGGTAGTATGCAGTCAAACAATTAATGGGAGGAAGCCTAATGGTGGAGAGAGAATATACAAATTTAAGAAGACTAATGATTCTAATCAGCAGGATACAGTGACTGAGTTGTGCTTGGAACATCCCCAAAACAAAACAAAACAAACATACAAAAAAAAAAAAAAAAAAAAAAACAAAAAAACACTTTCCATTGTGCTGACTAGATAAAGCATTCTTTTTCATGAGAAAGAAAAAAAATAAGAATAGATTTCCTTGTAGTTTGTTTCAAAGAAGCAATCCCCAGTCATGCCAGTCCCATAACCCAGGGTTGACTTGGGACAAGAAATCAGGCTATCTTCAGCACTTATTTTAAATACCTTGAACACAACTTTAACTACCTATGGGCAAGTTATTTAACCATTCTGGGCCTCAGTTTTCTCATCTGTAAAGTGGGAAAAATGGGATTGGATAACTTCATATATAACTTTTATATATGAATATTAATATATACAATATTTTATAGCTCTAAACTGTATGAATAATTAACACAAATATTAATATATATTATTTTATATATGTTATGCATATATATATATATAACATGTTATATATATATAAAATATATAATATTTTACAGCTCTAAACTGACAATATATCTCTCTAATTGTATAACAAATTGTCTAGGTTCCTATATGAGTAGCAGTCCTGACTCTTCTTTTGCCCTCTAATTTAATTTACTAGAGCTTAAAAAGTAAAGTTTAATTTTTTTCCTTAGGTTTCTTCACCAATCTCAACCCATTCTTAGTTTTAGTCTTCCTAATATAATTCAGAGAATGGCACCTTTTGTTATGTATATTCTGTCATTTGTTCTTGTTTCCTTTTTACACACATGTCTTTAAAATCTGTCAATGACTGGAGATCAGTTTGGAACTATGCTCAAAGAGTTTCAACAATGAGATGATTCATTCCAGTTCCAATGGTCTTGTGATTAAGATAGCCATCTACATTCAGAGAGAGGACTGTGGGAACTGAGTGTGGAACACAGCATAGCATTTTCACTCTTTTTGTTATTATTTGCTTGCATTTTTTTTTCTCATTTTTTTCTGGTTTGATTTGATCTTTCTTGTACATCAAGATAATTGTATAAATAGGTATGCATATATTGGATCTAACATATATTTCTACCATGTTTAACATTTATTGGACTATTTGTCATTTAGGGGAGGAGGGAAAGGAAGGTGAAGAATTAGAACACAAGGTTTTGCAAGGGTTAATGTTGAAGAATTATCCATTTATATGTTTTGAAAAATAAAAAGTTTTAATAAAGAAAACAAATTTAAAAATCTGTCAAGTACCCAATACAAATTTTGACATTGTTCCTCCCTTTTTTAAACATTTCTTTAACATATCCCTTCTTCTCCTCTACTATTGCCACCAAGTTGGTAGAAGCCCTCATTACTTTGTGTCTTGAATATTACAAAAGCCTGCTAGTTGGTCTATCTATCACAAATCTTTTCCCACTCAATCCATTCTCCATTTAGCTGCCAAAGTGATTTCCCTAAATCACAATTAAAATTATTTAACCATTTTTTCTCAGTATTTTTTCATCTGTAAAGGAAAGAATGGGATTGTATAACTTCATATATAATAACTTTAATATATGAATATTAATATATAATATATTCAATAAACTCCAGTGGCTCCCTGTCCTATCCAAGATCATATAAAAATCATCTATTTGACATTCAAAGTCTATTAAAATGACCTTCACATTTCCAGTGCTACATTTTACCTCTCACTAAACCATATAGTCTTCTTTCTAGTGGCACTGGCCTCTTTGCATTTTAATGAATAATAAGTTCCATTTTTCAGCTCCAGGAATTTTCTTTGACTGTCCCCCATGCTTAGAATGTTCTTCCTTTTTAGTTATACCACCTGGCTTCCTTCAAGTCCCAAATAAAAACCTGCCTTCTACTGGAAGTCATTTATAATTTCTCTTATTTTTAGCAATTTCATATTAGTTTTTTGGCACATATTTATTCACTGTCTTCCCCATAAGATTGGGAGCTCCTTGAAGGCAGGAATTATATTTTGCATTTCTTTGTATCCCAGAGTTTAATATAGTGCCTAACATTTAATAGTGCTTAATGAATGCTTTTTGACTAACTTTTTTGTTCCAGAACCCTTAGAGGTCTAAGCAATTTGGACACTGTAATGGAATATTTCAAGTATCAACTTATTTTACACTTATTTGTGAATTTATCATTTTTCCGGTTAAACTTCTTGGGAATAAAAACTATTTTTGTATTCATTTTATATCTTTCATACCATACAACAAAGTGTTTTACATGTAGTAAATATTGAGCACATGTTGATTGAAGGAAAGTAAATGGATTTGAAAACCCAGAATGATAAACCAAGTAGCATTTATTTTTAAAAACTTTTTTCATAAGAAAAGCATTTTTAGTTAATGTTTTTTGACAAATATTAACCCATGTATTTTGATGTAGAAAAAAGGCACAATTTTCCCTATTATTCCAGTCTGTAAAACCTGGAAAAAAACAAGAAATAATGATAAAGAAACCTGAGGCTGTCCTACAGCAGCCCTCTTCATTAGGATTATGAACAGTTGTCATCTGATAGCTTGGCTTCCTTTTAAAAATTAAAATAATTGCTTACACAGTATCCTAACCTATAAGATAATAGAGCAAGTGTTCTATAGTGCTCAAATTAAAAGAAATCTCCTCACTTTCTTTTGAATATGAATATTGCATTTACTCCCTAGAGATGAGACACAGAATCTCAAACAAGCCTTGTCACTGTCAGTTATCTCCACCACCCCATAGCCCTATATTTTGCCACATTTGAGAACATTTCTTTAATATATAACCACTTTATTTCATCAGTGGCAACTTAGATGGTAACCCAAGCTCCAAGAGACTTAATAAAAAGAAAGCTCTGTCCATTGTGTTCCCTCTCTACACCATAGCACAGTAATCTTGGTAGGAAATTGTGAGTCATTGAATTGCATGCAGTTAGATAATAAGCACATCATACATCATTAAGAGAAAACTCATTTTGGATCCAAATGAATGATCAGTATATATAAATATGTGTCTGTGTATGTGAGTATCTTTCTCTATTTTGATTGTTTAAATAGAGGTTGGAAGAGATGTTTTGTTAAGACATTGCTTTTTTATTCAAAATGATTACAGAATTAACTTTCAAAAAATGCTACCCTAATTTTTAGAGGAAAAATAGATTGTATATGTAGATGTATGTATATGTAATGGAAAATGAACAAACATACATACACATGCATGTGAAATAATGAATAATAACAAAATAAGCATTGGTGATTTCATTAGTATAGGGAATTCCCAAGTGAGGAAACTCCCTTTATCAAAGCACCTTCCCTGTAATTTTGGTCCTAGAGAATTACCTAAAACACTCCATGGCTAAATAGCTTGCTCAGTCATTAAGTCAAAAGTGGTATTTGAACCTAATTCTTATCCTATATTGTATCTTTCAATCCTCTCTTAGCTATCTCTACAGTATAAATTATATAGATATGCACACATACAACATGTATGTATACATGTGTATATGTATCTGAATTTATGCATGTTTAATGTGCATATACACATAAAGAATATGCGCACATTATATATATGTAAATATATGCATATGTATTTGCAGGGATACATACACATACACACACACATACACACACTACCTTCCAGTGATGCATATTGGCATCTATTTTTTAACTTGCAGTCTTACATATTTGTCTTTGTTGCTTGGGGGGGAAATCTTATCCATGGACACATATGCAGTACATGTCAGAGGAGGCATTTGAGTACAGGTCTTTCAGATTTCAAGACTGACACTTTACTGCTTTACACTCCTCATCATACAAAATGGTATTATAAATATGGTACAAATAATTCTTAATTACATTTGTGATTTTTCCCTTTAGCAATTCTCTTTTTTGGCAATATAGGCATTCATTGACTGAAAAACATAATGAATACAAGATTACACAGTATCTTTTGTGTTTCAAAAATAGAAATTAAAAAATTTGCTAGAACAAAGCATATACTTCCAGATTCTCTTTCAACAAGATAACCCCCATGAATATATAAATAACCTATAAATTCCTTGAAAGATACAAACACTAAAGATAATTTTTTCAGATATTTTATACTTGATATCCAGCAAGAAAGGAAAAAGACAGAGATATGCTTGCCAAAGGATTTCATTGCTATCATAGAAGATGACTTGTGCAATCTACATGGAACTACTATTGTCAGTAGATAATGAGATTGTTTAGATTCTCTTACACATGGATATTATGGCTTTATTCACAGTGAGCCCTGAGACAGTATTAGCTCAAAAAAAAAAATCACCCTAGTAGGGAAAACTAATTGATTAAATAATGTGTATTGCCCAGATTATTGACTGGTCAATCCACTGAGTTTATCCCTCAGAATGTACGTCTTGTACAGACACTGCAGATGAAGTATGATTTTTAGCTCAGAAATGAATAGAAGAAAAGGAACAAGATGGATAACTCTGAGGTAATTTATAGCACATTCTATTATCTTAAGCAGATCTTTTTAAATATCAGGCTTCTTCCAGTGCTACTATCATGAATTATGATAAAGCACAAGTGGATTTCAAATCATAATAATTTTGGAAGTGTCAAAATTTCAGGTAATGTAGGATTAATGATAATCTTACAAAATACATGGAAGGTGTAGGTGTAGTGCATATCCTGTAATGACTTATACATATGCTATATACATACATACATCATATGTGATATACATGGGTAGGTTTTACATGCAGAGAGAGGGAGAAAAAAACATAGTGTTATTCACAAATTTTCTTAAATGATCCCATAAAAGAAGGCTATCAATCATCACATTGAATAGTTATTCTACAGAGAATATAAATAAGAATCACATAGAAGGAAGACATATGGGCAAGTTTTGATCTGAAATGGAGGAAGTAGTACTGATATAATGACAGCACGGATACATCAAAATTTCATATCAGAAGCTTAATGAACAAAAATACTAAGAGAAAAAAAGAAGAATGTTTGGCAAAAGGCCTAGGATATATAGTGAGGTAAAAATGAGGTTATTACATAATTGTCCTGTAACTGGCATATGAATGCCATAAGAATTCTGTAGGAGAAATTGCCATCTTACTGATGCCATCTCATTCATTCCAACAAATTCTGTACTAAATTTTCCAGGTTTGAGGTTTCCACTCTACTTTATTCCCATTTTTACCTCATTCTTTGGAAGTGGTATTTTTATGAATTCAATCTGAATTTGAAATTCTCTCTGATTTAATGTATGGTGCCAAGCCTTGAGTGGCACTTTATTTCCCTCAGAGACAATTTATCCTATGATATAATCAATTGTCCTTTAAACATTGTCATGTGGTAATGACTTTCTCCTCACTTAAAGTACTGGATTCAACATATGGAACCTGATTGCTGACACGACAGTACCAAGAGCATAAAGCAAAAACAGTATTCTCAAAATTTTCAATCATCTATCTCTTAAATTTAGCTGAGCATGTGGACATATATTTATAGAAAGTACTATGATTAGACTCATATTTAGAATGTTTTCCACCAAAAATTTCAGTAAAATAATTTTATGAAAGTACTATAATCCCTGATTTATCACTTTGTGATCTTATCACTTTGACATACTACCTTCCCCAGCTTTATCTCTTAATCTATTCTCTCTTCCTTTTGTTTCCCAACTAACACTTGCTTATCTCTAAGAGAACTCTGTCACTTTTGCTAATGCCACTTTCTATTTCTGATCATCTTAGTTAAATGAAGGGTTAAAAGATTTGGAACTAGAAGAGACATCAGAAATCACATAGTACATATTTTAATAGATGAAGAAAGTAAGGCTCTGAGATGTCAGATAACTCCTTTAATGATAGCATGGTAGAAAGAATTACCCACATTTTTTGACTCCAAATTCATCATTTTTTCCATCATCTGCTTTGTTTCCTAAGTGGCTATTGTCTAAAGGTCTTTCCTTTGCTCCCCCTTTTCTGCTTTTTTTCTTCTCTTCCTTGACAATCTTTTTAAAGCTTATATTTTCAACAGTCACTAAATGTCAAAATATATTTTATCAGTCCTATGCTTTCTTTTGAAGTTCAGATTTACATTTCTGATTGTCTAATGGGTATTGTGAATTCCCCTGGATGACCCACTAGGGCCCCAATTTCATATTCTAAATCAAACTTAGTACTTTTCCTAAACATACTCATTTTTATAACTTTATTACTTCTAAAAATAATATCACTCATTTCTAGTAATATGAAAAAATGCTCGAAAACACTATTGATTAGAGAAATGCAAATTAAGACAAGTCAGAGGTACAATTTTACACCTCTCAGATTGGTTAAGATGATAGGAAATGATAATGATAAATGTCAGAGGGATGTGGGAAAACTAAGACACTAATACAATGTTGATGGACTTGTGAAATGGTCTGACCATTCTGAAGAACAATTTGGATCTATGCCCAAAGGCTGTTCAAATATTTTGATTTAATATTGTGTCTACTGAGTCTGTATCATAAAAGAGGGAAAAGCGGCCACATGTGAAAAAATGATTGTACCAGCTCTTTTTGTAGTGAAAAACAGTTGGGAAATGCTAAAATAAGGTATGGTATATGAATGTAATGGAATATTATTGTTCTATAAGAAATAATGAGCAAACTGATTCCAAAAAGGCCTAACTTAGATGAATTGATACTAAGTGAAC
This sequence comes from Antechinus flavipes, assembly GCF_016432865.1. Classification (NCBI taxonomy): domain Eukaryota; kingdom Metazoa; phylum Chordata; class Mammalia; order Dasyuromorphia; family Dasyuridae; genus Antechinus; species Antechinus flavipes. Next base: position 214,861,152 of record NC_067400.1, on the reverse strand, counting down.
TGAGCAAAACCAAGAGGACATTATAGACAATAACAAGATTATGTGACAATCCACAGTGATGGACTTGGCTCTTCTCAGTAATGTGAGGATCCAAGACAGTTCCAATAGAGTTGTGATAGAAAATGTCATCTGCATCCAGAGAGAGAACTATGGAGATTAATATGCATCAAAGCATAATATTTTCACCTTTGTTGTTTTTTGTTTCTTTGCTTGCTTGCTTATTCTTTTTTTTTCCATTCCCTTGTTTCCTTGTTTCCTTTTGGATCTTCTTTTTCTTAGACAGCATGACAAATATGGAAATATATTTAGAAGAATAGTACATGTTTAACCTGTATTAGATTGCTTGCTGTCTTAAGATAAGGAAAAGTAAGGAAAAGAGGGAGAAAAATTTGGAACAGAAAGTTTTGCAAAGGTGAATGTTGAAAACCATCTTTACATGTATTTGCAAAAATAAAATACTATCAAAATAAATAAAATGGCATCACTATTCATTTATCCAGCCTCTTATGTTCAAAATGTTGAGAACATTTGCTTGTTATCTCTTAAGTAATTCATCTCTCCTATGGTTAAAAGTGCTATGGATTGTCCATTCATAATATCGCTCATATTTCTATTTTAAGTACAACTGCTACTATGTTTCTATAAGTCCCCATTGCCACACATCTAGGTTTTCAAAATAGACTCCTAAGGGGGAGGCAGAGCCAAGATGGCAGTGAGTACACATGCTTCTTTCTTCCACAACTCTCAGACTAATCAGCAAATTCAGCCTCTGAATTAGTTCTGGACTGGAAGAATCCATGAATGCTGGAGTGCAACAAATTACCAGCCGAAAATAATTTTGAAGATCGCCAGAAAAGGTCTGTTTCAATTGACCATGAAAGGAAGCAGGCCAAGCACAAGGGGCCAAGCACAGATGCTAGTTCAGGCTGTGCAGACCTGGGATGGTGGGGGTTCCATGTGGCAGATAATGTACAGGGAGGAATCTGCAGCAGTGTTAGCTACTCTGATCTGGTTGCAAGCAAGTAGATCAGTAGGGAAGTTATAAAACATTCAACACAAACACAAAAAGTAAAGAGTGAATCACAAAACGCCAGAATCTCAAGGGACCTGGCCATATCCACCCAGCACCAGAAGTCAGCCAGCACTGACCTAGCATAGCCACTGCCATTTGTAAAGGAAGCTTGGACAACTCCTTTGCCTTAAAACTAGCTCTCAACTTAAAAAAAAAAAACAAAACAAATAAAAAAGCAAAAAGAACTCTAACCATAGATAGTTTTTATGGTGAAAGAGAACAGATTCAAACCCTGAGGAGAGTAAAAGCATATTGTCTCTAGATGAAGCCCAAAAAGATGATATAAATTGGTTGCCATCACAGAAAGCTCTCTGAGAAGAAATTTAAAAGGATCTTAAAAGAGAACTAGAATAAAAATGGGGAAAGGAAATGAAAACTCTGCAAGAGAATTTGGAAAAGGCAAGACTTAGTGAAATGGAAAAAACATATAACTCATTAAAAGATAGATTTGACAAAATGGAAAAAGAAAGCAACTCCCTAAAAAACAAAATTTGTGAAATGGAAAAAGGAAAGAACTTCTTAAAAAACAGAATTTGTGAAATGGAAAAAAAAATTCCATAGAGCAAAACAACTGATTTAAAAATTGAACTGGACAAATACAAAAAGAAGCTAAAAAAGTAACTGAAGAAAATAATTCACTAAAAATCAAAACTGAACAAATGGAAATGAAAGACTCATTGAGACAACAAGAATCAGTCAAGCAAAACCAAAAAAAAAAAATGAAAAAATAGAAAAAATGTAAAATGCCTAATTGGAAAAGCAACTGAACTGGAAAATAGATCTAGGAGAGACAATCCAAAGATTATTGGACTTCTTGAAAACCGTGATGAAAAAAAAATAGCCTAGAAACATTTTTTCAGGAAAATTGCTTGAATGTCAGAATCAGAAGGTAAAATAGTCACTGAAATAATTCACAAAACACCCTCTGAATGAGGACCAAAATTAAAACTCCAAGGAATACTATGGGTAAATTTCAGAACTATCAGATCAAGTAAAAAATATTTCAAGCAGCCAGAAAGAAACAATTCAAATATCAAGGAACTTCAATAAGGATTATGCAGGATCTAGCAGCTTCCACTTTAAAGGATGAAAGGGACTGGAATCTAATATTTCCAAAGGCAAAGGAACTTGGAATGTAGCCAAGAAAACAAAAAAACTTCTCTGCTAAACTGAGTATTTCTTTCAGGTAAGAAGATGGACATTCAATGAAATAGGTGAATGCCATTCAGAAATGAATGGGATTTCTGATGAAAACACCAGAGCTAAATAAAAAATTTGACCTCTAAATATAGAAGTCAAAAGAAGCATAAAAAGGTAAAAAGAAACTAACTCTTGAGAACTATATTTCTGTTATGGGTATACATAGACAGGGCATTTATAAATTGATTTTTACTGTCATAATATAAAAAAGAAACTATAAATGGAAAGGGGATTGTATTGGAAAAAAGGGAAAGTGGAAGTAAAATGAAGGAAATTACATCTCAGGAAGAGACAAAGAAAACCTTTTATAATTGAGGGAAAGAAAGGAGAGGGATGAACATTGTGCAAATCTTATTCTCATCAGATTTGACTCAAAGAGAAATTATTAGACATATTTGGTTTCACCCAGAAACTTCTCTCACCTTATAGAAAAGTGGGAGTGGAAAGGGAAAAAGGGAAGGAGTAGGCTAAATAGAAGGGAAAGCAAAAATAGCAGGGGAAAGGCATAAGAAATGAGAGGGACTCTAAAGGGAGAGGATTGCTGGAGGCAAGTAGTGCTCATAAGTAAAATATTGGAGAGGAGGGAAAGGGGAAAAGGAAAGAGAAAAGTAAAATTTGGGGTTAATAAGATGGCAGGAAATACAGAATTAGTAGTTTTAACCATAAATATGAATGGGGTGAACTCTCCCATAAAGTATAAGCAGATAGCAGACTGGATTAAAAGCCATAATCCTACAATATGTTGTTTACAAGAAACACATTTAAAGCAGAGTGAAACACAGTAAAACTAAAAGGCTAGAGCAGAATCTATTATACTTCAGGTGAAGTAAAAAAAGCAAGGATAGCAAAGCAAAAATTGATCTAATCAAAAGAGATAAGGAAGGAAACTATAATTTACTAAAGGGTACCATAGATTATGAAGCAATATTAATACTAAACATAGATGCACCAAGTGATGTAGCATGGAAATTCCTCAAGAAGTTAAGAGAGCTGCAAGAAGAACTAGACAGTGAAACTGTAATAGTTGGAGATCTCAACCTTGCTCTCTCAGAACAAACCACAAAATAAATAAGAAAAAAGTTAAAGAGGTAAATAGAATACTATAAAAGTTAAGTTTGAGAGATATTTGGAGACAATTGAATGGAAAACAGAAAGTAGGATAGTTTCTTCTTGGCAGTTCATGGAACCAGATTAACAGAAGAGGAAATAATTTACTTATATAGTCCCATTTTAGAAAAAGAAATATAACAAGCTATTAATCAACTCCCTAAGAAAAAAATCCCATTATTGTTCTGTAATAAATGACCAGCAGGATGAATACAGAGAGGACTGGTGAGACTTACATGAACTGATGCTAAGTGAAATGAGCAGAGCCAGGAGATCATTATATACCTCAACAACGATACTGTTTGAGGATGTATTCTGATGAAAGTGGATCTCTTCGATAAAGAGAGCTAATTCAATTTCAGTTGATCAAGGATGGACAGAAGCAGCTACACCCAAAGAAAGAACACTGAGAAATGAATATAAACTGCTTGCATTTTTGTTTTTTCTTCCCGGGTTATTTATACCTTCTGAATCCAATTCTCCCTGTGCAACAAGAGAATTGTTCGGTTCTGCACACATATATTGTATCTAGGATATACTGTAACCTATTTAATATGTAAAGGGCTGCTTGCCATCTGGGGGAGGGAGTGGAAGGAAGGAGGGGAAAAATCGGAACAGAAGTGAGTGCAAGGGATAATGCTGTAAAAAATTACCCTGGCATGGGTTCTGTCAATAAAAAGTTATTTAAAAAAAAGAAAAAGAAAAAGAAAAAATTGGAACATAAGCTTTTGCAAGGCTGAATATCAAAAACTATTTGTGCATATAGTTTGAAAATAAAAATTGAAAAAATAAAAAAAGAAACCTAAGGAAAAATCCCCAGTACCAGATGGATTTACATGTGAATTCTGCCAAACATTTATAGAATAATTAATCCCAATTGTATATAAATTATTTGAAAAAATAGGGAGTGAAGGCATCCTCCCAAATTCCTTTTATGAAATAGACATGGTACTGATACCTAAACCAGGTAGGAAAACAAAGAAAGAAAATTACAGATGAATCTCCCTAGATGCAAAAATCTTAAATAAAATATTAGCAAAGAGATTACAGAAAATCATCCCAAGATAATATACCAGGACCAAATAGGAGTTATACCAGGAATACAGGGCTGGTTCAATATTAGAAAAACTATTAGCATAATTGACTTTATCAATAACCAAATTAACAAAAACCATATGATTATGTCAATAGATAACAGAAAAAGCATTTGGCAAAATCCAACATCCATTCCTATTAAAAACACTAGAGAATAAGAGAATAAATGGACTTTTCCTTAAAAGAGTCAGAAGCATCTATTTAAAACCATCAGCAAACATCATATGCAATGGGGATAAACTGGAATTATTCCCAATAAGATCAGGAGTGAACCAAGGTTATCCACTATCACCATTACTATTCAATATGGTATTACAATTGTTACATTTGGCATTAAGAGTAGAAGAAGACATTAAAGGAATTAGAGCCAGTAATGAGGAAACCACATTATCACTTTTCAGATGATAGGATGGCATACTTGGAGAACTCTAGAGAATCAAAATAAATCCACATAAGTCATCAGCATTTTTATACATCACTAACAAAATCCAACAGCAACAGATATAAAGAGAAAATCCATTTAATATAACTGTCAATAGTATAAAATATTTAGGAATCTATCTACCAATGGAAAGTCAGGAACTATATGAGCAAAACCCCAAAAAATCTTTCCACACAAATAAAGTCAGATCTAAACAATTTGAAAAATATCAAGTGTTCTTGAATAAATTGAGCAAATATAATAAAGATGTGAATACTACCTAAATTATGTCTTTATTTAGTGCTATATCAATCAAACTCCCAAGAAACTATTTTACTGACCTAGAAAAAAATAACAAAATTTATCTGGAAGAAAAAAAGATCAAGAATTTCAAGGGAATTAATGACAATAAAAAAAACAAATGAAGGTGGCCTAGCCACAGCAGATCTAAAACAATATCATAAAACAACAGTCATCAAAAACATTTGGTATTGGCTAAGAAATGGTGAGATAATTTTAACATAAAATATTACTCTGAGGACTACAAGGAATCTGGTTTCACTAGATCGCTGAATATGTGTAGGTATGTATCATGAAATAAGCCTGGAAACTAATGGTGAATACTTTGTCTCTTTTCATATTAAACATTAATAGATGGATAAGACCATTATTACGTCACTCCTAGGTCTTGTAAATTTCAAAATAGGTAATATAGTAACTCTCAACAATCCACTTCATCATTTTAATACATTTCCATTGCTCTCCTTTCCAAAATCATGGGTCATGTAACTTGAGAAGATTAAAGTTCAATAGACAGTTTTGATGAGAAAATGTCTTACTGCCAACATGCTACCATTAGAATATAGATTAGTGACCCCTGACCTGGTTTCAGCTGCCTTTTGTTTTTGGTGGATGCAGGAATACAATCTATATTTTCTGTCTTCTGGCCTTCTAATTACAACAGCATACAAAGATGGTATTCTCAATTAATGAGTCAATATGAATTGTCAATAACCAGAGAATTTTTAACAGAAAGAAATTTTATTGTTTAAGTTAGTATTAATTATGTAGAAGTTCAAAAGAAGATTTATTTCAGATATTCTAGCGTTTATAGGCTTGTCTTATAGGCAAGTGACTGGGAACATTATAAACAAATAGCCTAAGCATAATGTCTCTTCTTATTGATCAGGGAATAATTTCCATTATCAATAAATTGTATAATATTAGCTAAACAAATCATGTACCTGGGATTTCCTTTCCCACAGCATTATCTAAGTCCAAGGACTAGCATGAATATCAGATCTTCCAGGAAACTTTCTCCAGAGAAAGATGACTTTTCTTTTTTTTTTCAAGTAGAATTACTAATCTCTCTTCCTATATTTTGTCTGTCATTTATGTATCTATCTGTCTATATTTATCTATTGTCTATCTCTATTATCTCTGTATCTCTATGTAATGATGCAGACGTATATATATATATATATATATATATATATATATATATATATATATACATACATATAGATATATAAGCATGTACATATGTATGAATGTCTAGCTACGTAGCTAATTATTGAGATTGGCCTCCTTTGTCTCTCAAACTAGATGTGCAGAAGCCCCTCACAGGACATATCCCACTGGTGATCAGCACAGAAGTTGGACCAATTCTTTTTCAAGCTGGGCTACTTTACCTCCACCTTAGGCAACCTATTGTTGCCCTAGTCCTGAAGGTTTATCATACTGCTAAAGTTGCTAAAGTTGCTAAACTTATGACCTCCTCCTGAAACAAAAAATGGAGCAATCTACAAGCTTAACCACACCAGGTGAAGAGATTCTAGGTGTGCACTATAATGCTCAGCTGCCTTTTGTTCAGGGCTTGGAGTCAAGGAAGAACCATTTTCCTGAGTTCAAATTTGGCCTCTTGACACATACTAATAATTCTAATTAAGTCAGTTAATTCTATTTGTCTCACTTTCCTCATATATAAAATTGTCTAGAGAAGGAAATAGCAAACTATTCCAGTATCTTTACAAAAAAAAAAAAAAAAAAACTCAAATAATGTCACAAAAAGTTGGACATGACTCAAACAACTAAATAATGACATTTTTATATGTTATTTCTCTACTCTAATATTCTATTTATGTATTCATATAAGCAAGGGCAGGTTTTAGTAGAGTATTTTTTAATATTTCATGACAAACAAGTAAAGTGCCTTGTACTCAGCAGACTTTTAGTGTCTCAAGCCGAATGCTAATTCATTCAGAACAATTACCATTGAGATATTGGTACATTTCACTCAGCAACCTAGAAATGGATGTCTATTATTCACCTACATAATGAGTATCCATCCATATATATGATATAAATCATTTTTATAACAATTTAAAGTAATTTTTCAAGGAAAAAACATATTACCTAAATATTCATTCAGGAAACATTTAATTCAAGGCTTTTGTGTGTACGGTTAGGAATAGGACCATGTGAAAAATTGATTATCCAAAACAATGACTATAGTTTTCAAGAAGAGAATAGGCTATTTGCTAGAGAATTACAAAGGCAGCTAAGAAATGCAGTGGGTTTATTGGGAACACCTTAGTACAAATCTAACCTCATATTTACTAGATGTGTGATCCTGGACAAGTCACTTTAATCTTTATCTGACTCAGTTTCCTCAACTGTGAAATCATGATCATTTGCTAAACTTATGACCTCCTCCTCAAAAATAAAAAAAAAAATGTAGCAATCTACAAGCTTAACCACCCCAGATGAAGAGATTTTAGGTTTTCACTATAATGCTCAGCTGCCTTTTGTTCAGGGCTTGGAGTCAAGGAAGAACCATAGAAGCATTTACCTTCTAGGGTTATTAATGAGAAAGAAATGAGATCATACTGGCAAAGCACTTAGCACAGTTTCCCAAGTGGATATTTGGGCCCTGGACCATCATAGGACCTTGAGGCCAGACAGATATGCACACCACTATGGGGAGTAAGCATGCTTTAATTTTAGAACTCTGTCACAAATATCCATTGGTTCCATGCTAGGTGTGGCTCTACTTTTCTGCTGATGGAAATGTATTGATGCTATGATATTAGATTGTATTCAGGTAAACACTAAATGAAATACATCAACCTGAAACAATTTGTTTTAAGCGATTTTTTAAAATCTTATTTTTGAAGGCATAAGTAAAAAAAAAAACATAGGTTAGCAAATGACAGGGTAGCAAAGGACAGGATAGCAAAGGACAGAGGACAGTAGTGTTCTGTTTTTGTTTTAAGTATTGACTTTATTTCACTTTCAATGACGAGCTAGCTAAAGTATCTATGGTAAACAGAAACTGTGGCCAAATTTGATACAAATTGTATCATCCTTGGCATAGTCCCACACTAAATGTTATGTCTGTAAATTTATAAAAGAAAAACATACAGTATACACTGAATATAAATTCCCAATTTAATCATCTGCTAGAATTATTTCACTTATGACCAAACATGCTCAGAAAAATAGCTAACTCCAGGACAAGAAATGTGGTAGGAGTCTGTGGCCAACCAAAGAGCTAGTATTTGGAAAAGGGAGTAACATGTGTAGAAGAATTGAGCATAGGAAGTAATTCTGCCTAGTAATTACTGCACTAAAATTATTTGATTAATGGGTCAATATTTAATATAAACCTTCTATATGTCAAGATCTTTGATAGATACCAGAATAGCAAGGACAAAAATGAAACATTCTCTTACCTCAAAGAACTTTACATATTTTGTATAAAGAATCTTACAAAAAACTTAAAACCTCACATTGCTGTGACTAAATTTCATATATGTATATATCCAAATTCCCAAGGTTCTTTATTTTATGAACTCATTTTTACCTTAATATAAACAACCAATATCAAGAAAGAGCAGGAAAAAGTTAGTTTAGGTCATACTGGATCATGTTGGAAAATGTTTGTCTTAGACATGTTTTACATTAGAAAAAAAAATATATTTTTATTAAATTTAATTTTATTAGATAGCTATCATGAAGTAATATACATATACATAAATATGTGTTTAACTTTATGAATATACATATATGTGTATATTTGTATGTATATATATTAAAATACATTAAGGAAAATCCTATTTGAAGGACTTCTGTAATTGTAGGGGAGAATATTCTTTAACTAAATGCTTATAAGCAACTAAGTGGCATCATGAATAGAGTGCTGAACTTGAATTCAAAAAGACATGGATTCAAATGCTACTTCAGTCACTTAGAACCTATTTGACCTTGAGAAAATCATTTAACCCTTCTCCACTTAAATTTACTTATGTAAATGGGAAATCTAGTAGTACCTACCACTTAAGTACATAATTAAATATTTACCACAACAGTTAAGTGTCTCAACAGACAGTGACCTGGGCCCAGTATAAGCAAGATTTGAATTCAAATGTAGCCACAGAAACTAGCTTTAACCCTGGGCAAGTCACTTAACCTCTGTCTTCCTCAGTTTCCTTAACTATAAAATGAGGATAATAATAACACCTACCTCCCAGAATTTCTGTGAAGATGAAATGAATTATTTGTAAAATCTATAGGACAATGCTTGACATATAGTAGACACTTAATAAGTGCTTATTTCATTCTTCCTTTTTTTTTTCTTCCAGGTGATAGAAATTAGGATGGAGTTAATTCCAGGAATGGGAATCTCATTAAAATTCATAGACTGAGAAGATGAAATGTTTTTGAAAAGCAGCAGCAAGGCTGGTTGTCAAATATGTGAAGGGGAGTAAATTAAAAAAACTAGAAAAATAGGAAGAGGACAGATTGTGAAGGACTTTCAAAGTCAAACAGAGGATTTTATATTTAATTCTGTAGGTATTAGAGATTCATTGGTATTTATTGAATAAGGGTAAATGAACTTGATCAAACCCATACTTTAAGGAGATCATGTTAACAGTTGAGTGAAAAGAAGTAGTAAGGGAAGAAGGGTGAGGTAAGGAAACCAACTTGCAGACTATGGAAATAGTCCAGATGTGAAGAAATAAGGAGCTATCTCATAGTAATAACAATACCAGGGAAGAAAAGGTAATGTGAGAAATACTATAAATAAAGAAATGGCAGAACTTAGCATTAATTTAATGTAGAGGTAAGTGTGAAGCATCAAAGATGACTAATTGCCAGATTCAATGTCTGGAAGGATTGTGATTGCCTTCAACAGTAGTAGGAAAGTTAGGCCTAGAGGGCTTTTTTGGTCAAGAATAGGGGAAGATAATGATTTCAATTTAGGACATGTTGAAGTTAAAGATGCCTTAGAGACATGCAGTTCAAGATGTTCAATAGGTAGTTTGAAACACAAGATTAGAGATCAGGAGAGAAGTTAGCATTAGATTTGTGAATTTCAGCATCATCTATATAAAAATAATACATGAATCCCTGAAAGATGAGATCAACAAGCAAAATACTAGAAAGGGAGAATAGAAGAAGGCCTAAGAAAAAGATTTGGAGTTAGAGTTTAGGTATATAAAAATAAACCCAGCTCTTCAAAGGTACTAGAATGGTTATAATTGAAAACACTCCTTGTTCCCCACTATTTCTCCCAGAATACTGGGGGAGAGTCACAGATGTTTCAGTTGCCTTTGCCCTAAATGGAAAAGGATTCTTCTGAAATCCTCTTTAGGGAAAGATTAGATACTCCATTGACTGATGATATGCTAATAGTCTTTAGCTATGATATCATCAGAATTCTGCTAGGTTTCTTGGATTCATAAGTGACATGTCTATGTTGTTTGTCTTTTGTTTTTAATGAGGATTATTGTATCAGAGATGTGGTGCTAGAACATACAAGCAAATTGGATGTGAGAGAGTAATGTGTCCCTTCACTAGCCTCACTTTTTCCTTCAGTTATCTGAGTCCAGTGGCAAGATATAGATCAGAACTGATGGAGATAGCCTTGAATGAAGTGGGACACCTTGGTCTTTTTAAATAAGGTTTTAACAAGTCTCAGCTTTATCGAGGGAATACCTATTCAGTGTTTAAGGCTGGGAAAGAATTTCAGCTTCTAGCCAAAATAGAAACAGTTGCTATTTATATTGACTCTGATGAATCAGGGCACAAACAATGACCAATTAGAACTTGAGCTAGGACCTAAAGGCATGGCCTTAAAAAAGAAATCTAGCTGATATACCTCAGGATATCTAAGGAGGTTACAGTGATTTAAATTTCTTCCTTTAAGTAGAGCACTTGCAGATAAGGATATAATTATCCTATATGGACAAAGAACAGGGAAAGGAAAGGAAAGAAAAGAGAAAGTGATTGACAGAAAGAGAGAGAGAAAGAGAGAGAGAGAGAGAGAGAGAGAGAGAGAGAGAGAGAGAGAGAGAGAGAGAGAGAGAGAGAGAGAGAGAGAGAGAGAGAAGAATGAGAGAGACAGAGACAGAAAGAGAGAGAGACAAAGTCAAAGACAGACAGAGACAAAGACACAGAGAGAGATACATGACAGAACTTGGCATTCATTGGACAGGTATACAAATGGTTGGGGTCATGGATGGCCCCAGAGCTATCCATATTGGGGTGCAGAACCCCAATTTTATGCTGACTAGGCTCATTAGACTCCAGAACCAAAATGTAATTGAAATAAATTGATTTGAGAGAGCATATAGTTAGGAAGGAAAGTTAATTGTTAAATTAACAATGGAAAAGACAAGTGCCTATGGAATTCACAATTTTCCAGTACAAAGGGAGTGCCCCATGAAGTTGGGGTATGCTCTTAGTTAGCAAACTAAATCCTGAAAATTCTTAGCACTCTAAAAGCTGTAAGGAGAAGTGGGGTTGGAAAGTGGAGTTAGATATTTAACATGTATTGGTCCACCTGCCATCTGAGGGAGGGAGTGGGGGAAAAGAGGGGAAAAATTGGAACAAAAGGTTTTGCAATTATCAATGTCAAAAAATTACCCATGCATATATCTTGTAAATAAAAAGCTAAAATAAAAAAATAAAAAAAAGGAAAGTGGAGTTTGGAGAGATACCATATGATATGGGGGAAGGGAAAAGATACCACAAGGCAGAATATTATGGTAGGCTGACCCTGTTATACCTCAGTTTCCCTATCTCAGTTTCACTGAATTGTTCTCCCTCAGTTTCCCTTGTAGCAACCCCCCCCCCTTTCCTGGACATTAGAACTGACATAATTAGGACTGTGCAGTTCTGGCCACTATAGCATTCCAAAGAGTCATAAAACTCCACATGGCTTATCTCAAATACTTGTGTATTTCCTGGCCCAGACTTTCTGTCTCCTGCTAGATCATCTTCTTCACTCCCAACTTATCCAAATGTATAATTCTTCCTTCTTCATCACTAACCTGTCAGAATTAAAAAGTTATGGCCCTTCCTGGAATTTTCACTCACCTAGTGCTCTGTTACCCCCTGCCTTGCTTTGTTTCCCTGATCACTGGAGCCCTATAAACATCTCTGGAATTACTTGCTCCTTGCTGGATACTTTGAGACAAGAATCCCATTCAACCAGCTGGGGATTGGGCTTGGATCCTGTTTGGCCACCAATCCAACTTTTTCACTATTTAACTATTAAAAACTTTTGCTAATCTCCATCTTGCCTCAGTTTATCTGGCATTATAACCTAGGGGAAGTTAGCACAAGTAGGTTTTATAGGGAAAATTTAATTTCAGGGACATGACTGGAGTTTCTATAGAAAAAAGAAAAAGAAAGAAAGAAAGAAAGAAAGAAAGAAAGAAAGAAAGAAAGAAAGAAAGAAAGAAAAAGAAAGAATGAAAGAAAAAAAGAAAGAAAGAAAGAAAAAAAGAAAGAATGAAAGAAAAAAAGAAAGAAAGAAAGAAAGAAAGAAAGAAAGAAAGAAAGAAAGAAAGAAAGAAAGAAAGAAAGAAAGAAAGAAAGAAAGAAAGAAAGAAAGAAAGAGGAAGGGAGGGAGGGAGGAAGAAAAAAAGAAAGAAAGTAAGCAAGCCCAATTGACCAGTTATCCTTGGGTCCCCAGTGGAGTAGTGAACCCCTGTTAACAGGGGTTGTTCTTTATCCTTCATTCTCTAAGAGAACCATAACATTAAGGATGACATTACATTCAGGAGGATTGGAGTTAAGTGAAGGAGGACTATGCAAAATCACCAGTAGCACTTTCTCTTCCAGATTCATATGGCTCTAGTGGCAAGACATAGATTAGGATGACTCACCATGTATACTCTCAATGCATTACCTTTCTGTACTATTTACTCTAGCTGAACTCTGACTTGCTTCCCCATATCCACATACTTCCATATCTGTAGCAATCTCATTTTTAAATAATCTCAAATCTCAACATTAGATTTTTTTTAGTTTTTATTGAGTCAATTGGGGTTAAGTGACTTGCCCAGGGTCACACAGCTAGGAAGTTTTAAGTGTTTGTTTGAAGCCAGATTTGAACTCAAGTCCTTCTGACTCAGGGCTGGTTGCTCTATCCACTTCAACTAGGTGCCCCAACATTAGATTTTTAATATTCTCCCCAATTAGAATCCTTCTCTGGTGTTACCAATGCTTCATCTTCAGAAGTAAATATTTCTGGAAAATGTAATCCAGAGAATTTCTCCCAATAAACTTTGTTCATTGGACCCAAAGCACAATGGGAAACGAAATCCTGAAGGACTTTTCTCCTTAACTTTAAAAGGGGTTTTACAAAAAAGATTTGCTTCTGGCCCCAACTTTCTCAGCTATCATCCACTGAGATGGGCTCTTTGAAAGCTATCCCAACCAAGTGCCAACTCAAATCATTATAGCAGGTTCCCATAAGTTCAGCTAGTTAAAGCATCAAAATACCATGAAAAAAAGTAAAGAAGCTGTATTTATTACACAAGTCAAATTGTCATAACCACTTTCACCACCCTCTTCAATCAGGTTGATGAAGACAACCTGAATTCAAAAGCTTTGGGAATGTTGAGGCTCCCAATCTAGTATCTTCAGAACATTAAGTGTGGCAAACCACTTTTACAAGTACTATAGCCATGGTTATAGAAAATGGTTAGGATCATTCCAATCTGACTTGCATCTAAAACCTTCCAAAAGTCTTGTCTCCCTCATCAAAAAGGGAGCAGGAACTATCTTGTCTTTGTACATACCCAGTGATTAGCACATAATAAACCTTAATAAATGTTTCATTCATTCATTCACCTTTACCACAACATAAATAGCTCAATAGCTATTGGCTATAATCATAAAAATACCAAGTTCTATTTAATCCTGAGCATCATGTTTGTGCTGGAACTGGAACTAGCAACTATGCCTGGGATTTATTTCTTGTTCTAGCATGCATTTCAACTAATGAGTAATAGTGACTACTGTTGAAAAGTAGAACAAATAGACTTTGTTTCTTAAAAAGGAAAAGGAAAAGGACCCTGATTGGGCCAGTTGGCAAAGAGATTCTTAAAACAATGTGATTCCCTATTTCTTTATACTGTTGTTTGGTTTGGTTTTGTTAAACACTATTTAAAAACTGTGCCACAATGTTCAGAGTCAAGAGGTCAATATATCCATAAGGATTCAATCTGATGGTATGCATAAGTCAGACCGGGCTTGATTACTTGATGGTTCTTTAAACTAAGATTGCTTGTTTAGCTAATCCTATTTGGCCCTGACATAATAAATGCTTTTAGAACTATGCACCTGATTTTTTCTTCTCACATCTTTTACAAATCTTCTGTTCCTACTTTTAAAAGATTAAATGTGTCTTGAATTGTGAAGGACTCAAGTTCCAGTACTTCAAGTACATTGTCAATATGATTTTTTAAAAATCTTGATGTTTACATCATTGTGTTTGGTTTTTACTATGGAACTGTGCTCAAGTAAATCAACCTTCATGAAATAAAACCACAATGGGCCTTTCATTCTCATACAAAAATTATTTAGAGAAATTTTACTGTAAATAAAAGTTCTCTATGTGGAGAATTATAGCCTATCCATGCCAAACCATCAAACAAATTCAATTTTGTGGAACTATTTTCTGATGCTAATGTTGAGGAACAAGGCCTTTGAGCTTAACATGTTATATCATTCTTTAGCGAATATACTGGTGATGTCTTGTGAGATGGTTTTGGAGCAGCTAAATCTCTAAAACCATAATATTATGAACCATGATCTTTAGCTTTTTCCTTTCCTTTACTTCTGTTCTATGAATAAAGGAGTTGACTTTTTGTCTTAAGTCATGTCTTCATATTTGTTATCCTTCTTTAACTGGCCAATTTGGATTTTGAAATCCTCTCTAATTATGAGTTAGTTAAACCAAGCATATTGAAAACAATTTTAACCAGTAAATCTGTCAAAGCTATAAAACTAACCTTTTAAAATGATTTTGCTTTTCTTATTTACATGGTCCAAAAAATTACATTTCAGTAGTCCCACATTTTAAGAATATGACAAGTTAAAAATAGATTTTTTTATTCTAACTGATATTTCAGCCATTTGTGAGCAATATAATTATATAGAATTATAGATTGAAAGAGCTGAAAGATCATATATACATATATACATTTATATCATATATACACATGTGTGTGTGCTTGTGTGTAATGTAACTATAGATCACAGTTGCATTCAGAAACCAAAGCAATGGAAAGAATAATGGCTCTCCTCTGACATTTAACATTTGACCTCCAAATCTCTTAACTTTACTTTTCCTTTATTTTCTTTGTTATAAAACAATGAAATTGGACTTGATGGCTGCTGAGGTTCCATTATTCATCTAGAATTATGATTCTCTTGTCTCAAAGTGATTTCTTCTGGTCACAATAAGTAAGGTGAATGGCAGAGCTGAAATGAAAATTCAGGATTTCTAAGATCTCATTCAGTTTTCCTCAGCCTGAACCATAATGAATTCTGATAAAGAACCATGAAATCATTCAAAATTAGGAAATATTCCTAGAATTTTAAAATACAAATTTCAAACAGTTCAACTCTTAATTGATCATATATGATAGTAGAGTCTTTCCATGTTCTAATGGAAAGAATATATAATATATTAGATTTCTATTATCCAATAGTATCCAACTCTTCCTGATCCTGGATAGGATTTTTTAAAATAAAGATATTATAGTAGTGTGTCATTTTCTTCTCCAGTGCATTAAGGCAAACAGAGATAAAGTTATATAGCTAGTAAGTATCTAAGATCAAATTTGAATTCAGGTCCTCCTGATTCTAGTCTTATGACTGTATCCACTGTATTATCCACTGTGCCATCTATGGCATCAAGAATAACCATCTTCCTGAGTTCAGATATTCACTTATCATCTGTGTGATCCTGGGCAAGTCTCTTAATCCTAGGAAACATTAAAGCACTAAAGTATCTTCCCCCCAAAACAAAAAATAAACATAAACAAGAACAACAACAACCAAAAAAAAAAAAAAAACAACAACAACCAAATTGGGTCATGAAGAGTTGAATATGACTGAAATCTATTATATTAGAAGATAAAATCTGAGTTCTAGTTCCAATTCTTTCATTAACTCATTGTGCTATTTCACATAAGGGAAGGAGAAAGGAATAAATATTTATTCAGTGCCCATTAGACAGACACTGTGTCTAATACTTTTCAAATATTGTTTCATTTAATCCTCGTCACAACCCTGACACAAACACATTAATGATTCCCATTTTATAGTTAAAAAAAACTGAGTCAGACATGGCTTGTGTGACTTACCAATGATCAGATAGCTAATAATTGTCTCAAGTAGGATTTCAATTTAATATTTCCTCACTGCACGTCCATTCAACATTATATTCACTGTAGTTCCTATATTGATAAGACACTGACATTTCTACAATACTCTGTTACTGCATGTATAAAATGAGTCAGCTGAACTAGCTACTAAACAATCTATTGAAGCCATAATGTGATATGACTTGAGAAGTTATAGGATAAAGGTGAAAACAACCAAAACTTTTAATGTAATTTAAAACTGCAATTTCAATAATGTAAAGAAATTCTGCTGAAGATGTTTCTTCTACCAAAGCAAATTAATAACTTCTTAAAAGTTGACTGGTGCAAAGAGATTAAGTACCTGACCAGATCCATGAAGCTGGGATCTTTCAAGGATAGGAACTGAAATCTAGGTTTTCTTGACTACAAGTACAACACCCTATCCAGCACACCCTATCCATGCTGCTGTTCTTATACAAATATACAATAGTAATATTAAAAATGCAAATAAAAACATAAAATTATTCCATCTTCATTCATGGCTGGATAAAAAATTGTGCAGATAATATTTACATTATTGTTTGAATTAGAAAATCAGATCATTTTTCAATGTGACAACTATTTGCAGGCAAATATTGATAGAAGAGAGGGAAGAGGAGAAGGTGGAAAATTCCAGGTAATGAGTCTTCAAAGGAAATAAAAGGAGTGCTGAGATAGAATTTGCAAAGCACAATAATAAAGATAGTAGGTATTAATATATCATTTTAAAATCTGAAAAGTGCATTATATGCATGATTTCATTTGATCCTCTCAATGAATTTCTGAGGAAAGTGCCTCAAATATTATTAGTTTCAATTTTTAAGTAAGGAAACCAAGTCTTCCATACTTTTTCTTTAAAAAAAGAAATCATCAAAGCACCAAAATGTTTGTGGCAGTCCTTTTTATAGTGGCTACAAATTGGAAAAGAAATGGATGCCCATCAATTGGAGAATGGTTGGATAAATTGTGGTATATGAATATTATGGAATATTATTGTTCTGTAAGAAATGACCAGCGGGATGGATACAGAGATGCTTGGAAAAACTTACATGAACTGATACTATGTGAACTGAGCAGAACCAGGAGATCATTATACACTTCAACAACAATACAGTATGAGGGTGTATACTGATGGAAGTGGATATCTTCGACAAAGAGAAGATCCAATTTAGTTCCAAGTGATCAATGATGGACAGAATCAGCTACAGCCAGAGAAGGAACACTGGGAAATGAATGTGGACTACTTGCATTTTTGTTTTTCTCCCCAGGTTATTTTTACCTTCTGAATCCAATTTTTCTTGTGCAACAAGAGAACCATACAGATTTGCATACATATATTGTATCTAGGATATACTTACATGTTTAACATGTATAAAGACTGCCTGCCATCTAGGGAAGAGGGTGGAGGGAGGGAAGGGAAAAGTTGGAACAGAAGTGGGTTCAAGGGACAATGTTGTAAAAATTACCCATGCATATGTTCTGTCAATAAAAAGCTATAATTAAAAAAAAAAGAAATCATCCACAAAATGTTAATTATATCTAAATTCACAGAAAAACAAAGATAGAAACCTATAAAGATAATCTGAGGTAATATCAAATAACTCTAATCTTTATTGTTTATTTACCACACTTTCCAGGCCTGGTTTACAGGCTCTGAGAAAAGCCATACAGAAGTATACACAGATTTATTCTTGGAGCCTTCCTTAGAATCCTAGACATTAACCTTGCTGCAAAATTTACAGAGAAATTAAAAGGAGCAGCTGAATTTAAGCAACATAGATTAAGTCTTCTGATCCACATATAGGTGAACCAATGTATTTCATGTGAAAGAATTATAAAACAGGAGGGTGCACAAATGGTAAGAGAGGCAAAATAGGTTGCAGGAAGCAATGGATAATGTATCCTCAATGTTTCCTAATGAAGAGCAAAGTGATGATCATTTCTGTAGTTTCCTCACTAAAAAAAAGAAAAAGAAAAAAAAGAGGTTTGCTGAAAATGAGAGAGATGGCTAAAGGAAGTGATTTATTCTGAATAACTCTAAAGGGGACATTCATTCCAGAAAGGAAAAGATATTTTTGTTGGAAAGCACTTCTGGGATTCTGGGAAGATGATGGAGTAGAACAGCAAATTTCAAGCTCTCCAGACTTCCGCCACAAACGGAACAAAATTGAGCCTCAAGGCAAACACAGACTAGTAAACCCCCAAAAAAATCCTTGGGGCAGAATCAGAGTACTCCTAGGAGAAGACTCGAGGAAAGACTCTAGGCTGGAGATTAGCCAGTGACCACAGCAAACACCTCCAGGCTAACACCTCTGCAGAAACAGAGAGCACGAGCCCTGGGGCTAGATGGGTTCCTGGGGCCTTAGCCAGAACCACAGAAACTTTCACCACCTGGAAAATTTGGAGAGTTTCAGTCTGAGTCCAGGAAAACTCAGAACCTCAGCTGATTGTGAGCATTAAGCCCAGCTGTGCTGCAGAGAAGCAACCCAGTGTAGGAAAGAGCCCTAATACTTAGTGAGGGAAGAAGCAATGAGTCAGAGATGCTGCTGGCTACAGGCACTTGCAGGAGGGGTAGCACTTGGTTTGGGATTCTAGGTCAGAGATCAAAGGGGTTTGCACTAATACCTCTCATTAAAAAAGTGATCCAGCAAAGAAGAAAGAACCCAGTAACAGAAAACTTATTATGGGAACAGGAAAGACTGGAGTTTGTCTTCAGAGGAGGACACTGAAATTAAAAAAAAAAAAAGCTTTTACCCCAAAAAGTTATGTTAAATGGCTCCTTGCTCAGAGTAAAGTTATAGAATTCAAAAAATAATTTTAAAATCAAATAAGACACATTGAGGAAAAATTAAAAAATAATCCAAGAAAAACAAGATTATGAAAAAAGTTTACCAGTTGGAAAAGGAAATACAGAGTCCTAAAAATGAAAATAACTCTTTAAAAATTAGATTTGGGCAAGGGGAAGCCAATAATTATATAAGAGATCGAGAAATAACAAAATATACTATAAAGAATGAAAAAAAATTAGAACAGAATGTAAAACATAAGAAAAAGAACAGATCTAGAGAACAGATCAAGGGAAAAAAAAAGAATTATTGAACTATCTGAAAGATATAGCAATAGGCAGCTGGACCCCGGGGGATATCAGGGCTTGACTGAGCCTCAGCAGGAATCACAGAAACTTTCACTTTCCCAAATGTATGCACAGTCGGGAAGCTCTGAATCTGGAAAAACAGAGGGAACCTTGGATGATTAGGAATGTCAGATCCAGATATACTGCAGATATATAATCCTGGACTAGAAGAAAGCAACATACCTACTGAGTGCAGAAGCAATGGGGCAGGAAAGGGGAACTTTTGGTGTGGGATTCCAGGTTGGAGAGGAGAGCTGAAGTGAAGCTGGAGGTTCCAACCCTTAAAGTCCTGATAAAAGGTGTTTATAACAATTGTTATCATTTTTAAAAAATGATCCAGCAAAGAAGAAAGAACCCAACCACAGAAACTTACTATGAATAGGGAATACCAGGGTTCTTCTTCAGAGAAGGACACTGAAATTTAAAAAAAAAAAAAAAAAAAAAAAAGCTTTTTCTTCCTAAAGAGTAACATTAAATGATCCCCTTGCCCAGGGAGAATTTAGACAAGAAATTTAAAAAGACTTTAAAATTCAAATGAAAGAGAAAAACTAAATAAAAATAAATAAAATCAAGCCAATAAAAATAAGATTATGGAAAAATAACCAACTAGAAAACTAGATACAATGTCTTAAAGATGAAAATAACTTTTTGAAAATTAGAATTGGGCAAGGGGAAGCCAGTGAAGCTATAAGAGACCAAGAAATAACAAAAGATAAAGAAGGAAAAAAAATAGAACAGAAGGTGAAACATAAGAAAAACAACAGATTTGTAGAATAGATCAAGAAGAAAAAAATAAGAATAATTGTACTATCTGAAAAATGTGATCAAAAAAAGAATTTCGATACAATAATGCAAGAAATAATCCAAGAGTATTATCCTGTAGTGAAAGAACATAAGCAGAAAGTAGAAATAGAAAAAATACACCAGTCACCATGTCGAAGAAGTTCTTTGTGAAAAACATATAGGAATATTATTGCCAAACCCACAGAGCAAAGAGAAAATTTTGCAAGAAATAAGAAAAAATTCCAAATATGTTAGAGCTGCAATTAGAATTGTGTGGGATTTTGCAGCAACCACAATAAAAGACCACAGATCTTGGAACTTTTTATACTGGCAATTTTGAGTGAAAAAATACACATTTAATGAACTTGAAGATTTTCAGAACTTAGAACCCCAAACTTAGAAAATTTAACACATAAGAACTAATATTAAAATCAATTTCAAGGAACTTTAAACATGGACAAATTGCTTATGTTTCTTACATGGAAATGTATACCATAAGTTTAAAATTGACATTAGTGATTGCACAGTTCAAAAGAAAAATTGGGGCAAAGTTGAGTGTGATCTGACTGAAAAACTGTCTAGGAAAAGGTAAAAATAGTAATTGTGTTCTACAAGTGAAGTACAGAGGAAAAAGAGGGGGTAGAAGGGCTCGTAGTTCTCACTGGAATAAATAGGCAACAGTACATACATATGATGAACGATATAGCACCCTCCAAAATGTGTAAAAGAAATAAAGGGAGACAGATGGGGAAGGAAATAAAACAAGATGGAGTATGGAAAGGGAGTGTAGATTTATAATACAGCCAAACAGTTCATATAGAATACTTATATAATAGACACTAATTTTTTGATGGATAAATGAATGAAATATTTATGTTTCACTGTGCCTGGACAGACAAAATAATGAAGAAGGAAAAGTCTTTCATTATTATAATGAAGACATAAACTTGAAGGTGACTTATTTTTCATACTTTCATTTATGATAGAATAAAAGAATAAAGTAAAAAGTGTTCACCAGAGGACAAAAGAATAATCTATAAGGAAGCAAAGATGGATGCTAATAAATATAATTTCTTCTATTATTACTTTCTTGAAATGGAAATTTAATGTCATGTTTCCTTCTCCCTTTTTACCTGTTAATGTTTCACTTTCAGTCTTGATTTTGGAGTCAAATTTTTTATTTAGTTCTGGTCCTGTCCTCATGAAATTATGTAGATGTACATAAACTGGAGAAGGGCTGAACGAGCTATGATAAGTGAATGTAATGGAATATTTTTGTGCAATTAAAAAATGATGAACAAGGAGATTTCAGAAAAATCTGGAAAGACTTATATGAATTGATGCAGAGTAAAATGAACAGAAGCAGGAAAACATTGTACACAATATCGGCAACATTACATGATGACCAACTCTGATTGACCCAGCTCTACTTAGTAACACTGTGATCCAAGACAAGTACAAAGAGCTCATAAAGGAAATGTTCTCCATAATCAGATGAAGAACTGATGGATTCTGAATGCAAATTGAAGCATTTTTTCCCTTTAATCTTTCTCATGTTTTCCACTCTTGTTCTTTTTCTTCTTTCATAACCGTGATTAATATGAAAATATGATTTACATTATAGAATATGTATACGTTTATCAAACTGCCTACCATATTCACAAGACAGGGAGAGAGGAAGAAAGAAGGGAGAAAATTTTGGAACTCAAAATCTTATTAAAATGAATGTTAAAATTTTTCTTTGCATGTAACTGAGGAAAATGAAATACAATTTTTTTAAAAAGACAACCTATTCTGTTAGAATATTGTGCATCCATCAGGAGCATCATAACCAAAGCAAAGTATTATGTGAGTTCCAATGGTCAGCGTGGCACCAAAAAGATTCAGAAATGATATTACAAGACTTTGAGAAAGAAGCTTAGCATGATGAGATGAGTGAGCATAGAACTGGTCTACATGATTTGGGACCAGGACACAAGGTGACTTCGACTACACATCATTGTTTCTGTCCAGCAATGCTTTCTTTATGAATTGAAACTTCAAACACACAAGAAAAAGGAACAATGTGGCAATATCTATAAAGGCAATAATAGAGAAATTGATTAAAAGAGGGAGGTCAAATCCAGTACTTCCCTGCCATGACCATAAAGAATTTTAAAATATGGCCTACATAAAAGTGCTTCAGATTTTTAATAGATTAGAAGATAAGGCAATTAATGAAGACAACAAAGTAAAGAAAAACAAATTGAGGAAAAAGTAAAGTAAAAGAAAGCTAACACATGTAAGAAAATATAGAAAAGGAAAGTAGATCAAAATTTAAACTTAACAACTTAACTGAAAGAGGAAAGATGAATGACAAAATAAGGGGGAAATGTATAATTGAATGAGTAAGGTGAATTAGTGGAGAAATCAGTAAACCCTACAACTAGGGAAAGGGTATTAGGAAAGAAAATATATTTTTCTTTTCTCTGGGAGGGAAATAATATTTAAAATCACAAGCTAAGATACAATCATAAATGCATAATTGAGCATCAGGTAACAAAACATAGAGTTAGATCTTCCTTTCTTTGAATTATTTTTATGAGCTTTCATCATAGTATAGAAAAATGCTCCACTGCTTCAACTAAATACTAATAATGTTACTCATTAGCTGTGTAACATAAATACATCTGGGGGAAAGACTATTCTGAGTCTATACTATAGGAAGCTGGACTTGCTACTACTGAACTGTCTCCCTTAGTGAACTAGTAAATATATTTTCCTTTCAGCTTGGTTATTCATTTAATTTGACCCCCAGTCTTCTGGACTGATTCATTTGTTAGATTCTCCTTGGCATAGCATCAAAATTGCTAAAATACAATAAATATTGATGCCAAAGTTTTGAGGAAAAAGAGCAAGACCATTAAAAAAAAAGCCTTAAGTTATTTTACATAAACAGATTAAGGAAAACACAATCAACTCATAATTTGAAATATTGAAGTTAACAATCCAATAAGATGAAAACTGTGAGAGAATAAATAACAAAGCAAAACAATATAATCAATTGTATAAAAGAGATACATGTAAAAAAATTTAAAAATAGAATCAAAATGACAGATTGAAACAAACAGTTAATAAAAAGTAACATATTTGTGTCATGCTATCAGACAAAGCAACGGTAAATCCCCACAATATCATAAAGAAACAAAGACTCATTCTGTTTAAGGGAATCATAGAAAATGAACAGATATTCAATATATAGGGCTTACATGGCCTATATTTGTAAAAAATTTGGTCACCCAGAGTATATCACTATAGTTATTTAAATTTCATAATGGCACAGGTTCTAGACAATGGACAATGCTCTCAAGTTTTCCCAGTCCTTAATGGAGTGAAACAAAGTATACTTATTTCCATGTTGTTTTCAGTCATGTTGTCAAACACTTTCAATAAGGACAAACATGGAATCGAAGTCAGCTACCACACTGATGATAAATTATTCAACATAAAAAGATTACAAGCCAAAATGAAACTGGAGGGAGTGTTGATGCATTATTTATTTATTTATTTTTATAGATGATTGTGCACTCATTGAAGCCTTCCGTTGAAGCTGAGATGCAACAAAATATGGATTTCTGCTTCTTGTACTAATTTTGACCTAACAATTAACACCAAAAAATTATAGGTCTTCTAACAGTCAGCATACTACCATCCATATGTGAAACCATCAGTTATATCAAATGGTGAAGATCTGCATGCTGTCGATAATTTATCTTACCTTGGCAATATACTATCGAGCAATGTACACATTGACAACAAGGTTGAAAGATGCATTGTCAGAGCTAACTCTGTGTTTGGGAGACTCTGAAGGAAAGTGTGGGAGAGGAGATATATTACACTGACTACTAGACTGAAGGTCTACAGAATTGTTGTATTCACCTCATTGATGTATACTGATACAGTGTACCAGTATTAAGCTAGAAAACTAAATCTCTTCCATTTGAATTATCTTAGAAAGATTCTGAAGATTACCTGGCAGAATAAGATACCAGACAATGAGGTCCTTTCTTGAAATAATTCAGCAAGTATTTCAACCCTACTACAGCAGTAACAATTCCATTAGGCTGGCCACAGTGTTTGAATACCAAATGTACAACTGCCAAAAAGATTATTTTATGGAAAAGTCACACAGAGCAAGTCTTCACAAGGTAGCCAGAAAAAGTCATACAAGATCTCTTTTAAGAATTTTAGAAGCAATTTTATGACATGGGAGACACATGCACAGGACCACTCAGCATAGTGGTCCTTCATTATATGAACAAAGCAAAACTGAATTAGCTCAGAAGAAACACCAGATGTTCAATTAGAGAAGCCACTCCAAAAGTTTCTAGGAACTATTTGTGAGCAAGCTGGCACAGCATTCTGAGCTCATATTGGGTCTGATCAGCCACAATGAACACACTGTAATATGACTGTAACAAAATGATGTCATTTTTGTCCTCATGAACAACATAGGACCATAACCAACCAACCATGTATTTATTACATATATGTATGTTTGTATACATACACACATATGTATATATGTGCAAATATATATGGGAATTTGGTTTTTTAAATTATTTTTAATACACATTTCTTTATAAGATGGCAGAGTAAAGTCAGTTTCCCTTGAAAACCATATGAAACTAACAGTTTCACAAAATGAAACCATTCTTGAGCTCAAGATAGATTAAAAAAAAATTCAAAAAAAGTCAGTCTCACTGGGATGAAAAGGTTGTTCAACCCAGGTCAGATAGACTCTGGGAAAACCAGTGAAAGGGTCTTAATTACAGCAAATCAGCAACTAAGACCCTCAGTTCTGACTCTATAGAGGGACAAATCAGTGGGACAGCTTCCAGTCCCAGCTCAGAAGGCAAACTCTGGGAAACAGGATGCTTCTTGAACAGAGCAGACAAAGCTACTCCTTAGAAACGCAAGGGGCCCCTATTCACAAAGCCAAGGCTTAGAGCTGCACAGAAAGTTTGGGACAGCATAACCTTAGGAGCAGAGCTACAACTTAAAAGTTGAAGAAGAAGAAGAAGAAGAAGAAGAAGAAGAAGAAGAAGAAGAAGAAGAAGAAGAAGAAGAAGAAGAAGAAGAGAAGAAGAAGAAGAAGAAGAAGAAGAAGAAGAAGAAGAAGAAGAAGAAGAAATACTAAAAGAAAAGGAAAAAGATGAGAAAAAAACAAAAAATAATCTTGACCAGAGAAAGTAACTATTGTGACAGGGCAGACCAAAACAAGAACTCAGATGAGAACAGAATGTCCATAGAAGAAATCTCAAAGAGTGAGATAAAGTTGTCTCAAACCCAAAGAGGCTTCTTGAAAGTGCTTATAAGGAATTTTATAAGGCAAAAAAAAAAGAGAAGTAGAAGAAAAAATGAGAAAAAGAAATGAGAGAGTCAATAGTTTGGAAAAGGATGGAAAACAATTGTCTGAAGAAAACAACTTCTTAAACAATCAAATAAACCAAATGGAAAAAAGAGATACAAAATATAAC
Source organism: Antechinus flavipes (assembly GCF_016432865.1). Lineage (NCBI taxonomy): Eukaryota > Metazoa > Chordata > Mammalia > Dasyuromorphia > Dasyuridae > Antechinus > Antechinus flavipes. The sequence continues at coordinate 214,835,114 of NC_067400.1, read as the reverse complement.
TGAAGAAAATCACATATTAAAACCTAGAAGAGGGCAAAGGGAACTAATAACTTTCTGAGACAGCAAAAATCAGTCGAACAACCTAAAAAGGAATGAAAAAAATGGAAAAAAATATGAAATACCTCATTAGCAAAACAACTCACCTGGAAAAGAGATCCAAAAGAGACAATTTTTAAATTATTGGCCTACTTGAAGCTTATGATTAAAAAAAGAGTCTGGATAACTTCCTACAAAAGGCTATTAAGGAAAACTGCCCCAGCATTTTAGAAACAAAGAGAGAAAGACTGATTGAAAGAATCCATTGATCAGCTCTGGAAAGAGATCATACAAGGAAAACCCCAAGGAACATTGTTGTATGCCTCCAAAATTATAATCTCAAAGAAGAAATACTACAAGCTGCCAGACAAAAACAATTGAAATATCAAAGAGTAACAGTCAGGATTACTCAGTATCAGGCAGCTTCCATAATAAAGCAACAGAGGGCCTGAAATATCATTTTCCAAAAGGCAAAGGACCAGGGATTGCAACCAAAAATTAACTACTCAGTGAAACTCAGCATTATCTTTCAGAATAGGAGATGGAGCTTCAATGAAGTAAGGGACATTCAGTCATTTCTATTGAAAAAAACCAGAACTAAACAGAAAGTTAATCCACAAACACAGGATACAAGAGAACCATAAAAAGGTAAACTGTGGGATATATATATCCCACAGTTTACCTTTTATACATACATATATATATATATATATATATATATATATATATATATATATTATACAATATATATATACATACACATAAGAATTATCTGTGTTACTGGGGCAGACAGAAGTGGGTATCACATGGACTGAGGGTATGGTTGTGAATGAATTCTGATGTGATGTGATGACTTTAAAGAAAAAAAAAACATTAAGGAGATGGGGAAAGATGTGTACTGGAAAAAGAGAAAAGGAGAAAAGGAAAATGGGACAATTCACATAAAGACTTATTAAAATCCAGAGAAAGAAGGGGGAATGAGCATTGTCTGAGGCTTAATGTCATCAGTTTTGGCTTTAAGAGGGAACAATGTAATCATTCAGTTGGGCATAGAAATTTATCTAACCTTATAAAGAAGTAGGAGGAAAAAGAGGAAAAGAAGTATATAATCCGGGCTAACTTTCTGAAGGGCCTTGGGACCAGCCTTGGTCTTGGCAGAATCATCACCATAAGTAGTATACTTCTCCAGAGTTCTGGCTCTCTACAGAAAAGAGAGGAACAGGATAGGAGGGAGGACAGAAATACTAGGAAAAAAGATTTAAAAAAAAAAGGGAGGGGGCAGAGTGTTGACAGAAGCCAAGATAGAGGATGGAGTGGATTAACAACAGATCACCAACATCAAAAATAAAAGGAGTGAATTTGCCAACAATGAAAAATAATTAGGAGCTATTTTGTCCAACTCTATGGCAGTAAGTCTGACAGTCTAACTAAAAATGGATGAATATTCACAGAAATGTACATTGTCCAGGTTAATAGAAGAAGATATAAATTACTTAAATAATCCCATTTTAGAAAAAGAAATTGAACAAGTCGTTAATGAATTCCCTAAGAAAAAATATCCAGGGCCACATGGATTTACAATTGAATTCTGCCAAACATTTAAAGAACAATTAATTCCAATGCCATGTAAACTATTTGAAAATATAGGTAAAGAAGGAGTCGTACCAAATTCCTTCTATGACACAAATATGGTGGTGATATTTAAACCAGGAAGGGCTAAAATAGAGAAAGAAAATTACAGATGAATTTCCCTAATGAATATCAATGCAAAAATATAAAAATATATATTAACAAAGAGTTTACAGCATTTATCAGCAAGATAATACAGTATGACCAAGTGATCCAATATAAGGAAAATTATTACCATAATCCACTCTATCAATAACAAAACCAACAGAAATCATATCATAATCTCAATAGATGCAGAAAAAGCTTTTGACAAAATACAGCCATTTCTATTAAAACACAAGAGAACATAGGAATAAAGAGAGCTTTTCTTAAAATAGTAATAAATATCTATTTAAAATCAATAACAAGCATTATTTGTAATGGAAAAAAACTGGATGCATTCCCATTAAGATAAGGGGTAAAACAAGGACGGTCATCATCACCACTATTATTCAACATTATACTAGAAATGTCGGCCTTAGCATTAAGAAAAGAAAAAGAAATTATAGGAATTAGAATAGACAATAAGGAAACAAAACTATCACTCTTTGCAGATGATATCATGACATACTTAGAGAATCCTAGAAAATCATCCAAAAAAACCTACTAGAAACAATTGACAGCTTTAGCAAAGTTGTAGGATATAAAGAAAATCCACAGAATTCATCAGTAATATATAGCAATACTGACAAAGCCATCAATAAGAGATAGAAAGAGAAATTCAATTTAAAATTACTATAGACAAAACTAAATACTTGGGCATCTACTTGTTAAAACAAACCCAAGAACTCTATGAACATGATTACAAAACACTTCTCACACAAATAACATCAGATATAAACAATTGGAAAAATATCAATTGTTCATGGCTAAGCCAAGCTAATATAATAAAAATTCTGCCTAAATTAATCTACTTGTTCAGTGCCATTCCAATCAAACTGCAAAAATTTTGCTTTATAAAACTAGAAAAAAAAGCATAGCAAAGTTTATTTGGAAGAAAAAAAGGTCAAGAATATAAAGGGAATTAATGAAAACAAAAATATGGTGGCTTGCCAGAAGTAAACTTAAAACTATATTATAAAGCAGCAGTATTTAAAACCATTTGGCACTGGCTAAGAAATAGAGTGGGTGGGTCAGTGGAATAGATTAGATACACACAACAAAATAATAAAGGCCAATAGCAATGTAGTATTTGATAAACCCCCAAACTCCAGCTTCTGGAGTAAGAATTCACTAGTTAACAAAAATTGCTGTGAAAACAAAAATAATATACCAGAAAAAAATTGCATGTCTCTAATAATGATTTAGAATATTTTTTCATGAGTATAGATGACTTTAATTTTATGGTCTGAAAATTTCTGTTCATATTTTTTGACCATTTTTCCATTGGGGATGTATATGTGTTTACTCTCTCTCTCTTTCTCTCTCTCTCTCTCTGTGTGTGTGTGTGTGTGTGTGTGTGTGTGTGTGTGTGTATTAAAATATATACAGGCAATGGAGAGCCATTTAATATACAATTATTCAAACAAATTAAAAATAGTATGATTTACATGACTTATATTGGGTCTAGATAAGAAATAAGGAAATAAATCTTCCTTTCCTTAGAAAGAGTAAACAAAGACTATGGAATCTAAAATATATTGTCAAATGTATATGATGTTTCCGTCATTATTTGTTTGTTTGTTACAAGAGACAACCCCCATCTTTCTCCTTCACATGTACACATTCCCTCCACTTTGGGCAGAGAAGTTAGAAGATTAGGAAAGACAAGAGGAAGAAGATATTCAGAAATTACTTCAATTTAAATTAAAATACATCTATTAGGAAAAGCAAGGATGCCCAGCATCCTCTGAATTTGAGATATATTTTGGAATGAAATGAGGCACTTTAAATTCAATATATTTAATTAAAAGTTTTATTTTATTATAATATAGCAAGGACTTTGGAAAAGAATACAGTGATAGCTATTTATAGATAGCTATATATACATGGATCCCCTAATCTTCATGTGAAAACTCAACAGTCACGACTACTTAGTTACTACTTTTCATGTTCCTTTTTTATGTCCTTAGGTAAACTTAAAGATGCATTAAAGGAAGCAAGAAGACTCAAACATATTTCAGGATTGTATTTTTTTTTCCTTTTAGAGAAAACTAAATTTTTTATGGAATAATAGGAAACCATAGTCCTATCATATAAAACTCTTGGTGTTGCTAAAATCTTAAAGATCTTTTAGAAGACTTTCCAACATTTAAATGTTTTGAAAGCTAATTTTTTTTCCTTGAACTATCTTCCTGGAACTAACAAATGAAATGAAAAATAAAAAAAAAAATCAATTTAGATAATACCAACAAAAAAAAAAATAAGAGAACAAAAGCCAGGTAACCTAGGTATTTTACTTTCATTTAGAAGTACTCCTTTTCCTCAAGTCTCAGGGACATGATTCATGCAGTAGTGATGCCATATCTTTGAACATGTCACAGTAGTTTTCCTAAAGCAAATGGGTGATGTTTTACTGATGAATCTGAGTGCCAACAGGAAAATTAGGGACAAAACAAATATGATGACATCTCTAGAAAAGTTAGTCCTTCTTCAACGCATATCACAATGTATATCTATAAGAGTGACTGAGTCACAAACCTCTTGTATACAACTCAATCAGTATTTAAATTGATATCAAGATTTTTCTCATACTCACACCTACTCAGTATTCTCATCCCCACACAAATACTTCCCTTTCCTTAAGAGCCAAATCAGTTACTTTTTAGCTCTTTAAAGACACGTGGGTTAACTTTCTCTTACCTCATCCAGAAATTATGAATGACCACCAAATCATCTAAGAAACCTCCTTTCTTTCAAGTAAAAGTGTATTCTATGGAAAGTTTCATCTTTCCCCAGGCAAGGTACCTAATAACAAAGCTATCTCTAATTTCCCCAAAACCTTTCTGGAGGGGAAAAGAAAGGTATCTAAACCATCCAAAAGGAAAGCATTAGTATCAATTAAGAAGGACCTATACTAGTTCTCCAGAGTGTATGAATCATTCTAAAAAGAATAGAACCTTCAGACCAAGACAACTCTGCTAAGAAATAGAGTAAGGAAGGACAAGAGAAGGTGGTAGAACTATTATTTAAAACCTATCTATTCTTATCAGGTAAGTCTTCCTAGAAACTGAATCCCATTATCACTGAAATAGAAACCTCTTTCCTTACCAGAGTACCACTGATTTATTAAGGACGTGGCTTCTGCGAAATTAAAAAGCTAATCAAAGTAGTCAAGCAAAAAATGATGCAGCTATTAACTAACAGGGGCAGACATTTTGCCCTAAATGGAAACATGCCATTTTGGTAGTTGAAAAGAGGTTGAGGACCATTTGGGTTAAATGGGTGCACCAAATGGCTCTATAAGTCCTGTTGGACAGAACAGCTGCATTGTCCTTAGGGAAACCATAGATCCTATGCTTTATACAACACAGCATCCATACATTGGAAAAACTCCCCAATATCTACTGTTCTTATAACTATTCCAAATTGAATATTTAGTATATGATGTTTCTGACAAGAACTATTCCTCTGCATAAAAACAAACAAATTATTTGGTAAGAGGCATTGACCAAATTCATCAAATAGTCCTGACTTGAAAGAGAGGAGACTTTGATTGCCCTTTCCTATGCTCTCTCTCCCCAAGTCCTTTGGATAGGTACATGTCCATTTCCTAGGAATCATGGAGATAAAATCATTGGGGTTTTTTTCTGCTATATAACAAAAAAGTTCCCTCATATTCTAACTCTGTAGAATGGAATTCAGTCCATGGGGAGGACTTGCCAATGTCCTCATGCTCTAATATATACCTTTTAAATGAAGTAGTGGATAGTGAAATCCAGTTTGTTATGTATCTTTCATAGTAATAGTCATCAATTAAAAAAAAAAGCTTAATAGCAATCCTTAAAACACAGGTAGATGGAAATCTAGTAGACTAGAACAAAGTGGCCCCAAGGTATGAAGATTTGGTTCTCTGTCATAATGACTAAATTTTTGTGAAGGGCTCTAATATTTGTGGGATCCAAGAAAAAAATAAATTTTAACCTGCCATTTCTATTTGGGATTGGAAATCTCCTGTGACCACGTACCATTTTGCATTATCCTATCCAGAATGAACAAATGACCTTTTGGACAAAAGATAATTGTAGCTGTTCTGATCTAAAAATTAGTTTATTTTGGCTATTTCTTGGTGCCAGCCAATTATTTCACTTAGCTAATTCATTATATTCCTAGAACTTTCGAAAATTATGGACTTTCCAGCATCATACGGACTCAAGAAGAGACACTCCAGGAAAACTTATTTTTGAATTTTAGGGATTTTATTTATTCTGCACCCTAGGTGGAAGAAACAGACTTTCATTTATTTGTCTATTTGTAAATGAGGACAATTTGGATATGTGGATAGGAATGGTATGTTCTTCAAAGCATCTGAAAAATCTTTGGATTTAACTTCTTACATCATGAACAGTCAAGTGTAAGTAGCTAATTCTTAACTATAACTTGTATCTTCTATATTTTCTCCACATGCTGCATTGCCCAAAACAATTTGAGGTTGATTCCTTATCTTTTTTAAAATAATTTTTTATTAAAACTTTTTAATTTTCAAAACATATGCATGGATAATTTTTCAACATTAACCTTTGGAAACTCTTATGTTCCAATTACCTCCCCTTCGCCCTCCTCTCCTAGATGGCAAGTAATCCAATCTATATTAAAATGGTAAAAATACATGCTAAATTCAATATATGAATACATTTATGCATATCATCTTGCCACACAAGAAAAATAAAATCAAAAAGAAAAAAAAGAAAGAAAATAAAATGCAAGCTAATAACAACAAAAAGAGTGCAAATGCTATGTTGTGATTCATTCTCAGTTCCCATAATCCTCTACTTGAGTGTAAATGGCTCTCTTCATCACAAAATAATTAGAACTGGACTGGATCATCTCATTGCTGAAAAGAGCCACGTCCATTACCATTGGTCATTATGTAATCTTGTTGTTGCCATGTACAAGGATCTCCTGGTCCTATTCATTTCACTTAGCATCAGTTCATATAAGTCCTTTCAGACATCTCTGAAATCATCCTACTGATTGTTTCTTACAAAATAATAATATTCCATAACATTCATGCACCATAACTTATTCAGCCATTCTCTAAATGATGGACATCCACTCACTTTCCAGTTTCTTGCCACTACAAAAATGGTTGCAACAAATATTTTTGCACATGTTGGTCCCCATTCCTTCTTTAATATATCTTTGGGATATAAGCCCAGTAGAAATTCTGTTGGATCAAAGAGTATGAACATTTTGATAGCTCTTTGGACATAATTCCAAATGGTTCTCCAGAATGGTTGGATCAGTTCCCATATCCACTTCAATAATAGTCATTATCTCTTTCTGTCAACTTAGCAAATGTGAGAGGTGTGTAGTAGCACTTCAGAGTTGTCTTAATTTGCATTTCTCTGATCAATAGTGATTTAGAGCCTTTTTTCATATGACTGGAAATGGTTTGTCTGAAAATTCTCTATTCATATTCTTTGACTATTTATTAATTGGGGAATGGCTTGAATTCTTACAAATTTGAGTCAATTCTCTATATTTTAGCAAGGATGCCTTTACCAGAATCTTTGAATATAAAAATGTTTTCCCAATTTATTACTTCCCTTCTAATCTTGTCTACATTAGTTTTACTTGCACAAAAACTTTAACTTAACATCAAAATTATCTATTTTTTTTGTTCAATAATGAATTCCAGTTCTTCTTTGGCCACAAATTCCTTCCTTCTCCACAGATCTGAGAGGTACTATCACTCTTTATGTCTAAGTCATGAACCCATTTTGACCTTATCTTGGTATATGGTGTTAGGTGTGCATCAATTAGTCTGCCAAACTAGTTTCCAAATTTCCCAGCAGTTTTTGTCAAATAGTGATTTCTTATCCCAAAAGCTGGGGTCTTTTGGTTTGGCAAATATTAGGTTGCTATAGTCATTGACTATTTTGTCCTGTGAATATAACCTATTCCACTGATCAACTACTCTATTTTTTAGCCATTACCAAATGGTTTTGAATACCATTACTCTAGTTTTAGGTGTGCAGAGCAAGGCCACCTTAATTGGCTTTTTTTTTTCATTAATTCCTTTCAAATTCTTGACATTTTGTTCTTCCAGATGAACTTTGTTATTATTTTTTCTAGATCTGTAAAATAATTTCTTGGGAGTTTGATTGATAGGGCACTGAATAAGTAGATTAATTTAGGTAGTATTGTCATTTTTATTATATTTGTTTGGCCTACCCCTGAGCACTTGAGATTTTTCCAATTGATTAGATCTGATTTTATTTGTGTAAAAAGTGTTTTTATAGTTATGTTCATATAGTTTCTATATGAACATTTTTTTTGGTTTTCAATTTTTTTGATTTTATTTGACTGATTCTTTTTAAAAAGTCATTGTTCTAGGTTTTTGTTTAAGATTTTACTCCAAGGAACCCAGGCCCTTGGTAGAGAAGATATGCCCTCCTTTAATCCTCTACTTAAGTAAGGAAATCATCATTCTTTCTAAAGCAGTAATTAAGATTAATTGTTTAACTCTCTCAGAGAATACTCTATGTCATCTCACTTTTGCTTTCATGTTCCTTTCTTGAGGCTTCTGTCTCTTAAGGAACTGAAACTTCTGGGTCAGAGAGTATAGCATGGGTTCCTGACTGTGGTCTGTTAGTACCATTCACATGCAATCCAATTTATTAAGTACTTATTATGTGACAAGTACTATGCTAGGTGCTGGAAATACAATTAATACCCCCCAAAAAGACAGTGAGTTTAGAAGTGGGAGTAGCAGATTCAAAGTGGAGGTGTTGTGAGTCTTGATGCCATTTTTAAATGTGAGTCACAAAGCTATCTTATCTCCTCACAATTATTGATGTTATTGGTGGGCCATACACAAACACCATTTTTGTTCAGATTCAATGTTAGAATAAACCAAGACACCTGCAAATTATTAATCAGTCAACAAATAGAAGTTACTTTGTCGTAACACAAGAAGAATATGCAACATGGATACAGTGCCATTTAGCTTCTATAGATATAGCACACCTTCATACATCCAATAGAGTTGGACAGATATTAAGTTGGAAGAGGACTAAGTCCACATGAGTAGAACTATTTATGTCCTTAGGAGACGAGAGAGATAAATCAAAGCCTTGGTCCTATCAGGTCTCAGGAACACTTTTGTTGTAGGAAAAAAGAAAATACAGTTCTATCATGGAATCAATACTACTAAAAGCTTTTTTTTTTAATTATTAAACAAGATTTTCAAGGGTAGGGGAAAGTGGTAGAATGAAGTCAGAAAACTGCTCAAACATTCCCAGTTTCTTTTGAAAACCACATGAATCCAAGTCTCTGAAAAAAGAGTCTGGTAGAATGAAACTACTCTCTAGTTCAAAATAGACTAGAAAAACTTCAAGATAGGCTAGTCTCACTGGGGTGAAAAGGATTGTTCAACTCAAGTCAGACAGAGACAGGGAAAGCCAGATAGAGAGTCTTAATCACAGCAGACCATCAAGGAAAACTGACTTGATATACTAGAAACAGAAAGAGAAATAATCATTGAAAAAATTCATTAATCACCTCTGGAAAGAGATCCCACAAAGAAATTCCCAAGCAACACTGTTGCAACACTACAGAATTATAATATCAAGGGGAAAATATTATAAGTTGCCAGACAAAAAACAATTCAAGTATCTAGGAGCAACAGTCAGGATTACCCAAAATCTAGCAGCATCTTCAATAAAGAATAAGAAGACTTGGAACACCATATTCTGGAAGACATTGAACCTGGTGTTACAACAAAGAATTAATTACTCAGATAGATGAGCATCATCTTTCAAGAAAGGAGATGGATCTTCAATGAAGAAAGAGATTTTCAATCCTTTCTATCAAAAAAAAAAAAAACAGAAAATGTGTTAAAAGACAGGTCAATTCTCTGAGAACCTCCACAGCTGTGGATCATAACATCTGAATGAGTTGCAAAGCAGCCTTTGCTGACAAAGTTGTTGCAGACTGGGAATGAGATAAATTGGAGGTAGAGGGGAAAGGCAAGGCAACACAATGACCTCTCAGTCAGAGAGATCAGAGAACAGTAACTGCCTCTCAGTTTCCTTGTATCATCCTCTCGCACAAGAAGATCCATTTTGCAGATCTCAGTTGGATCTCCAGCAGTCACTATCAGATGGCTCCTATTACATAACATATGGCACCCAACGTGGGGTGTATAATAACTCCTATTTCATTGGGCTTGTAGTCTACAGAGTTTACTATACTCAGAAAGTCACAACAAGTTTTGTCCAGGTTATAAACATGTCCTTGATATATATTGCTAATTATTAGGGGTTAAAACTTCAAAAGCCAAATTCTCTAATAACATAAGATGATTTAGACCCATAAAGAGCGAAAGCCTTTTTCAAATCTTTAATAATTTCTAGATTAAATGGAGTGTATTTTTTTTCTTGACTTGAAGAGTCAAACTCTTCATTCACAAGATACCTTTCTATTCTTAAATCATAAGTATTTACCTTCCTCTTTAGCTTTAATTAGTGCCTTTTTAAATCATGTCATAGGGGTGGACAAAGCTGCTTGCATGGGTGCTATTGATTGTGTCACTGACCCTCTACAGAAGTATAGGAAGGTAAACAGGGGAAAATATGTTATTTAAAGGTTAAACTGTTTATATTTCTAGATAGGAAAATGATAATCTGTAACTCTTGAGAACTGTATCTGCTTTGGGGCAATTAGAGAAGGGTGTCACATGAATCAAGGGTGTGCTTGTGAATGGACTCTGAGGTGATGACATCAGAGAAAAATACATTAAGGAGTAGAGAAAGAATTCTATGGCAAGAAGAGGAAAGTAGAAGTAAATTGGAAAAAATTAGGTCATATGAAAAGGCATAAAAGATATTTTATTAGAAGGAAAGGAGAGAGAATGAGCATTGTCTGAAGTTTGATGTCATTACTTTTGGCTCAAAGAGGGAATAATTTAATTACTCATTGGGTATAGGGTAAAATAATTTTTCCTATAAAGAAGTAGGAGGAGAAAGAGGAAAGGGATAGAAGGGAAGGTAGAAATACTAGGAGGAGTGATAAGAGAAAGCAAAGGAGTGGTAGAAAATAGGGAAATTGGTGCATGGGGTGGGTTAAAAACAAAACACTTCTAAGGAAGGTCACTGTGGTAAGAAGTAACAAAAATATATACAGGGAAGAAAATAGGGTCGAAGGAAATACAGAACTGATAATCATAACAATGAATGTGGATGGGATGAACTCTCCTAGAAAAAGGAAGTAAGTAGTAGAACAGATTAAGAAACAGAATCCTGCAATAATCTGTTTACAAGAAATACACCAAACAAAGAGCTACATAGAGAATAAAGGTAAAAAAAAAAATTGGAGCAGAATTTATCATGCTTCAGTTGAAGCAAAAAAAAAAAAAAAAAGGAAGGGTAGCAATGCTGATCTCTAATAAAGCAAAAGTAAAAATAGATCTAATTAAAAGAGATAAAAAAGGAAAGTACATCTTGATAAAGAATACTGTAAAGAATGAAGCAATAGTGATACTAAATGTATATCCCCCAAATGATAGAGCAGACAAATTCCTAGAGAAGATTTTAAGCCAATCACAGGAAGAAATAGACAGAAAAACTATCTTAGTGGGGCCCTCAAACTTTCCTTCTCAAAATCAGACAAATCTAACCACAAAATGAACAAGAAATAAATTAGGCATTTTAATAGAATCCAAGAAAACCTAGCTATGATAGGCCTCTGGAGAAAATTGAAAAGATACAAAAAGGAATACACCTTTTTCTCGGCAGTACATGTTACCTACATAAAAATTGACTATGTATTAGGGCACAAAAATCTCACAATCAAATCCAGAAAGACAAAAATAGCAAATATTTTGTTTTCAGAAAACAATGCAATAAAAATTGTATTCAATAAAAGGCCATGGAAAGATAGATTAAAAATTTAAACTTTTTTTAGTTTAAAAAACTAAATGATCTACTTCTAAAAAATGAATTAGTCAAACAACAAATCCAAGAAACAATCACTAATGTCATTTAAGAGAATTACAGCAATGAGAAAACATATCAAAATCTGTGGGATGCAGTCAAGGCATTCTTAGGGGAACTTTTATATGTCTAAATAGTTACATAAATAAAATAGAAAAAGAGGGCTTCAGTGAATTGGGCATGCAACAATAACAAAAAAAGCTAGAAAAAAGAACAAATGAAAAACCCCTCAATACCAAATTAGAAAATTAAATTAAGAAAAACATAAGAAAAACCAAGAGCTGATTTTATTGGTAGAAAAGTGAAAGAAAAAAATTACCAACATCAAAAATAAAAAGGATCAACTTACCACCACTGAAAAAGGAGCTAAAGCAATAATTAAGAACTATTTTGCCCACCTTTTTGCCAGCAAGTCTGACAATCTAATCAAAATAGAAAAGTATTTACAAAAATATAAATTCCCATATTAACAGAAGAGGAAATAAATTACTTAAATTGTTCCATTATAGATGAAGACATTGAACAAGCTATCAGTGAAATCCCTAATAAAAAAATCAACAAGTCTGATGCATTTACAAGTAAATTCTACCCACATTTAGAGTAATTGATTCCAATGCTATGTAAACTATTTGGGAAAATAGGCAAAGAAAGAGTCTTGCCAAATTCTTTTTATGACACAAATATGATAATAGTATCTAAATGAGGAAGAGTGAAAATAGAGAAAAAAAATTACAGACCAATCTCCCTAATGAATACTGATGGAAAAATGTTAAATAAAAGAGTAGCGAAGAACATATAGCAACTTATCAGCAAGATACTATACTATATTATAACCAAGTGGGATTTATACCAGGAATGCAGGGCTGGTTCAGTATCAGGAAAACTATTGCCATCTATCTATATCAATATATAGGTATATCAACATCAATATCTATATTGATATCAATATACAACTATATATCTATATCAACAAAAAAAATGGAAATCTTAGGATAATCTCAATAGATTCAGAATAAGCTTTTGACAAAATATAGCACCCATTTGCATTAAAAATACTTAAGAGTATAAGGACAAAGGAAATTTTCCTTAAAATAATAAACATTATCTAAAACCAACAGTAAGCATTAATTGTAATAGAGAGAAGCTGGACACATTCCTAATAAAAACAGGAGTGTGCCCACTTTTATGCCATGTTATACTTAAAATGTTAGCTTTAATAATAACAAAAGAAAAATAAATTTAAGGAATAATAATTGGTAATGAGGAGATAAAATTATCACTCTATGCAGATGATATGATGATACAATCAGAGAATCCTAGAAAATCATTCAAAAACTTACTTAAAACAATTAATAGCTTAAATAAAGTTGCAGAATATAAAATAAACCCACACAAATCATTAAAATTTCTATATATTATTGACAAAGGCCAGCAACAAGAAATAGAAAGAGACATTCAAAATACAAAGTAAAATATTTGGGCAAACACAAGAACTGTAAGAACACAATTACAAAACACTTCTCACACAAATAAAGTCAGATCTAAACAATTGGAAAAATATCAATTGCTCATGTGTAGATCAAGATAATAAAATAAAAATGATAATTCTAGCTAAATTATTCTACTTATTCGGTGTATATCAATCAAACTGCAAAAAATTTATGGAGCTACAAAAAATAAGAACAAAATTTACAAGAATAAAAGGTCAAGAATATCAAAGAAATTAATGGAAAAACACAAAGGATCTAGCAATAAGAGACCTTAAACCATATTATAAAGCAGCAGTCATCAAAAGCATTTGGTACTGAAGAAATAAGAGTGATGAACCAGTGGAATAGGAACAACACTATGTTCAATGCCTATAGAAATATAGTACTTGATAAACCCAAAATTCCAGTTTCTGGGATAAGAACTCACAAATTTACAAATATTGCTGGGAATACTGGAAAATAATGTCAGAAATGTAGCATAAACCTATATCTCACAATTCATACCAAAATGAGGTCAAAATGAATACAAGATTTGAACATAAGCAAATTATGAGTAAAAGATAATTTGCTTGTCAGATCTTTGGAGAAGGGAGGAATATATGGCCAAAAAAGAACTAGAGAACATTATAAAATGCAAAATGGACAAACTTTGATTTTTTTAAATTAAAAAGGTTTTGCACAAACAAAAGCCAACAGAAACAAGATTAAATGGGAAAAAAGATTAAAAGATTAAGATACAAGATTTACAGCCAGTGTTTCTGATAAAGAGCTCATTTCGAAAATGCATAATTTTTTTTTCAAATTTATAAGAATATAAGTCATTCCCCAATTGATGTGGTCAAAGGATATGAACAGACAATTTTCAATTGATGAAATTAATGCCATCTATAATCATATGAAAAAATGCTCTAAATAATTATTGATTAGACAAATGCAAATTAAAACAACTTTGAGGTACAATCTCACATCTCTCAGTTTGGCTAAGATGATAGGGAAAGATAATGATAAATGTTGCAAAATGTAGTATGTGGATATGGGAAAACTGAGACATTGATGCATTGTTAGTGGAATTGCAAACTGATCTAACCATTCTGCAGAGAAATTTGGAATTATGTCCAAAGGGCTATAAAACTGTACATGCAGCAATACCACTTCTGGGTCTATATCCCAAGGAAATCATAAAGGAGAAAAAAAGAATCCACATGTGCACAAATGTTTATAGCAGCTTTTTTTGTGGTAGAAAAGAATTGGAAAATGCATAGATGTCCATTAACTAGGAAATAGCTGAATAAGTTGTGGTATATGAAGGTAGTGGAATATTATTTTTCTATAAAAATAAGGAACAAGCTGATTTTAGAAAGGCCTGGAAAGATTTACATGAACTGATGCTGAGTGAAACAAGGAGAACCAGAAATACATTATATACAGTAACAGCAAGATTGTGTGATGATCAACTATGAAAGACTTGGTTCTTCTCAGTGATTTAGTGATCAAAGTACCAATAAACTTTGGATAAAAAAATGCCACCTGCATCCAGAAAGAGAACTATGGAGACTGAATATAAACCAATACATGCTATGTTCACTTCTTTTTTTTTTATTTTTTCTCTCCTCTGTTTTTTCCTTTTGAAAAGAGACTATCATATCATCTAGGAGAAATTTGAAGTACACAAAAGTAGACATTTAACCCTTCTCATGTGACTTGGATAGATCACTTATCTACACAGGCCCTCAAAGTTCTCAGCTATAAAATGAGATAGGTAAACTATGTAGCTCCTTCCACTTTAAAATTTATGACTGTTTTAGCTTGAAATTCCACCACTAAGGAAGAGTTCCTTAAAGTTAAGGCATTGTACTTTCAAAAAGCCCCCTATTAAAATGTGAGTAGTAATGAATTAAAACATTATACATCTGTATATCATAGTTTCTTATATATGACAAGGCAGAGTTTTGTTTTGTTCTTCCTTCTTTACCTAAACTCCTTGAAAGTAGAAACTATTTTAATCTTTTCCTTTCTCTGCCTGGCACATTGCAAGATACTTTAGAAATACTTGTTGAATGATTTATATTTCATCCCATCTTTACAAATAGGTATCAGAGTCAGTTTTCCTTCTTCCTCATTTCTGTTTCTTCTCCCTTAATTGCGGCATGATCTATATTATATGGTGCCTTTTGTGTCTTCATTACACTTGAATAACCTGACATAAAGATCTATTCTCAATTTACAGAGATTATGCAGGCTTAAAAACATGGAAATGTGTGGTGTGCCTAATACAAACCCTACTCTACACTGAAAAACTATTTATAAGCTGATTGGAGTAAGAATATTTTGTAGAATCAGACTATTCTAAGGATGATTTTGCATGTGCTTCCCCTATTGTCATTTAGTGATTTCCTGATGTACCGTATGTTTTACCATAATTCTGTGGGTAAAAAAAAAAAAAGAAAGAAAGAAACCAGACAGATTTTTAGGAGATAGAAACTACTCATTAAAGATAGACAAAGAGAAAACAGACCTTTCCCTTTTAGGAAAAAAAAATCAAAAGTGGTTTATTTCCAAGTAAAGAGTTATTTTCTGTCATTCAAACTAAAAAACAAAAAGACTCAATCCAACTACTGCTGATCTTTATCCTAGCAGAAATTTTCTCAGATTTGTGAATGAGGGTTCTATGAAGCAAAGAGTTCTATGGGATGCACTTCAGAAGGAAAAAATTGGCTTACTTTTAGCATAGCCTTTTCAGAATTTTCATAAATCAAACCAAAAAGGGTTGGAATTGTGGCATGGAAGAGGCCATACTGAAGCAGTCAGCTTGAAAGTTCATTTTTAAATGTAGAATTTCATCATTGCAGCTTGAACATATTTGTTGATTTTAAAGTGAAATTGAAATATAACATTTAAGTTGCTCTAATTAGCACCTTGCCATGATGAAATATTGATAGGAGTTGAGTATTAAGTTAAACTTGGGTAAGAAGTTAGATGAGAAGTAAGAAAATAAGAAATCTTATTTTTTTTCCCAAAGCTCGCCATTTCTATTTTAAGAAGGTAAAAGAACTTTACAAAGACATGTAGAATCATCCATTTTATGAATGCTGCCTGCTCATATATAGCCCTATTGCTTCACCAAGTCAACATGCAAATAACTTACCAAAGGTATCATTTCCCTTGCTGGAAAAAGAATTCTTTCATAAATTCTGACTATTGACCTAAATATGTAAATAAATTGCTATTAACTCTTATTTGCCCATTTTAAAGCAATTATTTAGTTCTTCTGGCATAAAGGGAGTTTTCCTTTTTTCTTTTTACATCTTTGGAAAATTTATATTTCAGGCATCTTTCTTCTACAATAATCCAACAATAATCTTTTCTCTCTTTACATCATTTGAAGAATTTGGCAAAAAAAGTTTGGGTTCTTCCCCCTCCACTTATGAAGCTATATATACAAAACTATGTCAAATGTAACATGACTACTGATCCTAGACATGTTTAGTCAAATATATTACAGAAAACTAAAGTCTATAGATCTTTTAAGATAAGTTCTGAGGTGATTGGATGGCAGAGAGGACACACACTTCTTTCTGAGCTCTCCTACTACCTTCACATTAATTATGAAATTCATCCTCTGAAATAGTACTTGACTGGTAAAATCCATGAATATTGGGAGTGCTGCAACTTACCAGCAGAAGATAATTTCAAGGATTGCCAGAAAAGATCCATTTTGATTGGGCGTGAATACAAAAGGATGTCAGGCACAGGCAGGGAGGCAAAGCCTGGAAGCCAACACATGCTGAGCAGACTGGGGTTGGGGTGTGGTCTCTGAGGGATAGAGAATCTACAGGGAGGACTCTACCACAATCTTGGCTACTCTGCCCTGGTTGCAAGCCAGTAGATCAGCAGAAAAGTTATAAAATATCCAACACAAGCACAAAAGGTAAAGAGTGTACTGCAAAGTGCCCCAAGACTCAGGGAACCTGGCCACACCCACCCAGCATTGGGAGTGACTCAGCCCAAATCCCAATGTGGCTACTGTTCCTTCCTGGTCTGTAGAGGAAGCATGGAACTTCTTGGCCCTAAAAGCAGATCCAAATAATTTTTTTAAATGAGTAAAAAGGCAAAGCAAGCTCTAACTATAGACAACTTCTATTGTGGAAGAGAACATATTTCAAACCCTGAGGAGACTAAAATCAGATTGTCTCCAGAGGAAGCCCCAAAGGGTGATATAACCTGATCCCTACCACACAAGGCTCTCCTAGAAGAAATTTAAAAGGATCCTAAAAGAGAGCTAAAAGAAAAATGGGGTAAGGAAAGCATTTGGAAAGAGGGTTTGGAAAAGGTATCTAACTCATTAAAAGAAAGTTTGACAAAGTGGAAAAAGAAAACAACTCCCTGAAATATGAAATGGAAAAGGTAAAGAACTCCCAGGAAAACAGAATTTGTGAATTGGAAAAGGTAAAGAATCCCCAAGAAAACAGAATTGGTGAATTGGGAAAAGAAAATAACTCCTCAAAAAAATTGTGAAATGGAAAAAAAATTCCATAGAACAAAACAACTCATTTAAAAATCCAATTGGAAAAATACAAAAAGAAGTAAATGAAGAAAATAATTCATTAAAAATCTGAACTGAACAAATAAAAATGAATGACTCAATGAGACATCAAGAATCAGTCAAGCAAAACTAAAAAATGAAAAAAAATAGGAAAAATGTTAAATACCTACTTGGGAAAATGACAGACCTGAAAAATAAATCTGGGAGAGATAATCTAAGTAAGGATTATTGAACTCCCTGAAAATCATGATGAAAAAAGGAGCCTAGACATTATTTTTCAAGAAATCATCAAAGAGAACTGCCCAGATGTCATAGAATCAGAAGGTGAAATAGCTATTGAAAGAATTATCAAACGTCTCCAGAAAGAGAGCCCAAAATTAAAATTCCAAGGAATATTGTGGCTAAATTCCAGAACCATCAGACCAAGGAAAAAATACTACAAGCTGCCAGAAAAAAATTCAAATACTGAGGAGCCACAATAAGGATTACTCAGGATCTAGAAGCATCCACATTAAGGGATCAAAGAGCCTGGAATCTGATATTCTAAAAGATAAAGGAATTTGGAATGCATCCAAGAATAAACAACTGAGTGTTTTCTTCCATGGAAGAAGTTTTTTATTTATTTATTTATTTAATTAACATTTAATGAAATAGGTGAATTCTATTTATTTCTAATGAAAAAAAACACAACTAAACAACAAAAAAAGATGACTTCCAAATATAGGACTCAAGAGAAGCATAAAAAGGTAAAAAACTCTTGAAAACTGTATTTCTCTTATGGCATACATAGAGAAGGCATGTATAATTTGATTGTACTGTTATAATATTTAAAAAAGCTAGAAGTGGAAAAGGGATTGTACCAGTAAAAGGGGAAAATGGAAGTAAAAAGAGGGAAATTACATCTCACATAAAGGCAAAGAAAACCCATTGTATCTAAGGGAAAGAAGGGAAGGGGATGAACATTGTGTGATTCTGACTCTCATTAAAGAGAAAATATTAGACATATTTGGTTTGCAGAAAAACTTCTCTTACCTCATTGAAAAGTGGGAGGGGAAAAGCAAAAAGGGAAGGAGTAGTCTAAATAGAAGGGGATACAGAAATAGTAGGGGAAAGGTATAAGAAAGGAGAAGGGACTCTAAGAGGGAGATATTCCAAAAGGGGAGGGCTACTTGAGGCAAGGGTTAGCCCTAAGTTAAATACTGAGGAGGGGGGTAAGGGAGAAAGGAAAGAGAAAAGTATAATCTGGAGATAATAAGATGGCAGGAAATACAGAACTAGTAGTTCTAACCCATAAATATGAATGCGGTGAACTCTCCCATAAAGCAAAGATAGATAGTAGACTACATTAAAAGCCAGAATCCTACAATATGCTATTTAAAGGAAACATTTAAAGCAGAGTAATACATACAGAGTAAAGATAAAAGGATGGAGCAGAATCTATTATGCTTCAGGTAAAATGAAAGAAGCAGGTATAGCCATTCTGAACTCAGATCAAGCAAAAGCAAAAATTGAGCTAATTAAAAGAGGTAATGAAGGGCACTGCATCTTGCTAAAGAGTAGCATAGATAATGAAGCAATATACCCCAAGTGGTATAGCATCTAAATTCCTAAAGGAGAAGTTAAGACAACTGCAAGAAGAAATAGACAGCAAAATTATAATCGTGGTAGATCTCACTCTTGCACTCTGAGTATTAGATAAATCAAACCATAAAATAAAAAATAAAAAAGTTAAAGAGTTAAATAGAATACTAGAAAAGTTAGGTATGATAGATCTTTGGAGAAAACTGAATGGAGACAGAAGAGAGTATACTTTCTTCAGAGTAATTCATGGAATCTATACAAAAAATGACTATATGTTAGGACATACGAACCTCAAAATGAAATACAGAAAGGCAGAAATAGTAAATGCATTCTTTTCAGATCATGATGCAATAAAAACTACATTCAATAAAAAGCCAGGGGAAAATAGACCAAAAGGTAATTGGAAACTGAATAATCTCATCCTAAAGAATGAATGGGTGAAACAGCAAATCATAGACATAATTAATAATTTCCTCCAAGAGAATGTCAGTAATGAGACAACATATCAAAAATTTGTGGGATGCAGCCAAAATGTAACAAGGGAAAATTTTATATCTCTAGAAGCTTACTTGCATAAAATAAAGAAAAAGATGATCAATGAATTGGGCTTTCAACTAAAAAAGAGTTAGAAAAGGGGCAAATCGAAAATTCCCAATCAAATACTAACTTGAAATTCTAAATATAAAAAGAGAGAATAATAAAATTAGAAATAAAAAAATACTGAATTAAAAATTAAAACTAACAGTTAGTTCTATGAAAAAACCAACAAAATAGATGAAACTTTGGTAAATTTGATTAGAAAAAGGAAAGAGGAAAATCAAATTGTTAGTCTTAAAAATAAAAAGGGAGAATTTTCCACTAATGAAGAGCAAATTAGAACAATAGTTAGGAGTTGCTTTGCCCAACTTTATGCCGATAAATTCGATAACTTAAGTGAAATGGATGAATACCTACAAAAAATATGTTGCCCAGATTA
This sequence comes from Antechinus flavipes, assembly GCF_016432865.1. Classification (NCBI taxonomy): domain Eukaryota; kingdom Metazoa; phylum Chordata; class Mammalia; order Dasyuromorphia; family Dasyuridae; genus Antechinus; species Antechinus flavipes. The sequence continues at coordinate 214,814,723 of NC_067400.1, read as the reverse complement.
ATAGAGGAAGAATTAAATTGCTTAAATAGTCCCATTTTAGAAAAAGAAATAGAACAAGCTATTGAACAACTCCCTAAGAAAAAATCCTCAGGACCAGATGGATTTATGGTGAATGCTACCAAACATTTAAAGAACAAGTAACCCCAATACTATAAATTATTTGAAAAAATAGGGAATAAAGGAGTCCTACCAAATTTATTTTATGACACAGACATGGTACTGATACCTAAACCAGGTAAGATGAAAACAGAGAAAAAAAATTATAGACCAATCTCCCTAATGAATATTGATGCAGAAATCTTAAAATGTAGCAAAGAGATTACAGAAAACCATCCCCAGGATAATACACTAAGACCAAGTAGAATTTATACCAGGAATGCAGGGTTGGTTTAATATTAGGAAAGCTATTAGCTTAATTGACTATATCAATAACCAAATTAAAAAAACCATATGATCATCTCAATAGATGCAGAAAAAACATTTGATAAAACCCAAAACCCATTCCTATTAAAAATACTAGAGAGTATAGGAATAAATGGACTTTTCCCTAAAATAGTCAGTAGCATCTATTTAAAATCATCAGTAAGCATCATTTGTAATGGGGATAAACTGGAACAATTCCCAGTAAGATCAGGAATGAAACAAGGTTGTCTACTATCACCATTAATATTCAATATTGTATTAGAAATGCTAGCTTTGGCAATAAGAGATGAAAAAAAGATTAAAGGAATTAGAGTAGGTAATGAGGAAACCAAATTATTTCTCCTTGCAGATGATATTATGGTATACTTAGAGAACCCCAGAGATTCTACTAAAAAAGAAATAATCTACAACTTTAGCGAAGTTGCAGGATACAAAATAAATCCACATAAATCCTGAGCATTTTTACAAGTCAACTAACAAAATGCAACAACAAGAGATACAAAGAGAAATTCCATTTAAAATAACTGTCGATAGTATAAAATATTTGTGAATCTATCTGTCAAGGGAAAGTCAGGAACTATATGAGCAAGACTACAAAACACTTTCCACACAAAAAAAGTCTGATCGAAACAGTTGAGAAAATATGAAGTGTTTTTGAATAAGTTAAGCAAATTTAATAAAGATAACAATATTACCTAAACTAATCTATTTATTTAGTGCTATACCAATCAAACTCCCAAGGAACGATTTTACTGACCATAAGAAATAACAACAAAATTCATCTGGAAGAACAAAAGATCAAAATATCAAGAGAACTAATGAAAAAAAAATCAAATAAGGGTGACTTAGCTGTATCATATCTAAAATTATAATATAAAGCAGCAGTCATCAAAACCATTTGGTATTAGCTAAGAAATAGACTAGTTGATCAGTGGGATAGTTTAAGTTCACAGGACAAAATTGTCAATCCCTATAGCAATTTAGTGTTTGAGTAACCCAAAGGTATATTGGGTTAAGAATTCACTATTTGACAAAAACTGTTTGGAAAATCGGAAACTAGTGTGGCAGAAACTAGTCATAGACCCACACTTAATACCGTATACCAAGATAAGGTCAAGGTGGGGTCATGATCTAGAAAAAAAATGATACTATAAATAAATTAGAAGAACATAGGATAGTTTACCTCTCAGACCTGTAGAGGAAAAAGGAATTTGTGACCAAAGAAGAACTAGATATCATTATTGATCACAAAATAGATAATTTTGATTATATTAAATTAAAAAGTTTTTATACAAACAAAACTAATGCAGACAAGATTAAAAGGAAAGCAAAAAACTGGGAAAACATTTTTACATTCAAAAGTTTTGATAAAGGCCTCGTTTCCAAAATATATAGAGGATTGATTCAAATTTATAAGAAATCAAGCCATTCTCCAATTGATAAATGGTCAAAGGATATGAACAGACAATTTTCAGATGAAGAAATTGAAACTCTTTGTAGTCATATGAATACGTACTCCAAATCATTATTGGTCAGAGAAATGCAAATTAAAACAACCCTGAGATACCACTACATACCTCTCAAATTGGCTAAGATGACAAAAAAAGATTGACGAATGTTGCAGGGGATGTGGAAAAACTGGGACACTGATACATTGTTGGTGGAGTTGGGAACGAATCCAACTTTTCTGGAGAGCAATTTGGAGCTATGCTTAAAAAGTTATCAAACTGTATATACACTTTGATCCAGCAATGTTACTACTGGGCTTATATCTCAAAGACATCTTAAAGAAGGGAAAGGGACTCACATGTGCAAAAATGTTTGTGGCAGCCCTTTTTTGTAGTGGCTAGAAATTAGAAATTAAATGGAGGCCCATCAATTGGAGAATGGCTAAATAAATTATTGTAGATGAATGTTATAGAATATTATTGTTCTTTAAGAAAAGATTAATAGGATGATTCAGAGAGGTCTGGAGAGACTTACATGAATTGATGCGAAGTTAAATAAGCAGAACCAAAAGATCATTATACATGGCAACAACAAAATTATATGATGATCAGCTCTGATGGATGTGGCTCTCTTCAACAATGAAATGATTCAAACCAGTTCCAACTGTTCAGTAAAAAAGAGAATCAGCTACACCTAGAGAAAGAACTATGGGAAATGAGTGTGGACCACAACATAGAATTTCCATTCTTTCTATTATTGTTTGCCTGCATTTTTGTTTCCTTCTCAGGTTTTTTCTTTCTTTCTAGATCTGATTTTTCTTGTGCAACAAGATAATTGTATAAATATGTATAAATATATTGGATTTATCATATACTTTAATATATTTAACATATATTGGACTACCTCCCATCTGGGGGAGGGGGGAAGGAGGGGAAAAGTTGGAACAGAAAATTTTGCAAGGCTCAATGTTGAAAAATTACCCATGCATATGTTTTGTAAATAAGAAGCTATGATAATAAAAAAGACACACACTAGTTGAAAAAGCAGGAATAGACTCGTATAAAGTAAAAACCATCCTCTGATTAGGAACCCCTGCTACATCGACAAAATGCTACAAAATTTCTTGGAATACAACCTACAATTTCATTTCTAGGTTTTCATGTCCAATAACACTTTTAATCAACTTGCTCATCCCTCCAAAGCAGTCCACTGAATACTGAAAGTAAATACTGTATTTGGCAAGCTCACAAGATTTATCTTTTGCCTTCATCTTGATGCATTTACATGCTCCCAATTCATAGTAGAGAAGAAGGCATTTATACTGTAGAGGAAGCCAGCCTGTCAGACACAACAATACTGCTATGATTACTTCTTTCACAAGATGACTTCAGTAGGAAAAAAAATTATGCTATGTAGAAGAAATCAATCAATCATCAAGTATTTATTAAGTATCATATGAAAGGCACACTTCACTGCTGGTGTTCAAGCCACTTTCAAGAGACACAAACCCAATGGAGATTAACATCAGTACCACTCAAATCACACATATCTACAGCACTTTTAAATTGCTCAATCAATATCAGATTTACTGGCATTATTTGTTTTAATAGATTTAACCTTATAATCTTCTACAAATCAAAGCAATAAAACAAATTGGCAGAAGCACTACTATAGAAATCAGAGTTCCAACATGTAGCAGATCAGCCCCCTCAGACGATTCTACTTCTGACAGGCCCTATCTGAGGCAAGATCATCCCTGGTAATCATAGAACTCCTCAGCAAAGACAAAGGTCCTAAGAAGATGAACTTGATGAAGGTGAAACTTGAGACACAAGAGAAGACTAATTTAAAGTCAGTAATCAGAGTGGCTAAACAAAATACAGTATTTTTAAGTATATGAACCATGTTTAATTTTTTTGTTTGTTTCTTTATCTCCCCTGGTGCAATGTCTTGTACAAAGTACTATTTAATAAAAGCTTAGTGAATTAAAAAAAAAAAAAAAGATAAGTCCTGAGACAAATGGTCTTGATCAATTCAAGTTATCCTTCTAAATCAGTTCAATCATTTTAACTGATGTTTAAGAGAATGAAAATAATTAAATCTAAATATAGACCTTCCAATAGGCTAATGAATGGCATTTTTTGCTCTAAGAGGGAAAATGGAATCACACTGACCTCCACAGCTGTAGATGGGATGTCAAATCTGTCAGAACATCAACTTGTGCTCAGTTTAGCTGTTAGCCATCTATCAAATTTCAGGCAAAAGAAAAGGAAAAGTAAGTTTTATTTTCTTATCAGGAGAAGATACCTCAACTCTACATCTATGATTCTAGAAAGCTTCCCAAAAGCTTGCTAAATGATATAGAAGGCTATTATTATTCTGATCCACAACTGACTATTTAAAATAGTGCATATGTCCCCAAATCCTTGATGCATTTTAGGGTCTGAATAGCTTAAAAAGCAACAAAACTACTTCAACATCCTATACTAGAACTGTCACTTTGTTATTTTCATATGCTCTTTTTAGTTTTTCTTTTATCATAATATGATTAGTTGTGTCTCTTATTTTGCTTTTTTCCCCATTTTAATGTAATGATTAAAAAAAAAACATATTTAAAGCAACCAAGTATAGTGAAAGGTAAATACATGGATTAGTAGAATGGAAAACTATTCCATAAAATCTGAAAATCTGATTTCAAATTTAATTTCAATTATATACTGTTGTCTTTGGGGAAGTTATTCTGTCCCTGAGCATTCTAGATACTCCTTTAGGCCTATAAATTGCTGCATAGGTACTGACTTATATTGGTAGAGGGAGTTTATTTACTAGTATCAATGAGGTTACAAGTCCAGTTCTTATCCCCACTTATAAAGAATCTACTCAAGAACCCTATTAATTCCATGTTTGGTGTTAAAAATTGGCCTACAATTTCAAAAGTTATTTTCTTATGGCTCATGTTTCTGTAATGGTTCATGATTTACAAACATCCCCTCACCTCACTTCATGAAGTATATAGTGCAAAAAACTGTTATTTCAATTTAATGAATAAAACCAAAGTACAAGTTTTTTGTTTACTTGTTCAAGGTCATACTGGAAGTACATAGCAGAACTAACACCCCCACCCAGACTCCAAGGCAATTATTCTTTTCAACTCATTCTTCTGCTAAAGCACCAATGCCTATTCAAACCTATCTAATTATGTGACAATTTAGCTGTTCAATCAAAATGATTGTATCCAAACATATTACTTCTGACTTCAGGGCAAATTTGAAATAGCTTGATATTGTCTCAACTTACCATAAAATTTAAAGTTCGGAAAATTAGCATCTACACTGAAAACCTGCATAATAATAATTAGCCTTAAAACACTTCACAGCATGGATAAAATGTAGTATATTTAGAAATTTATATCTGGAAAAGTCTTATAGAATTACTAAATGAAAGTAAGTCTGTATGAAAAAGCAAATGGTCCTGAGGTTTGGTGGGCACAATTATATGTAAATTCATTTTTGGGGGGAGAACATCCTGCTAAAGGTGAGAGTAAGAAATAAGAATTTGTACTTAAATAAAAGAAAAATATTAAATAAAATTATGTGCAGGCTTAGGTCTCATGAAAACTGATATTATAGAAGAGAATAATGAAAATGCTTCATAGATGAGTTAGTTAAACTGATAGTTATGCTACTCTTCACAGAAGGCACTCAATCTCCTCTGAATTTAGCATTTCTTGCTATCTGGAATGCTTTTCCTATTTATTTCTATTTCTTTGAATATCTTTTTTCTCCAAGATTTACCACAAGCTCTATTTTTGCATACCAAATCTAAATTGTATTTTTATTTTTAAATTTATTTTTAACTTACATTTGCATATGTAGATACTCATAAGTGTGTATTCACATATGTGTGGTATGATTTAATGCATATAAATGTATATGTGTATGTAAATATGTAGACATATTGACATATGCACACGTACATGCATACATATTCCAATGGGATCAAGATTCTTATGGGTAGGGAGTAAGGGTTTTTATTTTGTTTTGATTTGGTTTTCCCTTTAATCCCAAACACCCAATATACTGCTTAACAGATACTTAACAGATGCACCTTGATAGATTGATAGACGATTGACTGCTTCAGAGTCAGGAGATCATGGGACAAAAAACCGTTTCTTTTTCATGCTTCATTGTAAAGCTACAGAAGAAGCAGGGAAGTCAAAAGGAACACTAGTTTACTAGCAAGATTAAGGAGGCCAATTGAAATGATTTCACTCTATTAGTCTTAACTTTCAAAGAAGAATGAATAGACTATATGTCCTACTGCTATATCAGATAAGACAAATTTCTATATCCAAATGACTGTATGTTATTCCATTTTTGAGCCAAATCTGATATAAGTGAGATTCAAACAATTCTCATTCAGTTCTTCTTTCCCTTTACTATTTTGTGACTCTTGCTATGATGTATTTTATCCAATTCTGCCTCCCCCTTTTCTCTTCTCCTACTACATTTCTTTTTTTCACTCCTTAATTTTTTAATATCATCACATCACAATCATCTTATACCCTCACACTCTGTCCATGTATACTCCTTCTAACTGCCCTAATAGAGATACAATTCTCAATAGTTACAAGTATTATCTACTTGTATGAGAATGTAAACAGAGCATTTTACTTAATACCAAGTTGTTGTTGTTTTCTTTCCTAGTTACCTTTTTTATATTTCTCTTGAGTCTTGTATTTGAAGATCAAATTTTCTATTCAGCTCTGGTATTTTTTTTTATCAGAAATGATTAAAAGTTCTCTATTTCTTTGAATATTCATCTTTTCCCTTGAAAGATTATGCTCAGTTTTTCTGGGTAGTTGATTCTTTATTGTTATCCAAACTCCTTTGTCTTCCAGAATATTGTATTCCAACCCCTCTAATCCTCTAGGAAGCTGCTGTTTTTTTTTTTTCCTCTGCTTTGGTTCCAAAATATTTTAATTGTTTTTTGTTTTGTTTTGTTTTGTTTTTGGATGTTTGAAGTATTTTCCGAGAGATCTCGAATTTGGTGACCTGGAAAAAAAGTTTAAGGAGAGATAATTTTAAAATGATTAGATTACCACAAAGTCATAATGAAAAAGCCTCAACAAAATATTTCAAAAAATTATCTAGAAAACTGCCCAATAACTGACATCCAAGGAGTAAAATAAAAATTGAAATAATCCACCAATAACCTTCTGAGATTTCAAAATTAAAACTAACAAGAATATAATTGCAAAATTCTAGAGCTTCTGGATCATGGAAAAAATTCTGCAAGTAGTGAAGAATAATGTACTACATGTAATTTAAAATTGTGAAGTCACAGCCTGGATCGCACAAGATTTGGTGGCTTCCACATTAAAGGATTGGAGGGGTTGAAATATGATATTCCAGAAATCAAAGAAGCTAGAATTCCAGCCAGTAATCACCTCTCCATCAAAACTGAGGATAATCTTTCTGAGGGAAAAATGAAAATTCAATGAATTAGAGAAAATTCAAGCATTCTTAATGAAAAAAAGCAGAACTGAATAGAGAATTTGATTTTCAAATAAAAAAACTCAAGTGAAACACAAAAAGATAAATAGGAAAGGGAAATCATAAAGGACTTGATAAGATTCAATTTTACATTCCTACATGACAACATGATACTTGTAACTCACAAAAACTTTCTCATTATTAGGATAGTTAGGAGAATATATAGACAGAGACCATGGGCGTGATTTGAATATGAAGGGATGAGAAAGAGGAATGAACCAGGAGAAAGGGAAAGGGAAAGATAAAGTGGAGTAAATTACCTCACACACACACCAAAAAAAAAAAGGCAAAGAAAGTTTTTATAGTCAGGACCTGGGCAAGGGATAGGAGTGAATGAACCTTACTTTCATCAGAACGGATTCAATGATGGAATACCATACACACCAAATGGGGTATAGAAAGTGGATAAAAAGGAGTGAGGGTGCTAGAAGGGAAGACAGATCGGATGAGGAGTAGTGACAATCAAAATACTTTTGAGGAGGGACAGGGCAAAAGGAGAGAATAAATAGAATAAGCAGAAAGGGGAAATAGGATAAAGGGGAATATATTTTGCTAACATAACTGTGAAATAAAATAATTTCCATGCAATTTTCTCTGGTAAAAGCCTTATTTCTCAAACATATAAAGAGGTAAGTCAAATGTATAAAAACAAGAAGCATTCCACAAATGCTAATGATGAAAATATATGAAGTTTTCAGATGAAACAGTTAAAGATATTTATAACCACATGACAAAAATTTTTAAAATAATTTTTGATTGGAAAAATGCAAATTAAAATAATTCTGAGGTGCTACCTCATACCTATTATACTGGTTAATAGGACAGAAAAGGAAAATGACAAATGTTGAAGGGAATGTGGTAAAAATAAGACATTATATGTAAAAAAAGGGAAAACAATACACTGTTGGTCTATATGTCAATTGATTCAACCATTCAATCTCCCCACAATTGGGAGATGGTGGTTCTACCTTCACTTCAATTTTCCCCTCTGTCCTGAAATCCCACACCAAACGCTCTAATCTCCTGCAAGTACCAGCCCCACTATTTCTGCACTCACATGCTATGCTGGCTTCTTCTCACCCTACCGCTGTAGGTCTGCAGCTTAGCTCTTAATTAGGAAAGGTTCACTCTGTCTTCCCAGACTCAGACCTTGGAGTATGAATGAGGTAAATGTTTCTGTGGTTCCTGCAGAGACTCCAATCAAACCCAGCTAGCCCAACGGATCCCCACTTGGTGTTTCTAGAAATATTTTGGAGGTTTGCACTTTACACTTGTTAATTCCTTGCCTGGGGTCTTTCTTCATATATTCTTGGATTGTACCAGGAGCATTTCTCTTCTTCCCCAAGTTTTCTTGATTTTTCACGTGTTTATATTCACCCTAAGGTGCAAATTTCTTCTTTTTTTGTGGAGGAAATCTGGAGAGGTTGAACTTTACTGAGCTACTCCTCCATCTTTCCAGAATCCTTCCATTAAGTATACATATTGACCACACCTAGTTCTGCTATTAAGAAATTGTTGTAATGAATTAAATTCCTTTTATATGGTTTCTGCTTTTTTTAAACGTGAGCTCCTTGAGGACTGTATTTTTGATTTTTGGTTTATTTGGTTTTTTTTTTTTGCCTTTCTTTGAATTTCCAATGTTTAGATTAGTGCATGACACTTAATATTTGTTGACTAATTGAATAGTTGTTTATTTTGTGTTTATATAGGAATTGATAGTTAATTTATGAAATTATGAAATGGGAAAAGGAATACCATGTTCCAAATAATCATCTGGAAAGGCCATGCTTACAGTGGGAAATGGGGCTGTAATCAAACTTTAATACCACAGAGGATATAAGGGCAAACAACACAGAAAAAGTAGAAAGAGACAGTATAAAAAGGAAGGTGGTAAGATAATAGAGGATAGAATAGTGAAAGAAAGTAGATAGTGTGAGGAAGAAAAAATGAAGGGGAAGAAGCAAAGAATATATTTATTAAAACATGGATTAGAATAGGTAATGCTGAGAATTGGTAGCATAGACTTTTATTCAATAAATATATTTTAGACAATTTTCAGCGTTCATTTTTGCAAGATTTTGTGTTACAATATTTTCTTCTTCAGTCCTCTCTCCCTAAAATATAGGCAATTTGAAATATTTTATACATGTCCTGTTATATAATATATCCATATTAGTTACATTTGTGAAAAAAGAAACAGAACAAAGGGAGGAAAACACCCAAAAGCATCAAGTAAAAAAAAAGTTTTCTTTGGTCTGCATTTAGAATCTATCAGTTCAATACTAAGAGAAATGAGCAGATTCAGAAGATCATTACACACTTCAACAACAATACTATATGATGATCAATTCTGATGGACCTGGCTCTCTTCAACAATGAGATGATCCAAACTAGTTCCAATTGTTCAATAATGAAGAGAATCAGCTATACCCAGAGAGAGAACTATGGGAAATTAGTGTGAATCAGAACATAGCATTCCCACTCTTTCTTTTATTGTTTGCTTGCATTTTTGTTTTCCTTCTCAGGTTTTTTACCTTCTTTCTAGACCTGATCCTTCTTGAGCAGCAAGATAACTGTATAAATATGTATAAATATGTTGGATTTAACATATATTGGATTACCTGCCATCTAGGGGAAAGAGTGGGGATAAAGAGAGTAAGGAGGGGAAAAGTTGGAACAAAAGGTTTTGTAAGGGTCAATGTTGAAAAACTACCCATGCATATGTTTTGTAAATAAAAAGCTATAATAAAAAAATATAAATAAATAAAGAACCCATCAGTTCTTTATTTGGATGTAAATACCATTTTCCTTTGTGAGTACTTTGTATCTGTCTTGGATCACCGTGCTGCTGGGAAGAGATGTCATTCATTTTGCATCATCACATAATGTTGCTGATACTATATACAATGTTTTCCTCATTCTGTTCATTTCACTTTGTGTCAGTTTGTACAAGTCTTTCCAGGTATTTCTAGAATCTTCCTGTTCGTTTCTTATTGTGCAATAGTATTCTCTTGCATTCATATACCACAATTTTTCCAATTTTTTTAATTGATGGGCATCCACTCAATTTTCAATATTTTGTCACTTTGAAAAAGGATGCTATACATATTTTTGCATGAGTAGGTGCTTTTCCATTTTTTATGATTTTTAGAGATGTAAACCTAATAATGATATTGATGCCTCAAAAGGTCTACACCATTTAGTTATTTTTTGGTCAGCAATTTAAAGCTGCACTTTTTAATGGTTGGATCAATTCACAATTAAACCAACAGTTGCATTAGTGTTTCAGTTTTTCCATATGTTCTCCAACATTTATCACTTTCCTTTTTTAAAATTAAATCTGATAGGTGTGAGGTTGTATCTCAAAGGTGTTTTTTTTTTCCTTTATTTCTTTTCTAATCAAAAGTAATTGGAATAATTCTTTATATAACTGTACATACCTTTGATTTATTCATCCGAATACTGTTTCTTCATATCCTTTGACCATTCATCCATTGGGGAATGGCTTGTCTTCTTTTGAATTTGACTCTGTTGTCTATGTATTTGAGAAATGAGACCTTTAATCAGAGTCACTTGCTGTTAAGATTGTTTCCCACCTTTTTGCTTTCCTTCTAATCTTGGTTGTAACAAAGATTTTTGTTTGAACAAAAGTTTTTTAATGTATTATCATCAAAATTACATATTTTATATTCATTTTGCTCTTTATGTCTTGTTTTATCATGATTCTCCCTGTAACAGCTACTCCTTTAAGAATATGGATGCTATTTACATTTGGTGCATATATGCTAAGTGTTCATATTACTTTATTGTCTATGGTACTTTTTAGCAAGAAGTAGTTTCCTTCTTAATTCCTTTTAATTAGTTCTGTTTTTGCTTTTGTTTTGTCTGAGATCAGGATTGCTACACTAATTATTTTTTTTTAAAGCTGAATTATAATAGATTCTGCTCCAACCCCTTATCTTGATTCTGTATTTTTCTCTGTACTTCAAGTATATTTCTTGTAGGCATCATATTGTAGGATTCTGATTTTTGATCACACTGGTATCCATTTTTGCTTTATGGCAGAGTTTACTCCACTCACATTCACAGTTATGATTGCTAATTGCATTTTTCCCTCTATCCTATTTTCCTCCTGTTTGTCCTCTCTCTCCTTTCACTCTTTCCTTTCTTGACAATAGTTTGTTTCTGTCTATAGCCTCTTTTAATCTACCATCTTTTCAGTCAGTCCTGCCCCACCTTTACCTAATCTCCTTTTCTGCTGATTCACTTTCGGGTAAGATATATTTCTATATTCAATTGATTGTGAATAGTATTCCCTCTTTGAGCCAATACTGATGAAAGTAAGTATTCAGGCAAAGCCTATCTTCCAACATTCTAATCTTTCACCTCTGAATATTAGGTCATTTTTCCTTTATAATTTCTCTAAAGACGTTATTTATGTCTTTTTAATTATGAATTTTGGCAGTTCAATTATTCTGATATCGTCTATCTTTGATCTATTTTCCAAGGTTTTTCCAATGAGGTACTTTATAGTCTTATTTTTTTCATTCTTTTCAATTTGTTTATTTGATTCTTGATGTCTTATAAAGGCATAAGCTTCCCCTTGCTTGATTCTAAGTTTTAAGATAATTAATAATAATTAAGATAATTTAAGATAATTTTCCTCAGATAATTTTTGCACTTACTTTTCCATTTGGTCAATTCCACTTTTTTGAGAAATTGTTTTCTTTTTCCAAACTAATGTCTCTTATTTTATATAACTCTCTTACATCACTCTCATTTCTTTTTCCAATTTTTCTTTGCTTACCTTTAGGTTCCTTTTTCAGCTTTTCCATGTCTTCTTTTTGTACTTATGACCACTTTCTATTTTTCTTTGAGTTTTTGTCTATCTGTGTTTTGATATTGTTGTGCTCTTTTGAGTTAGTGCCTGGATCTTCCCTGTCAGCATAATAACTTTCTATGGTCAGATTCTTTGTTGTTCTTGGTTTTTGCTATATTTTGAACATTTTTCCTTTCTTTTAAATTAAGTTCTTGTCCCAGGATGAAAGAGGCACTATTTCAAGCTTCTAATACTAGGAGCTGGAGGTCCTGGCTATTTACCTGATGCTGCCTTGGTGTTTTTCTGAAGTCCATGGGGGACCCTTATTTCTAATGCTGCTCTGAGAAGATGAGATGGAGAATTGCCATAGAGTTCTTAATGCCTAGTACTAAGCCAGAATCCTAGTGCTCATGTCTAAGGTGTACTGAGTGTAATGTGTGGGGATATTTTTACATTTCCTGGGGCTTCACTGGACCATTGGTGATCTGACCACTGGAGATTGCCTGTTTACCCAAGGCTATGCTGAAGCACATAGTGATTCTTAGATCTGGAGTCTGCCTGTTCTCCTAGCTGTGCTGAAGCAGATGAGGGGCCTGTTGTTGATGTTGTTAGTCCACCACATTGGAGCTCAGGATTTCCCAATGGTTTGCTGAGGTAGAGCTTCCTGTTGGCTTGCTGAGATTCTTCTTGTGCTGTACCATGCCCCTCTTTACCTAACTAAAACAGACCTTTCTTGCTAATCTTCCATGTGTCTTAGAATAGATTGTTTCATCCAATATTTTTGTTTGGTTCTACTATTCATGAACTTGTTTTGGGATCGTATTTTATGGTTATGTGTAGGTGAACTTGGAATTATCTCATTAATTAATCCAAATCCCTGCAAAGTTGCCAGTAAAGCTTTAAAGTTAACATGTCCATATCACTTCAAAATTATCAGTATCACTAAGTGATCTACAGGTCTATAATGTGAAAGTCTAGAATTTTTCTAGTATTTACTTATCATAGAGCCAAAAGTTCCTGGCAACAGCACCTAGATGGCTTCCCCTGATTCATCATATATTAATAAGATTTAAGTTTTAGTTAATATACAACACAATTAACAAATTATGCTCCTTTGATCTTCTGGATGGCTTGTGTGTGACTTCCAGATTGCCTGTGGTAATCTTATTTCCTGCTGTTATTCTTTTAGACTGCCTACTTGTGAACTTATTTACTATACTGGTTAGAAAGGTGAAAGCTAAAGGGAATTAGAACAAGATATAATTTAAGCACAGTTTGTTTATTTTAATCTAGGGAGCCCTCATTGTGGAATTTCCCTTTATCAATGTAGTACTGCTATGGATCTATATTATATGATCTTTCAGAAGTTTGCCTATGATACTGGAATGGTTACTCACTTACCTGTAGTCACATATCACAAAATTAGCATATGTCAATATAAGATTTGAAAACAAGTTTTCCTGACTTTTAGATCAGTCCTGCAGTCCCATTTTCATACTGCTCTATGTTCTGAAGCACAGACATTTATTGAACAGAACAATTCTAGCCTCACATGTTTCTCTTATTAGAAGATAGAAAGAAAAGAATAGAAAAGTAAATGTGTATATATGCCTGCATGTATATATGCATATATAAAAGACCTACAATATATAATTCTGCAACTAATAATTTTGATCTAAGATGTTTAGAATGGAAATTGTACTTTTTGGCATATACTAGAATGTATTTTAGAAACAGGAAATATTTATAGTAATAAATTAATTCAACTAATTCTCTTTCAATTTAATCTGCTATAAGGTTCAGTAATCCACTGATATTCACAGCTGGGAAGTTACTTTGCACAAAACTAATTGTGATCATTTGCCCACTCATTAATGTTAACTATTCTTTTGCTGTTTATTTGTCTGAGCAATAAAAGCACAATCATGCAAACTTCTTCCATAAATAGACAGTACAAGAAAAAAAAATAAGTCCATTTGACCAAAGATGTAATTTTTAGCAGAGATTCTAAAGTGAAACCAAATACTCACTTAGACCTTTATTAGTTTTGAGTGTTAAAGTAATTTTAACCATGTTTGTTTATACTTTGTTTTTATTTGATGAGACTTCATTTCTTACTTTGTAAGAGAGTTATAATAAAGTCATAGACTTAGAGTGGAAGGATCCTTAGTAATTTGGTGAAGCCATCTCATTTTTCAAATGAGGAAACTGAGACCTAGAGAAAAATTATTTTCCCAAGGTTACACAAGTCATAATTGACAGCCAATCATCTAACTTAGATGTAATGATCCAAAATCTAATATAGATAAGATTTCTCCTTTGATATTAATTCAATTAAAGACATGTACATTTTAGACTTTTACTCTTGAGGTATAGCCATACTTCTCATTTTCCGTCATCAGTAACTCATTGGCAATGGTAAATGAAGAATATTCTTCTAGCCATAAGCTCATTAGAAAATTTTGTTTCTTATAACAAGTGAAAAATACGGACAATTATTTTCCAAAAAGAAGTTATGAAACAACATTTAGATTATTAAGCCCCTTGTATGTGTTACACTGGAGAAATGTGAGTCAAATCATTCATGAGTTGGGAATCCTTATTCTGCAGATTTACCATTCATTATTTTATTCCTGGAACTATTTGGATTATGACTCACGGAACTAATTTGGATTATCAGACCTGAAACTAAAACAGACTGAACTAAAGAACAGATTTCTTTAGTTTGTGCTGATTCAGAAAGTCAGGACTCTTGGAAGCTGCATTTTCCTTTTCAGCTACTAGGGAATTCTTTTTTCCCATGGGGTTGAAAGTGCTGTCCCAGAGAAACAAAGATAATTTTGCTGATGCACTGTTGTCAAGAAAGAGTCTTTGTGCTGACTTTCTAGTACTGATTGCAGATTATTGGCAAGATTAACTCCAGGCTTATCTTTGGTTTTTCCTAATACAACTTGTTCTATGATCTTTTTTTTTCTTTTAACTTACATTCTTAACATTAATTCCTGTTAAACTATTAGATGATAACTAAAAAAATTAAAGATTAAAAAGTTGTTATGGCTTATCCCAACAACAGATGTTTCAAAAGACTATCTGACAGATCAAGAAGCCTTCAGGGATCAAATGAATAAAGCATTAAATAATAAATAAAAAATAAGGAGAGGCATTTTTTGAGATAATAGATACTGCCTGGAGCCCTGTAGAACAGCAATTTCTGGACTCAGATTCATTTATCATGACACAACTTTTTTTCTACACACAACTTACATGACTGACTTCTGTCCAGCCACCTGGTGGCTTCCCTGGTGTGACTTCTTTCCCTTCCCACTCCCCCAAAACTTGATTGGTTTTAGTTTCTCTGATATAATTTCCTGGCCTAGAATCCCCTTACCCCCCCCAAAAAAAAAGTTGTACCCTATACTCTAGCTAATCTAATGTGAAGGTTATATCTACCAAAGCTAATAATAAGTACTTCTATTTCCTCATTGTATATCTTTGTTCTGTTATGACAAAGCAAATCTCTTTTGTTAAATGTTCAGAGTCTCCTGAATGGTAGAATCATTTTCTCCCAATATTGGATCTGAACTGAGAAGGTTCTGTTTATAGAGCCATATTCAACAACATTCTGATCATACCATGTAGGTAGACATCCTTTTGATAGGCAATCCCTAGGTGCAAATAAATTATCTATACCACTCTTCTTTGTGGTGAAAAACATCAATTTAAGAGACAATTGGTAAAATGAATATGATAGCTATGAATCAGAATTTCTTTCTGTAGGAACTAGTGTAATTTATTGATTTTCACAAAGCTTAAGTTTAATTGCCTTATGACGATGAGATTTAGGACTTGAAGGTACCTTTTAGATAATTAATAAGTCAATTGATAAATCAATAAGCATTTAGTAAGCACTTAGTTTATGTGTCAGATATTGCAGTAAGAGCTGGAGATAAAAATTAAAAGGAGGAAAAAAAATCCTAATCCTTAAGGAACTAAGCATTCTATAGGAAATGTATATGTGCATATAAATAATATGTAATATGTACATAGATGGGTTCATACATGATACATATAGTATATAGTTGGAAGGTAACCATGGAAAAACAGGCACCAGCAGGAGGGATCAGGAAAGGCCTTTTTATAGAAGATTGCACTTGGTATGAGTCTTGAAGGAAGCCATTAATGCTAAGAAGTGGAGCTGAAAATGTATAGACACACTCTAAATCACTATTGATTAGTGAACAACTTAAAATAACTCAGAAGTAAAAATTTAAGAATGGACCAGCATGTCAAAAGTTTGGAATACCCCAAAAGAAGAGTTTATTTTTGATTATTATTATCAGAGAGGTAGTGGAGTTTAATGAGTAGAGGTTGACATCATTTAGTATAGCCCCTTATTGGCCCATATTGGGCCAATGAAAACAGATGTTCATCAATATAATGATGAAAACATTAATTTTCATTAATATTTTCATCAATAATTAATTTGATATACTTTTTAATAATTAACATTAATCCACAATTTATCCTTTTATTCATTTTGTCACATCACATTTTTGAAAGTCAGGCAGTCTCTGAAGAACGTGAATGAGTAATGTGAACATTCCTGATTTCTAAGACATCTGCTGCTAACCAACTTGGCTTGGATACCTCCCAAGAAAGACCCTCACTTTTGTTTACCCTATATACAGAAAACCATATTAAATGAGACCCTCCCCAGAGGAGACCTTGTTTTCTAATAAAAGTTAGGAATGACTTTAATTTACATGGGGAATATTAAAACATAGAGAATCCCATTAAGGTGGCTTTTGTTTTTTCTGTCTAATATTGCTAGACGCATCTGGACTGCATAAATCAACTAGCCTTTCTTATTGTCAGAGAGAAGTGGGCTCATCCCTACCTGAAGATCAACCCACCCTCCATTTAGTATTATTTTACATTTGTCAGAAGAGGTCCAAATGCTATATTGTCAAGGCAATCAGCAAAAAGATACCTCTAGGTTTAAGAGACCCTATCAGCCTTCACTCCAGGACATGGCCATCAAGAGGCAAATTACCCAGTATATAGTTTACTGCTAGTCGAACTAATAAATTGATTGATAGTGCTTAGGATTTTGCCTCTCAGAAGTTCTATTGGGACACCCATTCTTTTATAATCACAAAGCTTGTCCCTATTAATAAGTAATATCTTGCTTGGAGAATTGTTTCAGCTTACCCTCTTGTTAAATTTCATTTATAATAGAAATATATTGGGACTAGATTAGGAGTAAGAAAGAAGTAGGTACAAATTTTACCTCTTAGACCTATTAGTTTTGTGACCCTGAGCAAGGAATTTAATCTCTTTAAGCCTCAATTTTTAAATTATAAAATATCAGTAATTTACTTCATAAAATTATTATGAAATTCTAAAGACATATGTGTTACCTACTTGGCAAAATTTGAACATAACAACTATCAGTATTATCCTAGATTATTCAGAATATGGTCTTCTTACTTCTCAGGGAAATAAATTTTACTCTCTTGAAAATCTGTAACTATGTGTTAAACTGTATATTTCTAAAATAATTACTCCAATTTTCTTCCTCCTTCCCATTGCCACAATGTCATTTGATATAGGGAGCTTTCACTTGTTTGTGAAGATAGTTTTCCTTAACAGTCTCAGATCTGTGTGATCAATGTCACTATCATAAAAGTCTAATTCTGGCAATGCAAAAATCTAGGCTTAATTTTTTGATTATATAATAACCTAAATATATGGAACTCCTGTCACAGAGCCCATTGATAAATGATTTTCTCTTTATTGGTGGAAATGAATGCCTTTTTCTGCATGAGAGCAAGGGTAGAGTTGGCAAGAGACAAGAACTTTAGTTTTCAGCCAATTCCTTTTTACAGGAGTATGCAATTGGCTACTTACTGAGTCAGAATCTTATTTAAGTGTT
This sequence comes from Antechinus flavipes, assembly GCF_016432865.1. Lineage (NCBI taxonomy): Eukaryota > Metazoa > Chordata > Mammalia > Dasyuromorphia > Dasyuridae > Antechinus > Antechinus flavipes. The sequence continues at coordinate 214,796,542 of NC_067400.1, read as the reverse complement.
GAGTCAGCTACTACATTCAAAAGAGAACATAGAAGTCAATACCACTTCAGGTTCCTAGAAGAAAAGACTCTGGGAAGACATAAGAAGAGAGGGAAGTCTCGATCATGTCCCCACTTCCAGCTTGCTAATCTAGAGACAAAGGGGAGTTACCCTTTGAGTGATATCTACTTCTCTCTCTTGATGAAGGGGAGTTATCTTGCTTTTTCACTATGTGTTTTTGGTGTATTTTCTCCTATTTATTCCTTTTAAATTAATGTTTTGCTGTGATTTGGACAAATGAGTTTCTTTGCTATTCTTTCTTAGTGTTCATTGTTAAACTGTTATTAAGTAGGAAAGGGATCAAGACTTGTAGAGAGAGCTTGTATCCCCTCTTTTCCTCCAAAATGACAAAGCCACAAGAACTTAGATGCAACCAGTCATACATTCTGGATGAACAATATTTCAGGGAGTATATTCATATATTTCTGGCCCAGAACCCTTATCTCTGAGGCCCCCATCTTCCTGCTTTCCCTCTAAACAAGAATGAAAGTCTTTCTTGCAGAAGACCTGGGAGAGAAAAGAAGCTCCCTTCAAGTCATGCACAGCCCCAGGCACCCTTGCCACAAGTGGACCTCACTACTCATGTGGGGCCCATTCTTATTTCTTACATAGGTCCCATTCCTTTCACTAAATTGATTTTTAAGTTCACATTTTAATTATTTTATCAAATAATTTCTAGGTTAGGATCACAAAATCATTCACACCTAACCTTTTAAGTAGATATGAAAGATTGTGATCCAATTTTCAAATATTGATCCCAATTTGTAACATGGGTATAATTTATAATGAATTTTGCTAATTTGTTGAAATGTCACAAGATGACTGAAAAAAACAAGAACTCAACGAGTGATCTCACCAAAGACATTGAGATTCATGGCATTAAGTGCCATCATCTCTCCCAACACATGCTTTTTAAAATTATGTCTTTGGAGTTGAGATAGATAACTTAAACTTACTTTTAAGGACTTTAAAAAAAAAACTTGCATTTCTGAGAAAGAATTAAATTCTTTTATTCAATCAATTCATTTTATTATGACCATAATGATAATGAGGACATCTAACTATGTCTCAAAGAGTACTATTTTTTCAGTTCAATATAGTTATCTCCAAACAAGTAAATTGTTTTCATTATTCAAGTTCAATTTCTTCACTTATGCTTAATATGTTTCTCCCCAAAGCATGTTTAATTGCTTTTAAATGACAAATAATGCAAAGAAATTTCTAAATTAATGACCTTTTATGTGTTAGTTTGATGTACCCAAAGGAATAAAAGCAATAGGGAATCAGTTTAGAGCCATGCATGCTTCCAGCAATTTAAAAGTAATTTTTAAATTTATAAGATGCTTTTAAAGATGATGTTATTAAATTCACAGTCTTTCATCCCAGTGTTAGTTATATTTACAGCTCATAGAACATTCTCTTTTGAGAATCATTTCTTCTCGATTAATTTTTAAACCATGCATGGTCTGGAAATCAGTTTAAATTATGAATGTGTGGGTTGGCTAGAAAATGACATTTTATGGAAGAACACATTTTCTGCTTGATTTTATAAAGAAACCTAAAAAATACTTGCTTTAGAATATTTTCATGTTAATAAAATAAAATAAATTACATAAATAAAAATATATATGTAATATCTAGGAAGGGTGAAAAAGTTTGTTTTTCCACATTTGTTTTACTTCCCCCAAGGTCCAACCTTTGTGGTAACACCTTGATGAAGTCTACTCTGATGATTTTAGTTAAAGGAAATTTATCCTCCTTTGTGCTAATCAACAGGCATGTTTAAGTATTTACTATGTATAGAGCATTGTGCTAAGATTTAGGGATGCCAACAAAAAAGATACAGTCCTTGCTTTCAGTAAGTTTATGTCCTGGAACTTTTGTGACAGACTTGATGATATCTGACCCTATTAATTTCCTGGTTCGTTAGTTGATTTATTGAGTCAGTAAATATTTTAGTAAATACCTATAGATAGATTGAGTTATCAATAGATAGATAGACTATAAAAGAGTCCCTGACCCCAAAGGGCTTAAATTCTATTACAAAAGGAAAGATAAAGGAAATACAGATACAATGTTTAATACTTCCATGGTCAAAATAATAGCTTTATTGATGAAGACTTGAAAGGGACTATAGAAGACATCTAACTCAAGTTTTTTTTTTCCTGTTGAATAGTGCTTTTCATGATAGTTATTGATGACATGTCTTATCTACCATAATAAGGAATATTTTTCTAATTGAAAAGCCCCTTGAGGACAATGACTTACTTTAAATTTTGTATTCTTCAGATCTTATTATCAAGTGTGTCTGTTATTATAATAGCCAAATCAAAGTATGGGTTAGTTATTAGAAAAGATGCCTGCTTTCCCTATACAAAATATCACATGGGAAGAATCTTTGACCAGGAATATGAATTCAGCATCAGTGAATATCTATAGAAAGATAGTTACTTTAAATAGACATCATTTAGGGAATTTTCTGATGAATCACTCTATGAAATGTTCAGTTATATTTTGTTCCTCTGGTATAATGGAAGCAACAACTTAATGTTCCCATGCACAGGTCATTTTACTTGAAGAATATTAAAAATATCTTCAAAACTTGACCATTTGAAGAAGAAAGAGAGATGGTATCTAACTATTTATTGCTATTAACATCATTTCTTGATCTCCTAGGTATAAAAGAACCACTACCAGGAGCTTCAGGCCTGCTCTACTGCTTGGCTAGTAAACCACAATGGGCAAATCAGGCAGGGAAGTTTTGCTCAGATGAAGATGCACAAGATGTTCTCAAAATAGATCCTTGTTGATATTCTTGCCCTGCTATAGCTAAGTAAATATCATATTGTTAATGATTTTCCCATTATGGTCTACCTAGAAACCTCTTAATCCTACAAGGTCATATAAGGCATGGATCTCATACTTCATCAGTACTCTTTCCCCATTGGGTGCTTTTTGATTGGAATATGGAGTAAAGGGTCTTCTCTGAATCTCCACTTAATGAGGGAGCTTAAGATGTTTGTTTCTTCATTTCCCATCTTTCAATACTTCTCTATAATACTTGCAATATTGAGTACTTCCCCTTCCCTTTACAGATTCTTTTTATGTGTTGTCGTCTTTCATTAAATTGTGATCTCTTTGAGATTCAGCAGTGGCTTTCTTTTTCTTATTTTTATTCTTAGGTGTTAATACAGTATCTGGCACATAGTAGCTGCTTAATAAATATTTATTGACTGTATGAATTAATCAATGACTTATGAATGTCTCATTTTATTTCAGTACATACTATAAATTCCCAGGAAATTGGCCTAGGTCAGACCCAACCAAGAACATGTGAGCAAGCAAAATTTTAAGATAGTTTGTTTTCACTGATATGCTACCTTGTTTTCTGTTCTCTTTTCTACCTCTTAATGTTCTCTTACTTCCCAGGTATCAAGTGATATCATGATCTACAAAAAGGTCCACAGTTACATGAAATCTAAATCTAATTTGCTGAGACAGCTAGATATGTTTCAAAATTATACATTTCCCCCTTTCTCTCCCCTAACAAATTCTTTAATATAAATCATTTTTCTTTGTAGAAATGAGTTTTCATATTCTTTTCTAATTGTTTACTTATTTAAATATTCCATGCAAAAGAAGAAACAAAACTGAAAAAGGAAAAAAGAGAAAAGAGAAAAAAAATATCCTCAAGCTGAGCAGTACATAAGAGAGGATTCAAAATATGAAATAATAAATTTCAATTTCAAGAAAAAACTTTATAATTATATACATTGGGTTTAGACCTGTCTGTCTTTTCTTTGTTTCATTGTAGATTTTCTTTTGGTTTCCTCTGTGCAATTTTTACTTTATTTATCCCTTTTCCTCCCTATTACCACCCTAAGAAAGCTACCATTAAGCATGGATACATATATACATATATATGTATATATGTACATATATATATATACACACATATATCTATGTATACACACACACACAAACTATATATATATATATATATATATATATATATATATATATATATATATACTTATCTACATAGATAGATAGATAGATAGATAGATGTATGTGTGTATATCTATCCACAAGATGGATGTATTTTAACTGGGATATCTATAATCATACAACTATATATACATATGCATTAATATACTTCTATGTATATCTATAAGACATTTGTTTGACCTCAGTTTCAATGACATAAATAAAATCATCTTGCATAAATATTTTCATATTTTTTCTAATTTTACTAACTCCTACATTTCCTACAGTACAGCAGTATTCCAACTTCCTACTATCTAGTCATTTTAAAACATTGTTAATTAAACTGACTGACATAAAGTATTCTATCCTTATTTTTTCTATTTTGATTAAACCTATTTTAACTTTAATTTTGTCTGAAATCATATCCTTGATTTTTTTCCTATAAAAATTCTAATCCTGATGCAGGACTAGCTCAATATCAGGAAAACTATTAGCATAATTGACTATGTGAAAAACCAAATTAATAAAAATCATGTGATTATATCAATAAATGCAAAAAAAAAAAGCATTTGACAAAGTGCAATGCTCTTGTCTATTAAAAACACTAGAGGGCATTGGAATAAATGGAGTCTCCCTTAAAATGATAAGTAGTATCTAAAACAGTCAGCAAGCATTATATGTAATAGAGATATACTAGAAGCATCCCCAATAAGATCAAGAGTGAAACAAGGTTGCCCACTATCACTACCACTATTCAATATAGTACTAGAAATATTAGTTTTAGCAATAAGAAAAAGAAAGTAAAGGAATTAGAGTAGGTAATGAAAAAACAAAATAATCACTCTTTGCAGATGATATGATAATATATTTAGAAAATCCTACAGAATTAAAAAAAAACTACAAGAAACAAATAATAATGTTAGTAAAGTTACAGGATTTGAAATAAACCCACATAAATCATTGACATTTTTATATATTGCCAAGAAAGTCCACCCGGAAGAGATAGAAAGAGAAATCCCATTTAAAACAACTATAGATGAAACAGCTAAGTGGTGCAGTGGCTAGAGTGCCAGCCTTGAAGTCAGGAGGACCTGAGTTCAAATCTCATCTCAGACATTTAACACTTCCCAGATGTGTGACCCTGGACAAATCACTTAATCTCAATTGCCTCAGCAAAAATAAATAAATGAATGAAGATTAATTAATTAGTTTTTTGAAAAATAAAATAACTATAGATAATACAAAATAATCCGGTGTCTACCTGCCAAGACAAAGCCAGGAATATACAAAAAGGAGTAAAAAAAAAAGCTAATGAAGAAAATAACTCATTAAAAATCAGAACTGAACAAATAGAAATGAATGATTTGTTGAGACATCAAGAATCAGTCAAGCAAAACCCAAAAAAAAAAAAAAAAATCAAAAAATACAAAAAAAATATTAAATATCTACTTGGAAAAACAACAGACCTGGAAATAGATCTAGGAGAGATAATCGAAGGATTATTGGACTTCCTGAAAATTATGATGAAAAAAAGAGCCTAGATACTATTTTACAGGAATTCATGAGAACTGTCCAGATGTAATAGAATCAGAAAGTAAAATAGGCATTGAAAGAATTCATCAAACACCTTCTGAAAGAGACCCTATGTTGGAATCCTAGTATTAACTCAACTTGAAACAACCACAACCCCTGAAATAAAAACTCCAAGGAATATTGTAGGTAAATTTCAGAACTATCAGACTAAGGAAAAAAATATTACAAGCAGCCAGAAAAAAACAATTCAAATACCAAGGAGCCACTATACAGATCACTCAGAATCTATCTGCTCCACATGAAAAGATCAAAGGGCCTAGAATCTGATATTCTGAAAGTCAAAAGAACTTGGAATGCAGCCAATAAGCTACCCAGCTAAGCTGAGCATTTTCTTCCAGGGAAGAAGATGGACATTTAATGAAACATGTGAATTCCATTTGTTTCTAATGAAAAAAACAGAGCTAACCAAAAAATTTGACCTCCAAATAGAGGACTCAAGAGAAGCAAAAAAAAGGTAACAAGAAATTGTGAGAAAAGTATTTCTGTTGTGGACATACATAAAGAGTGCATGCATTTGATTTTACTGCTATAATATAAAAAAAGGGAAGTAGAAATGGAAAGGGGATAGTATCAGAAAAAGGGAAAAGGGGAGATGAAAAGAGGGAAATTACATCCCACGAAGAGGCAAAGGAAGCTTATCACATCTGAGGGAATTTAGGGAGGGGGAAGAACATTGTATGAATCTTACTCTCATCATATTTGGCTCAAAGAGAAAATAATTGACATATTTGGTTTACAGAGAAGCTTCTCTAACCTCATAGAAAAGTGGGAGAGGAAAAGGGAAAAGGAAATGAGTAATAAGGAAAAGTTATAAGAAGGGGGAAAGGATTCAAAGGGGGTGGGAGGGATTCTAAAGAAGGAGAGATGCATGAGGCTAGTGGTGCCCATAAGTTTAATACTGGGCAGAGAGAAAAGCGTAATCTGGGGATAATAAGATGGCAGGAAATACAGAATTTGTCGTTTTAACCATAAATGTGAATGGGATGAACTCTCCCAAAGGGGGAGGATTAAAGGGGATGTTGGAATCTTTACAAACTGCTAACTAACTAGAGTTGATCTAATCTTACAAGAAGATGTTTTGGGCCAGAACCTGAAACAAGGTTCTAAGTAGAACTAATTAGTACAATGCTTGTGTTTGCACCTATACTCATTGGAGTTCACAAGTATGCCAACTTCACAAAGTAAACTTTGTAACTTTGTGAGTTCATACCTCCCTTGAAGCTCTTTGGGCCAAAGAGCACTATGGGAGAAAACCCATAATCCCATTCTCTCAGAAGACTCAGATATAAGGCCAGTGAAGAGAGAGCTATTCAAGAATATATATTCCACTTGGCTGGCTGGTCGCAGAAGAGAGTTCAGCTGCATTGGAGAGGAGCACTCTGGTACAGACATAGAGCACTTTGGGAGATTTCAGCAGAATTACGCCAGAAGCCCTCTCTCCGAGGCAAGAGAGATCTATTCCAGAATATTTTCCATTTGGTGGCAGAAGAAGAGGTTTCAGAGGATAAAGCTACGAGTGGAGAGTTCAGTGGACAACCAGATTCATCTTCATCTCACCCCACTGTAGTTGGTGGCTGGGCTCCTGCACTTCCCCCACTGAGACCAAGCTGGTCTGAAAGACTCACCAGAAAGCTAGCCGAGCCCCAAGTGAAGGAGACAAGAGATTCATTCCATCTCTGTGATGGTTGGAGGCTGAAGAAAGCAGAGGCAGAGGCTGAAGGACAAAACCTTTGGATTTGGAGACATTCAGAGGGCTCTAAGCTAAACCGGCTGTGTTTTGAGAAGAACAAGAACTCCAACATTTGAACTCCAACAAGGGGTAAATAGAATATTAGAAAAGTTAGGTATGATAGATCTTTGGAGAAAACTAAATGGAGACAGAAAGGAGTATGCTTTCTTCTTAGCAGTTCATGGAACCTATACAAAAATTGACCATATATTAGGACATAAAGGCCTCAAAATTAAATGCAGAAAAAGCAGAAATAGTAAATGCATTCATTTCAGATCATGATGCAATAAAAACCCCATTTAATAAAAAGCTAGGGGTAAATAGGCCAAAAAAGTAATTGCAAATTAAATAATCTTATCCTAAAGAATGAATGGGTGAAACCATAGACAAACCATAGACACAATTAATAATTTCACCCAAGAGAATGACAACAATGAGACAACATACCAAAATTTGTGGGATGCAGCCAAAACAGAAATAAGGGGAAATTTTATATCTCTAAAGGCTTACTTGAATAAAATAGAGAAAGAGAAGATCAATGAATTGGGCTTGCAACTTAAAAACAAAATTAAAAACCCCCAATCAAATACTAAACTTGAAATTCTAAAATTAAAAGGAAAATTGATAAAATTGAAAGTAAAAAAAAAAACTATTGAATTAATAAATAAAATTAAGAGTTGGTTTTATGAAAAAGCCAACAAAATAGATAAACCCTCTGTTTTTGTCTGCTTGTATTTTTTATTTCCTTCACAGGTTAATTGTACATTATTTCAAAATCTGATTCTTCTTGTGCATCAAAAATAACTATATGGATATGTATACATATATTGTATTTAACATATACTTTAACATATTTAACATGTATTGGTCTGCCTGCCATCTGGGAGAGGGGATGGGGGAAAGGAGGGGGAAAATTGGAACAAAAGGTTTTGCAATTGTCAATGCTGAAAAATCACCCATGCATATATCTTGTAAATAAAAAGCTATAATAATAAAAAAAAGAAAGAGATCATTAAAAAGGGAAATGAACCCACATGTACAAAAGTACTTGAAGCAACCTTTTTTTGTGGTGGCAAGGAACTGGAAATTGAGTGGTTACCCATCAGTTATGGAATAACTGAATAAGTTATGGTATATTAATGTAATGGAATATTATTTTTCTATAATAAATCATCTACAGGCTGATTTTTTGGAAAGGTCCAAAGAGATTTATATAAACAGATGCTAAGTGAAGTGAATAGAACCAAGAAAACATTGTATGCAGCAAAAATGATCAACTCTGGTCTTGGCTCTTTTCAACACTGAGGTGATTTAAGGCAACTCCAAGAGACTTGTGATAAAAAGTGTCACCTACAATGAGAGAGAGAATGATAAAGACTAAATGTGATTAAAAGCATAGTATTTTCACCTTTGTTGTTATTATTGTTCATTTCTTTAATGTTTTTTCCCTTCGTGTATTTTTTTCCCTTTTGATCTGGGAATGGTATCTCATTCAGCATGACAAATATGGATATATGTTCAGAAGATTTGTACATGTTGAATCTATATTTGATTACTTGCTATGTAGGGGAGGGAGAAAGAAAGGAAGGAGGGAGAAAAATTTGGAGCCAGCACTTTGCAAGGGTAAATGTTGAAAACTATCTTTTTATGCATTTTGAAAAATAATAAGCTATTATTGCTATAAAATATTTTAAAATTTTACTCCCAATACTCATTATTATGTATATATTTTTTATTTCTTATAACTGCTGATTCCTCTGCTTTACTTCTACCTGCTGCCTTACCTTGCCTCCATCGAAAAATGCCTTCTTTATTATCTCCCCTCCTTTTCCTTCCCTCTGTATCCCATTCCCCTTAATCTGCATACTTTATCCTTTTCTCTTAATCTACATAACCTTCCATTCCCTTACCCTGTACCTTCCCCCTCTTATTTCTTTACAAATTTAATTATATACCCATATATGCATGTGCTTTTATACCCATATATGTTGTGTGCTTAACACACATGTATGTATATATACATATAAATACACATACATGCACATACATGTGTACATATGTAGAGTGTTCCCTCTCTAATCCGTTCTCAATGAGTAAGAATCCAAAACTACTAGCCCTCCTATTCTAATTCTTCTGTATCAGTTCTTGTTCTCACACTTCATTCATATAACACTTAATATTTTTACCTTTTTCTACAAAGTCTTCATTTTTACTTAGCTCTACAATCTTAAACATATGATTTACATATAAACCATAAATAATCTGTCCTTATTGAGTAACTTAAAATGAGTTTTTGATATATTCCTTGATTTTCTCTTAGATCCTACATGTCAATTTTTCTATTAAGTTCATGTCTTTTTGCAATGAAATCCTGAAAGTCTGGCAATTTGTTGAATATCCTTTTTTGTTGTTTGTTTTGTTTTCATTGAAGATTATGCTTAATTTTTCTGGGTATGATATTTTGATCATTGAATTTCTTTTGCCTTTTGATATATAGTGTTTTAATACGTGCAGCTTTTTATTGTAGTTGATGCTAAGTCTTGTGTAATTCTAATTGTGTTTTCAATGTGTATCAACTGGTTTGTTTGTTTGTTACTTGTAATATTTTCACCTTGTTCTGCAGATCTTGGAAATCAGCTACAACATTATAGGTTTTCCTTGTGAAATCTCTTTCAGGTGATGATTGACGTATCTTTTTATATTTCTACATTCCCCTCTTGTTCTAACACTTCAGGACAATTTTCTTTAATTATTTCTTATAGCATTGTATCAAGATTCTTTTTTTTTTTTAAACATAGCTTTCAGTTTGTCTGAATATTCTTGTTTTCTCTTCATGATCTATTCTACAGATCGTTTTTTCTCTTATGAGGTTTCTCATATTCTCTTCCATTTTTTCATTCTTTGTGTGTGTCTGTGTCTGTGTCTGTGTGTGTGTGTGTGTGTGTGTGTGTGTGTGTGTGTATTTCTTGATCTCTTATAGCTTCACTGTCTATCATTACCGAATTATAATTTTCAAGAAGTTGTTTTCTTCCATAAGATCTGGATCTTCTTTTATATTTGGTTGGCTTTCTTTTGATAATCTTATTATATTTCTTGAATTTTTCACCTCATTCTCTCTCATTTGATTTTCAAAATATCTTTGAGTTCTATAAATTCTTTTTGATCAGGTGATAATTTAATGTTATTCTTTGAGGTAAAAAAGTTTTTATTTTTTGCTTCATTATCTTCTTCTGAAGATGAACCCCAGTCTTCCCTCTTTCCATAGTAGCTTACTATAATTGGATTCTTTTCTCCTCTGCCTGCCTTTTTTTTAATGCATAGCTGATTGTTGTAATCATCTCTAGTTCTAGTATATGAGATATTGTCTCATATCTCAGGTCCTTCTTCAGTTCTCCCCTCTGGCCTGAAACCTATGACCAAGAGCTATCCTGTAACTTCCCACTGCCAGAAGCATCCCTGCCTCATCCCCTCTGCCCTCACCATGTATGTGCTGGTTCCTTCTTACCTAGTATTGTGCCTTAGCAACACAGCTTGGCCTGGTATCTGTTATCAGCTAAAGTTCCCTCAGTTTTCCTCAGCTCAATTGCTAAATTCCTCATGATGTCTGGAGGTGAAAATTCCTGTGGCTGAGGCCAAGATCACCTTCCAACCCACTGGCCTTAGAACTTGCCACTTGATGTTTCATTGGAACAAACATGGAAGTGTTTACATTTCATATGGGCCAAACCTTGGTCCTGGGATTTTTCTTCATAGCTTCTCCAATAGTTCCAGGAGGACCACTGAACTGCTCTAACTCATGTTTGTGTTTATGGCTCTACATTCAGCCTGAGGTACTATTTTATCTTATTTGTGGGGGAAATCTGGAGAATCTAGAATTTTCTGACCTACTGTGCCATATTCCCAGAATCCTGTTAAGAAGTTATAGTCTTAACCAGGCTATATCTCTTCTGAGTATCACCCCAGCAACATATGAAAAGGCACATTACCAGCAAGCTAAAGACATGGTGATAGTCTTTGCCCATACCATTCCCATGAAAAAAAGAAAAGGATAAATAATTTGCCAGTCTAATTTGCCATTCCACTTCTGTAACAATTTACAGCAGAGTGAAAGAGAATAGAGGTTCTAAGAATAAAAAGTTTTTTTGTGATCTAAAAATATTATTTTAATTGTTGGTAGTCTAAATATGGAAAATACTAGTTCCTACTATGCTATTGCTTATTGACTAAAAACTCATTTGATTGAGTATAGTGAAATAGTGCTTTAAATATACTTCTCAAAGTCTCTTGCATCTAGATGTTAGAATCACAAATGATTTCTTGAAATGCCATAGATATAATTTTGTTCAAAAATTTGCTAAGAATGACAGTAATATCAAATAAAGCATATGACAGAAAAGACAATATCTTCCAGGTGTTCCTCTTTGTGAACAATATTAAACTAATTGAATCAAGCCCTAGAACATCATAAAGTCTCCTAAAGGAGATTTATAATCATTCAATAGTGTTCATCCTTCCTACCTACACATGCATATGTGCAAAAACAAAAGAATAAAATGTTTAGTGTTCACATGAGTCAAATGGAAGATCTATAGATCTCATTCATCAGTAAAAATATTTCTGACAGACTGCTGGAGGAACAATGAATAACTGAGTTCAAACTGAATGAGTGTGGGAGAAGGAAAGTGGGCTTGTTTGCCTTTGAAAAAGTAAAGATATTTTGGTGGCCCCAAGGTTCTTATTGAAACAAAATCCCAACTTCACATTTTTTTAAAACATCAATATTCTTCAAGTGATTCAATATATCTGTAACTCATAGAATCACAAATATTAGGAATCTTTCAAGAATTAAATTCGCAGATTATCTAAAACATAATGAAGATTGCCTAAAAGATATGAGTAGATCCCAACATACTATTAATGAAGGATGATTCTGAGAAAATAATTTGAAAAATATTGTGAGATCATAGTCATGTGGCAAGAGCTGATGTTAGAAAAATTGATGTACAGTTCAGTTCTCATGCAAATTTACAACATAAATTTAAGATATCTAAAGTAAATATTCATGTAGGATTATGGGAAGTATGTACAAGTGCGATACACTGGATAAAAAGACAAATAGACTTTGATATAGTGGCTGTTTGAATCTACCCTATCTATTGATTAATCAACAAACAATTTTTAAACACATATTCCCTAGACATGTTAAGTATTGAAGACAGAACTTGTCTTCAGTTTCTAATGAGTGAGAAAACATAATATTATATTATAACATAAATAAATATAAAATTATGTTTCTACTACATAAATTAATTATCCAATAAGCATTTATTAGGTGCTTAATATATGCTATATACTATATGAAGTGATACAGATACAGATATAAAGAAAAGCAAAAGACAGTATCTGACCTCACAGAATTCACACAAGGCAAGTCAACTATGTAAAATAAGCTATATACAGGATTAAAAAGGACATAATTGAAAGAGGTAAATTAGAAGAATTAAATGAAAGGGAAGGAAAAGAAATTAGAGAGAATGGGATTTCAGCTGGGATTTAAGATAAGCCAGGTAATTTAGGAGGCAGAGGTGAGAATGGAGAGCATTCCCGTTATGGGGAAAAGCTAGAAAGATGCTCAGAAGCAGGCAATTGAATGTCTTGATTCTGGAAGAGCAAATTTACTATTGTCACTGGATTGAAGAGTACATGGTGTACTAAAAGGATTAAGAGCTGAATTATAACGAATTTAGGTATAATTATAAGATACTTAGAGTAGATAGAATCAATCAAAAACATTCCGGGATTGGTGGGTAGCAAAAACAAAAGTATAGAGACAGAAGATACATTGTTCTGTGTGAGGAACAGTTAAGTTTAGTACCACTAGATTTCTTTAGGGAAGAAAGATTGGAAAATCTTTCCCAAAAAAATTAGAAAAATAAGAAGGGGTTATCAAAAGTTTTTATTGCCAATAGTGGAATTAATATTTATTCTTAGAAGTAATAGGGAGTCACTGCTGTTAAGGGAAAAGCTGGCCAGAATTCTGGTATGGTTTTATGTAGAAATAAGAGACAGGCAAAACTATCAATTATTCTTACCTGTCCCAATTCCGTATGTGTGTGTATGTGTGTGTGTGTGTGCGAGCGCGTGTGTGAATATACACTACTTTAGCCCCTCCTTTCTGAGAGTAGATTTCCTATCAAACCAAAACTAGAAAAACAATTGATGGAAGCCTCAATTCAATTAAATCCCAAATAGTTACAGTAGCCACTATTATGACTCAAGATCTAGAAAAATCTAGATATAAGCATCTTCTTTGGCCTTAAAAAGATTTAAAAATGAATAAATAACTCTGTAGTTCTGAGGACCCCGCCAGAAATTGAACTCTGGAAAAATTCTGTACTTTTAGATGTATCCTTTGATTAAATTAATATAATATTGCATGTAGATTAGCAATGTAAATAATTAACCACTTTTTTTTTTAAAGCAAAATTGTGGGCTTGAGGAAAAGTAAATAGTGAAGAAAGAAAACCAGATTTTAAAGAAATAGGGTAAGTTTTCCTTATCCATGTCATCGAATAAATATCAGACACAGGACATACTCCCTTAGGGTAGAAAAGAAAAATCAGAAAGCAAAATATTTTTTAAATGCTCTTCATGGGCAGGCTAGATGCATTTTTAGCAGCAAATGATTTGCCTTTTGTAGCTTTTGCTCACATATCTGTAATCTGGAAGTCTGATTCTATTAATCTTATAATACATAGCTTGTATGTCTTTATCTCTCTGGTTCCTGTATTTTCTTCATTATTGCTGCTGCTTCTCTATAGCTTTCCTTCATATCATAATCTCTTAGGAAAAAACAACTAGCTCATGATTCACATATACCCCATGAGCCATACCAAACCCTAGGCAAGTGAAGAACTATGAAACCTCCACTTGAAATCAGTTGACAACCCTCTAGAGTATCTTAATCACATTGATGATATCTGGAATAAAAATGGCCAACACACTATTGTTGTTAAATATTTATAAAGTACTTATTATGTACCAATGTTTAGTACTTTATAATTATTACCTCATTTTATCTTCACTATTACTCCCATTTTACAAAGGAGAAAACTGAGGCAAACATTAATTAAGAAATTATTCCAGGCTCACACAGCCAATAAATATCTGAGGTCAGATTTGGACTCATTTATGACTCCAGACCTTGTATTCTACCCATTTTGCAAACTTACTGTCATTCATAAGTAGAAAGATAAGGATAAGGGAGAGAGAAATTGAAGAAATTTTTCTCACATATAAGAAGCATGCAAAGAAACGCTATTGTAGTTGAAAGGAAAATGGATTGAGCAATGCTTAAATATCTCAGAAGAATAGTTTTCAAAGAGGAAAGAATACACCTACATATGTGTGTATATATATATATATATATATACACATACATATATATAAATATAATATATATGTGGACATGTATGTCTGTATATATATATATTTATTTGCATATGTTTGTATATTTATATGTATATAGATACACAAATATACAAACTTTGTAACTTTAACCAAGTTACATTTCTATACACAAATGAATGTGTCTGTATATATTCATTTGTGTATAGAAATGTAAATGCAATTCACACAAAACAAAAATAGAAGAAACTCATAAGGGAAGAAAACTTGATAAAAAGGAGCAGATTAAGAGAGACAGAGGTTAGAAGCAAAATAGAATTTTGAGACATTAACATAAAAAAGGAGAGACAGAGAAGAGACAGAGAGAGACAGACAGACAGACAGAAAGAGAGAGATATACAGAGAAAGAATAGACAAAACAGAGAGACCGACAGAGGGGATGGGGCAGAGAAATTATAGAGAAATATATAATAAACAGAGCTGTGAATGTAAAGGAGATGAACTCACTCATAAAACAGAAGCAAATAGCCAAAGGGATTAGAAAGCAGGATGTAACAATGTTTATTGTTGCATTGTTTACAAGCGATACACCTGAAACGAAGAAACACTGCCTAAAATGATGGACTAAAATAGAATCCAATATTCTTTAGCCAAACTAAGAGGAGAAAAACGAATTATTGGTGGAGTAATAAACTGGTCCAATACATTCTGAAGAACAATTTTGAAACATTGTGAAAGGGCTGTCAAAATGAACATACCCTTTATCCCAATTACCAGTACTAAATATGTATCTCAAAGAGATCAAAGAAAATGGGAAAGGACCTATTTATATTTATTTATTTATTGAACTATTGAACTATCATTCACTCTTACCTGAAAATATTTATAATAGTTCTTTTTTTGTGATGGTAAAAGATTGGAAAACAAGGGTATGATCTTCAATTAAAGAATGGTTGAACAAGTTGTGGCAAGGATTCCACATGGTTTCAGAAAAGCATTGTGAGACTGATGCAAAGTGAAGTGAGAACAACAGAGATCATTTCACAGTAACCATAATATTGTAATGGTCCTCAATTGTAAAAGATGTGACTACTCTGATCATTAAAAGATCCAAGATAATTCCCAAAGGAATCATGCATGATTTAAAACAATGCTTTCCACTTCTAGATAGAGAACTAATAAACTCTGAGTGCAAATTCAGAAATTCAAATTTTTCTTGCTTTTTTTTAACTCTGGCTATTTAGAAATGTTTTTCATGATTTTACACCTATAATTGATGTATTTCTTACCTTCTAGGTAGGTATGGTAGGAGATGGGAGGGAGGAAAAGAGAGACAATTTGGAACAGAAACTTTAAGAAAAAAAAAAAGACCTTCAAAAAAAAAAATGAATAACAAATTACAATGTTATTTTTGTTTGTTTTATAAGCCTGATAATATAACATCTATAAAAGAAAAATATAACCAGGAAGATTCATTTCCTCCCACTTATAGTGGTTTATAAAATTGCTAATCAAAAGTGACTTAATAAAGAATCATACATGTACTATCCATGAGATGCATTATGAAAGATTTCAGAAAATATAAAATTACTAGTAATCCTTAGCCTGTAATTCCTCCATACTTCAAAGAAAAAAAATCTAAACTCTGTCTTAGGACTTCTCTGTATCATAACTTTAGAAATTATTGAAAGTAAGATTTTAGTTATAGGAATGTCCAAATTTTAAAAAACTGATTCGTTTCTTAATTTGTTGTTAAACCTTTCCTGGAATGTCATATAAACAGTAATAAGACTGCCCCAATTTATGACCATTATTTTGTATTTGACAAACCTTAAATCTTTATTATTTTTAAATCTTTATTTGCATTATTTATTTATTTTATGTTTTACATATTTATAAAAATATTATTTTTTATTGTTACTATTATCATATGCTATTAAAACAATTCAATCCTAAGTTTTAATTTTTGCCTAGATACATAACCAGCCCACAGTTAAAAACTAGCTCTACTTAGAATATACCAGTATCTGGACAAACAATTACAATTTTGTTTGGAGAACATTTTAGGAACTCTAAATACCTTTAAAGACTATATTTTCATAAACATCATATCTATTATGAAATTCAGAAGGGAAACTGGTCATTCTTGCTTCCTTTTTTGGGCAGGACAGGTTAAGCTCAACTGTTGATTTATAAGCTCATGTCTTCTGTACACTTTTGTTGCCAATATCTGAAATTTAAAAAAGAAAAAAAAGATCACTTTTACTTTTGTAACTGAAAAAAAAAACAGACATTTATGAAGTATTTCTTCCTTTTTTTAAAACTAGGTAACTGGTGTTAAGTGTCTTTCCTGGGATCACACAGCTAGGAAGTATTAATTATGTGTGGCCAAATTTGATCTCAGGTCACTGACTTACTAGGGTCAGTGCTCTATCCACTGTGGCATCTAGCTGCCCCTAATTAAACTTTTCTGGCTTATAATTTTCTTTTTCTCTTTTAGTTCTTCCTGTTAGACACATTTTTGTGTCTTAGAATAAATTTGGCAGGATTCCATCTTTACCTATCTTTCCAAATAGTTTAGATAGTATTGGAATAAATTGCTCTTTAAATGTTTGGTAGAATTTGCCTGTAAAACCATCAGGTGTTGGAGATTTTTTTCCTTAAGGAAGTCATTAATGACTTGTTTAATTTTTTTTTATGGGACTATTTTAGGTATTTTTTCCTCTTTTGTTAATATGGGTAATTGATATTTTTGTAAATAGTGATCCATTTCAATTAGGTTGTCAGACTTGCTGGCATACAGTTGCGCAAAATAGCTTCTAATTATTGCTTTTCATTTCATTGATAAGTTCACCTTTTTCATTTTTGATGCTGATAGGTTTATTTCTTTCCAAAGTCTTATGTATTTTGTTGATTTTTCATGAAACCAACTCTTAGTTTTATTTATTAGTTCAATAGACTTTTTAGTTTCTATTCTATTAATCTTTCCTTTGAATTTCAGAATTTCTAATTTGGTATTTCATTTTTTAAAAAATTGTTCTTTTTCTTGCCTTTTTAGTTGCATGCCCAATTCATTGATCTCTTTATTTTATTCATATAACTATTTAGAAAAATAAAATTTTCCTTAGGAACTGCTCTGGCTGCATCCCATAGGTTTTGGTATATTGTCTCATTATTGTCATTCTTTTGGATGAAATTATGGATTGTTTCCGTGATTTGTTGTTTGACCCATTCATTCTCTGGAATTAGATTATTTAATTTCCAAATGGTTTTTCTTCTATCTTTCCCTGGACCTTTATTGAACATAATTTTTATTGTTTTATGGTCTGAAAAGGAAGCATTTATTATTTCTGTCATTCTGCATTTGATTGTGAGGTTTTTATACCCTAATACATGGTCAATTTTTGGATAGGTACCATGTATTACTAAGAAAAAGTTGTATTACTCTCTGTCCCTATTCAATTTTCTCCAGATGTGTATCATATCTAGGTTTTCTAGGATTCTATTAACTTCCCTAATTTCTTTCTTGTTTATTTTGTGGTTAGATTTATCCAGTTCTGGGAGGGAAATGTTGAGGCCCCCATTACTATAGTTTTGCTGTCTATTTCTTTCTCTAATTGGCGAATATATTTTCCAGGAATTTGGATGTTCTACCACTTGGTGAATATACATTTAATATTTGTTGTTTGTAGTATCCTTTAAGAAGATGTACTTTTCTTCCTTATCTCTTTTAATTAGGTCTCTTTTTACTTTTGCTTTATCGGAGATCAGAATTGCTTACCTCTGCTTTTTTTTGCTTCAGCTGAAGCATAATAAATTTTCCTCCTGCCTTTTAACTTTAGTTTGTAAGAATCTTTCTGTTTCAAATGTGTTTCTTGTAAACAACAAATTGTAGGATTCTTTTTTAAAATCTACTCTGCTATTCCTTTCTGTTTTATGGAAAAGTTCATCCCATTTACAATTATGATTACCAACTATGTATTTCCCTCCATCCTATTTTCTCCCCATATACACTTTTATTCTCTTTGTCCATCTTGCCCCTCCTTAGTAGTCTTTTGTTTTTTAAACCACCCCTTACCCACTACCTGACTTTCTATCATCCATCTCCCCATCTCTTACCATTTTCCCTCTAATTTTTCTGCCCTCACTTCTATGTAGTCCCTCCCTTTTCCTTCTTTTTTTTCCCTTTTACTTTTTTATAGGGTTAGATAAATTTCTATACTCAACTGAATGATTGTTATTCTCTCTTAGGGCCAAACTAATAAGACCAAGCTTCAAACAATGTTCATTCCCAGCCCTTCTTTTCTTCTATTAAAATAAATGTTTTCTTCTCCCAGAACAATCTTTTTTCCACCAATTAAAGTCTTTTTCTTTGAAATCATCACATCAGAGTCAATTCACAATCACATCCTCCATTCGTGCAATGCCCCCTTTTATCTTCTCCAGTAACAGATAGAATTCTCAAGAATTATGATATTTTCCATCTAGGTATGTAAACAATTTAAACTTTAAACAACATATATTTTCCTTTCAATGCTTTTTTTGAGTCCTGTATTGGAAGATCAGATTTCTGTTTAGTTCTATTTTTTTTTTCAGTAGAAACTTTTGAAAGTCTCTTATTGTAGAGGGCTGAAATTCTGAAAAGATGTACTTGAATCAGACAGCAGAGCACTTAAGGCTAATTACCTATTCAATGTAAGATAATGGTTATACATGTATATTCTGGCCCCGGACTCCAGAGTCCAGGATTTATTTTTGGCAATCCACATGGCGGCTTGCCTGCCCCCTTTACTTCTGCTCCTAAAGACCAAGGACTTTGACTGATCTTGACTCTGACTGACCTGAGGCCCTCCAGAGAGCTAGTCCAGACATTATATCTTACTTCATTGAAGATCCTTTTCTTCCCCTGAAAAATGATGCTGAGCTTAGCTGGGTAATTAATTCCTGCTTGTGTTCCCAGGATCTTTGGTTTCTAGAATGTGGTGTTCCAATTCTTCGAATCCTTTATTGTAGGTATTGCCAAGTCTTGAATAATCCTGAGTGCTGCTTCTTGATACCTGAATTACTTTTATCAAGCAGCTTGCTGTATTTTTATCTTGATATTTTAGTTCTGGAGTTTTTACAATAATGTTCCTTGTGGTTTTTCTTGTGGGTTCTCTTTCCAGAAATGATCAATAGATATTTTTCAATGCTATTTCCCTTTTTGTTCCTAACATATTGGGGAAGTTTTCCTTCATGGTCTCTTGAAAAATGATATCCAGATTCTTTTTTTTTTTTTTTTTTTGGTCATGGCCTTCACATAGACCAATGATTTTTTAAACTGTCTATTTTCCAAGTTGGCTGTTTTTCCAGTGATGTATTTTATATATTTTTTTTACATTTTTCCTGTCTTTTTAATTTATTTGACTGATTCTTGATGTCTCAAAATAGTTAGTTTCCATTCTAGCTTTTAATGTGTAATATTCTCAGTTTTTATATACTTTTTTTTTACTTGATTAATTTTACTTTTCAAGGTGCATACCTCATTTCTTTTCTCATTTTTTCTTCTACTTCTCTTATTTGCCTTTTGAAGCCTTTTATGAGCTCTTCCAAGAAGTGTCTTTGGGATTGACATCAATTCATATCACTCTTTGGGATTTGTTCTAGACATTTTGTCCTCATTTGAATTGGTGTTTTTGTTTTCCCTGTCACCACAGTAGCTTTCTGTGGTCAAGATTCTTTTCTGTTTCTAGATTGTTTTCTTTCCCTTTTTTTTTTTTTTTTTTTTTTTTTTTTTACTTTTATTGTTGAGCTCTTTTTCTGGGGTAAAAGGGGTGCTGTTCCAGGCTTCCTGTGTATCTCTGTGCCTTAGCTTTGAGTACAGGAGCTTCTTGTGTTTGCAGGGCTTGGCTTTATCTTCTCTGTCCAACAAATAGCCTGGCTTACCAGAGTAACAGAGAGGATTTTGTTGTTAGCTTAACACCCTTTTCACTCCAGTGAGACTGTCATTTCTTGAAGTTTTTCCAGTCTATCTTGAGTTGGAGGGTGGTTTCACTCTGTTTTGACTGTTCACAGTTTTGGTTTCATGTACTTTTCAAGGGAAACTGGGAGAACTGGAGCAGCTTCCTGGCTCCACCCAGCCATCTTGGCTCCACCTCCTTATTAAACTTTTCTTAAGGTTTTCCTATGTGTCAAGCCTTCTACGAAGTAACTTTGTTTAAAGATTTTTACTTATAAGGACTTCCAATACTCCTAAAGTTGCCCATTTCACTTTCAAAGAGCTTTTATTTTTAGGATTATATTTGCTGTATTCTAAATACTATTAAACCAGCAATTTATACACACATACATATAGATATATAGATATAGATACATTAATTTCCCCACAACTATGTTTGAATAATATCCAAGTGCCCATTGTCATGCTCTCACATATGAACAGTATAACATTTCTTTAACTGAAAATGAAAGAATGGTGCTTTAATATAAATTTTACAAGTGGGTACCTTAGTATGCATTTCCACAAAGAGTATAATTATCCAGGTTCATTTTTTTTTTTTTGACAGTGAAAAATTCAGTGGATCCAATGGGACATTATAATATCATACCAAATTAAGTGTAGGTTCAGGGAATTCTAAAGTAGTTACTAAGGAGGCTGAACCTGATGAAAAGTCATTTCAGTACTAATGATATAAAGTCACTAATATGATTTCATGAAAGATGATTGTGTCAGTTCAAAAATATGCTAGAAGGAATTATTTGACATCTTAATTTTCATGCTCTCATAAAAAAAATAAAGCAAAACAAAAGTCCTTACTTCCAGCATGATACACTGAAAGTAAACAAAATAGATTCAAACCAAAGAACAGAATATGTTCTTGCATTTTCACTTTTATTCTGGTAATCTTTATAGTACAGAGGAAGAAAACCAACAATTTCATATTTGGGAATTTATGAAGTGCTTTTCTAATTCTAAACTACTTATTTTTCAAAAAAGAAAGAATAAATGAGAAGTCTTAAGTGTTTATGTCAGATACTCTGTTAAATAAAAGAATCCATCTTGTTTACATGAAGTTTTTCCCAACAATAACATGATCATCAAAAGGCAAGTAGATGGTTCAATGTATAAAGCACTAGGTTTGCAGTCTGGAATAACCAAGTTCAAATCCTGCCCCAGACATTTAACAGTGCAACCTTGACTAAGTCACTTAACCACTCTCTGCTTCAATTTCATCACCTGTAAAATGGGGATGATAATAGCACCTATATCCCAGAGTTGTTGTTAGAATGAAATGAACCAATAGTTTCAATGACATTGGCTTCTGTCTGGCATTTGAGTGCTTTGTTAGTGTTAAATGTCATTATCATCATCATCATTATTACTTATAGAACATTATATAGAACAAATAAGAATTGCAAATAATACTGAGGACAATGAAAAGACCCCTGGTATGTGGAAACAGGATGCCACATGTTACTAATAAGGACTTTTAGTTTTGATGTGAAATAAAAAAAAAAAAAAAAAAAAACTTCAACAAGTATGTGTGCGTGTGTGTGTGTGTGTGTGTGTGTGTGTATGTGTTGTGCATATGTAGCCTGAAACAAATGTGGGTTGAGAATATAGTGACAATGCAATGAAAGTTTCAGTACTACACTGAACTTATTGAAAACTGCTAAAAAAAATTTGGTCATATATTCATTGAATGTATATGCAGTGAAGGATTTATAGAAAGATCTGAACAAAAATCACATGGGGTGAGAAAGTGGGGACAGAATATCCACATCATTAATCCAAGTAGTTAACAGTTATACTATCATTATAACTACTATTATTGATTATTCATGCCATATGAAATGGTCTTTCAAAAAAGTGATTATTTGATTGTAAATCAAGACTTACATACTTACCTGTAGTCTATCTACTTTGGAATGCAGAAATCTTAACAGCCTAGCCTCTTAAATCTCAAGAAAATTTCCCATTACTTTAGTGTTACCTGAGCTCAGAATCTGAGCTTTTCATCTTTTTATCATTAACCATTTGTAACTCCACCCCACTCCTACCTTGAAAGATTTGACTTCATATCAAGCTCTGACTATGTCTAACTATCTTGAGTAAGAGTGAGGGAAAAAAAGAACCATTTGGTTGTTTTTTTGTTTGTTTGTTTGTTTGTTTTTTGTTTTTTTAGCATCTATATAAGACCCCTCATGCCCCAAGGTTAAGACTTTGTCATTTTGTTATTTTGTGTCTGAGAATTAACTCTACTACCATCTCTTCTTCTGCCTAATTTGCTCTAGATGTACATCCTCAATAAACTTACTTGCCTGATGAATTCTGCCTCTGCAGAGCTTCCTGATGTCCCCACAACAATTCTTTTTGACATAAACAATTTCTGTCACTGTCAGAAAGTTTCAGTAAAGGAGTGGGACAAATTAATATTTCAATTCTCTTTTCTTTGCTTCATTTTATTTTCCACTAATTTATCATGAGGTTTATCAAAATTACTTTTGAACCTCTTTTCCATGTATAAAAAAAGAAGAGTTTTGCTCAATCACGTCTTGGAATCTCCCTCAAATCTCTTCTCTCCTGCTCCTGAAAAACAGACAAAATATAAAAAAAGCAACATGATTTCCTCATGACTGTTTTCTAGGGTAGTTTAAGTTTGCCAAAATGAAATAAGTAGTCATTACTGGGATTTGAATTGTAGAACTAAATGGAGGAAGTGGGTTAGTTTAGCTGGAAATAAATACAATGAGAACATAGCCAGAATGCTATCAAAGATATCATCCTCTATATTGAAAATTAATTACATATTTTTTCTAGGTCATATATTTTCTTGATTTCAATTGTTAAAGATGTATGAAATTTCTGCTCTTGTCTTAAAGGAAGGAAAGGGACCCACATGTGCAAAAATGTCTGTGGCAACCCTTAGTGGCAAGAAACTGGAAACTGAGTGGATACCCATCAGTTGGAGAATGGCTGAATAAGTTATGGTACGTGAATGATATGGAATATTATTGTTCTATAAGAAATGATCAGGAGGATGATTTTAGAGAAACCTGGAAAGACTTATATGAACTGATGCTAAGTGAAATGAGCAGAACCAGGAGATCATTGTGCACAATATCAATATTATACGATGATCAATTCTGATGAACGTGATTTTTTCCAACAATGAGATGATTGATACCAAGGTTATAAAGCGAGCCACCTGCACTCAGAAAGAGGGCTGTGGGAACTGTATATGGATCACAACATAACAATCTCACTCTTTTTGTTGTTTGTTTGCATTTTGTTTTCTTACTCATTTACTTTCTTTTTTTTATCTGATTTTTCTTGTACAGCAAGAGAATTGTATAAATATGTTCATACATATTGGATTTAACATATATTTAGCATGTTTAACATATATTGGATTGCTTGCTATTTAAGGGAGGGCTGGGAGGGAAAGAGGAGAAAATTTGAAACACAAGGCTATGCAAGGGTCAATGTTGTCAAATTATCCCTGCATATGTTTTGAAAATAAAAAGCTTTATAAAAAATAAAAAGAAATTTCTGCTCTTGTTTTTTTAAATGCTAAGAAATATCTAATACTAGTGAAAAATCATGATGGAATCAACAAATAATAATTATGATTGTCTTTTCCCTGCTAGACTTTTGTCCTCTGACAAATTTGTAGAGACAAATCATAAATTTCAAGTAGTCCCTATATCATAGTTTGGAAATTTCTATAATGTTTTTGAAAAATAAAAAGATTACTATTCTTATTCAATAATTTATTTAATAAATATGTATGCAAAGTCTATAATGTGTTAAGTACTGTGCTAAATACTGTTTAGAAATAGATGAAACACAGTCTTGACCTTAGATCTTACAGTTCCCATATGCCAAGAATAAGTTACATAACTATGAAATATAAGATTTCTATAGTCTAATTTATTTCAAATAAAAATTTCTATACATATGTCTCTAATTCACTTTATTACATCTTTTTACATGAAAAACTACATTTATAAATTTTGTTTTGACACAAGAAATTACTTAACAAATATTCAAATAATCCTCTCATCAAAGAGCACAGAATATTCTTTTACTTTGAGAGTAAAGTGTGATATTGATCATATTTATCCAGTGTTATAGTTTCTCCATATTTATTTATATGTGAATGGTCATTATATATGTTGTTCCTTAGATTTTGTGTTGTTTCTTCCTTCACTGATTTTCATCAAAATTCTCTGTACTGTTTTTTTCACCTCTAATTCCTGGATTTTCACATGAAATTGTTAATGTACACTGCTACTTTAGCTCCATTCTTGTGACTTGCCTTGATTCTTTTGAATAATGTATCCCTATTTCCACTGATATTCCACTGTTTAGGATCATGCCACCAAATCTCAGTGAGGTCCATGAATTAAACTCTCCCTCCCTTTATTTTGTTTTTCAGTTATTTCAGTCACATCTGACTCTTTGTAACCCAATTTGGGATTTTCTTGGCAAAGATCCTGGAATAGTTTGCCATTACCTTCATATGAGGAACTGGGGCAGAGATAAATGACTTGCCCAAAATCACACAGCCAGTGTCTGAGACCAGATTTTAGTTAGTACTTGCATTAGTACTTGTAATTAATTTTCATTGCTGAATATATTTGTACACTTGCATACAACTTGTTGAGGACATGGACTTTACAATTGACCTTTTTTTGTATTTTGCCAAAAGTGAAGATCAGAATGTCTTAAAAGCTATTCTGAGTCACACAATTAGGATTACAGAGCACTAAGATCTGAATTTGAATCCTACCTCAGATAATAGCTATCAAGCAGTGGGGAAGTCCCTAGTCATTTTCTCAATTTATTTATCTAAAATATGGTAATAATAATACCAATTTCACTAGAATATTATGGGGAACAAATGTGATAAAATAGGCAAAGTGCTTTTCATACCATGAAGAGCTATATGAAGGCTAGATATTGTCATTCTTATTATTAATATATTGCAGTTTTCTATGGTGGTTATTTTTATTTTTATGTACATAGGCAATTTTTCTTCTCTCCTCTCAATTTCCATTGTATAATTCTCTTAGGATCATTGATTTAGAACTGGAAGGATTGTAGAGGCCATTGATTCCAGGTTCTTCATCTTGATTCTATTTGCAAGGCACTAGCTACATTCTTACCAGCTCTTTTTAGGTACATTTCATGTCTAGTCAAGAGACTGTAAGTTCCTTTAAGTCATGGTCCAGAAATTCAAATCTGATTTTAACATTGTCTATCTAGTTCACTCCTTTAATTTGTTTTTCTGTTCTTTATCCTTTCCCTTCAATTGGCAGCAGTTACAAAAGCATTGCCTGTCCAGTTATGGTCATCAAATTCTTGCCTAAGACTTTGTAATCTTTGGCAATGCCTTCTAGATTCCTTCTGTCAGTAACATCTGTGCAACATGCAACACCAGAAGTGGATAGTCAGTCCATCAATCAATCAACGAGCATTTACAAAATGCCCAGTATGTGGTTTGGCAAATTTGGAGAGCTCCTTTGTTACTTCTTAAACCATGCCCAGAGAAGACAGCTGACTTCTCTACTGTTGTTAGGTCAACAAAAATAGATATAATCAAGTCAGACATTCAATGGAACTAAATTGTGTTAAAGGCACCACAGATAAAAAAAAATCTAAAATTTTAAAATATTAACTATTGTTGTGCTGAATAGAATACAAAGCATTTAAATGAAAAACTAACTGAATTACAATCTCCATATATCATTCCAATAATTGTAGGTAATTCCAAGTCTTTTAAAACTTAGATGTAGGATAAAGAAGAAAAAAATAAGCAAAATATTAGAAAAATTAAATGTGATAGAATTTTTGTGATTATTAAATAGGAATGTTAAGGAATATAGCTATTTTCAGCATCAAAAAGCATTACTTTAACTATAGCTTAGGGCATAAAGAACTCATAAATAAATACAGAAAGGCAGAACATTAAGTATAACAATAAAATGTTAATTAATAAAATAAAAGTGAATAAAGTACTTATTTTTTTTTAAATTAACAGCCCTAATTTCACTATCTCTTCTTCCTATTTCAAGGGTTCTTTCAACCACTTTCTAGGTTATTGTGGTTATTACATTCTCTTTTCTAGGCTATATATATAGTTATTTCAGAAGAATTGTTATCTTTTGGAGTATTGTAGTGGCTTTTTTTAAAACCACATAGCATTTCTTCATTTGATTAAGAGCTTTGCTTAATCATTTACACAAATTTTCTGATTCTTAAATTTCCTAAGTCCCCTATGATTTCCATAGTCACAATCTATAGTTACTTATTATGAACATTTTTCTTTTATTTATTTATTAGCTGTTTTTAGTTTTTGAGAAGAATTTAGATTTATTCTGAGGTGATGATGGTTTATACACAATATCTCACTATGTCATCTTCAATCAATTAATTAATCATTTGTTGAGTTATTTAACAAACAATAAGCATTAACTATATTCCAGGAATGGTGTAGGGGAAGCAAATACAAAGGAAATGTATCAAGGAGTTTACTATCTAGGAGAGTGAGAGAAAGAAAGAGAGAGAGAAGAAAACACAAAAAGAGGGAGAGACAGAGAGAAAGACAAAGACAGAGACAGAGAGACAGAGACAGAGAAACAGAGTTACAGAGACAGAGAGAGAGACCACCCAAAGTCAGAGAAAGGGACAAAGAACCAGAGAGGGACAGGGCAAACAGACAAATAGAAAATAGCTGCAAGTTGATTTTTGAAGGAAATATCAGAGGAGAATGAAATATCACTACGGCATTTTTTGTATATTAATTGCTTTATCAAAATTCCACATTCCTGCCTTTTTAGCTGATTTTTTTTTCTTGAATTAGAATAGGTTTTAGAATAAAGTAATCTTTTGTAAGATTTCAAATTATAATAGATAACGATCACAGAAAGACAAAAATGCAATCCAAAAAAGAAAAAAGGCTTTTAATTCTTAGGACTAAAGTCCCCAAAAATGAAAGTCACAACTGGAAGCACTTGTGAATATTGGAAAATACTAATACATTGAGCAAGAAATATTATTTTTCAAGACCAGTCTTTTTACATTTTCTTTTACTCCCCCTCCCATTAGATTTCTCCAACTACATTGGAAAACTAGTCCTGCATCCATTCCTGTCATCAAAACAGTTATTCAGTGAAATGATTCCTATGAAAAAGATGACAATTATCCCAAATAATTGCCATTCACAAGACAGATAAGTAAACTTAGTCAAATAACAAGCCAACCTGAAAGAGATATGGGAAGTACCATGTTCCGGGCATGTAATCACCACCATCTCTCTTCAGACCTTGATAGAAACAGTCATTATCTTGGAAAGCAGCCCCTGTGGAGATGCAACCTGGCAATTGTTCCTAAAGATGTTGTCAAAATCACTATAGATACAGAAAGAAAAGTTTTTGCCACCAAAGTCCTTGACATTGTCAAATAGTTCAATATAAGAAACTTATAAAATTTTATCATGGAAATGACATAAAAAAAGAATCATTATCATTTGCTTTCCTGTTGTTGAATTCTAAGGAACATGTTATATATATATATATATATATAACTTGCAAATGAAATCTTCTAGATGTGTTTTTTCTCTTATTCATGGATGTGCTTCTTGAGAATAGAAACTGTCTTATTTTTCTGTTTGTATCTCCAGCTCTCAATACAGTGCTTTTGCACATATTCAGTGGTAATAAATGCTTTATCTCTTCATTGATTCACTTTTTCCTTCAGTTTCTTATGGAAACCTAAAATCTGGAATATTGAATGTGTTTTTGATGACTAAATATGTGGTTTTATATCAAGACAGAAGTATACTGTATACAGTAGTTGATGAACTTTATTATTTCAATGACTATTTTTAGGCATCCAATCTTCAAAAAACCATCTTAAGATAAAATCTTTTTTAGTAGAAAAGGTATATTCTGTCATTTGGTAGTCCATGATCCTTTTAAACTGTTAAACCATTTATGCTAAACATATAATTTTGTGAGTTTTTCACACAATATTACTGCCAATTTCTATTTAACTAACGAGTGTTTGAGTTCAAAGTTCAACAGGAACAATCCTTCCTCAACTTCACTTCTAGGAGGAGGAGAATTAATCATGGCTCAGTCAAATCTCTCCATTTTCCTGGAGGTTGGTGCTTTCTGATACAGGATTACATTGTATTCATTTAGTATGTGTCCTGCAAGTGTAATACATGTCACAAAAAAATGAATACATGTTCACATCTGTACATAAATATATTTATTATGTTGTATCATGTGTCACATGCATCTTATGCATTATTACTTGCATATATCATGTGTATCGTATGTCTATGTATAGATACATTTGTGAGTATGTATTGTTAGGAGTTCAAATGTTGGAGTTCTTGTTCTTCTCAGAACACAGGGCTTAGAGGCTTAGAGCCCTCCGAATATCTCCAAATCCAAAGGTTCTGTCCTTCGGCCTCTGCCTCTGCTTTCTTCAGCCTCCAACCAACACAGAGATGGAATGTCTCTCTTGTCTCCTTCGGGGGAGCCCAGCCACCAACTTGCCATGGAGAGAGGGCTTCTGGCGTAGCTCCACTGAAATCCGTCAAAGTGTTCTCTGCACCAGAGTCGCTCCTCTCCAGCTGAACTCTCTTCTGCGACCAGCCAGGCAAGAGGAAAAAATGTATTCTGGAATGGCTGTCTCGCCTTATATGTGAGTCTTCTGAGAGAATGGGATTATGGGTTTTCTCCCATAGTGCTCTCTGGCCCAAAGAGCTTTAAGGGAGGTGTGGACTCCCTTGAAGTTAGAAAGTGTACTTTGTGAAGCTAGCATACTTGTGGACTCCAATGAGTAAAGGTGTGAACACAAGCCTTGTATTAATTAGTTCTACTTAGTACCTTGTTTCAGGTTCTGGCCAAAATCTTCTTGTAAGATTAGATCAACTCTAATTAGTTAGCAGTTAGTAAGGATTCCAACATCTCCCCCTTTCTTTTGTTAGATGAAAACACCAAAGGAAAAAGGAAATCTAATCAGATTAGTGGGTTTCTGAAGGGGTACACATAAATCCATCAATATGGGCCAGAACTTTGTAACAGATACACATGGTATACATAAATCCATCAATATGGGAGGCATTGTACACAATTTACGTAAGCACATAGCAATATAACACAGTCTAGTAGTAATGTAACAACATGAATCAACCTGAAAATTTACACATGTCCATAAGTCCTAGAAATAGTCCATAAGGAATCCATTGTCCATTAGTTCATGTGCCAGGAATCCAATAGTTCCTGTAAGCCCTGAAGTACTGCAAAAGTCTCATCAACAATTTTTCATCTTAAGGAATCCAATGATTCTCGCTGTTTTTTCAAGAACTAAAACAGTTTCATCTTGTGTTAGGAAATCCAATGATTCCTGAAGATTTTAAAAGTTTTTTTAACAGTCTCCTTGTCAGCTATGCTCTTTCAATGGTGAGCACAATCAGCAACAGAACCACCCGATATTTCTTGGGTCTTCTCCTTTGTTTCAAGGGTCTGTTCCATCTCTCTGCGATGGACAAGGCGAATGTGGCTCGTAGGCACCCATCTGATTCCTTCTCTACATGTAGAGATGCAAGCAAATCCTCTCCCCCAAGCAGTTAGCCTATCTGGTCCCTTCCATTCACCACTTTCTGGGTCTCTCCACATCACCTGGCGATTATCTAAAGATAGTGGAGCTGCTCGCACTGGACACTGCTCTTCTGGTGGGTTATAAAACCTGTCTGCTGGAGCCAGTGCATCTTTATCAAAGATTAAAAAATTAATGGTATAGAGGACTAAATTTAGAAGTTCTCTAGGGTTACCCGTGGCTCCCCCTTTCTTTTGTTTTTGGAGGAGTGTCTTAATGTCCCTGTTTCTTCTTTCTACTATTGCTTGACCTTGAGGATTGAAGGGTATGCCAGTAGTGTGTAAAATCTTATACTGTGCACAAAAGTGTTCAAAATGTTTGGAGGTATATGCCGGTCCATTATCTGTTTTTATTTCTTGTGGCACACCCATAATTGCGAATGCTTGAATGAGGAATTCAGTGACCACTCGGGCTGTCTCTTTTGCTGCTGGTATGGCAAAAGTGAATCCTGAAAAGGTGTCTACCACAACGTGGATAAAAGACAGACGACCAAAAGATTTATAATGAGTCACATCCATTTGCCATATTTCAATGGGTCTCAAACCATGAGGGTTCTTCCCTGGAGGCAGTGTAGGAGCGTGGAAGGGAAGGCAAGCTGTACAGCTTTTCACTATGCTCATAGCTTCTTCTTTTGTAATCCCAAACTGTAAACGCAAAGCTCGAGCAGCCTGATGGTATTTAGAATGGGATTCCTGGGCTTCCTGAAATAAAGGCGTATTGGCCAACATAGTTAAAAGGCTATCTGCCTTGGAATTTCCATCAAAAATAGGACCTGGAAGTCCACTATGTGAGTGGACATGCAGGATATAAATCTTTCCTGGATGCTTTCTCACTTGCTCTTGAAGTTCCTTAAAGAGCTGATATATATTAGAAGCTGAAAATTTTATTTGGGCTGTGGCAATTCTTTGTACCACACTACTGAATAGGCTGAATCAGATATTATATTTATGTTGCCTGGGTAATAAGTGAGAGCTAGCATGATCGCATATAATTCGTTCTGCTGAGTGGACTGAAAAGGAGTTCTGACTACTCTTTTTACGGTTAGATCATGAGAGTATACAGCACAAATATTTTGTTTGGCTGCGTCTGTAAAAATAGTTGGTCCTTCAAGAGGAACCTTAGAAACCTTCTCCTCAAAAGTCCATTGCCAATTATGCAGTAGTCTGGTTATCTTTAATGGAGATCCATGTGCAAAATTTGGAGCCATGGCCAATAAAATTTGCCACTCTGGGATGGTTTCACAGCATACATTAATTTGTGCATTTGTATAAAAGGTGTATATCTTGTCAGGTCTTGTCCCAGATAATTGTACTGCTCGCTTAATGGCCTTTAAGAGAATCCTAGCCACAAGCACTGGGTAAGGCATAAGGCTTTGATCTGGTTGTGCCGGGAGGTTCACCCACTCTATCACACTGTCTCCTTGATGAAGGACTGCTGTGGGTGCTTCTTTCGTAGCAAAAGCTGATATTTCCAAGGGTTTTTGAGTTACTCTTTCAACTACATTGGATAAAGCCAGTTCAACTTCTCTCAAGATCTCTTGAGCTTCTTTTGTAAGCCGGCGTGGTGAATTTAAAGCAGTGTCTCCCCTTAAAATGTCATATAGGGGTTGCAATTGATTGGTAGTTAAACCTAATACTGGACGCATCCATTGGATATCTCCTATTAAGATATAATAATAATTTTTGGAAATCATTTAAGGTGTTCCACCTCTCTGTTCTTAAAGACAGTTTTTGTAGTGTAAGTGCCTTAGGATATATTTCATATCCTAAATATTGAAAAGGAGCATGCCTTTGAATTTTTTCTGTAGCGATATGAAGTTTGTAGTATCTTAGTGTTTCTATGGTTTTTTGTAAACATGCTTCTAGCATTTGTTCCTCAGGTGCACATCCCAATATATCATCCATATAATGTAATAGCATAACTTTTGGAAATGCTTTTCTTATTGGAGCAAGAGCAGCAGCAACATACATTTGACACATAATGGGGCTGTTCTTCATTCCCTGTGGCAAAACTGTCCATTCATATCTTTTATAAGGCTCAGCTAAGTTAACGCTGGGCACTGAAAAGGCAAATCTCTTCATATCCTCCTTATCCAGAGGAATGGAATAGAAACAATCCTTGATGTCTATAACCCAAAGAGGCCATTCTCTAGGAAGCCGAGTAGGAGATGGAAGTCCAGGCTGAAGAGTTCCCATAGTTTCCATCTGTTCGTTCACTTTTCTTAAATCAGTGAGCATCCTCCATTTTCCTGATTTCTTTTTTACAACGAACACTGGTGAATTCCAAGGACTTAGAGAAGGTTGTAAATGCCCTTGTTCAAGCTGCTCCTGTACTATATCTAATAAGGCCTGAATTTTATCGCTACTTAAGGGCCACTGTTCTATCCACACTGGTGTATCAGTTTTCCATTGGATAGGAACAGTGAAAGTGTTGGCAGGCCTTCAACAGCAGCCCTGCTTAAAAAACCGAAGTACTCATTTTAAACCCCAATTGTTGTAAAACGTCTCTTCCCCACAGATTGATGGGGATTTTTTCAACTATAAAAGGAGTAAAAACTCCTGTTTTGCCTTTAAAAGTCCATCTCATAGGGGCAGCACTAACTTCAGCTGCTATTGATCCTCCTACTCCAGACATATAGGTATCTGCTTTAATCTTTGGCCAGTGACTGGACCAATTGGCACCTCTAATGACTGTACGATCTGCACCTGTGTCTACCAATCCTTCCAATGGTAGGCCATTTATATAGATCGTGAGCATAGGTCGGTCAGCTGTTACAGCTGCTGTCCAGTAAATTCCTGGATTTTGTGGTCTGGAGTCAGAATCTGGGTGACTATCACCAGGTTGCTTATTAGGATTCTGTATGAGTAAACCTGATGCTACTACTTCTCCTGGGTGATAAGTCACACATTGTCTACCTGTATTAGTGACTGGGATATTATCTACACATTCCCCAGTTTCCCACATCAGTGTGTGGATGGACACTGTTTTGTATGTACAAAAAGGAGGTGAAATGGTCAAGCCTACTGTGCCTGGAGGTAGGGGATCCATAGGCTGGAGAGGAACAGATTTCACCTCTCCAGGGGGTATCTCAGTTGTCCCAGCTGCATACAGCTCTATTCTCACCAATTGTAATTCCCTTCTGCCATCAGGTTGCTTCCTGGCTGGTTGACTGTGTAATCCCCTTCTCCCATCATATGGCTTTCTGGCTGATTTGTCATGTCTGGGTACTGGACTTCTAGGCCCTCCCTGGGTGCTTCATTGGCTGCCATCATGCCCCAAGTGTTTTTTGCCTTGGGCCCTGGGGCTGGGCCCCTCATCCCGTTTCCCTGAATCTGTCTACATTCTGAGGCCCAATGGAAGCCTCTGTTGCATTTTGGACATGGGGTTTGGGGTCTTGTTCTCCCACCTTGTTTTCCCATTCTATCTCTATACCAACATTGAGCTTTCAGATGTCCTACTTTTCCACACTGAAAGCATCTACGAGTCTCTCTGGAAGTCCCTTGCCAAGAGGGACTCTGTCTTCTCATGTTTGGATTTTGGGAAGTCTGCATCATAGCCTGGCTATAAAAGGCACCTGTGCCCACTGTGGCACAGCGTCTTATGAGCTCCTCTAAAGGAGCATCCTTGCGCAGTCCTAGTATAATTCTTCTGCAAACCTCATTAGCCATTTTCCTTAGCAAGTTGCCTTATCAAAATGTCTGTTATTGCATTTTCTCCATTTGTTCTTGTGATAGCTGTCTGCAAGCATCCCACAAAGTCAGCGAAGGGTTCATTTGGCCCTTGTGTTATTTTTGTGAAGGCTCCCCCCTTGTCGTCTTTATTGTGAAGAGAAGCCCACGCTTTGATAGCATTATCAGCAATTTTGTTGGGCTTGTATCCTACAGAGCTCACTATATTCAGAAAGCCACAAGTAGTTCTGTCCAGATTCTAGGCATATTTTTGCTATAGATTTCCAGTCATTAGGGGTCAAGATTTCAAAAGACAAATTTTGTAATAGTATCTTAACATAAGCTGATGTAGCCCCATAAAGAGTGCAAGCTTTTTTCAGGTCTTTGAGGATTTCTATATCAAAAGGTGAGTATCTTCTACTTTCTTGACCTGAAGAATTAAACTGTTGAATCACAGGAAAAATGTGGTGTTGAAATTCTGATACATTTTTCCCTTCTTCTCTGGCCTTAATTAGTCCCTTTTGCAATCTACTCATAGGAGCAGCTGGATGCTGCGGGGGAGATGCTGGATGCTGGGGAGGGAGATGCTGGATGCTGGGGGGGAGGTGCTGGTGCTGTCACTGCCCCCCCCCCCACTACCCCTCCTCCCTCCATCCCGGAGAGTGGAGTTGATGGAGGAGAGCCAATTACCTGCTCCTCAGGTGGGGCTGAAGCTGCCTCAGATTCACCCCACCCTTGAGCCTCACTTAAGTCTCCCTGCCCTGTGGGGATATGGCCATTAATCTGTTCTTTGTCTTCCTCCTTTATCTCAGGCTTCCCCCTTTGGCTATTCCTAGAGTTTTTTCCTTTTCTCCTAGAACTAGTACGGTATTTTAAGGCCAACTGTATCGTATTGTATAAAAAGAATACTTCAATGGAAACTGAATGAGGACCGTTTTCATTGTTATATGCGGAGATCTGTTGACCAACCAATGCCCAGTTTTTTAGAGAGATTTGCTCTTCCTCTAAGAACCAAGGGGAGGTGTGTTTTAATGTAGCCAGAAGTCTAGCTGCCTGTCCCCAAGTTACAAGTAGCCCTTGATCTTCTATCAGCTTAAGCAGGCTTTCTATAGCACCACTCCTGGGTGGGGCTGGGGTTTGGGGGGTTGGGGTGGGGGATGGAGAATCTTTACCTAGGATCTGTCCCATTTCAGCCAAAAAAGGTTGTACTCACTCAGTTCCTGGTCACTGGAGACTTCTTCAGTGAAAGTAGGGTCCTTGGTTCCCACGCTTGGGCGCCAAATGTTATGACTTCAAATGTTGGAGTTCTTGTTCTTCTCAAAAACACAGCCGGTTTAGAGGCTTAGAGCCCTCCGAATATCTCCAAATCCAAAGGTTCTGTCCTTCAGCCTCTGCCTCTGCTTTCTTCAGCCTCCAACCAACACAGAGATGGAATGTCTCTCTTGTATCCTTCTGGGGAGCCCAGGCACCAATACAGTGGTGTGAGATGAAGATGAATCTGGTTGTCCACTGAACTCTCCACTCGTAGCTTCTTCCTCTGTAAACTCTTCGTCTGCCACCAGCCAGCCAAGAGGAAAAAAATGTATTCTGGAATGGCTGTCTCGCCTTATATGTGAGTCTTCTGAGAGAATGGGATTATGGGTTTTCTCCCATAGTGCTCTCTGGCCCAAAGAGCTTTAAGGGAGGTGTGGACTCCCTTGAAGTTAGAAAGTGTACTTTGTGAAGCTAGCATACTTGTGGACTCCAAAGAGTAAAGGTGTGAACACAAGCCTTGTATTAATTAGTTCTACTTAGTACCTTGTTTCAGGTTCTGGCCAAAATCTTCTTGTAAGATTAGATCAACTCTAATTAGTTAGCAGTTAGTAAGGATTCCAACAATGTATAAATTCCAGTGAAATGAAACAAGGCTGTGTGCTTCTTCCCATGCTTCTCCGCATGATGTTTTTAGCCATGTTGTCAAATGAAAGTAAATTCTTCAACTTGAAAAGGCTACAAGCCAAAATTAAAGTGCAGGGAATGTTGGTACATGATTTTTTTTGTTTGCAGATGATTTTACATCCAATGCACCCTCTAAAGCAGAGATGCAAAAAGTATGGGCCAATTTTCTGTTGCTTATGCTAATTTTGGCTTAACATTTAACACCAAGAAAATACTAGTTTTCTATCAGCCAGCATCACATCATCCATATATGGAAACATTAGTTCCAGAAAATAGAGAAATTTTGAATGTTGTGGATAAGTTCACTTACTTAGGCAGTCTACTTTCTAGGGATGTACACATTGACAATGAGGTTGAAACACTCATTGCCAGAGCTAACTTATGTTTGAGAGATTCTGAGGGAAAGTGTGGGAGAAGAGATATTACAGAGCTGTTATGCTGATCTCCTTGTTGTATGACTGTGAAATCTGGGCAGTGGAAGGGCCATACCAGAAAAGTAATTGCTTTCATGTGATCTGTCTTAGGAAAATTTTGAAGATCACCTGGCAGGATAAGATTCCAGACATTAAGGTTCTTTTCTCTAATAAAATGGCCAAGTATTTAAACTCTACTGACAACAACTCTGTTGGGCTGGCCATATTGTTTGAATAACAAATGTATATTTGCCAAAAAGATTATTTTAGGAAGGACTCACACTGGGCAAATGTTCACTTTGTAGACAGAAAAGGTGATCTCTTTTAACTATAGAATTGATTGAATGCCAAGGGAGACACTTGCATAGGACCATCCTGTATGTCATGCCCTCTTCAGAGAAGGCATGGTGCTCTATGAGCAAAGCAAAATTGAATTAGCCAAGAAGAAACATGAGATGTGCAAAGAGAGAAACCACTCTAAATGTTTAAATGGATTATTTGTGCCTGACCTGTGGAAGGACATTCTGAGTAGATACTGGTCTGATCAGCCACAATTAGACACACTGTAACTTGACTCTAACATAGTGATGTCATTTTGAGAACAAAGGACAACAACCAACCCCGTATATACATATACTTACCTAATAGAATATAATTTTTAGAATTGTTTTATTCTCGTCTTAATGCTTATGAATAGTAGAAGTTTAATCAATGTTGATTAATTGGTCATTTTGTTCTCTTTCAAAATTCCTCGGGGCATTCATTCAAATGCATACAAAAAGTTTGACTTTCATTATAGTTTTGGTTTTGACTATAATGAGAGTAAAATTTGAGATTTATTTTAAAGGGCAGATTTAATTGTTATTTATTTATATTTTTGATGCATTGTACTGATGCATATTATCTTTATATCATATTCGTTTCTTGAGAAGCTGTATTTTTACTATGATAAATTTTCTTGTATCTGAGTATATTATATTTGTTATGGAAAAATGCATCTCTGTATGAAAATGAAGTTAAAATTAATTTTATGGTTAGATAATATTTTTTCTCAGAAATTTTCATGTATAAAAATATTAACTAGAACAAAGGGAATCCAGTGAAAAAGAAAGTCAGAAGCAACATCTAAAATATTTCTGTGCAGGGAATTGGATGAATTGAGGTGGTGAAAGGAATGAGATGGGAGGAAGTTTGTCTTTAGGGGTATTTATGTGAGGTTGTGATAATCAGTCCAGAGAAATGTGTGCAGTTATAGAAGAAATAAAGAGGGGAAAATTGAGTGGGAAATGGCAGAAAGAAAGTAGAGAGCATATTCACAATGATTTCTTTCTCATCTCTGATCAAATGAATTAATAAAGTCATTATTTCTCCTCTTTCAGGTGCTATTTTTGATATTTGCATTCACAAATATCTTCAAGGAACTAGATAATACCTTATGTCCTGCTTCTGCTCATGCTCATGAACATGAAAATATATACACATATTCCTAGCTATATGGATGAATCTAGCTTGATATATGCATTTATATATGTATAATAGCACAACAGTCACAAAGAGGTTAGGAGAAAGAAAGACTAGCTTTTGCTGACAATTCTGCAAAAAGAAGAAACAAAATAAAACTATAGATTTATAAGTAAAGCTTTCACAAAAATAGAACAAGGTCCCAATGAACCTTTTGCTGATTTTGTGGAACATTTGCAAACAGCTGTAATAAGAACCATTGGAGATAATGCTTCCACAGAAATAATGACCAGACATCTGGCTAAGGAAAATTTGAGATTTGCAAAAGAATTATATGGGGACTAGACAAAGATGCTCTTTTAGAGGAGATCATGAGATGCTGTGCCACAGTGGGCACAAATGCTTTTTATACCCAAACTATGATGAACATGGAAAGACAGGGTCTCTCGTGGCAAGAGACTTCTAGAGAAACTCGTAGATATTTTCAGTGTGGAAAAGTTGGACATCTGAGAGCTCATTGTAGATATGGAGATAGAATGAAAAGACAGGGTGAGAGAATAAAACCCAAAACCCCATGTCCAAAATGTAACCAAGACTTTCACTGGGCCTCTAAATGTAGATTGACTCAGGGAAATGAGAGGAGGGGCCCAGCTTCAAGGCCCCAGGTGGGGCAAAATGGAAGCTGAGGTTACACCCAGAGAGTCTTTAGGAATTTGATAGTAAGATATGATCAATCAGCCAAAAGGCAAATAGATGGAAGAAGAAGATTACACAATCAATCACCCAAAAGGCAATCAGAGGGGAAAAGGGGATTGCAGTTAGGAAAAACAGAGTTGTATGAAGTAGAGACTACTGAGATATCCCTTGGAGAGGTGAAATCTGTTCCTATCCAGCCTATGGATCCATTGCCTCCAGGCACAGTAGGCTTGACCATTTCACCTCCTGAGGGTGCTTCCAAAACAGTGACCATGCACACACTGATGTGGGAAGCTGGGGAATTTGTAGCTAATATCCCAGTCACTAACACAGGTAGACAACTTGTGATTTATCAACCAGGAGAAGCAGTAGCATCAGGCTTACTGTTACATACCCCTAATAGACAATCTGATGATAGTTGCCCAGATTCTGACTTCAAGCAGCAGGGTCCAGGAATATTTTAGACTGCAGCTGTGACAGATGACCGACTTATGCTCACTATTTATGTGAATGGAATACTATTAAAAGGATTGGTAGACATGGGTACAGACCATACAATCATTAGAAGTGCCAGCTGGCCCAGTCACTGGGCAAAGATTAAGGCAGACACCTACATGTCTGGTGTAGGAGGATCAATAGCAGCAGAAGTTAGTGCTGCCCCTATGAAATGGACATTTGAAAGTGAAAAAGGAGTTTTTACTCCTTTTGTGGTCGAAAAAATCCCTATCAATCTGTGGGGAAGAGACATTTTACAGCAGATAGGATTACAATTAAGTACTTCAGCTTTTTTGGCAGGGCTGCTGTTGAAGGCCTTACCGGTTCCTATTCAATGGAAAACTGATACACCAGTGTCAGTAGAACAGTGGCCCTTAACAAGAAATAAAATTCAGGCCTTAGTAGATATAGTGCAAGAGCAACTTGACCAAGAACACTTACAACCTTCTCTAAATCCTTGGAATTCTCCAGTATTTATTATAAAAAAGAAATCTGGAAAATGGAGGATGTTGACTGATTTAAGAAAGGTAAATGAACAGATGGAAACTATGGGAACTCTTCTGCCTGGATTTCCATCTCCTACTCAGTTGCCTAGAGAATGGCCTCTTTGGTTTATAGACATCAAGGATTGTTTCAATTCTATCCCTCTAGATAAGGAGGATATGAAAAGATTTGCCTTTTCAATGCCCAGTGTTAATTTAGCTGAGCCTTATAAAAGATATGAATGGACAGTTTTGCCACAGAGAATAAAAAATAACCCTACTATGTGCCAAATGTATGTTGCTGCTGCTCTTGCTCCAATAAGAAACACATTTCCAAAATTGTTATGCTATTACATTATATGGATGATATTTTGGGGTGTGTACCTGAGGAACAAATGTTAGAAGCATGTCTACAAAAGACCATAGAAACACTAAGAAACTACAAACTTAGTATATATCCTATATATACTATATCCTATTAGGATATACTATATAATACTATATAATATTAGGATATTATATATCCTAAGGCTCTTACAGTACAAAAACTGTCCTTAAGAACAGAGAAGTTAAGTACCTTAAATGATTTCCAAAAATTAATAGGAGATATCCAGTGGATGCATCCAGTGTTAAGTTTAACTACCAATCAATTGCAATCTCTATATGACATTTTAAGGGGAGACACTGCTTTAAATTCACCATGCCAGCTTATAAAAGAAGCGTATAAGAGGCTTTGAGAGAAGTTGAACTGGCTTTATCCAATGTGGTCGAAAGAGTAACTCAAAAACCCTTGGAAATATCAGTTTTTGCTATGAAAGAGGCACCCACAGCAATCCTTCATCAAGGATACAGTGTGATAGCATGGGTGAACCTCCCGGCACAACCAGAACAAAGCTTTATTCCTTACCCAGTGCTTGTGGCTAGGATTCTCTTAAAGGCCATTAAGCGAGCAGTACAATTATCTGGGACAAGACCTGACAAGATATACACCTTTTATACAAATGCACAAATTAATGTATGCTGTGAGACCATCCAAGAGTGGCAAATTTTATTGGCCATGGCTGCAAATTTTGCACATGGGTCTCCATTAAAGATAACCAGACTATTGCATAATTGGCAATGGATTTTTGAGAAGTTTTCTAAGGTTCCTCTTA
The DNA here is from genome assembly GCF_016432865.1 of Antechinus flavipes. Classification (NCBI taxonomy): domain Eukaryota; kingdom Metazoa; phylum Chordata; class Mammalia; order Dasyuromorphia; family Dasyuridae; genus Antechinus; species Antechinus flavipes. The sequence goes on along the minus strand of NC_067400.1, from coordinate 214,755,822 downwards.
AAGGACCAACTATTTTTACAGACGCATCCAAACAAAATATTTGTGCAGAATACTCTCATGATTTAACCATAAAAAGAGTAGTCAGAACTCCTTTTCAGTCCATACAGCAGAACAAATTATATGCGATCATGCTAGCTCTCACTTATTACCCAAGAGACATAAATATAATATCTGATTCAGCCTATTCAGTAGATATGGTACAAAGAATTGCCATAAGCCAAATAAAATTTGCAGCCTCTAATATATATCAGCTCTTTAAGGAACTTCAAGAGCAAGTGAGAAAGCATCCAGGTAAGATCTATATCTTGTATGTCCACTCAGATAGTGGACTTCCAGGTCCTATTTTTGATGGAAATTCAAAGGCAGATAGTCTTTTAAGTATGTTAACCAGTATTCCTTTATTTCAGGAAGCCCAGGAATCCCATTCTAAATACCATCAGGCTGCTCGAGCTTTACGTTTCCAATTTGGGATAACAAAAGGGGAAGCTAGGAGCATAGTAAAAAGCTGTACAGCTTGCCTTCCTTTCCACACTTCTATGCTCCCTCTAGGGAAGAACCCTCGTGGTTTGAGACCCATTGAAATATGGCAAATGGATGTGACCCATTATAAGTCTTTTGGCCGTCTGTCTTTTATCCACATTGTAGTAGACACCTTTTCAGAATTCACTTTTGCAATACCAGCAGCAAAAGAGACAGCCCAGTGGTCACTGAAATCCTCATCCAAGCATTCGCAATTATGGGTGTGCCACAAGAAATAAAAACAGATAATGGACCGGCATATACCTCCAAACATTTTGAACACTTTTGTGCACAGTATAAGATTTTACACACCACTGGTACACCCTTTAATTCTCAAGCTCAGGCAATTGTAGAAAGAAGAAACAGAGACATTAAGACATTGCTCCAAAAACAAAAGAAAGGGGGAGCCATGGGTAACCCTAGAGAACTTCTAAATTTAGCTCTCTATACCATTATTTTTTAAATTTTTTATAAAGGTGCACTGGCTCCAGCAGACAGGTTTTATAACCCACCAGAAGAGCAGTGTCCAGTGCAAGCAGCTCCACTATCTTTAGATAATCGTCAGGTGATGTGGAGAGATCCAGAAAGTGGTGAATGGAAAAGACCAGATTGGTTAACTGCTTGGGGAAGAGAGTTTGCTTGTATCTCTACAGGTGTAGAAGGAATCAGATGGGTGCCAATGAGTTATATTCGCCTTGTCCATCAGTGAGAAACAGAAAAAGAGAAAAATCAAGAAACAAAGGAGAAGATTTAAGAAACATCTGACACTGAAAGAGCATGGCTGACAATGAGACTGTTAAAAGCACTTTAAAATCTTCATGAATCATTGGATTCCCTAACACAAGATGAACAAAAACCAGCAGGAATCATTGGATTCCTTGCGATGAAAAATTGTTGATGAGACTATTGCAGTACTTAAATTTTCATGTTGATTCATGTTATTTGTTACATTACTACTAGCCTGTGTTATATTGCTATGTGCTTATGTATTTTATGTAATTATGTGTAATGCCTCCCATATTGGTGGTTTATGTGTACCTGTTTCAAGTAAGCTCCTTCAGAAACCCGCTAATCTGATTTGACTTCCTATTTCCTTTGGTGTTTTCATCTCCCTTCCTGAAATGTCAGGGAGGGTGTGACCACATTCTTTTTATGGTGTTTTCACTCCTTTTTTTGAGCAGTCAGGGAAGGCGTGATCATCTTCTTTTTGTGATTCTCACTTCCTTGAGAAGTCAGAGAGATCATGACCACGTTATGTTCTAAAACAAAAGAAAGCAGGAGATGTTGGAATCTTTACAAAGTGTAAAGTCATTAGAGTTGACAGAGACAATAATTATCTAATTTAGTATGGTTCAGTATGATTCCTCTGATTCTACAAGATGTTGTGGGCCAGAAGAAACAAGGTACTAAGTAGAACTAATAAACAATAATGCTTGTGTTCACACTTTTAGAGAGCTCATATAAGCAAGAAGTATTTAAGTACTCATTGGAATTCACAAGTATGGGAGATTCACAAAGTTAACTTTGTAACTTTGTGAATTCATACCTCCCTTGAAGTTCTTAGGGCCAGAGAGCACTCTGGGAGGAAACCCGTAATCCTACTCTCTTGTATCCCACAATCCCTCTCTCAGAGAAGGAGCATAAATAGAGTTTCAGTAAGCCAGTCAAAGAGTTCAGCTGAAAAGATTCGGAGTGGAGGAGCATCAGTTCACTTCATCTCACACCACTGTGGTGTCTGGGCTCCTGCACTTCCCCCACTGAGACCAAGGCTGATCTGAAATGCTCTCCAGAAAGCTGCCCAGTCCCAGGCAAGGAGTCCATTTTCCACCTTTGTGCTGGCTGGTGGCTGAAGGACAAACATTTGGATTTGGAGACATTCGGAGGGAGCTCTTGGAACCAAGTAGAGAGAAAGACTTCTAAACTAACCAGGCTATTTTGGAGGAAGCAATAAAAGATCTGAACTTTTATCAGCTGGCTGTATTTAGAGTGATTATTGATCTTAAACTGAAACTAAGGCTGCCTCCAGAAAACTTCCCCAAGAAACCTACTCTCAGAGAGAACTACTATATTTTTAAAAAGAAAAACACCACATTTTGGCGCCCAACGTGGGTCTCCCTCCGAATGTCTCCAAATCCAAAAGTTTATCCTTCAGCCTCCAGCCAGCCAGGTGGAAAATGGAATGAATCTCTCTTGCCTCCAAGAGAGGGCTTGTGGGCTTCCTCCCAGAGTGCTCTTCTCCAGCCCCTGGCAATGTTCCGAAGTAACTCCCTAACCCAAAGCTAAGAGCCTCTTTATATATGATCTTCCAAAGATTGATTCCTCCTTCTGGATGCAGGGATTAAGGGAGGTATGAATTTGGACATCTCATACTAAACCTTGAAATCTCCCAAATGTGTGAACTCCAGTGAGTAAAGGTGTGAACACAAGCATTGTTTCTCAGTTCCACTTAGTACCTTGTTTCTTCTGGCCCATAACATTTCCTTGTAAGATCAGATCAATCATACTGAACCATGCTAAATTAGATAATTATTGTCTCTATCAACTCTAATGACTTAGCACTTTGTAAGGATTCCAATATTTATATTTTATTATATATAGAAAATATTAGTATTTTCTGAGAACCAATACCATCTACTAGTACATATTACATATTCATTGGGTAAAATGCCTTCTAAAGTCCCTTCCAACTCAAAAACCTGTGATTCTATTACTCTATACCTAAGAATAGTTAGATTTTGTCCTTCACTATGGAGAGTCACTCTCCATCTCTGACAAAATCATATAGAAGGGGTGATCAGTTCAATCTTCTTTTATCCAAACACTGAAGCATAATGTTGTGGAAAAAACACAGAATTATAATCAGAGAATTTTAACTTTACTTTCTCAGGTTCTTCATTTATAAGATGAGTTGTTTGGACAAAATGAACTTTTAAGTTCCTGCCTATTATCCTATTATCTTACTCTAAGATCTTACATTCTAAGAAAGGAACTCAGATGGGGATGAATATATTGACACTAAAGTAAAACACTAAACTAGTACAAGAATTATGTACTAGTTTATAGTTAGTAATGGTATATGAGTTAAGAATAAGTTTTGGGGATAAAGGGAAACATTTAATAGGAAACAAATATAAACTTTGAGCAAGGTGGGGCTTAAGTATATTTGGAGTTATCTGATTTCATTTAATTACTTCAGCAAATATTTAGCAAAGTCTACCATATCTAACATACTTTGCTGGAGACCTAGGAACATTCAAGGAAATATGTGACAACATCTTTTTTCTTTGGGACTTGCATTCTGGGGGCAGTAATAAGATGTGTACACATATAACTTGAATTAACTTAGCATATAATAATTACAGAAGCCAATTCAAAGAAAATAACTATGATTTTGACTGAGACAAAAATCATTATCAGCTAGAGAAGGTAAGAAAGCTTTTATGGAGAGGGTAATATTTAAAATGGGTTTGTCTGAAAATCCCCAAGAGCCTCTCAACCCTAATAAACAAAGAAGCACAGAAAAACCAAAATAATAACAATAATAAAAATAATAAATCTCTGCAAGGAAGCTTCCCTGAGTCACCCTGTTAGAGTAAGATGAGCAGCAAACCCTTTTTCCTGCAGTGAAAGGAGTGGGATAAAGTTGAATATTAACCAGTTTCCAATTTACAAGAGGGTCTTCTCCCCACTCTCCACTCCCACTAATGTGAACAGTGTCAGTCCCAACTTCCAGGTCTGTTTTCTTCTGCCTAATGCTTTGTCTTGCTAGAACCAGATAATAACACTATAAAGACCCAGAAGAATATATGGGTGAGTAGGGTGTTCTTTACCTTCAGGGCTCCAGTGTGATATATCCAATTTAATCTGGGTTCCAGATTTATTTGGAAAAATGAAGAATTCCTTGAGAGAACAGAAGAAACATTCTTGATGATCTTATGAAATCACCAGCTTGTTTTCTCTCTAATTTCAACACAGTTTAATGTAATCAGGACTTTCCTCAAGTTCTCCTGTATCCTGCATTTATCCATGATGGAAAGATCTTTTCATTCTGACAAAAATAATCAAAGTAAAATCAACAATTAAGGCCAATAGCAGTAGAGGCAGGTAGGTGATGCTATTGAAAGGTGAGCCTGAGTTCAAATTCAGCCTCAGACATTAACTAGAAACTTCAGGCCAATCATTTAGCCTCAATTTGCATATTTCCTCCACAATAAAATGAGAATAATAAAAGTTCCTTCCAGAGTTGTGAGGATTATTTGAAATAATATTTATAAAGCACTTAGCTTGGCATATATTGTTGTTGTTCAGATGTTTAGTTGTGTCCAAATCTTTGTGACCATATGGCATCTTCTTAGCAAAGGTAACAGAATGTTTTGTCACTTCCTTCCTCATTTATGTTATATGGTTCAGTGAATGAAGAGCAGGGCCTGAAATCAGAAAGACCTGAGTTCAAATCTGCCCTCATGCAATCACTAGCTGTATGAATCTAGACAAATAAAGTAATTTCTACTTTCCTAATTCACTGGAGAAGGAAATAGCAAATCAAGAAAATCCAAAACAGAGTCTTGAAGAATCAGACAAAACTGAACAACATTAATCTACAATACAAATTTCCTATATTATTAAATGGTATCAAAGTACTAAAATGAATTAGTAATTTGGACATCTTCGTTGTTGTTAACAGATTGAAAGCAATAGCTATTGAGGGAAAGGATAGAAAGGAAAGAATAGCTTTAAAAAACATGTCTTTTTTTTTGCCCACCAATGTTAAATATTCATTGCAATGCTGCTTCTCACATGATTAATAGATTCATGTCCCACTTATGCTTTATGTAGTTAGACATAAACTAACAGAAAAACTAAATTGCCATAATGAGCAAACAGTTCAAAGAATTCTGGCAGAACACTGTTTTGTATAAATTGGGATTGGTGAAAATCATTTTTGAATCAGGATAGTTTATTTTGTGTTTAGTTTTTAATTGACAGTAGGTCTCTCTCCAGATTTTCTCTTCCCTTCTAGATTTGTTTAAAATATTTGGCATCTGCTATCCTTGAAAGGTTTACTTTAATATTGCTGGCACTATTTTAAAATGTTGTTTAGTTGAGAATATAATGTTCCAAGTTCTCCTTTTGTAGTTATTAGGGGATGGGGAGGTCAGAGGAAAAGGCAGAGCAAAGAAATTTTAAAGATAACATAGTACAAAAGAAAACTAACCTCTTTTAGTCAAGGTTGAGTTCCATTCTTTATACCTTATTAGGTACATAATGTCTTCCCCACTTGAATATAGTCAAAGAATATCTTTGCTTTTTCTTTCTATTCTCGGTGCTGGAAAATACAGTCAAGTCTTAGCTTTCATTACGGGTAATGTTTCTAGAAATTAAATAAAATTCAAAAATATGAATGCTAATATACCAAATCTATGGGAATTAGGGGGTTGGTTCTCACAACTACCAAAAACTGTCCTCTTTCTCTAGATATTGCTGAAAATACACTTTCTGAATAACATTCTTTGTCTATATAATTTATTTTGCTTTTATTTAAAACTAGATGCAAAATTAGAAAAAAGAAAAGAAAAAAGAAAGAAAAGGAAAAGAAAACAAAGCAAAATGCAACACAATGCACCATTGTAATATACCCAGCAGAACATCATAGAGGATTCAAAATATGTAAAAATAAATTTCTCTTTCAAGAAAGCATATATAATAATAGAAGAAATTATTTTCATGACCTTCCATCTTTTGTATGCTTATTCGTGGATTATTCTTTTGTTGTCTGTTGTGTACTTTTTATTTTATTCTATTTTTCCCCTTTTATCTTCTGCCCAGGAATACCCCCAAGCATGCTACATTTAAGCTTGGATATATATTTGTGTTGTTTAAAAAAAATTAAATATATATTCATACCCAGCCACATAACCACACACCCCCACACACCCACAAAACCATATAACATACATATATCTATATACACACATACATATAATTACATACATATATAAACATACACACACATATATACATATGCATTTACACATGTAAACATACATCTAAAACAATATTAATATTGTTGACACATGATATCGATTTTTCTTGATTGAATCTTTAGGTTTGACTTTATCTAAGGTCCTACTTTTGAAAAATTTCCAATAAATTCTACTTCTGATTCTTGTTGCAGTGATTGTGTACATATTTTATTTGTTATCCCTGCTAACTCTTCTATTCTTTAACTTACCTTGCTCTTATTTCCTATTTGTGGTAACTCTTCTATTTTAATTCTATTCCTTAACATGCCTTGCTATTACTTAATCTTCCCCCACCCATAGTCCCTTCCCTTATCTTCTCCTTTCACCCTTTTCTTCCCATTCCCTTTAATCTACATACCTTATCCCATTCCTTTCATATATATATATATATATATATATATATATATGTATATATATATATATATATATATATATAAATGTGTGTGTGTAATATTTTCTATTTAATCCATTCTCAATGTGAGTAGGTTTTCAGAACTATGAACCTTCTTCCCCCCACTAATGCCTCTGTATTTATTCTTCCTCTGCATTTCATTTATATAACATATTTACCATTTTTCTCTTTTCCTAGACAGTTTTGTTTTTAGAGTCAGATAATACTCATCTCCACCCCAAGTTTTCTTCTAAGTGACCTAATTATTGATGTCAATATTAAACATGTGATATACATTTCCAGGCCAAAAAAAAAAAAAAACATAAACAAGTTGTTCATGTTGGGTCCCTTGAAATTAATCTTTGGTGTTGGCTCTTAAATGTGAAATTTTCTATAAAGTTCAGATTTGCTTGAGACAAAGTCCTGAAAATCTGCAATTTCATTGAATGCCCTTTTTTTTTTTTTTGTTCACTATTATAATTAATTTTGCTGGATATGATACTTTGGTCACAAGCCTAGTTCTTTTAATTGCCAATATATATTATTCCAATCCTAATTTTCAAAGAATTATTTTTATCTCTAATTTTGTTGCTTAACTTTTTTTATACAATTTTGTTTTTCTTGGAATTTTACTTAGTTTTCCCCCAATCATTTGAATTTTTAAATCTTTTTTAAGTTCTATAAATTCTCTTCAGTCAGGTATCCATCTAACATTATTATTTGTGATAAAAGAGGCTTTTTTTACTTCATTTTCCTCCTCTGAAAATCAACTCAAGTCTTTCCTATTCCCATGGTAAGTTTTTATGATTGTATTACTTCTTCTTTGCCTGTTGAGTTTTTTGTATTTTTAAAATAAGAACATTAATGTAAGTATATCTAATCCTGGGGACATGGTTTCTCTAGCTTCACTTCAACTCTCCTTTCTGACTTGAAACCCCAAATCAAAAACTCAATACCTCTGCAAGTGCTGGTATCAAAAGCATGCCTGCCCACTCTGCTTCAGTACTCAAAGGTGTGTAGGTTCCTTATCACTCATGGCAGGGTCGCTGCAACATAGCTTGGCCTGGCATTCCTAATCAATAAAGGTTTCCTCAGTCTTCCTGACTCCCCTTGCTGTCTGGGAGGCAAAAATACCTTGGGACCCACTTAGCCCTAGGAGTCCTCACTTGTTGTTTCTGTGGAGCTAGCCTCAAAATGTTTACACTTTATATGGGTTAAACCCTGACCCTAAGGTTTTTCTTCCTGTTTTTTTTTTTTGGGGGGGGGGGGCTGGGAGGGGAAGGCGGTGTCCCAAGAGGCCTCCTGTTTTGCCTCAAGTCTTATTTATTTTTCATTGATCTATGTTTTTCTTGAGGAGAACATTTGTTCTGTTTCTGGGGAAATCTAGAGTTCTTGAAACTTTCTAACCTACTCTGCCATATCTTCCCAGGATCCACCCCTATACAATTCTTTATTATAAAACATAAATTCTGATAATATGCACTTCTCTCAACACAGTAATCATAAAATAACCCATAAAATTCAGATCATAAAATAAAATTGGTAATATGCAAAACATTTTTTCTTGAAATTCCTCAGAATTCTGTAACCTTTGTGCTAACATTTCTTTTCTTTTTTTTTTTTAATAACTTTTTATTGATAGAACTCATGCCAGGGTAATTTTTTACAGCATTATCCCTTGCATTCACTTCTGTTCTGATTTTTCCCCTCCCTCCCTCCATCCCCTCCCCCAGATGGCAAGAAGTCCTTTACATGTTGAATAGGTTACAGTATATCCTAGATACAATATATGTGTGCAGAACCGAACAGTTTTCTTGTTGCACAGAGAGAATTGAATTCAGAAGGTATAAATAATCCGGGAAGAAAAACAAAAATGCCAGCAGTTTATATTCATTTCCCAGTGTTCTTTCTTTGGGTGTAGCTGCTTCTGCCCATCTTTGATCAATTGAGACTGAATTATATGCTAACATTTCAATTTTAAAAAATCACTGACTTTAGACAATATTCACTTTTTGTAACACATTCTATTGATAGTATTATAAATATTGCATAGCAGGACTTCTGGGAGTGGAGCCAAGATGTCAGAGTAAAGTCAAGAAGCTGTTTGAGCTCTCTCAGTTTCCCTCAAAAACCACATAAACCAAGCTTCTGAACAATTTGATAGAATGAAACCATTCTCCAGCTCAAGAGAGACTGGAAAAACTACAAGAAATGTCTATCTCACTGGGATGAAAAGGATGTTCAGGCCAGCTCAGACAAATTCTGGAAAAGCTGGTGAGAGGATCCTAATCACAGCACATCAGTAACTAAGACCCTCAGTCTTGGTTCAGTAGAGGAGCAAATCAATAGGGCAGCTTCCAGTCCCATCTCAGAAGACAAATTCTGGGAAACAAACTGTTTCCTGAATAGATAAGGCCTTTGCCTTATCTACCCCATATAAATACAAGGATCCCCTGTGCTGAAAGCCAATGTTCAGAGCTGCACAAGAAACTTAGGATAACACCCACTTTACCCCAGGAGTAGAGCACAACCATAAAAGTAAAAAAAAAAAAATTTAAAAAGGAAATGCCAAATGAAAAGGAAAGAAAATGAACAAGAAACAGAAAAGAATCTTTATTATGGAAAGCTACTATGGTGATGGGGAAGACCAAAACACAAACTCAGACAAAGACAGAATGTCACCGAGAAAATCTCAACAAGTGTTATGAATTGGCTAAGGGGGAAAAATGAAAGGTATGCATGACAAAGTCAACAGCTTGGAAAAAGAAAAAAAAAGTCTAAAGAGAGCAACTCCTTAAACAGTAGATTTCACCAATGAAAAGAAGAGGTAGAAAAGATAATTGAAGAAAATCACACATTAAAAACTAGAACAGGACAAATGGAAGCTAATGACTCTATGAGATAGCAAGAATCAGGCAAACAAACTAAAAAGAATTTTAAAAATGGAAGAAAACATGAAATATTTCATTGGAAAAACAGCCTACAGACACAATTTAAAAATTATTGGCCATGACCAAAAAAAAAAAAAAAAGACAGCATTCTACAAGGGATCATTAAGGATAATTTTCCCAGCATTCTTGAAAGAAAGGAGGAAATGTTCATTGAAAGAATCTATTGCTCACCTCTGGAAAGAAATCCCACAAGGAAAACCCCAAAGAACATTATTGTAAAACTCCAAAACAACATTCCCAAGGAAAAAATATTGCAAGAGGCCAGACAAAAACAATTCAAATATCAAGGAGTAACAACCAAGATTATTCAGGATCTGACAGCTTCTACAATAACAGATTGAGGGCCTGAAATACCAAATTCTGGAAGGCAAAAGACTTGGAGTTACAACCAAGAATTAGCTACCCAGTGATATCCTGCTTCATCTTTTTGGGAAAGTAATGGAGCTTCAATGAAGATTTTCAATCATTTCTATGGGGAAAAAAAAGAACTAAACAAAAAATCTAATTTACAAACACAGAACTCAAAAGACCCATAGAAAGCTAAACAAGAATAAATATATATTATTTAAAAGTTAAAATGTTTATATCCCTAGATGGGAAAACATTATCTGTAACTCTTGAGACCTGTATGTATCACTGGGGCAGACAGAGGGCAGCATCACATGGACTGAGAGTGTGGTTCTATATGGACTCTTATGTGATGACATCAAAGAAAAAGACATTAAAGGATGGGGAAAGGTCTGTAATGAAAAAAGAGGAAAGGGAAGGTGTATGGAAAAAATTAGTTCGCATGAAGAGGTACAAAAGAGCCATTACAATCTAGGAAAAGAAAGAAGGAGGGATGAGCATTGTCTGAAACCTGATCTCATCATTTTTGGCTCTAATAGGAATAACTTAATCATTCAGTTGCAGTTGAATATAGGAACTTATCTAGATCTATAAAAAAGTAGGAGAAGAAAGAGGAAAAGAAAAGGGAGGGACAGGAAAGAAAGAAGGGCAAAAACACAAGGTGAAAAGGTAAATGAAGGGGGAAAGGGTTGATAAGATAAGGTAGTGAATGGAGTAGGTTAAAAAAAACACTACAAAGAGAAGGGTGGAAAGGAGTGATAGGAGATAGAAGTAGTGGGTGGGGTAAGTAAAACAACATACTACTAAGGACAGGGAGGCTCTGAGTTCAAATCTGATCTCAGACATGTAACCCTTCCTAGCTGTGTGACCCTGGACAAGTCACTTAACCCCAATTGCCCCTGCCAAATATACACATACACATACATATAGGGGGAAAAAATGGGATGGAGGAAAGTACAGGTCTGGTAATCATAACTGTGAATGTGAATGGTATGAACTCTCCCACAAAATAGAAGAGAATAGCAGAGTGGATTAAAAAAGAGAATCTTATAATATGTTGTCAAATAATAATTTGACACAGAGAGACCCATAGAGAATAAAGGTAAAAGCCTGGAAAAAAATTTTTTATGCTTCAGTTGAAGTTTAAAAAAAAAAAAAGCAGAGGTAGTTAATTCTGATCTCAGATGAAGCAAAACTAAAAATAAATCTTATTAAAAGAGATAAGGAATGAAAGTACCTCTTAATAAAGGGTACTATAAATAATATAGTAGTAACAATACTAAATGGTAGAGAAGACAAATTTCTAGAGAAGGTTTTCAGCCAGTTACAGGAAGAAATAAACAGCAAAACTATTCTGGTGGGAGAGCTCAGCTTTCCCCTCTCAGAATCAGGCAACTCTAACCACAAAACAAACAAAAAAGAAACTAGGGAGGTTAATAGGATGAAAGAAAACCTGGATATGTAGCTCCCTGGAGAAAACTGAATAGGAGCAGAAAGAACTACATGTTTTTCTCAACAATACATGAAAGCTACACAAAAATTAACCATATATTAGACAATAAAAACCTCAACCAAATACAGAAAGGCATAAATACTAAAAACTTCCTTTTCCTATGACAAACATTATATTCAATAAATAGCAGGGAATGAAAGACTAAAAACCAATGGGAAATTAAATAATCAAATCCTAAAGAATGAGTGAAACAATCCATGTCTTTCAACAAAATGATAATAATGAGACAACATACCAAAACTTATGGGATGCAACCAAAACAGTTTTTAGGGAAAATTTTATATCTCTAAATAGCTACATAAATAACAAAAAGCAAGAAGAAATCAATGAATTAGGCATGCAACTAATAAAGCTAGAAAAAGAACAAATTTTAAAACTCCTATTAAATACCAAATTAGAAATTCTGAAATTCAAAGGAGAAATTAATAAAATAGAAACTAAGAAAACTATTGAAATAATAAATAAAACTAAGAGTTGGTATTATGAAAAATTCAACAAAATAGATAAGCCTTTGGTGAATTTGATCAGAAATAGGAAAGAAAAAACTAATTCACCAGTATCAAAAAAAAAAAGGGGTGGGGGGGTTATCTTACCACCAATGACAAAGAAATTAAAGCATTAATTAGGAGCTATTTTACCCAACTCTATGGCATTAAGTCTGATAATCTAATTGAAATGGATGGGTATTTTTTAAAAATTGCCTAGGTTAACAAAAGAGGAAATAAAGTGAGTAGTCCCATTTTATAAAAAGAAATTGAAGAAGTCAAAAATCTCCCTTCTTCTTAGTGGTTCAGTGATTCAAAGCAATCCCAATAGGCTTTGGACAATCAGGGAGACAATGTAAATCAACACAGGCTATGTTCCATTTTTTTCTTTTTTTATCTATCTCATGATTTTCCCTTTTGTTTTGATTGTTCCTCCCAAAATGATTCATAAAACAATGTTTGTTAAAATACCTACATAATTTAAAAAAAATACTGTGTAGTAATTATAATTCTTAAAAGTAAAATATTTTTAATTTGAATTTTAACTTTCCACAGGGTTAGATGGCAGCATGAGGATTTTATACAATATACTATACTGCTGCAATCCTATTTACTTTGACAATCCTTTAAAAACCAATGCAAAAGTTTCTGGAACTGTAATTGCTGCTATTAGAAGAAACAAGACTAAATTCCTTGATACCAAATTTATAGCTAACAATGGTTGAAGATATTCTGGCATAAAGTTTGTCTAATAACATTATATTCTCACTAAGTTGCAACACTGATTGTGTATTTCTTTTTAGAACCCAAAAGACATGTACTATGCTTTAGAAGCATAATTGCAACACAAAACTTGAGCATTAAAGGCAAGCATTAAAAATGTAAAATGAATGTAGAGGGAACTCTTTACAATGGTTTGATAAGTACCTAGTGAGATATCAGCTGTTCCCATAAACTTGAATGCATAACTCCTCTTTTTTTTTTTTCTCTATTGTGCATAGCTAAGAATATCAATGGTTATGAACTCAAAATTGAAAATGTTACTAATAAAATCATGCCAACACTTAAGTAACTAAATTAAACCCTGGGTGGGAAATACTGTGTAGTAGTACAGATATTACTGTAGGTAGTGCTTAATAAATGTTTGTAGATCAATTGATTGATTGCATTATAGCAAAAATCTTCACAACTTTCTCCACCATTTAAAGATTCTTTTCCGCTCAATCTATTTTATTAATAAATTATAAGCTTTAATATATAACACTCTTACTCAACGTATCCTCATGGCTTAGTTTCTAGGATCAATACTGAAGTTCCTTTGCTTATACTCTAAAAACTTATTATTATTTTTTGTTTTATTATTTTTTTTTTGTCGGTGTGTGATTCAGGCACACTATCCTGATGTTCTTTTTTAAGATATATTTTTATTTATTAAATATTTCCCAATTACATGTAAAGCATTTTAACATTCACTTTTTAAAAATGACTTCCAAATTTTCTCCCTCTCATCTCCCACTATTTGGGAAGGCAATGATATATATATATATATATTGATATATATATGTGTATATATATATATATATATAATATATAATATATATATATATGAAGTTAAGCAGAACATATTTCCATATTAACCATATTGCAAAAGAAAACATATACAAAAAAATCTAAAGAAAAATAATGTTTAAAAATAGTATGCTTAAACCTGTACTTCCATTTCATAACTTCTCTCTGTGGAAGTGGATAGCATTTTTCATCATCTTTGGAATTAACTTGAATCATTGTCTTGAACACAATAGCTGAGACTTTCATAGTTGGTCATCTTCACAATATTGATATTATTGTGTACTTCAGTGTTTTAGGTCTGCTCACTTCACTTTTCATCAGTTCATAAAAGTCTTCCCAGGTTTTTCTGAAAGAATCCTATTCATGACTTCTTCTAGCCCAATAGTATTCATCCACAATGGCACAACTTGGTCAGCTATTCCCTAATCGATTGTCTGCTATTCTTCCAACACAAAAATCCATCTCTTCTCTAAATCTTTTCAATGGCTTTCCCTTATGCCTGAATACATAAATATACTTCTTGGTGACTGAAATATATTTGCTCTTACCTCTTAGGATCCTTTATGATCTTGTAAAGGACAACACTGCTCAAATGGCAGTTTCTACATTAAGCCATTATTGATTACCTTAGCTTAGATTATCCCTCTCCCACCTCCAAAAAAAAAAAACCCTTCATATGTACTTTGTAGATATTTTAGTTTTTTTATGACTATAACAGGTCATAGAAAAATTAGAAGACAATGTTAGCTATAGTTAAGGTTAGAATTCTAACAGAAACAAGATAGAAGTTGAACTAAAAGAAAATTATGACAATAAAAATATTAAAAAGTTTATGCACAAATAAAAATGTATTTGTAATGAGAAAGGGTAACAATTGGGAAGAATCTTTGTAGCAAATTTTGCTGACAAAAGTTTAAAATATAATTCCCTTTTAAGCCCTACTTACTTGATAAAGCTTTGATTTTATGACAATATGTAAAATTTACTGTAAAATTTTGACTACATTTAATGCCACTCACTTATGAAATGTATGAATCCAGGACACAATAATTTCATTGGCTGTACACAAAAAAAGAGAGGGCACATTTTTATATGGCTTTAAATATGAAAATACTGATAAAGTTTTAAACAAGAAAGCACAAACTCAGGAATCCTTTATAGAGGAGACTCTATGAAAATTGCATGTATTCCAATGGACATGGCATTTAGTAGTGAGTACTATATTCCCATATAACAAGTAAAGCGTTCATAAGAATTTAAGAGACAATTAAATGAGCATAGATAAGACAGATATGAATATAGAAAAGCAATCATTAAAAGGGAAAAAGTAGCTTCTAGGTGAAGTATTTTTGATGGCAGAAAAAAAAGATAAATATACATGCAAGAAAATAATCTTATCAATGCAGAGTTGTACTGTGAAGATAAATAGACCCTAGGAGCCAAATAAAGTGATCAACCATGCAGAGAGGCTGCCCCTATGGTTAAACTTCAGGAGTTCTACTCATATTGAAAAATTACATCAAGATACCAGTATTCCAGATTTGTTAGTTGCCTTTGGCATAACTGCTTCCTAAATGTACACATCACTACCTTATATTCTGTGCCCACTCTTGCCATGAATACTTTGTGCACTAATGTGTTTCATGTTTCTAGGGAACAATATTTTAAAGTTATTGTGCTTATTATACCATTTTAATCCTTTACTAAAAATTGTCTATAAATTGAGTGATAATAGGAACCACAAAGTAGGACTCATTAGGTACAATTTTAAGAGTGGATTCATCTTTAAATGTCTTTTAATTTCCAGCTCTAAACACATTTTTAAAATAATTGCTTTTTACTTTCAAAACATATGCATACATAATTTTCAGCATTCGCCCTATGAAAAACCTTGTGTTCCAAATTTTTCTTACTCCTTTCCCCCATCACCTCCTTAGACAAGTAATTCAATATATGTGAAACATACGTGAGTCTTCTAAATATGGTGAGTCACCATATTTCCACATTTATAATGCAGCACAAGAAAAATCAGATCAAAAAGAAAAAAAAAACGAAAAAGAAAAAAATCAAGCCAAAACAACAAAAAAAATGAAAATAGTATATTGTGATCCACTTCCAGGCCTCTTTCTGGATGCAGATGGCTCTCTCCATCACAATACCATTGAAATTGGCCTGAATCACTTCGTTGTTGAAAAGAGCCAAGTCCATCAGAGTTGACCATCACATAATCTTGTTGTTGTGTACAATGTTGCCTTGGTTCTGCTCATTTCACATTTAGCCTCTTCATGTGAGTCTCTCCAGGTCTTGCTGAAATCATCCTGCTAATTGTTTTTTACAGAACAATAATATTCCATAGCATTCATATACCATAACTTATTCAGCCATTCTCCAATTGATGAGCATCCACTCAGTTTCCCATTTCTTGCCACTATAAAAAAGACTGCCACAAACATTTTTGTGTGGATACTTTTCTCTCCTTTATGATCTCTTTGAGATACAGACCTAGTACAGTCACTTCTGAATCAAAGGGTCTGCACAGTTTGATAACACTTTGGGCATAGTTCCAAATTGTTCTCCAGAATGGTTGGATCAGTTTACAACTCCACCAACAATATATTGTTGTCCCAGTTTTCCCCCTTCCCTTCCCACATTCATCATTATTTTTTCCTGTCATCTTTGCCATTTTGTATATATTGGTACCTCAGAGTTGTTTTAATTTTCCTTTCTCTAATTAGTGCTGATGTAGACCATTTTTTTCATATGACTAGAAATGCTTTCAATTTCTTCATCTGAAAATTGTATGTTCATATCCTTTGACCACTTACCAATTGGAGAGTGGCTTGAATTCTTATAAATTTGAGTCAGTTCTCTATATATTTTAAAAATGAGGCCTTTATCAGAATCCACGAATGTAGATTTTCCCCCCAGTTTGTTGCTTCCCTTCTCATCTTGTTTGCATTGGTTTTGTTTGTACTAAAACTTTTTAACTTAATAAAATGAAAATTATCCATTTTGTATTCCATAATTATTCTTTGGCCACAAATTCCTTCCTTCTCCACAGATCTGTGTGGTAAACTATCCTTTGTTCTTCTGGCTTGCTTATAATATCACTCTTTATATCCAAATTATGAACCCATTTTGAACTTATGTTGGTATAGGGTGTTAGGTATGGGTCAATGCTTAATTTTTTCTATACTAATTTTTATCAAATAGTGGGTTTTTATCCTAGAAGCTGAGATATTTGGATTTATCAAACACTAGATGACTGCAGCTATAAACTATTGTGTCTTGTAAACCTAACCTATTCCACGGATTAACTACTCTTATTTTCTAGCCAGTACTAAATGGTTTTGATATCTGATTTATAATATAGTTTTGATCTAGTGCAGCTAGGCTACTTTCATTTGCATTTTTTTCATTAATTTCCTTGAAATTCTTGACCTTTTGTTGTTCCAGATGAACACTGTTATTTTGTTTTCTAACTCTATAAAATAATTTCTTGGAAGTTTGATTGTCATGGCACTGAATAAGTAGATTAATTTAGTTAATATTGTCATTTTTATTACATTAGCTACTTATGAGCACTGATATTTACTCAGTTGATTAGATATGAATTTATTTAGGTAGAAAGTGTTTTGTAATTGTGTTCATATAGTTCCTGACTTTGCCTTTCCAGCAGACTGTCACATATTTTATATTATTTACAATTACTTTAAATAGAATTTCTCTTTGTATCCCTTGCTGCTGGACTTTGTTGGTAACATATAAAAATGCTAATGTTTTATGTGGATTTATTTTGTATCCTACAATTTGATTCTCTAGAATTCTCTAAGTATACCATTATAACATGTGCAAAGAGTGATAATTTGATTTCCTCAATTCTAATTCTAATTAGTTTAATAAGTCTAATTCTTTTAATTTATTTTTCTTCTCTTATTGCCAAAGCTAACATTTCTTTATTTTTTATTTTTTTAAATAACTTTTTATTGACAGAACCCATGCCAGGGTAATTTTTTACAACATTATCCCTTGCACTCACTTCTGTTCCGATTTTCCCCCTCCCTCCCTCTACCCCCTTCCCTAGATGGCAAGCAGTCCTATACATGTAGAATAGGTTACAGTATATCCTAGATACAGTATATGTGTGCATAACCAAATAGTTCTCTAGTTGCACAGGGGGAATTGGATTCAGAAGGTATAAATAACCTGGGAAGAAAAACAAAAATGCAAGTGTTCTTTCTTTGGGTGTAGCTGCTTCTGTCCATCCTTGATCAACTGAAACTGAGTTAGGTCTCTTTGTCAAAGAAATCTACTTCCATCAGAATACATCCTCTTACAGTTTGTTGTTGGTATATAATAATCTTCTGGTTCTGCTCATTTCACTTAGCATCAGTTCATGTAAGTCTCGCCAATCCTCTCTGTATTCATCCTGCTGGTCATTTCTTACAGAACAATAATATTCCATAACATTCATATACCACAATTTATTCAACCATTCTCGGATTAATGAGCATCCATTCATTTTCCAGCTTCTAGCCACTACAAACAGGGCTGTCACAAACATTTTGGCACATACAGGTCCCTTTCCCTTCTTTAGTATCTCTTAGGGGTATAAGCCCAGTAGAAACATTATTGGATCAAAGGGTATGCACAGTTTGATAACTTTTGGAGTGTAGTTCCAAATTGCTCTCCAGAATGGCTGAATGTGTTCACAATTCCAACAATGTATCAGTTTTCCCACATCCCCTCCAACATTCCACATTATCTTTCCCTGTCATTCTAGCCAATCTGACAGGTGTGTAGTGGTATCTCAGAGTTGTCTTAATTTCTCTGATGAATAATGATTTGGAGCATATTTTCATATGGCTATAAATAGTTTTAATTTCTTCATCTGAGAATTGTCTGTTCATATCCTTTGACCATTTATCAATTGGAGGATGCAAAGTTAACATTTCTAAAACAATATTGAATATTAATGGTGATAGTGGGCAATCTTGTTTCACCCCTATTTTGGGAATGATTCTAGCTTATCCCCATTACATGTAATGTTTGCTGGTATTTTAAAATAGCTGCTACTGATTATTTTAAGGAAAACTCCATTTATTCCCCTACTCTCTAGTGCAGTGTTTCTCAAACTTTTTTTGTCAGTATCTTTATCCTATTAAAAATTATTGAGGAGCTCTCCAAAGTATTTTTGTTTATCTGGGTTATAGTTATAGACATTTACCATATTGGAAATAAAAAAACTATTTTTGAATTGTAGACCCTCTAAAAGGGTTTCAAAGATCCCCAGGATTCTCTAGACCATACTTTGAGAACCACTGCTCTAGTGTTTTTAATAGGAATGGGTGTTGGGTTTTGTCAAATGCTTTTTTCTGAATCTATTGAGATAGTCATATGATTTTGTTAATTTGATTATTGATATAATCAATTATTCTACTAGTTTTTCTAATATTGAACCTCATTCCTGGTATAAATCCTACTTGATCGTGGTGTATTATTCTAGGAATAACTTGCTATAATCTCTTTGCTAAAATTTTATTTAAGATTTTTTCATCAATATTCTTTAGGGAAATTAGTCTGTAATTTTCTTTCTCTGCTTTGATCTTACCTAGTTTAGGTATCCTCACCATATCTGTGTCATAAAAGGATTTTGGTAGGACTCCTTCTTTCCCTATTTTTTCAAATAGTTTGTATAGTACTGGAATTAATTGTTCCTTAATTGTTTGGTAGAATTCACATGTAAATCTATCTGGCCCTGTAGATTTTTTCTTTGATTTAATTAATCTTGTTGATTAAAAGCTTGTTCATTTTTTTTCTAAAATAGGACTACTTAAGTAATTTATTTCTTCTTCTCTTAATGTTGGCATTCTATATTTTTGTAAGTATTTATCCATTTCACTTAGGTGATCAGATTTATTAACATATATTTGGGCAAAATAACTCCTAATTTTTGTTCTAATTTCTTTTTCACTGGTCGAAAATTTCTCTTTTTTATGCTAATAATTTTTTTCTTTCCTTTTTCTAATCAAATTAACATTAGTTTTGTTTATCAATTTAGTTTTGTTTGTTAATTTAATAGTTTTCTCACTTTAAATTTTATTAATCTATCATTTTATTTTCAGAATTTCAAATCTGATATTTAATTGGGGAGGGGTTAATTTCTTTTTCTTCAAGCTTTTTTAGTTGCATTCCCAGTTTATTGATCTTCTCTTTTTCTATTTTACTCTAGTAAGCATCTAAGCATAAAACTTCACCTAAGAACTGCTTTCACTGCATCCCATAAATTTTGGTATGTTGTGTCATTATTGTCATTCTCTTGCATGAAATTATTAATTGTGCCTGTGATTTGTTGTTTCACCCACTCATCTTTAAAATTAGTTTATCTACTTTCAAATAAATTTTTGGTCTATTTTTCCTTGGCTTTTTATTTCATGTAGTTTTTATTGTATCATGATCTGAAAAAAAAAAATGTATTCACTATGTCTGCCTTTCTACATTTGATTTTGAGGATTTTATGCCCTTAAGACATGGCCAATTTTTGTGTAGGTTCCATGTACTGCCGAGAAAAAAAATGTATATTCCTTTCTACTCCATTCAATTTTCTCCAAAGGTATATCATACTTAACTTTTCTAAAATTCTACTTACCTCCTTAACTTCTTTCTTATTTAATTTTGGTTTGATTTATCTAGCTCTGAGAGAACAAGATTAAGATTCCCACTTTCCTTTGCTTTCTAATTCTTTTTACAGCTTTCTTAACTTCTTCTCTAGGAATTTGAATGCTATATTACTTGGTGCATATGTTTAGATTTGATGGAGAGCTGCTGGTCCTTCCTAAACTTAGCGGATGTGACCTAGTCCTGTTTGTTATGATGGTGTTCAGAGGTTCACTATTTTCCTTCTGTATTTGTATTAGAGATCTCACAACTAGTCTCCTGATTCACAGTTTCTAAACTAAGGCAGAGTAACCAACTCTCCTGCATTTTGGTTAAGAGTTTCTTACTCAATTTCCCCAGCACTTTGCCTCTCCACCATTCACTTCCCTGCACTGCACCGCACCTGTGCTGGGCCACATCTTTACTGAACTTCTTGCAAAATATCTTACGTTGGAAATTTGTTTCAATCCAAATATTTGTGGTTTCTGTCACTCCAAAATCTGTTCAAAGGCTTGATCTGGTATTGATTCTGAAATAAGCCAAAAAGAGCTCAGGCAAAGTCCTATCTACTGTCTACCATCTTGGCTACACCCTTCACCTTTAAATCTTCAGGCAGCAAATGCTTCAGAGAAACCAAAGCTTCTAGTGGAATTGCAACTTAAGGAAAATAGTTTAGAATGTACATACATTTCATGTCTAAATTATAGAAAGAATTGTTTATAAAATATAAAACCAAGAGTTATTCCTTAATAGATAATTGGCTAAAGGATATAAATAGGAAATTTTCAAATGAACAAAAGCAAATTATTAACAATCATATGAAAAATACTCCAAACCATTAGGAAAAATTAAAATTAAAAATGACTCCAAGGATTCTTCTTATCGGATTATATGTGCTGTTTATGTGGCCTCTCCTGATAGGATATTAGCTCCTTGAAGAAAAGAATTTTTTTACAGTTGTCTTTTATATCTTCAGAGTCTAGGATTCTTCCTGGACTCTGCAGGAGTCTTTTCTCACTGTACCACTCTGTCTGATGATGGGTATTAGGACTGTGAGCCTAAATCTTAAAGTTTATCTAAATCAATCCTCCTCATTTTACAGAAAAGAAAACTAGACTAATTCATATAAGTGAAATAACTTGGAAAAATATTCTTCAAGTTATTGTCAGGTCTGGAACTAGAACAAATAGCTATTTCCACTACATTTTAGTAGCAGAAATTCAAAGCTGAAGGGAAATCTAAATGAAATCTAGTCCAGCTCCCTCATTTTACAGATTAAAAAGCTAAGAATCAGAGATATTAGCAGAATCACCCAGATAAGATAATAAATTCTAAAGTCATGATTTTCAATCAGGTCTTCACACACACACACACACACACACACACACACACACACAAATATTATTATTTCTGCCTTATAAGAGAGAAAATTGAGGTTTAGAGAAATTGAATTACTTGCCCAAGGTCATATGGCTATAAAATGGTAGAACAAAATTAGAATCTATATTTCCTTCTCTAAGGCTAAAACCAATTATCCTATTACCAGCCCTGAATATATGTTACTTTTGTTCAGCTCAAAGATTCAAAATGACAAAACATTGATGTTTTTGATATTCTTCGCTAGGTCCAGCTCTAATTTAAGTCAAATCAATTCTAGTCAATTTGTCATTTTTATGTATAAATTAATATATGCGGAGCTAGTGATAAAAAGGTAAAAGGAAAAAATCACTTTAATTAGTCAATAAACAATCACTTATCATCTACTATGTGATAGATAGCTATGCTACACATTTGGAATACAAATTTACAAAAATGGAATAACTGCCATTCTCAAGAAATTTTCAATACATACAACACATACATATATAAGCAAATGGATAATATGTGTAATATATATATATATATATTTGAATCTATATGTGTGTATGCACATATATGAGTATACACATTTATATGCTATAAATGTGTATGTCTACATATATACACATACGTATATTTATATTAATATATCATCTACATGTCTGTATAAAAAATAAATACAAGGGAGTGAGAAAGTGTTTGAGTAAACATCAGAAAAGGTTTTTTTTTAAAGTGGTGCTGAAGGAGAAGAGGAATTTTTATGAGACAGGTAAACAATCAAAGGTAAGGATAGAATGCATTCTAGGCTAGAAAGAGGAAAGGAAACTATTTTAAATGAAGAGAGAAAATTTAAGAACCTGAAATATCCTGATTGTGATATGAATAAATGGGAGACAAGTAAGAAAAGCTGTCAAGATAGAATTCATAAGATTTGCAAGTAATTTTATATGGAGGATAGTGTCAGTGAAATTTAACAGTAGAGAATGACTCCTATGGCATATTGAGTGACCAGAATATATTGAGTATATCTGAGTAACCAGAATAATGACCATAAAATGTACAGAAATAGGAAAGTTAAGAGAAAAAAATAGCTTTGGGTGATGATACTATAATAAATTCAGTTTGAATCTAGTTCAGTTTGAGATATCAATGGAATATACAGATAGAGATGACCATCAATAAGCGGACATGCATAAATGAAGGTCAGGAGAAATATGAGTGCTAGATATACAGATTTTGCAGTTACCTGTGTAGAAATAAGAGTTGAGTCCATAGGAACTGGAAAGATTATGAAGACAAAGCCTAAAAAAAAAGGAAGGGGAATATACACAATCTCCAAAAAAATAATTTGATAGGTATATTGGTTAAAAGAATTGGATCTATAATTTCACTGATATAGATAATTTCTAGGAGCGAAAGCCCTTGCTGTCCAATGTAGATTAGTTTTTTTGTTTGTTTGTTTGTTTTTTGCACAATATATAGTTTAGAAATGAGAGTTTAAATGACTTGTCCAGGGTCACATGTTCGTTTCAGGGGCTATATTTCAAAAATTGCTTCATGGTTCTGAGCAAAAATTGTTCATGGTCTCTTTCATTGTGTGTTTTTGTTGTTGCTGTTGTTGAGTCGTTTCAATTATATCTGACTCTTCAAAATCCCATTCAGGGATTTCTTGGCAAAGATATCAAAGTGGTTTTGTCATTTCCTTCTACAACTTACTTTATAGATGAAAAAAAATAAGGCAAACAAGATTAAATAACTTGCCCAAGGTCACACAGGTAGGAAATGTCTGGGGTTGGGTTTGTGGTCTTCCTGACTCTAAGCCCAGTGCTCTATCCTCTTATCTCATATCATGGGTTTAAATTTTCATGCTTGGGTGATTGATTTAGAAGGAGAATAAATGAGAGAGGCTTAAGTTTTATCCCTTTCTTCTTCTACCTTCAATCCTGGTCCTACACTTTATCTGAATATTGATAAAACTAAAGGCTTTCAGTATAATCCACTGTATCACTCTGTTCTCTGATGATGGGCCTGAATCTTGCCAACCTCTATGGAATCTCATGTTTACAAGATAAAGTTCAAGTCCCCCAACACCCACATATACCACAGTCATTCTGAACATCCAGGCCTTCTTCAGCATGTGCTAATTCTAACCACTGCAGTGGTTATAATATGGAAGCACAAGGAAAACTATGCTAATCCATCAAGTTTGACACAAAGTTTGTTATTAATAAATGTCTTTGATGATTTTTAAATCCCTACCAGCTGTTTAAGAATAATTTAGGATACAAGGAGTGTAATGCCATGACAATTCCCAAAGCAAACTGAAGGTTATTGATGACTTACAAATTTCTCCTACTGTTATTTTTAGAAGCTAAAACTACCAAAGTAAATTTTTAACACATTTAAATCTAACATTTTGATCCTGGGTTGTGAATTTTTTTGTATTGAATTTGAACTAAATTGAGCCCAAATTATTTGTTGAATTGCATTTGAACTCTTATTTGGATGAAAAATCAATAGACATTCCTACTATTAATCTCACATTGTGTCTCAAATCCTCCAAATATTTTGTTCTACTCTATGTAATGAGCCTACACCTATCATTATGTTAATTTAATTTGAGAAATACAGGTGAGTTAAATGATAACAAAACTTTATGAATACATAAAATATATTATACATTTTGAATGTTTATTAAATGTTTTATTATTTTTTCTTTTTTAGAATAACATTCTTCCCAATAACATTCATTGAAGAACACAGTCTTATAACAAAAGAACACGTAAATAATACAATCAGAGCATATTCATCTAATTGTGAATGTAACACTCCACATTTATAGCCTACCACCTCTCTGCCATGAGATTAGGAGCTCCTAACATCTACAGAAATATGGAGTTAGGCCAAAGTGAGGGTTGATACTTTTTGGGAGATCATGACCTGAATCCAAGGGATACCTTATCAACCAATCAAAGGATGGGAAGATGAATCACATGCCACTTTTCTAGTAATAGGTAATCATGAGACATGTTTGCAATATAATCCTGCCTATTCTTATCCCCATAACTGCCCTCAATAAGCTCTTTCCCTTCACATAAATGACAAAACTATTTTAAAGTGAAAGAAACTAAAAATTGTCCTAAATTGTTTTAAAGTGAAAGAAAATTTGATACAAATAAATGCAACAAGTATTATTTTCAAAGTTCTGTTTTAGTCTCATGAATTAAAAAGAGAAAACGATATATGGTCTTTGCCATCAAGAGATTTATATTCTATTGGAAGGAGACAATATTTTAACAAATAAATAGATTTAAGATCTTTTCAGTAAGAAGAGATGAGGTGATAACTCAAAGGAGATGTTAGAATCCTAGTGTTAACTCAATGGAATTGATATAATGCTTATTGGTTCACACCTTAGAGCAAATCCTTACAAAGTGATAAGTCAGTTGCCTAATTTAACATGGTATTTAGCAAATCCTCTAGCTCACTAATGTATTTAAGTACTCATTGGAGTTCACACTTTTGGGAGACTCACAAGTTAGTATTCAGTTTGAGATTCACAAGTCAGAAGAAACCCCAAGTCGGAGGCACAGCCAGATTCATTCATCCCATCTCACACCACCGTGGTGGCAGGCTTTCCTCCTTCATTTCTCCACTGAAGATTCAGAGTGGAGGAGCATCAGCTTGGAACATTGCCAGGAGTCGGAGAGGAGCACTCTGGGAGGAACCCCACAAGCCCACTCTCGCAGGGAAAGTCAGATTCATTCCATCTTCTACCTTTGTGCTGGCTGGAGGCTGAAGGACAAACCTTTGGATTTGGAGACATTCAGAGGGAGCTCTTGGAACCAAGCAGAGAGATAGGCAACCAAGAAATACTAACCAGGCTATTTTGGAGGAAACAATAAAAGATCTGAACTTTTAACACCTGGCTGCATTTGGGGTGATTATTGATCTTAACTGATACTAAGGCTGCCTCCAAAAAACTTCCCTGAGAAACCTGCTCCCAGAGAGAACAATCATATATATTATACAAAAGAAGAGAACACCACAACTAGCTACTTAAAAATTTCAGGATTGGACTAGCCAGTAGCAAATTAACTAAGCCTGGTTGAAAGGTTCAATTACTAAGAATTAGATGTGGGGGAAGGGCAGCTAAGTGATGAAGAAGATTGAGATTATGACCCGGAGAATATGGTCTAAGTACAGATTCTGCCTCATACATTTGCCAGTTGATGACCCTAACTGAATTATTTAATGTTTGTCTTAGTCCCCTCCTCTGTAAAATGAACATCATAATTTCATCTACCTCATAGGATTATTGTGTAAATAGAAAGAGATTATAATAATAAATACTATACAAATGGTAGTTATTATTATTTTTATTTCAGAAATGAAAGATGAAAACATAGCCTAATAGAAACTTCCATTCAAGAATGAAAGAGAGAATATATTTCCCAGGTAAACTATCCTATTTAGACTATATTTGGAGTATTGTATTTAGCTTTGGGCATAACACTTTTGGAAGGGCATTGATGACTAGCACATCCAGAGATAAAAGTGAGTAAGATAGTTAAGGGACTGCAAATGTAATACAACCCATCATTAAAAGAAATGGAAACTTAACTTGGGCAAAAGTATCACATATTTAGGACTGGAATTGAACACTGAAGCCATCTAGTTCATCCATTCATTTTATAGATGAGGAGACAGATCAAGGACTTAAGTGATTTGTTCATGGTCAAATGAAGTAAAATGTAACAGCCAGGATTCAAACTCAGATTCTGCTATTCCAAGTTCAATGATCTTTTTACTGTACTGTTGACTTAGGGGGTCTTCAGGATATCTACTTTCGAAGATAGGAGAGCTTGTCATGTGGAATAGGAATTACAATGGTTTTCTTGGCTTCAGGAAAAAAAAAAACCACCACAATAACAATAGTTACAAATAATTTAAGTACATAAGAGATGGGTAATCATTAAAAAAAAAAAAAACATTTTCCCTACCACCTACAATAGTGTTCTGGACCCAATATATGTATTTAATAAATATTTGCTGAATATAGAATGAATAACATTGGGTATAGGGAGAAAGATTTTATTCCATAAGGAAAAACCTCCCAAAAGATAAAGCTAAAGAACAATTGGTTTATTTTATTGTCTTCATAGAACTCAGCACGGTGTCTCAATCAGTCAATAAATTTTTGTTAAATGTAGGCAGAATGTTAACCAATGTAAATACAAGGAAAGGCAAAAAACAATTCTCATTTCCCAAAAACCTAATGGGGAAACAAGTTGCAAACCACTTTGTACGAGCAAACTATATTCAGGATAAATTAAAAATAATCAACAAAAGGAGGGCAAAAAAAGGTGGGATTGTATTTGGAAAAAAATGTACAGTTTAATAAATATTTAATTCCATTGAAAACTAGTGTTTCTTTCCCTATAAAATGTGAAGGTTGGTCTAGGACTCTAAGGTCCCTTCTAGATATAAATCTATGTTTCAATTAAACAATATCTTCAGCCAATATTACTATTTGGATTTTAGCTAGAATTGTGGACAGCAACCTGAGAGCACTGCCTTTAGAGTAAGGGTGAGAAGGGGATAAAGAGAGAGAGACAGAGCCATAGGCATAGAGAAAGAGAGACACAGAGAGAGAGAGAGAGAGAGACAGAGACAGAGACAGAGACAGAGACAGACAGACAGACAGAGACAGAGACAGAGAGATAAGAGACAGAGAGAAATGCATGCAAATATACATATTATGATAAATATATAGCATATACACATAATTATGATGTATTTTCTCCATAGGATGGTTTACAGCCAACCTGTGTAGAGAAATGAGACCAAAAAAGTCAACAAAAAGCAAGATAAGAGAATAGGATAGACATAAATGAAAATTTTTCTGACTGTGAGTGTTAATTTAAACATGTAGCAGGATATTTTTTTTCTTTATGGGAAAGATTCATTATAAGTCTATCTAAATCTTTATTAAATTCAGTAAATGCATGAAATAACTATTCAAGATCCTTATGAATCTTTCAAAACATGTGATTCTGTTTTCCTTGTCGAATTAATTTAATAATGAAATTGTTAATTCCACAAATTTAATCAGTGTATGTTGCCCTAAATAGTCAAAATATTTCTTCCCTCCCTCTTCTCTTTACCATGAAACAACATGATTTAGTGGGAAAAGATTTTCTGGCTAGAATCAAATTTTGGCTATGCTATTTGTTTGACCTTAGACAAGAAATTTGATCTTTCTCCACCTCAGTTGAGGACACTGGACTTGAATATCTCTTTCAATTCTAGTTCCCATTCCAGGATAGGAGCAATTTACTATCACATTCACCACAGTTATTATTTCAAACATTTATTAACTTCCCTCAAGCACTTCACACTATTCCTCACACTCTCAGTTGAGGACCTCACTTCATACTTCACCAAAAATTTGAAACCATTTTCCAAGAGCTTTTTTTCTCTTCTCATCATTTTGTATCACTTGGGTATTTTTCTTTTTCTCCCTTGACTCACAGGAAAAAGTAGCCATTCCCCTTGCAAAGGAAAAACCAGTATTCATTCCTGAAATCAGTCCTCATTTCCAAAAGATTGCTAAGGTTATCATCCCCATAATCCCTCTAATCTAATATATATTGTGGTATGTATATATAAGAAAAGCTAAGTAGTTAGTAGAAAGAATACCTAGAATCAGAAAGACTCATCTTTCTGAAGTCAAATCCAACCTTAGCTATATGATCCTGTTTCCCTCAGTTTCCTCATCTGTAAAATAAGCTGGAAAAGGAAATATCAAACCATTCCAAAAATTTTGTCAAGAAAATTCCAATGATGAAGTTATATGTGACTGAAAAAAATCAACTGAACAGCAACAATTGTGCTCTGTATGCATTTATGTATGTGTGTTTATATTTTACTTAGATCTGTGATTGTATTGCATAGGAAAGTTCCATTAAGTAACTTTCTTCATCATTTCAGATAGGGAGCTGCTCAGCATTGGATGACCTAGGTTTAATGACTGCCTGGAGTCCTTCAGTCAGTAAGTTTCAGAAGCAAGACTTCAATTCAGGTGATTTTTGATCTAAAATTAGTTTTCTACTTGCTCAAATATGTTGCCTCCCATTACACCAATATTATTACCACAAAACTCTCATTCAGTGATAATCAAGTTTACTTTATAACTAGAATCACCTGCCTTCCAGCCAGAACCTGGCTTATAAAAGGCCCTTATAAATGCATGTCAACTGACTTCCTCAACATCCACTATGGTGAATCTTTTTTTTCCCCACAAAAAGAAACTAGATGGAGTTCAGAAATATGTAATTCAGAGAAGTAACTAGATTAAACCTGAGTAATAGCTCCTTGAAAGTCTGAATTTTTTCATATTATCTTTAAATTCCAAGCACCAAGCATGGGATTGACAGATAGTAGGCAATCAATTCATGATTGTTTATTGATTAATTGATCTCATCTCTTCACTTTCTTAATGCATAGGAGAAGAGTTCCAAGTTCTGTGTGACTCTGAAAGAGTCACCCTGCTTTCCCCCTCCTCTAGAATTTTAGTCCAGGGTGTTCAATACAATGAGCTAATTCTCACCAGTTCAATACCTACATAATCTTTGTCTCATGTTGTACACATGTACAAAAAGATGGAAGTGTGGGCATAAAAAATTTGGAAGGAATACTGAAAGGAAAGAGAGCCATTGAAAATAAACTTCATTCAGTTAACTAAGGCTGAGTTCTGTAGGGAGAAATCCTCATGAAAGAGCATACATAGATAGATGAGAAGTAGTATAAGTAAAATTTAGAACTTGATAAAAATATGAAGATTAATACAAAATAAGGGAAATATATACGAGCAACATCTCCCATACACATAAGAAATCTTTTCAATGTGTTATCTTTAATTTTCATTATAAAACTAATTATATAATATATTAATTTATATAATTTTCAAATATGCTTGACATGAGAAGCACAGGATCAGAATTATTTCTATCATAACTCATGGTTTTTTTAGTGTTTATACATAAAAAGCATAAAGAATTGGCCCTTAATTAAATATGTCATATCAAAATTTTGTCAGCATGAGGAATGATTCACATTAGAAAGTTCTCTAATTTGCTTCTGCCCCATAGCTACAATAGTTATCTTTCATCTTCATGAATATGTATATATCTGTTTGGTTTTTTTTTTAAATAAGAGCCAAAACAAGTTAGAATATTTGTTAGTCTCAAAGATACATTAGAAAATATGGAATTAAATGTAAGACCTTTTTGGAAACCCTTTATTTCAAAAAAGATTGCCACTGACTGTTCTAAAATATTCAAAAAAGGGTAGAACTAGACTCAATGGGGAAAGTTAAAAAGAATTATAGATTTTGATGTAACACATAAAATGGGCTATCAGGGTGGAGTAATGTTTCTCATTACTAGAAATATTCAAGAAGAAGGTAAGTGCATATTTGTTGAGGATATTAGGATTCATTATTCTGACAAAATTCAAATAGCATTCTCTCTGACATTTCTTTCAACTTACATACCAAGGATCACTTTTTTTTTTTTTTTTGCTATGAAAAGGTATAATGCAGCTTATAGAAAAATCAAATATTGACTAGCAGCAAATTTTAGTTTATACAACTAGAGGGGGTCTCAAGAGAGAATTTTTTTCTAATTCCCTCCTTTTAGTCAGGTAAGAAATGCTACTCTATTACAGGTGAGGCAGTTGAGACACAGAAAAGATAAGAGATTTATGTAAAGTCATACTGCTATATAGTTAAGCAACTGACACTAATAAATTTCATTGAGTTGCTATCCGTCACTAAATTGATATAGTTTTAGTTAACAAGAAAGAGTTTAAACAAAGCATAATCAAACAAGTGATGAAATTGTTTGCAGTTAATATTTTTCCTCACACTAAAACTAGCTTTATTTTTAATACACATTGCTTTATAAAACATGGTTGATAAAGAAAAATCATAGCAAAAGGAAAAAATTATGGGAAAGAAATTTTAAAAAATGAAAAAAGAAGTGAACATAGCATATGGTGATTTACATTCAATCTCCATAGTTATTTTTCTAAATGCAGATATTTTCTGTCCAAAATGTCTTGGGATTGTTTTGGATCACTAAACCACAAAGAAGAATCAAGTCTTCATCAATGCACATTCTTGCTGTTATTGTGTGCAATATATTCCTGATTATGCTTGTTTTGCTAAGCATCAGTTCATGTAAATCTTTCCAGGCCTTTCTAAAATCATCATATTCATCACTGACCTTAGACAAGAAATTTAATCTTTCTCCACCTCAGTTGAGGACACTGGACTTGAATATCTCTTTCAATTCTAGTTCCCATTTAGTTGATGAGCATCTACTCATTTTCCAATTCTTTGCCATCACAAAAAGAGTTGCTACAAACATTTTTGCAAATGTGGGTCCTTTTTTCTTTATATCCTTGGGATACAGAAACAGTAATGGCACTGCTGGGTGAAAAGCTATGTACAGTTTTACAGCCTGTAGGGCATAGTTCCAGATTATTCTCCAGAATGATAGGATCTTTCACAACTGTACCAACAATGCATTAGTGTTTCAGTTTTTCAACATTTCTTCCAAAATTTATCATTAACTTTTCCTGTCATCTTAGTGAATCTGAAGATGTGAAATGGTACCTCAGAGTTGTTTTAATTTGCATTTCTCTAAACAATAGTGATTTAGAGCATTTTTTCATATAACTATAAATGGCTTTGATTTTGTCATCTGAAAATTGTCTGTTCTTATCCTTTGACTATTTATCAATTGGGAATGACTTATAGTCTTATAAATTTGACAAAGTGCTTCACAATTTTAGAAATAAGACCTCTATCAGAAATATTGGCTGTAAAAATTTCCCCAGCTTTGTACTTCCCTTTTAATACTGTTTTTGTTGATTTTGTTTGTGTAAAAACTCTTTAATTTAATGTAATCAAAGTTGTCCATTTGGCCTTTCATAATATTCTCTAGTTCTTTAGTCATAAATTCTTCCCTTCTCTGAAACTCTGAAAGGTTAATTAAACCTTGTCCTCTTAATTTATTTATGGCATCATCCTTTATGACCAAATCATGTATCCATTTTGACCTTATTTTGATATGGGATGTGAGATAGTAGGTCTATGCCAACGTTCTGCTATATTAATTTCAAGTTTTCCCAACAATTTTTGTCAAATACTGAGTTTTTATTCCACAATCTGGAGTTTGGGAGGTTTATACAATACTAGATTGCTATAGGCTTTGATTATTGAGTTGTGTGTATCTAATCTATTTCACTGATCCACCATTTTATTTTTTAGCCAGTACCTAATGGTTTTGATGATACCTGCTTTGTAATGTAACTTTAGGTTTGGTATAGCTAAGCCACCATCTTTTGTATTGTTTTTTATTAATTCCCTTGATATTCTTCGCCTTTTGTTCTTTCATATGAATTTTGTTATTACTTTTTTTCTAGTTCTATAAAATTTGATTGGTATGGTACTGTACAAGTAGATCAATTTAGGCAGAATTATAATTTTATTATATTAGCTCAGCCTAGCCATGAACTATTGATATTTTTCTGTGATGTTCTCTTCTTTAAAATATAATGGTTCTCTGGGGGAGAGCAGGTTTCTCGGGGAGATTTTCTGGAGTTTCAGTTTCAGTTCAGAGTAATAATCACCTCAAAATACAGCCAGCTGATAAAATCCAAAAGTTTATTTTCTCCCTTTGTCTTTGCTTTCTTCAATCTCTAGCCAGCACAAAGGTGGAAGATGGAATGAATCTGACTCCACCTCGGAGAGTGGGCTTGTGGGCTTCCTGCCAGAGTGCTCTCTGGCCCTACAAGCTTCTTGCTTATATGAGTTCTCTAAAGGTGTGAACACAAGCATTGTTTCTATCAGTTCCACTTAGTACCTTGTTTCAAGTTCTGGCCCATAGCATCTCCTTGTAAGATCAGCTCAATCATACTGAACCATGCTAAATTAGATAATTATTTTCTCTATCAACTCTAATGAGTTAACACTTTGTAAGGATTCCAACATTTTTCCAATTGTTTAGATCTGATTTTATTTGTATGAGAAGCATTTTATACTTGTGTTCATGTAGTTCTTGAGTTTGTCTTGGCAGGTGGATCCCCCAAGTGTTTTATTTTGTCTACAGTAATGGAATTTTTCTCTTGCTGATGAGCTTTGTCAGTAATATATAGAAATGCTGATGATTTTTGTGGGTATATTTTATATCCTGTAATTTTGCTAAAACTGTTAATTGTTTCCAGTAGGTTTGGAATGAATTGCTAGGATTCTCTAAGTATATCATTATCTGCAAAGAGTGATTGATTCATTTTCTCATTGCCTATTCTAATTACTTTAATTTCTTTTTCTTTTCCTATTGCTAAAATCAACATTTGTAGTACAATGTTGATTAATAGTGATGGTAATGCACATCCTTGTTTCATCCCTGAAATTGGGAATGCATCCAGCACATCTCCATTACAAATAATGTTTGCTGTAGAATTTTAGATAGATATTGTTTGTAATTTTAAAGGAAGTTCCCTTTATCCCTTATGTTCTCAAGTGTTTTTAATAGAAATGGGTGTTGCATTTTGTAAAATAAAAAAAAATTCTCCATCTTTTGAGATTATGATATGATTTCTGTTGGTTTTGTTATTGGTATGATTGATGGTGGTAATAGTTTTTCTGACATTGAACCAGCCCTGCATTGCTGGTAAAAATCCCATTTGGTCATACTGTATTATCTTGCTGATAAGTTGCTATAAGCTCTTTGCTAATATTTTAATTAAAATTTTTGCAACAATATTGATTAGGAAGATTGGTCTGTAATTCTTTTTTTCCCATTTTGGCTCTTCCTCTTTTAGATATCAGAGCCATATTTGAGTTATAGAAGAAATTTGACAGGATTTCTTCTTTATCTATTTTCCTAAATAGATTAGATAGAATTGTAATTAAATTTTCTTTAAATGTTTGGTAGAATTCACTTGTGGATCCATCTGGCCCTGGAGATCATTTTTCTTAGGGAGTTCATTAATGACTTGTTCAATTTCTTTTTCTAAAATGGGAGTATTTAAATAATATATTTTCTCTTCTGTTAATCTGGGCAATTTATATTTTTGTAAATATTCATCCATTTCAGTTAGATTATCAGATTTGCTTCCAGAGAATTGGGCAAAATCACTCCTTATTATTGCTTTAATTTCTTTGCCATTGGTGGTAAATTCACTCCTTTCATTTTGGATGGTGGTGATTTGGTACTTTTTCTTTCCTTTTTCTGGTCAAATTAAACAAAAGTTTATTTGTTTTGTTAGTTTTTTTTTTCCATAAAATCAATTCTTTGTTTTATTTATTAGTTCAATTTAGTTAATTTATTAGTTCAATTAGTTCTTAATTTCTATTTTATTATTCTCTCCTTTGAGTTTCAAAATTTCTAATTTGGTATTTAATTGAAGATTTTTAATTTGTTCTTTTTCTAGCTTTTTTAATTGCATGCTTAATTCATTGATTTCCTCTTTCTCTATTTTATTTATGTAGCTATTTAGAGATATAAATTTTTCCCTAAGAGTTACTTTGGCTGCATCCCATAGGTTTTGGTATCTTGTCTCAGTATTGTCATTTTCTTGTATGAAATAATGGATTGTTTCTATAATTTGTCATTTGATGCACTCATTTTTTTAGAATTAGATTACTTAATTTCCAAGTGAATTTTAGTCTATCTTTCCCTGATCCTTTATTGAATAGAACTTTTATTGCATTGTGGTCTAAGAAGGAAGCATTTACTATTTCTGCCTTTCTGCATTTGGTTGTGAGGTTTTATGTCCTAATACATGGTCAATTTTTGTGTAGGTGCCATGTACTTCTGTGGGAACAAAAAAAAAAAGGTGTATTCCTTTTTGTTCTTATTCAATTTTGTCCAGATGTCTATCATATTTAGGTTTTCTAGGATCCTATTTACTTCCTAATTTCTTTCTTGTTTATTTGGTGGCTACATTTATCTGTTTCTTTGATAGGAATATTGAGGTCCCCATCTAGTCTAGTTTTGCTGTTTCTTTTTTTCTATAACTGGTTTAAAATCTGCTTTAGGAATTTGGCTGCTCTACCACTTGATTCATATATATTTACTATCCTTACTACTTCACTATTTATTATACCCTTTATTAAGATATACTTTCATTATCTCTTTTAATAAGATCTATTTACTTTTGCTTTATCTGAGATCAGAATTGCTACTCCTGCTTTTTTTTTTATTTCAGCTGAAGCATAGTAAATTCTGTTCTAGCCTTTTATCTTTACTCTGCATGTGTCTCTGTGTCAAATATATTACTTGTAAACAATATATTGTAGGTATTTTACATTTTTTTCTATTTTCTTCTTCTTCTTCTTCTTCTTCTTCTTCTTCTTCTTCTTCTTCTTCTTCTTCTTCTTCTTCTTCTTCTTTTGGTTTTGTTTAACTGCTTCTTAAAGTCACTGAGTCATTGACTTCAGTTCTAATTTTTAGTGAATAATTTTCTTCAATTTTTTTTTCTCTTCTTTTTCATTTGGTCAATTGAACTTTTAAATGAGGTGTTTTGTCCATTGCATTTTTTTCCATTTCACAGATTCTATTTTTCAGTGAATTGGTTTCTTTCTTGTGTCTATTTTGTAAGAATTTATATGCTTTTTCCATTGCATAAAATCAATTTTTAAGGAGTTTTCTTCAGATAACTTCTGATTTTCCTTTTGCAAACCCTCTTGCAAAGTTCTCACTTATTTTCCCCATTTTTCTTCTAACTCTTTTAGATAATTTTTGAATTCTTCTGAGAGAGCCTTATGAAATGAGAACCAGCCCTTATCATACTTTGGGGCTTCATCTGAAGTTGATTTGCCTTTAGAGACATCAGGGTTTGAGGTCTGTTCTCTTTCTTTCTTTTTTTAAAATAGCTTTTTATTGACAAAATATATGCATGGGTAATTTTTCAACATTGACCCTTGCAAAAACTTCTGTTCCAACTTTTTCCCTCCTTTCCTCCTTGCCTAGATGGCAGGTAGTTCCATACATGTTAAATATGATAAAGTATATGTTAAATACAAGAGATGTATACATATTTATACAATTGTCTTGCCACACAAGAAAAATCGGATTTAGAAAGAAGTTAAAATAATCTAGGAAGAAAAACAAAAATGCAAGCAAACAATAACAGAAAAAGTATAAATGCTATGTTGTGGTCCACACTCATTTCCCCATGTTCTTTCGCTAGGTGTAGCTAGTTCTGTTCATTACTGATCAATTGGAACTGATTTGGATCTTCTCATTGTTGAAGATAGCCATTTCCATCAGAATTGATCCTCATATAATATTGTTGTTGAAGTGTATCTCCTGGTTCTTGTATCTCCTGGTTCTGTTCATTTCACTTAGTATTAGTTCATGTAAGTCTCTCCAGGCCTCTCTGTATTTATCCTGCTTACAGGATATTTGGACTTTCATTCTTCCACATTTCTTACAGAACAATAATATTCCATAACATTCATATACCAAAATTTACCCAGTCATTCTCCAATTGATGGGCATCCATTCAATTTCCAGTTTCTAACCACTACAAAAAGGGTGGCCACAAAGATTTTTGCACATACAGGTCCCTTTCCCTTCTTTAAGATCTCTTTAGGATATAAGCCCAATAGTAACAATGATGGATCAAAGAGTATGCACAGTTTGATAACTTTTTGAGCGTAGTTCCAAATCACTCTCCAGAAGGGCTGGGTGTATTCACAATTACACCAAGAATGCATCAATGTCCCAGTTTCCCCACACCCCCTCCAACATTCATCACTATCCTTTCCTGACATCTTAGCCAATCTGACAGGTGTGTAATGGTATCTAAGAGTTGTTTTAATTTGCATTTCTCTGATCAATAATGATTTAGAACACTTTTTCACATTGGTAAAAATAGTTTCAAGTTCATCATCTGAAAATTGTCTGTTCATATCCTTTGATCATTTGTCAATTGGAGAATGACTTGATTTCTTATAAATTAGAGTCAATTCTCTAAACATTTTGGAAATCAGATCCTTTAACTGTAAAGATCTTTTCCCAGTTTATTGCTTCCCTTCTAATATTGCCTGCATTAATTTTGTTTGTACAAAAGCATTTTAACTTGATAATCAAAATTTTCTATTTTGTGATTGATAATGATCTCTAGTTCTTCTTTAGTCACAAATTTCTTCCTCTTCCACAGGTCAGAGAGGTAACTGATCCTTTGTTCTTCTAATTTATTTATAATCTCATTCTTTATGCCTATATCATGAACCCATTTTGATCTTATCTTGGTGTACGATGTTAAGTGTGAATCAATGTCTAGTTTCTGCCATACTAATTTCCAAATTTCCCAGCAGTTTTTGTCAAATAGTGCATTCTTATCCCAAAAGTTGGGGTCTTTAGCTTTGTCAAACACTAGATTGCTATAGTCATTGACTATTTTGTCTTGTGAATCTAACCTATTCCACTAATCAATTAGTCTATTTCTTAGATAATACCAAATAGTTTTGGTGACTGCTGCTTTATAGTAGAGTTTTAGATCAGGTACAGCTAAGCCTCCTTCAACTGATTTTTTTTTCATTATTTCCCTTGAAATTCTTGACCTTTCGTTCTTCCACATGAATTTTGTTGTTAATTTTTTCTAGGTCATTAAAATAGGTTCTTGGGAGTCTGATTGGTATAGCACTAAATAAATAGATTAGTTTAGGGAGTATTGTCATCTTTATTATATTCACTCGACCTATCCAAGAGCAGTTAATTTTTTTTTCCAATTGCTTAGATCTAACTCTTTGTATGGAAAGTGTTTTGTAGTTTTGCTTATATAGTTCCTGACCCTCCCTTGCCAGATAGATTCCCAAATATTTTATACTATCAACAGTTATTTTAAATGGAATTTCTCTTTGTATCACTTGCTATTGGATTTTTTTAATGATGTATAGAAATGCTGATGATTTTGGTAGATTTATTTTGTATCCTGCAAAGTTGCTAAACTTGTGGATTATTTCTAATAGCTTTTTAGTAGAATCTCTGAGTTCTTCACTTTATGGGGGAGTTTACTCCATTCACATTTATGGTTAAGATTACTACTTTTGTATTTCCTGTCATCTCGTTAACCCCAGATTATGCTTTTCTCTTTCTTTTTCCTCTTACCCTTCTCTCCAATATTAAACTTGCCTCATGCAGCTCTCCTTTTTTAGGCTCCCTCCCTCCCCCTTAGAGTCCCTTCCCTTTTCTTAAACCTTTCTCTTTCAATTTCTTCTATTTATTCTACTCCTTCCCTTTTTACTTTTCTCCTCCCATTTTTCAATGAGGTGGGAGAAGTTTCTCTGTAAACCAAATATGTCTAATATTTTCTCTTTGAGATAATTATGATGAGAGTAAGATTCACGCTATGATCATCCCCCTCCCTTTTTTCCCTCAGATATAATAGGATTCCTTTGCCTCTTCATGAGATGTAGTTTCCCTCTTTTTACCTCTACTTTTTTCCTTTTTCTAGTGCAATTTTTTTCCACCTCTAGATCCTTTTTTATATTATAACAGTAAACCAAATTATACATCTATTCTTTATGTATACCCATAACAGAAATCCAGTTCTCAAGAGTTCTTTTTACCTTTTTATGCTTCTCTTGAGTCCTATATTTGGAAGTCAAAATTTTTGTTTAGCTCTGGTTTTTTCATCAGAAATATATGAAATTCACCTATTTCATTGAATGTCTATCTTCTTCCCTGAAAGAAAATGCTCAGTTTATCAGGATAGTTTATTCTTGGCTGCATACCAAGTTCCTTTGCCTTTCAGAATATCAGAAAGTCCATTTGATTCTTTAATGTGGAAGCTACTAGATCCTTATTGTGGCTCCTGGGTATTTGAATGGTCTCCTTCTGGCTACTTGTAGCATTTTTTGCCTTGGTCTGATAGTTCTGGAATTTAGCTCCAATTTTTCTTGGAGTTTTAATTTTGGGATCTCTTTCTATAGGTGATCCATGAATTCTTTCAATGTCTATTTTATCTTCTGTTTCTATGACATCTGGGCAGTTCTCTTTGATGCTTTCCTGAAAACTAGTATCTAGGCTCTTTTTTTCATCATGTATTTCAGGGAGTCTAACAATCCTTGGATTTTCTCTTCTAGATCTATTTTCCAGGTCAGTTGTTTTCCCCATTAGGTATTTTACATTTTTTTCTATTTTTTTTCCTTTTTTGGGGAGAGAGGGGGAGTGCTTGACTGATTCTTGTTGCCTTATTGAGTCATTTGTTTCCATTTGTTCAATTCTGAAGTTTAGTGTATTATTTTCTTCATTTACTTTTTTTTTAAACTTCTTTTTATATTTGTCCAATTGAATATTTGAATGAGTTATTTTTTTCTGTGGAATTTTTTTCCACATCACAAATTCTGTTTTTTAGAGAGTTATTTTCTTTTTGCATTTCACAAATTTTGCTTTTTAAAAGAAGCTATTTTCTATTTCT
The DNA here is from genome assembly GCF_016432865.1 of Antechinus flavipes. NCBI lineage: Eukaryota > Metazoa > Chordata > Mammalia > Dasyuromorphia > Dasyuridae > Antechinus > Antechinus flavipes. Next base: position 214,716,502 of record NC_067400.1, on the reverse strand, counting down.
GTTTCACAAATTCTATTTATCTGGGAGTTGTTTTCTTTTCCCAGTTTATCAAATCTATCTTTTAATGAGTTATATGGGTTTTTTTTTTTTTCCATTTCACCATGTCTATTTTGTGTTGCCTTTTCCAGACTTTTCCAGACAAGGCTTTCATTTACTTTCCCCATTTTTCCTCTAGCTCTCTTTTAGATACTTTCTAAATTCTTCTAGGAGAGCCTTGTATGATTGGGACCAAGTTATTTCACTCCTTGGAGATTCATCTGGAAACAATATGCCTTGAATCTTCTCAGGGTTTGAAATTCATTCTTCTCTTTCTCCATAAAAGCTGTCAATTGTTAAAGTCCTCTTTACTTTTTTACTTTTTTAAAAAAAGTTAAGTTAAGGTCTGCCTTTAGGGTGGGAAATCACAGCTGCACTAGGTCAGTGCTGATTCACTCCTGGTGCTGGCATTGGCATGTGCAGTCATTAGCAATGCCCCGGGGCTCTGTGCTATCTGCCTGGTATTTACGGTCAGAGTCTGCTTAGGCACCCTAAGATTGCACTGCTCTCTGATTCTGAGCTTTCTGAGCTGGTGTTTGTGGTCAGCTGCCCAGGACTTGCTGTTTCTCTCCCACTTCTGATTGAAAGCAGACCTTCTCTGGTTCACTTCTTCCCTTAAATTCTCTGCCCTGCAGAAGTTGCACCACCATACTGAGGCTGTTCTGCCCTAAGGTCCTGCTCTGTCTGCACTGGCATTTGTGGTCAGCTGTTTGTGCTTCACTGCTTCTCTCTAATTTCTGATTGAAATAGATCTTTTCTGGTCTGTTTCCTCTTGCAAATTCTCTGCCCCAGGACACTGAGCTATCTGTACTGGTATTTATACCAATTGAAACAGAACTTTTTAGGCAATCTTTGAAATTATCTTTTGCTGATAATTTGTGGCACTCCCAATATTTGTGTGTTCTGCCCATACAGAGCTAATTCAGAGGCTGGATTTCATAATTATTGAGAGGGTTGTAAAGAAAGTCAGAGAGAAATGTGTGTCATCTCCATGATCTTGGCTCTGCCCCCAACTCTTTGGCCAATTGTATTTTTTAATGAGTCATTTTCTTTGGTCAGTTTTTTTCCCCTTTTCTAAGCTATTGATTCTCTCTTGCATACCTCTCATTTTTTATCATTTTTTTCTTCTGTCTCTCTTATTTGACTCTTAAACTTGTTTTAGGACTTCCAAGAAGCCTTTTTGGGCCTGAGACCAATTCATATTACTCTTTGAGATTTCCCCTGTGCATATTTTGTCCCTATCTGAGTTGGTGTTTTGATCTTCCCTATCACCAAAGTACCTTTTTATGGTCAAGCTATTTTCTGTTTCTTGCTTATTGTCTTTTCTTTTCTTTTGGTATTTCCTCTTTTGTTTTAATTTTCTAATTGAGCTCTGTTCCTGAGGTAAAGGTTGCACTATCCCAAGCTTCTTGTACAGCTCTGAGCCTTGGCTTTTAGTACAGAGGCAATCTTATGTTTGAAAGTGTAGCTTTGCCTTATCTTTTAAGGAAACAGGCTGTTTTCTTAGAGGTTGACTTTTAAGCTGGGAATGGAGGTTGCCCCCCCGATCTGCTTCTCTACTGAGTCAGAATTGTGGTTTTTGAAAGAAATTGGTGGAGGGGATGTGGGAAAACAGGGACACTGATACATTGTTGGTGGAATTATGAACACATCCAGCCATTCTGGAGAGCAATTTGGAGCTATGCTCAAAAAGTTATCAAACTGTGCATACTCTTTGATCCAGCAGTGTTTCTACTGGGCTTATACCCCGAAGAGATACTAAAGAAGGGAAAGGGACCTATATGTGCCAAAATGTTTGTGGCAGCCCTGTTTGTAGTGGCTAGAAGCTGGAAAATGAATGGATGCCCATCATTTGGAGAATGGTTGAGTAAATTGTGGTATATGAACATTATGGAATATTAAGGGATAATGTTGTAAAAAATTACCCTGGCATGGGGGTTGTCAATAAAAAGTTATTTTAAAAAAAGAAAGAAATTGGGAGAGCTTGAGCAGCTTCTGGCTTTATTCTGCTATTTTGGCTCAACTTCTGGAAATCTTTTGTGATTAACTTTCTATTTATCTGTTTAATCCATAATTTCTTTAAAGTGATTTTATACTCAAAATTCAAAATAACTGGAAGTTGTAATGTAATAGCATATGTCTATCTGAATGAAAATTTAACCTGTAATAATATTGAGTTCTTTAGAAATGCATACTGCCTTATGATATATATGTTATTGACTGAATTGTAGAATATGCTGTGCACATGACAATATTTTCTTTTTTTACCATTTTTTCTATTTTTCATATAAGTTTTAAATAAAAACATTTTAAAAAAAGAAATCACAGTGAAACTATGTTATTTAAAAGAGAAATACTTAAGGCAGAAAGATATATACAAAATTATAAATAAAAAACTTGAACAGAATTTTTATATTTCAAGTGAAATATTTTTAAAACACAGATATATCATATCTCATCATAATCATAATCTCAGATAAAACAAAAGCAAAGCAGACCTAATTAAAAGAAATAATTGGGGAAACTACATTTCACTAGAAGGTACAATGGAAAATGAATTAATATAAAAATAAAATAAGTTACTCTCATAAAGGCATAATTTCTCAAATACATTGAGAATCAAATAAAATTTATGGAGGAAAATAGTCATTCCCCAATTGATAATCGGCTGAAGGAAATGAACAGGCAGTTTTCACAAGAAGAAATTAACATTATTTATAGTCATAGGGAGAAAAAATGCTCTAAATCACTACATACATTAAGTGAAATTAGAGAAAAACATTTTTGAGATAACATCTCACATCTATAAAAAATGGAAAATACTGAAGGAAATAAGGCAAAATAAATTCAAAAAGAAATTGTTGATGAAGTAATGAACTTGTATAACCATTCTAGAAAGCAATTTGAAACTGTACCCTCAAAATTATAAAACTCTTCATCATTTTTGACTCCAAAAAACCTCTATTAGTCCTTTATTTTCTTGACCCCAGGCCCATTGCTCTTTTCTCTATACCACTTAGCTTTCTAAATAGAACACCAAGCTTACTTTAAAGTTCAGGTCAAAATTATTTCTTACATCCACATTCATCTTATATTCACATTCATTGAATTGAGTGCTGGTCTTGGATGTAATATATCTTTTTATAGAACCAAAGAAAAGAAAAAGCAATTAATAATATCCATGTCAAAGGAAGAAGGGTTCCCTTGTGGTATTTTATGGCAGAAAGTTTCTCCACGCTTCTTCAACTGGGCCTACCTGGCATGGGTTGGTGCAAGAGTGGTCTCACCATAATGTAATTCTGATTCACAGTGTTAAGGATATTCAAAACTAGGAGTTACCCATTTTCTAGACACACAAAGAATCATTTGATTAGATTTTTTTATCTGGAATTTCCTTCTTAACGCCTGGCTGTCCTGATTATTATGTCCTACTTTTTCTAATCAGACTGTAGTTATGCTTCTCTTTCTTCCCTGACCAACTTCTTACTTCCCACTACTGAGAATGACTTCACAAAATGAAAAGAAAAGTGGAATTAACCATTATCTCTTCTATAAAGTCATTTAACTAATTAAGGGGAAAAGGTATAGACCTTTACCTAATTCAGTTCTCTAAAATGTTATTTCCTTTTTATCTACTGCTCCACAAAATACATTTAGTCTATATTGGGAACAAATATAAATCATGTGGTTACCAATAAATATTTCAGGGATTTATGGGTTTTTAAAAAGTTTTATTGGTGCCTTTTGTTTTTATTACATACAAATTTCCCCAACATATTCCCCATTTGATTTCTTCCTTTTAACAAAAATCATCTCTTCTTTCATTACAAATTCAGTCAAGCTAACCCAACTGATTTAGCTATTAAATGTTCAATATTCTATAAATGTAGTTCTTCACATCTCTAAAGAGAAGAGAGAAGTTTATTACCATCTATTCTCCAAGAACAAGATTGGTCACTGAAATCAATAAGAGAAATAAGAAATCATTTAGCTGCCCTTTGAATACTGCTTTCATTTACATTATTTTAGTCATTTTGCATATTATTTTCCTTACTCAATACTCCATTATATACCAAGCTATTATATTGTGGGTATAGTGTTTCAATTATTTTCTAAGTGCAACTTATATGTCTATTTATTATTCAACAGTGTGTAATATGACCTTAGCCCTTGGCTACATTTTTACAAAATAATGCAATATACCCCAATAACAAGAAATAATTGATAATGCTACAAGCACTAGGAGCAATCAGACTTTGTAGTTATATTCAATTTTGCTTCTATATACACAGATCAAAGAAGGAGAGAGCTGGAATAATTATGTTAATCGTGTAATAGAAAGGAAGTTCAGCTGTTTGGACAAGGGAAGAAGGAGGGAAATGTTGAGGAATGAATTTTAAAAGGTCCAAAGAAGTGGTGTTAAATTTAAGTAGAAAATAGAAGCACTGAAATATACATGAGAAACGTTGCAAAACAAATTAATCTGGTTTTAAAATGTAAATTATCTCTTTGATTGCATTTTTATTTGTTTTGCTAAATATTTATCAGTCGCATTTTAATCTGGTTCTGGCCACACAGGGAAATGTTGAGGACAAATGGGGTTCTCAGGGGATGTGTTTGACACCTTAGATCAAATTATCTAGAATCATTATTTGAATTTGATAATACTCATTCTATCACAAATCAGGTTGCCATTTATGGCCTCCATGGACATGAAATGGATTCAATATGGCTCTCAAAAATGCACTTTTCTTATTTTGGTTTAATGAACTTCATCATGTAAGTTTTCTTCTAATTGTAAAGTTTTACTATTCTGTGATTTTTATCTTTCACAGCTAGGATCATCTTTAGTCATATAGACTTGTGTTGTTTTTAAAGCTACAAAAGAAATTAGATCTATAGCATGGGAGAATTGGATTATATGAATTCAAAATAAAAGAAAATGTTTAAGGAATTACATCAGATAAAATTCATCCAAAACTCAGTGGGATAATTTCCCAAAAGAACTTTTTTATGTGTGGATTACAAACTATCCATAACTGCCTATTCTATGTAACTACTATCCATATCCTCCCATAAGTCTACCATTGGGAAATCCATTCAACATAGTCAAGAGTTTTCCATTCGACATCATGAAAATCTCTTTAAAGATTATGGGCTATCTATCAGAGATCTCCCAGTCTTGTCCCATAATTAGACTATTTTCATTTTTATTTAACTTTTTTTGTTATAATCTTATTGCTTCTTTATAAAAAATCAATCCTTGTTTATATGTACAGATTTATATGCATTTTGATAATATCTATTATATGTCTCTCCATTGCTTTTTGAGTGATTTTGAATTGAATTTCTTTGGAGCTTATGCAGTCTCACAACCAGTCAATAATTCTGGAAGAACAATTTTCTTAAATATATGGAGCTCTGTTTTAAAGAGTTTGGAAATATTAAAATAACTTTGCAATTTTTCCAAAAATAGTTAATTTTTTTTCTTTAAGTCTGGGCCAAATTCACTGCCCTATGTTTGTGTATATGAATATTATGCATATATTTATGTGTATATTAATGGATGAATATATATGTGTGTGTGTGTATACATAGATATGTAAAAAGGTCACTCAGTAAATAAGTATTTATTAAGTGCTTTTCAAGTGTTGGGAAAATATATATTATTAGTATTTTCTGAGTCTTTACATTCATGGATACATATGCATGTGTGTGTGAGATGATAAATAGATAAATAGATGGATTTAAATCTTCTTCTCTAAAGAATATCCATATTACTGAGGTCACATATAACTTTCAGTATTTGCATAATTTGCAAATTTCTCCCCTTCAAAGAATGTTCATCCTTATCTCTTTTCTTTTTAATAACAGAGCACTAGTTAATATTGATTTATCATATTTCAGTTTGAAGAAATACAAGAATCTTTTTAAAGTTTAATTCACCATATGCTAAAATACCCATAGAGTTAACAAATTTGTCACTCAGGGCTATGATTGTTATAATTGTTTATAATTGTTATGAGTCCTTCAGGCTCATAAGTGTAACTAAAATGCATGTTATCTTCTTTATTATGCATGAGATACCTTTCATAAATTTGAAAGTTTCTTCGTAGTTTCAGCAATTTAATAATGAACAACTGAAAGCTTAGCTTTGCTGTTTTAACAATTTTCTTCACGTTGACTTTATATCTATGCCAAGAGCATCAGACAAACTTCATGACCTACAGCTAATAATACTATCAAGGAGGCTTCATGTTGGCTGAATTATAAATGCCTTTTAGTAACTACTTATAGTGAACTTATGTAATGGAGAACTCAAGTATTCTAAAGGGAGCATTAGTGCTGCATGAATTCAGTAGAAAAATGTGGATTTCTTATCCATAATTCATAATTATAAGGCAATATCTTGCCCAGACACATCCACGCAATGTAGCTTTTTTACACAAGATCAGACTAGGTTGTTAAATCACAGTTTATTTGGCAATGCAGACTGCAATTTGTTTATTTGTACCTTCAGAGTTTAAGCCTTCTATTTCCAGGATATTAGAATCGTTAGAGTTTCAATATACCAAAGTCTTTTTAAAAAATCTAACAAAGACAGAAGAGCAAATGGAAATGTGAGCTGTTTATCATAGAAAATCATTTTCCTTCCCAAATGGAGTGGTATATATAAGCATCATGGCAAAATTTGAGTTGATCATTAGGATAGGTAAAGATTCCAGTCGTTATGTTTTTAAGAATAAGCAGGGGTAATTCAAAACTTTCCTACTATATTTTCCACATAGCAAAATATAGAAGAAAGAAACCTTGCCTTTGTGCCAAAAGTTCTGCTTTCTAATTGTAGTACTAATTTCTTAGTCAACTTTAAGAAAGTTATAATCTGTCTGGACCACATTTTCCTCATCAGTGAAAAGAGGGGGTTGGGTTATTTCTAATATCCTCTTCCAGCTCTAAATTACTCCAAGGTAGTGCTGCCATCAGAAAATAATAATAATAATGTTTGTAGGTTGTGAATTAGATCATTTGATCATCACAACAATTTGTGAATAGATTGAACAGATGTTCTTGTCAAATATGTAGTGTAAATAAAATTTAAGAATTGGAAAAGACTTAGAGATTCAATCTTCTGAAATTAGTACTTGCTCCTATACTGCCTCCCAACAGTGTGGAGTGTGCATGTGGGAGGGAAGCACTCAAATGTATTCTGTTAGATACCTTATTCTTAGACTTAACTCAATAACAATGATAACTATAAGAGAATCTATTTTATCTAGGAAAATCTTATAGAAAAAACTACTTTCACTCTGCCTAGATTCACTGATTAGGTCTTCAACTCAGTGGTTCTCAAATATTGCATTGATATGAATGTGTCTTTGTGTGATATGTGTATACACAGTATGTGTATATTGACTAACAGTATTCTTTTGTATGAAGAATCACGGCACACTGAACTGTTAAAAATACTTCATAGCAATAAATTATTCCTAGTCAGTTAGGATTTCAGTTCTGTTTTTCAAGCTCTGACATACATTATTCTTTCCTCCGTCTTCTTCACTTATCCCCTTCCTTATTCATTCTTTTCTCCCCCAATAGTCATACAGGAGGAGGCAACTTTTGGTTTTTAGGAAGAACTGAAGCTGCTAACATGACCTTCCTTAATTTGCAGACTTAACTAATTTTACTTACACACTTAACCATACCCTCTTCACTTTTCTTTAAATGGATTATTCTTAATAGAATAACTCATTATTCTACTAAGCTTACTTTATTATCTTTAGTTACCAATTGTCAGTTTAATTTCCCCTAGTCTGGGGCTTGGCTCCCATGAAAATCAAATTTTTTCCCTCATCTATCCTGATAATGGCCCAATGACTTGCCCCCTACAAGTTCACCAGCAGGGAGATCTCTGAAACCATTATATTTTGTAGTTCCAGCTGAAGCATATATCCACAGAAGTGTCAGTGCAAGCTTATCTCACAAATAAAATTGTGAGAAGTAAATGATTTTAAGTGACTAAATTTAGATGAATATGAGGTTTTTTTGTTTGTTTGTTTGTTTGCCTTTTGCTGAAGCAATTGGTGTTAAGTGACTTGCCCGGGGTCACACAGCTAGGAAGTGTTAAGTGTCTAAAGCCAGATTTAAATTCAGGTCCTCCTGACTTCAGGGCTGGTGCTCTATCCAATAGTCCACCTAGCTGCTCCCGAATATGAGTTTTGCAGATCATTTCTGAATAGACAGAGGATTTTTCCCTCCAGATTTGTAACCACTTTTAATTGCTTATGAATTACCACAGCCAGAATGACTTCATCTTGACTAAGATGACTTTTCTCACTCTATCTAGAAGGACAGATTTGGCCTGGGTTATACCCAACTTCATGGGAAATAGTCTCTTATTAAGAAATATAGCAAAATTATGCCAAGATTTTCACATTGCTTTTTGGAAACACTATTTTTCAAATTGACAAGTTTCAGATTCCTTAATTTAGAAGAGTCAAGGAACTATGGTAGAAGGTCAAATCTTTCTGGAACATAATTCATGATTTATGCACTGATTCAAAATATGATATCTGGTATAGCTTAGGAAATTCACAGATGAGACACATGGCCATATAGACCTTGAATATTTTCTATCCTTAGAGAGGTGAAATACACAAACTTGCCTACCAACCACTTTAGGTAAAGAAGTCAACATATCATTTTTTTTTCTCAACTGTGCTGGAGCTGTCCCTGGGGGCTGATTCTCCAGTGCAATATAACTTGTCCAAGTATGGCTTCAGCAATCAGCTTCTGATTACAACTTAAATTAAGCTCTTCATTCATATGAAGTATTTTATTTTATGCTTCATAGATTGTTCTTAATCGCCAGCATACATTAATGCCTCAAGGCTAAGAATTAAATGGATTCAAGTCAAGGTAGGTAGCTATACTTGATTTTAGAGCTCCACAAAGATATTTTTATCCTTAAAAAATATTTTGGCCTGGTATATATAGAAAATTAAATATTAAGAATCAAGAATTTCAGAGATAGTAGGAACCTCAGTGGTCATCTAGCATTAAGACATATCCGAGAAGAATTTTCTTCTACAACATCCTAACAAAGAGTCATTCAGCTTCTTCTTGAAAACTTAAAAATATTTAGTTCAGTAGTTCCCAAGACAGTCAATTCCACTTTAGGGGAGTTTGCTTATCAGGTGGTATGTCATTATATTCCCTCTAGATCATTGTCTTATCATATAGGAAGAGCTTATCAATCAAACCATGAGCTACGTGATTATATGATACAGTTATCTGAGGTCATAGAGGAGAGGTCTAACAAATGGTGATCCACTGAAAAAGGAAATGGCAAATTGCTATATAATCTTTTCCAAGAAAACCTCATTAACAGTATTAAAATGATAAAAGATATGTTCCTGGACAATGAATTCCTCATGTCAGAAGATGTCCAACACACTACCAAGGAAGAACCATAGACAACTACCCAAATCCCCACAAAGAATGAAGGAGAAAGTTCAAAATTAAAAGGAAGGTCAGTTGCAGGTGTGTTTGGTAGTGAAAGAAAAATCTGATACTGTGAAGATTAATATTGCATAGGAATATGGAATATAAAATTTATGGCCCAAAATACAGTGAATGTGGTCATATGGGAAGATTGAACATCAATATCTTAGATTTCCATGAACTTAAATGGGTGATTTTAATTCGGGTGATAATTATATATACTACCGTAAAGGAGAATCTCTTAGACAAAATGGAGTGTTGCTCATAGTCAATAAAAGAGTAAGAAAAGCAGAAATTAGGTATAGTCTTTAAAATTACAGGATGATAACTTCAACACCAAGGCAAACTATTCAACATCACAGTAATACAACTATTCAACCACTGATGCAAAAGAATACAAAGTTGACTGGTTCCAAGAATATCAAAAGATCTAGTCATAACTCCAAAAAAGTTGTCATATTCATCATAGAAATTAAAATTCTAAAACAGAAAATCAAAAGATAATTGGACTATCAGGCATGATTATCCTTGGATTATGATAAGAAGCAGGATACAGACGAACAGAATTTTGTGAAGACATCTCATAGCAAACAATCTTTTTCAACAATCCAAAATACAATTCTTCATAGAGTCAATATATAAATCAAATTAAGTGTATATTTGTAGCCAAAAGTAGAAAAGCTGTATAGAATCAGTTCAAACAACACTTGGAACTAACCATAGTTCAGATTATGAACTTCTTATTGCAAAATTCAGGCTTGAATTGAGAAAAGTAGAGAAAATCATCAGACTATATAGGTCTCACCTGAATAATATCCCTTATAATATGAGTGGAAGTGATTAAAAATTTAAAGGGTTAAATCTGATAAATAGAGTGTCTGAAGAACTATGAAAAGAGGTTTACAATACTGTATGGGAGGTAGCAACAAAAACATTTCAAAGAAAAAAAGAAGAGTAAGAAAGAAAAATGACAATCTGATGAGGCTTTAAAATAGGTGGTGAAAGAAGAGAAATGAAAGAGAAAAGAAGAAAAAATAAAAATCAATTAACCATAGAATTTCAGAGAATAACAAAATATTGAGGTTTTCATGTAAAGAAAGAAAAGAAAGCAACAGAATGGAAAAGACAAGAGATCTCTTTGAAAAATTCAAGATATCAAGGGATTGCAGAAATTATGCAGAAATAAGCATGATAAAACACAAAAATGATAGGGACTTAACAGAAACAGAAGAAATTAAGAAGATATGGCAAGACTTTAGAAAACTATATAATAAATTGTAAACAACATCAATAACCACAATAGTTGGTAACTGATCTAAAGTTACATATTGTAGAAACTGAAATCAAGTGGCATTTAGGAGGCATTGATAACAATGTTAGCAATTGTGGAGATGTTAGAATTTCAGCTGTGCTACTTAAAATCCTAAAAGATGATACTGGTAATATGTTGCACTCAATAGGCCAACAAATTTAGAAAACTCAACAATGGCCAATGGATTGGAAAAGATAAGTTTACATCCCAATTCAAAGAAAAGGAGATGCCCTAAAAATGTCCAAATAACTGAATAATTGTGCTTACCTCACATATCTACACATCCACAAAGTTATGCTTAAGATCCTACAAACTAGACTTCAGCAAAATGTGAACTAAGTATTTTCAGAAGAGCAGATTTTCAAAGAAACAGTAATTAAAGACCATATTTCCAAAATTCACTAGATTATAGGGAAAGAAAAAAAGTTCCAGAAAACATTTACTTCTACTTCATTGATTACACTAAAGTCTTTAAAAGTGTGAATTTTAACATGTGGCAAATCCTCAAAGAGATCGTTTACCAGATCATCTTATTTGTCTCCTGAGAAACTTGCATGCAAGCCCAAAAGCAACAGTTAGAATCCAACACGAAACAAATGATTTTAAGATTGGGGAAGAAGTAAGAAAAGGCTGCATATTATTATTTTATTTATTTAACTTAAAATGACAGGTTGAATGAGTTAAAAGTAGGAATTAAGTTTTCCAGGAGAAAAATTAACAATCTCAGATGTGTATACAACATTTCTCTGATAGCAGAAAATGAAAAAGAACTAAGAAATCTCTTAATGAGAATGAAAGTGTAAATGCCGATTTGAAGCTTAACACACATACACAAAGACCAACTAAATTCATAGCTACTGATCCCATGACTTCTTGGCAAATGAGGAAGAAGAAATGGAAACAATGTCAGATTTTATGCTCTTGGGCTCAGAGATCATTATAGAAAGTGATTACAATGTATTGTGTTTTCAATTCACTAAAAGTTTCAGGACTTTTTGCATGTGGAATTATGCTTCATCTATTATATGTGTTCAAATCACAATTCATTTAATCACTTCCCAAGTGAAGACTTCTTTAATTTCCTATTTAAGGTTATTCCAAAAAAAAAAAAGCTAATAATATCATAAAAATAAAGGAAAGAGGAAGTTTATATATGTTTATCTCTCTCTCTCTCTGTATATATATATATGTGTGTGTGTATATATATATATATACACACACACATATATACATGCACACATATACATATGCACACGCATACCTACATATAAATATGTACATGTGTGCATATATGTATGTGTTTATTTATATATAGAAAGATGTAAACATATATAAACTTCCTCTTTCTTTTATTTTTATGATATTATTATCATGTATTATAACCTTGTTCAAAGGGTATGCATGATTTGGTAGTTTTCTGTGCATAGTTCAAAATTGCTTTCTTGAATAACTTCAATAATTCAAAGCTCTTCTAACATTGTACTAGTGTACCTATTTTTTCATAGCATATTCAATATTTCTCATTTTCCACTTTTCTCATCTTTGACACTCAAAAACAGAATCTCAAAGTTCCTCTGTTTTGAATTTCTCTAATTATTAATAATTAAAAAGCACTTCTGTGAGAGTTATTAACTGGGATTTCTTCTTTTAAAAATTACCTTTTCATATCATTTGCAAATCTATTAAAGAACAACTCTTAGTCTCTTGAATTTGAACTTGCTGTTGTTAATGCATGTTGGACATTGGAAGTTATTAAATGGTTATTGGAGAAAACTTATTGCAAAGATTTCCCCCAATTATTTGGTTTTGTTTTTCTTAATGTTAGACTTATCTGTATACAAATTTTAAATCTTATATAACCAAGATTACTCATATCATCTTACATAATCCTTTTCATAGACTTAATTATGGATTTTTTCCCCCTATTGATAAATGCAGAAGGTAATTTTTTTCTTGTTTCTTAAGTGACTTTTTAATGTCTAAGTCATATAGGCCTGTTGCTCTTATCTTGACATATAATATGAGACATTAGCCTAAACTTAATTTTAGCTATAATATAAACTTTGTCTGGGTTTATCTTACATCCTATAACTTAATTGACATTATTAATTATATCAATTAATTTTAACTAAATTTTTTCTAAGTACACCACCACACACTTGCAAAAAATAAATTTTTTGTTTATTTTTTCCTTTGCCTATGCTTTCCTCTCAGTTTCTTTCTCTTGTCTTACTTCTACAGCTACTATTTTAACATTGTGTTAAACAAAGTAGTAACAGTGAATATCAATACTTTAATATAAATGTTATTGGAAAAACTTTTCAGCTTTATTTATCTAAGATATACTTTTGGCTTTAAATATTACAAAAAACCATTTCAAAGAAGAAGAAGAAGAAGCAACTCTTTTAAGACAGTGCTCAGGAAAATCAAGCAAAGAAGATTTTAGAGAAACCTAAAAGAAGTTTGATCAGAAAGGATCAGTTACACAGAAAACTATGTTTCAGAACTATGTGGAAAATACAAGATGAGTCCATTATTTGGCAGAATATTTAAAATGAAATGGGAAATGTTGATATATGATATCATGGTGTTTTAGCAAGATATTGAAAATAAGAAATAGCAATGGCCAAAATGAATTTAAATCACTTGTGTCAATTCAAATCAACAAAATTTTATTAAGCCCCCATGATGTACCATGTAACCTATTCTAAGCTTTGGAACACAGACAACAAAAGAAGCAATCTCTGCTCTCAAGGATCCTATGTTCTTTGTAAGATGAGTACATAAAGAGGAAATATAAATACGTAAAGAGAAGTTGGGTTTATAGCTACATGTGTAGTCATTTTTTTCCTAATTCATGATTCATGTAAGGAACCATCTAGTATGACATTTTTCTATCTTCATTTATTAGTGGATTTACAAAAGCCATATTTTTAAATCCATTTTCTATGAAACAGTACCTGTTTCAAAATCTTCTCTACTCTGCATCTGCCATCATATTAAAAAATTTTATTATCAATACTGATTATCCATAATTTCCCATCCACAGCATTTTGGGGAAGAGAGGAACAGTTTTCAAGGCTGACTGTTTGTTTAAGATATAGTTATTCTTTGAAAAAGGCACAGATAATGAATCCAGGATAAGTTGGATGATAGCATTTGCATAAGCAGCAAAGTGCACTTAAGTGCTTATACAAATACATTAGCAGAAAGGCTTAAGAAGAAGAAAAAATCAACCTTGGATCAGTAATCCTTTTTGGAAAATGTTAACATCCTTCTAGGGCTGTCCCAGGTGAACTTTTTTAAAGCAATAAATCAAGGCAAAAAATTTCCTCTAGGTAAGACTTTGGAAAGCCACAAATGAGGACTATAGACTCTTTCATATTAAATAAAAGAATCTCCCTCAGTTCTCAAATGCATTATTTTTCAAGTTTTTCAAGTAAATAAACTTCAAGGGACACAACCATTTTAAAGACATTTAAGAGTAATTTGGGAATCCATAACTTTTTTCTAAAAAATTGGAAAGCTAAATAGGGGCTGGCTGATTCAATCTTAAAATATCACTTTTTAATAAAATAATTTAATACAATTTTTAATAAAAATATCTAAAAGATAACTAGAAGTTATCTTTTAGAACTGGCATGTAGTTTGAAAAACAATTTTAAATGAATCATTTTCTTTTTTGAAGAAAAAAAAGATTTCATTTTGATGAAATTATACTAGAATATGAATCTCAATAAGATATAGTACTGATCAAAACTTATAAGTAAAAGAGAACAATAGCATCTTAGAGGCAGAGGGGAGCATAAACTTATTTAATCCATTCCTCTGATTTTATTGATGAATTTAATTGGGTCACATTTTTACTAAATAGCAGAGCAGGAGCTAAAATTCACAAACCCCCTTACTATTTCCATAATTCTACAGAAATTAGCTCTCACAACTTAAACATAAATAGATAAATAGATACACACATATGTTTATACATATAGATCTATACCTATATTATAAATGTGTTATGTATTAAATCTACACCATAATTAATAAAAATTTTGGATACATTTTGGTTTTATATCACCTTCATTTCTCCCTGTATCATTCCTTTTCATCCCCACAGAGAGCCATAACTTACAAAAAATTTTAAAGATAAATAAGGGAGAAAAATCATCAAAACTAATCAATACATTGTGAAAAAATTGTCATTATGTGCAAATTTCCACACAAATGTACCATATTCTTCTAAAGTTTTCTCAGCTGTAGGAGGAGTGTGAATGGTGATTGAGGAGAGATAATTTAAGAATTATTGGATTAGTTGAATGCCATGATGAAAAGAAAAAATAAATAAATTAAAAGGGGAAAAAAGGAAATGAAATTAAAAGAAACCAGACATAATATTTCAAGAAATTGTCAAGGAAAACTGTCCTGATACTCTAGAACCAGAGTTTAAAATAGAAATTGAAATAATCCACCAATCATGTATAGAAAGAGGTAAAAAATTGAAAACTCCCAGGAATATTTTAGCTGAATTCCAGAAATCTGGGATCAAAAAGAAAATATTGTAAGCATTCAAAAAGAAACAATTCAAATATCATGGAGTCACAGTCATGATAACTGCATTTATCAGTATTACTTCAGAAGATATGAGATCTTGGAATGTGATATTATGGAGGACAAGGGAGCTAGGAATCTACCCAACAAAACTAAATATAATCCTTCAGGGGGAAATAATGGCTATTTAGTGAAACAGAGGGCTTTCCAGCATTCATGATGAAAAGACCAGACGTGAAGAAAAAATTTGACATTCAAACAAAACCTCAAGAAAAAAAAACAAAAAGTAAAGAGAGAAGAGAAATCTTAAGGGATTCAATAAGATTAAATTGCTTACATTCTACATGGGAAGATGATACTAGTAACTCTTAAGAATTTTTTTTTTTATTTTGGAGTAGTTAAAAGGAGCATATAAGACAAAGGGCATGGGTATGAGTTAAATATGATAGAAAGATATCTAAAAAGATAAAATTAAGGGATGAGAAAAAATAATAGTATGAGAAGTGGAAGAGAGGTATAGGATGGGATAAATTATCTCACGCAAAAGGGCTGGGAATGAGCTATTAAAGTGGAAAGGGGGTGGTGGGATCGAGAGATTCTGAATCTTGTTGTCATTGGAATTAGCTCAAAAAGGGAACAATAACCTGCATACCCACTTGGGCATAGAAATCTATCTTACTCTACAGGAAAGTAGGAGAAAAGAGGGTTAAAAGAAAGGGGACACTAATAGAAGGCAAGGGGATTGGGAAATGTAGTTTTTCAGAATCAAAACATTTTTGAAATTAATAGGGTGAAAAGACACAGAGACTGGGATGAACAATGGGGTGGAGCGGTGTTGGAATCCTTACTAACTGCTAAGTAATTAGAGTTGATCTAATCTTACAAGAAGTTGTTTTGGCCAGAACCTGAAACAAGGTACTAAGTAGAACTAATCAAGACAAGGCTTGTGTTCCCACCTTTACTCAAAGTCCACACCTTAAAGCTCTTTGGGCCAGAGAGCACTATGGGAGAAAACCCATAATCCCATTCTCTCAGAAGGTTCAGAGATAAGGCGAGACAGCCATTCCAGAATACATTTTTTCCTCTTGGCTGGCTGATCGCGCTAGACTCGAGAAAAACGACTCTGCTGCAGAGAACACTTTTGACGGACTTCAGTGGAGCTACGCCAGAAGCCCTCTCTCCGCGGCAAAAGTGTGGCTGGGCTCCCCAGAAGGAGATAAGAGAGATCTTCCATCTCTGTTGGAGGCAGAAGAAGGCAGAGGCAGAGGCTGAAGGCAGAACCTTTGGATTTGGAGACATCCGAAGGGCTCTAAGCCTCTAAACCGGCTGTCCTCTGAGAACAAACTCCAACATTTGAACTCTAACATTTGGCGCCCAAGCGTGGGAACCAAGGACCCTACTTTCACTGAAGAAGTCTCCAGTGACCAGGAACTGAGTGAGTACAACCTTTTTTGGCTGAAATGGGACAGATCCTAGGTAAAGATTCTCCATCCCCCACCCCAACCCCAGACCCACCCAAGAGTGGTGCTATAGAAAGCCTGCTTAAGCTGATAGAAGATCAAGGGCTACTTGTAACTTGGGGACAGACAGCTAGACTTCTGGCTACATTAAAACGCACCTCCCCTTGGTTCTTAGAGGAAAAGCAAATCTCTCTAAAAAACTGGGCATTGGTTGGTCAACAGATGTCTGCATATAACAATGAAAACGGTCCTCGTTCAGTTTCCATTGCAGTGTTCTATTTATACAATACAATACAGATGGCCTTAAAATACCAGGATATCCAAAGGGGGAAGCCTGAGATAAAGGAGGAAGACAAAGAACAGATTAATGGCCATATCCCCACAGGGCAGGGAGACTTAAGTGAGACTCAAGGGTGGGGTGAATCTGAGGCAGCCTCAGCCCCACCTGAAGAGCAGGTAATTGACTTTCCTTCATCAACTCCACCCTCCGGGATGGAGGGAGGAGGGGTAGTGGGGGGGGCAGTGACAGCACCAGCACCTCCCCCCCAGCATCTAGCACCTTCCCCCCAGCATCCAGCACCTCCTCCCCAGCATCCAGCACCTCCCCCCGGCATCCAGCACCTCCCCCCGGCATCCAGCACCTCCCCCCCAGCATCCAACTGCTCCTTTGAGTAGATTGCAAAAGGGACTAATTAAGGCCAGAGAAGAAGGGAAAAATGTATTAGAATTTCAACACCACATTTTTCCTGTAATTCAACAGTTTAATTCTTCAGGTCAAGAAAGTAGAAGATACTCACCTTTTGATATAGAAATCCTCAAAGACCTGAAAAAAGCTTGCACTCTTTATGGGGCTACATCAGCTTATGTTAAGATGCTATTGCAAAATTTGTCTTTTGAAATCTTGACCCCTAATGACTGGAAATCGATAGCAAAAATATGCCTAGAACCTGGACAGAACTACTTGTGGCTTTCTGAATATAGTGAGCTCTGTAGGATACAAGCCCAACAAAATATTCAAAGTGGAGTTCATACTGCAATCACCTGTGACCTACTAACAGGTACAGGTCCTTATGCAGATGTCGCAGCACAAATTGGTTATTCTGTAGCAGCATATCAGCAAATTGCTGATAATGCTATCAAAGCATGGGCTTCTCTTCACAATAAAGACGACAAAGGGGGGGCCTTCACAAAAATAACACAAGGGCCAAATGAACCCTTCGCTGACTTTGTGGGACGCTTGCAGACAGCTATCATAAGAACAAATGGAGAAAATGCAATAACAGACATCTTGATAAGGCAACTTGCTAAGGAAAATGCTAATGAGGTTTGCAGAAGAATTATACTAGGACTGCGCAAGGATGCTCCTTTAGAGGAACTCATAAGACGCTGTGCCACAGTGGGCACAGGTGCCTTTTATAGCCAGGCTATGATGCAGACTTCCCAAAATCCAAACATGAGAAGACAGAATCCCTCTTGGCAAGGGACTTCCAGAGAGACTCGTAGATGCTTTCAGTGTGGAAAAGTAGGACATCTGAAAGCTCAATGTTGGTATAGAGATAGAATGGGAAGACAAGGTGGGAGAACAAGACCCCAAACCCCATGTCCAAAATGCAACAGAGGCTTCCATTGGGCCTCAGAATGCAGACAGATTCAGGGAAACGGGATGAGGGGCCCAGCCCCAGGGCCCAAGGCAAAAAACACTTGGGGCATGATGGCAGCCAATGGTGCACCCAGAGAGTGCCTAGAAGTCAGTACCCAGACATGACCAATCAACCAGAAAGCCATATGATGGGAGAAGGGGATTACACAGTCAACCAGCCAGGAAGCAACCTGATGGCAGAAGGGAATTACAATTGGGGAGAATAGAGCTGTATGCAGCTGGGACAACTGAGATACCCCTGGAGAGGTGAAATCTGTTCCTCTCCAGCCTATGGATCCCTTACCTCCAGGCACAGTAGGCTTGACCATTTCACCTTCTTGTATGTACAAAACAGTGTCCATCCACACACTGATGTGGGAAACTGGGGAATGTGTAGATAATATCCCAGTCACTAATACAGGTAGTCAATGTGTGACTTATCACCAGGAGACGTAGTAGCATCAGGGTTACTCATACAGAATCCTAATAAGCAGCCTCGTGATAGTCACCCAGGTTCTGACTCCAGACCACAAAAATCAGAAATATACTGGACAGCAGCAGTAACGGCTGACCGACCTATGCTCACAATCTATATAAATGGCCTACCATTGGAAGGATTGGTAGACACAGGTGCGGATCGTACAGTTATTAGAGGTGCCAGTTGGCCCAGTCACTGGCCAAAGATTAAAGCAGATACCTATATGTCTGGAGTAGGAGGATCAATAGCAGCTGAAGTTAGTGCTGCCCCTATGAGATGGACTTTTGAAGGCAAAACAGGAGTTTTTACTCCTTTTATAGTTGAAAAAATCCCCATCAATCTGTGGGGAAGAGACGTTTTACAACAATTGGGGTTAAAAATGAGTACTTCGGTTTTTTAAGCAGGGCTGCTGTTGAAGGCCTGCCAACACTTTCACCTATTCCTATCCAATGGAAAACTGATACACCAGTGTGGATAGAACAGTGGCCCTTAAGTAGCGATAAAATTCAGGCCTTATTAGATATAGTACAGGAGCAGCTTGAACAAGGGCATTTACAACCTTCTCTAAGTCCTTGGAATTCACCAGTGTTCGTTGTAAAAAAGAAATCGGGAAAATGGAGGATGCTCACTGATTTAAGAAAAGTGAACGAACAGATGGAAACTATGGGAACTCTTCAGCCTGGACTTCCATCTCCTACTCAGCTTCCTAGAGAATGGCCTCTTTGGGTTATAGACATCAAGGATTGTTTCTATTCCATTCCTCTGGATAAGGAGGATATGAAGAGATTTGCCTTTTCGGTGCCCAGTGTCAATTTAGCTGAGCCTTATAAAAGATATGAATGGACGGTTTTGCCACAGGGTATGAAGAACAGCCCCACTATGTGTCAAATGTATGTTGCTGCTGCTCTTGCTCCAATAAGAAAAGCATTTCCAAAAGTTATGCTATTACATTATATGGATGATATATTGGGTTGTGCACCTGAGGAACAAATTCTAGAAGCATGTCTACAAAAAACCATAGAAACACTAAGATACTACAAACTTCATATCGCTACAGAAAAAATTCAAAGGCATGCTCCTTTTCAATATTTAGGATATGAAATATATCCTAAGGCACTTACACTACAAAAACTGTCTTTAAGAACAGAGAGGTTGAACACCTTAAATGATTTCCAAAAATTAATAGGAGATATCCAATGGATGCGTCCAGTATTAGGTTTAACTACCAATCAATTGCAACCCCTATATGACATTTTAAGGGGAGACACTGCTTTAAATTCACCACGCCGGCTTACAAAAGAAGCTCAAGAGACCTTGAGAGAAGTTGAACTGGCTTTATCCAATGTAGTTGAGAGAGTAACTCAAAAACCCTTGGAAATATCAGTTTTTGCTACGAAAGAAGCACCCACAGCAGTCCTTCATCAAGGAGACAGTGTGATAGAATGGGTGAACCTCCCGGCACAACCAGAACAAAGCCTTACGCCTTACCCAGTGCTTGTGGCTAGAATTCTATTAAAGGCCATTAAGCGAGCAGTACAATTATCTGGGACAAGACCTGACAAGATATATACCTTCTATACAAATGCACAAATTAATGTATGCTGTGAAACCATCCCAGAGTGGCAGATTTTATTGGCCATGGCTCCAAATTTTGCACATGGATCTCCATTAAAGATAACCAGACTACTGCATAATTGGCAATGGATTTTTGAAGAGAAGGTTTCTAAGGTTCCTCTTGAAGGACCAACCATCTTTACAGACGCAGCCAAACAAAATATTTGTGCTGTATACTCTCATGATCTAACTGTAAAAAGAGTAGTCAGAACTCCTTTTCAGTCCACTCAGCAGAACGAATTATATGCCATCATGCTAGCTCTCACTTATTACCCAGGCGACATAAATATAATATCTGATTCAGCCTATTCAGTAGGTGTGGTACAAAGAATTGCCACAGCCCAAATAAAATTTGCAGCTTCTAATATATATCAGCTCTTTAAGGAACTTCAAGAGCAAGTGAGAAAGCATCCAGGAAAGATTTATATCCTGCATGTCCATTCACATAGTGGACTTCCAGGTCCTATTTTTGATGGAAATTCAAAGGCAGATAGCCTTTTAACTATGTTGGCCAGTACGCCTTTATTTCAGGAGGCCCAGGAATCCCATTCTAAATACCATCAGGCTGCTCGAGCTTTGCGTTTACAGTTTGGGATTACAAAAGAAGAAGCTAGGAGCATAGTGAAAAGCTGTACAGCTTGCCTTCCCTTCCACGCTCCTACACTGCCTCCAGGGAAGAACCCTCGTGGTTTGAGACCCAATGAAATCTGGCAAATGGATGTGACTCATTATAAATCTTTTGGTCGTCTGTCTTTTATCCACGTTGTGGTAGACACCTTTTCAGGATTCACTTTTGCCATACCAGCAGCAAAAGAGACAGCCCGAGTGGTCACTGAATTCCTCATTCAAGCATTCGCAATTATGGGTGTGCCACAAGAAATAAAAACAGATAATGGACCGGCATATACCTCCAAACATTTTGAACACTTTTGTGCACAGTATAAGATTCTACACACTACTGGCATACCCTTCAATCCTCAAGGTCAAGCAATAGTAGAAAGAAGAAACAGAGACATTAAGACACTCCTCCAAAAACAAAAGAAAGGAGGAGCCACGGGTAACCCTAGAGAGCTTCTAAATTTAGTTCTCTATACCATTAATTTTTTAATCTTTGATAAAGATGCACTGGCTCCAGCAGACAGGTTTTATAACCCACCAGAAGAGCAGTGTCCAGTGCGAGCAGCTCCACTATCTTTAGATAATCGCCAGGTGATGTGGAGAGACCCAGAAAGTGGTGAATGGAAGGGACCAGATAGACTAACTGCTTGGGGGAGAGGATTTGCTTGCATCTCTACAGGTGGAGAAGGAATCAGATGGGTGCCTACGAGCCGCATTCGCCTTGTCCATCGCAGAAAGATGGAGCAGACCCTTGAAACAAAGGAGAAGACCCAAGAAATATCGGGTGGTTCTGTTGCTGATTGTGCTCATAAGAATTATTAGATTCCTGGCACATGAACTAATGGACAGTGGAATCCTATTGGACTGTTTCTAGGACTTATGGATATGTGTAAATTTTCAGATTGATTCTTGTTATTTGTTACATTACTACTAGCCTGTGTTATATTGCTATGTGCTCATGTAAATTATGTATAATGCCTCCCATATTGATGGATTTATGTATACCATGTATATCTGTTACAAAGTTCTGGCCCATATTGATGGATTTATGTGTACCCCCTCAGAAACCCCCTATGTTTTAAAACAAAAGAAAGGGGGAGATGTTGGAATCCTTACTAACTGCTAAGTAATTAGAGTTGATCTAATCTTACAAGAAGTTGTTTTGGCCAGAACCTGAAACAAGGTACTAAGTAGAACTAATCAAGACAAGGCTTGTGTTCCCACCTTTACTCAAAGTCCACACCTTAAAGCTCTTTGGGCCAGAGAGCACTATGGGAGAAAACCCATAATCCCATTCTCTCAGAAGGTTCAGAGATAAGGCGAGACAGCCATTCCAGAATACATTTTTTCCTCTTGGCTGGCTGATCGCGCTAGACTCGAGAGAAACGACTCTGCTGCAGAGAACACTTTTGACGGACTTCAGTGGAGCTACGCCAGAAGCCCTCTCTCCGCGGCAAAAGTGTGGCTGGGCTCCCCAGAAGGAGATAAGAGAGATCTTCCATCTCTGTTGGAGGCAGAAGAAGGCAGAGGCAGAGGCTGAAGGCAGAACCTTTGGATTTGGAGACATCCGAAGGGCTCTAAGCCTCTAAACCGGCTGTCCTCTGAGAACAAACTCCAACATTTGAACTCTAACAGAGCGGAAAATAAGATGAAGAAAAATACAGTTAGCAATCATAACTTTGAAAAATGTTTGTAAAATGTTCATTGATAAGGGCATCATTTTCAAGTATATAAAGAATTGAAACCAATTTTTAAAAATAAAAGCCATTCCCCAAATGAAAAAAAAATTGTCAAAGAATATGAACATACAGTTTTCAGAAGCAAAATTATCTATAGTGATATGAATAAATTCTGTATATAATTATTTTAATACACATTAAAATAACCCTGAACTACCAGCCCATACTTATGAGATTGATTGATATAAAAGAAAAGGAAAGGGGCAAATATTGGAAGGAATATGGAAAAATTGAGACACTAATGCATTGTCAATGGAATTGTGAATAAATCCAAATATTCTGGAAAGCAAATTAGACTATATGTGAAAGCAATATGAGCTATAAAACTATATATAGTCTTTGATCCGAAAATACCATTATTAGGCCTTTTTTTCCAAGGCCATAAAAACAATTTTAAAAAAGAAACAGACTTATAGGTAGACAAATAATCATAGTAGCTCCTTTTGTGATGGAAAATAATTGAAAATTAAGGACATATCCACCAATAAGGGAATGTCTGAATAAGTCATGGCATAGAATAAGAGGATATCAGTAAAACCTGGAACAACTTATATGAACTTATGCATAACGAAATGAACAGAACCAAGGGAATATTGTACACATAAATAGCAATATCATTACCTATGAATGACATCTATTCTCAGCAATAAAATAAACCAAGACAATTCCAAAGATGAAAAATGCTATCCATCTCCAGAAAAAGAACTGATAGAGCCTGAAAGAAGACCAATTCATATATTTTTAATTTTATTTTTCTTATTTTGTTTTGGTCTGTATTTCCTTTCACAACATGACTAATTTGAAAATTGGCTTTGCCTGACTGTACATGTATAACCTGTATCAAACTTCTTGCCTTCTCTATGAGCAGGAGGGAAAGAAAAGAAAAAAGAGAAATTGAACGTCACAATTTTTGTAAAACTGTTAAAAATTGATTTTACATGTAATTAGTGAAATCCTAAGTAAATATATTTAAATAATTTCTCAGCATCTTTTTAGTTCTCAATTTTGAAGATTATTTGCAACTATAAATGCAGATCCACACAGTAAATCAGAAGAGCAATTTTGCAATCATGATTATAATATAAAGGAAAACCGTATTGGAGGATTTCAGAACTCTTACATGTCCACTGATCAATGATAATTTCAAAGAACCAAAAATTATGCATGCCTTATAAATTTGTTTTCATATAATACATGTAATGGGACATATACTTTCAGGCTTGATTAACATATTTGTGTATTTTGCTGAACTTTGCAATATAATTTCTTTTCTTCCCAAGGCAAAGTTCTATTAGAGATGTGCTTATTGAGAAATTTCAGTAATATCACATTAAATTTAGTATCAATATACCTTTGAAAATTATTATCTAAGAAGCTTATGCCTACCTTCAACATAGCTTAAAATTGCCTTTTCTTTTTTTAAATAAAGGCAAATATTTATTCTAAGACATTTGAAATTAAATTTTACATTTAATTTTCTGCATCATATGTATTTTTGAGTATATCTTTTTTCTCTCAAGGTATCTCTTGACCAAAAGCTTTAAAAATTAAGGAAAAATGTAGTTCATCAAAACTGAGCAACACATCACATGTGTCTGAACATTTGTACTTGACTATTAATGGGCTATTCCACAGATGTAGCCCCACATCTCTACAATTGAAGGCAAAAGATGTGCTGAATCATCTCTTAAAGGCCACTTTTGAAAATATGAGAAAAATTCTTGCAGTATCTATTTACTATCTTGGATATAAGTAATGGAATGTGAATATAATAATTTGAGAGGAAAATCATCAAAAACAAAAACAATTGAATGTATTAGTGTTATGGAGGTAGAGAAGAGAAGCAAAAAAAAAAAAAAAACACCTTATTATTGAATGAATCAATAGGATTAATGAGACCAGTAGTAATGAGAGAAATGTGAGGAGGACAAATATAAGTTCTTGTTCATTCAGATAAATAAAATTTACTAGAACTCCATAACCCACTTAGCTGCATTAGATGAAGATTTGGAGGTGCTGTAAGGTTTCTTTTTTCTTCTTTCTAATATTTGTGACTTCCTAAATATTGCAAATGAGAATTAGGGAGAATTCATGCAAAATATGTTGAGAAATGTAGTAGCATAGGAAAACAAACTAATACATATATGTGTGTATATATATATGTATATATATATATATACATATATATATGAATACAAGAAATCATCTGTTTTCATGTATAAACAGTTGCTATTGATTTGAGTTCCAAATATATAGCAGATGGCATATAAAGCATTCTCCATCTTTTTATATCTTCAAGAGCCTCAACTTCTTGTCAAAGTATCTTCTAAAATATTGAGGGAAAACATGATGGGCATTCTACATCAGGTCACTGGACAGGATTCTTCTCCCAACTATAGCACAACATAGACTTTCCCAAGGAGATCCAAAATAGTTCCCACAGAGTTGTAAGAGATGGGAATGAAGCCCAGATGATTCTGGGTGGAAATATGATTTGTTAGACATGAACTATTAGGATGGTCAAGTGCAATGATGCTTGTACATTTTTCTGAATCTATTTAAAATCATTTTGGGACTTTTAAAGGCCCCATCTGTCCAAGAAATATTTTCCCTTTTGGCTGAAAGTTTCTAAAATTCCTAAAGAAAAAATGCTCCTTTTGGGTAAGGCATTGTTTCTCCAAGTTATTTTTAAAATAGAAATAATTTATACATAGGAGAAACTAACACATTTGTACTCTGCTTCAGAAAACTCAATAGCAAAAGAAGTTAAAAAGAGAGAATAATAATGGAAAAAAGATATTGAATACAAGTGAAATACTTCAATTCTTAACTATTGAAACAAGTAAATCAGCAATAAAAAATGAGAAATGGATATCAGAAATGATATTGATGCTAGTCCTAATAATTTCAAATTATGAAGTTCAATTATAATAAATTTATTGTTATAATAAGACAAAAATTATCCATCTAGTGTCTTAGTCTACAAATATGTGACTCATCTGAAAAATAGAAAGATAGTTGCCAAAGGCTATTCTGATTTCAAATTTAATTTCCAAAACCTGAAAAAAAAATTATATGTAATATCTCTTCATGTGGCAAAAACAGTAAAAGAAAAATAGAAGAAAATGGAATTGATATATAAAGAGTATGATGAGAAGCTATTTTTAATATCAAGAACATTGAAAATTTTCACTTGAATGCTTTCATAGAATCAGTCAATTGATAAACATTTGTTAAGTGCTTTTCCATGGTTAAGATACTACACTTTGAGGATACAAAAAGACAAAATACAATCCCTGTACTCAAGATGCATATAGTTTAATGAATTATTCAACCCTGAAACAAATATATACAAAGCAAGATACATACATACATATGATACAAAGCAAATAATTGATAGGAGATAAGCATTAGAATTAAGACAAGTTGGTAAAAGATGAAATTTTAGGTACTTAAAGAAAATCAAGGAGGTCACTAAGTAAAGCAAAGGAAGAACATTCCATGAAATAACCAGAGAAAATGCCCAAAGGCAGAAATTGAAAAGGTCTTGTTTGTAAAAAATCTCTAGGTCAGTGTAACTGTATCAAAGAACATGTGGCAACGAACAAGGTATTAAAAAAATTTTTTAAAGGAAAGAGGATACGAAATTATAAAGGGCTTTGAATGCCAAATAGAATGTTTTATATTTGATTCTGGAGGCAATAAGGAACTGCTGCAGTTTATTGAGTAAGAGAGTGACTTGATTTGACCTGTGCTTTAAGAAAATCATTTTAGTACTTGAATGGAAGATTCATTTGAGTGGGGAAAGATTTGATATAGCTAGATGCACTAGCAGGATACTGCAATAGTCCAGTTGTGATGTCATAAGAATAAGAATTAAAACAGTGGCAGTGTCAAAGGAAAGGGAAAAAAAACATAAAAGAGAGGTGTTTCAAAGATGAAATCAAATGGCCTTAGAAAAAATTGTTATGGGAAGTGAGAAAGAGTGAGATAATCAAATGACATCTAAGATATCCCTAAAGAAATGGGAATAATATGTTACCCTCAACAGTAATAAGGAGGGTGAGAATGGGGGGAAAGGTTAGAAGGAGAATGTGAAGTTCCATTTTGGACATATAGTATTTAAGATGTTTCCTTAAAATCTAGTCTGAAATGTATAAAAGGCAGCTGAAGATATAAGATTGGAGATCAGTTGAAAGCAGGAAAGATATATTTGAGAATTATCAGCATGGAGAACTAGATGTATTTATAGGACTATGCCTATAGAAATGTCGATTTCTATAATCAGGAAAATAACAAAATGAATTCAAATGTATAAGATCTGAGTTAGAAGAGAGCTGAAATTTGGGCAATTGATATTTATCTGTTAGAATCCTAGTGTTAACTCAATGGAATTGATACAATGCTTATTGGTTCACACATTAGAGCACAGTTTGGGAGATTTCAGTATTTCATACTGAAGTATGAGATATCCAAATTCATACCTCCCATAATCCCACTCTCAGAGGAGGAATCAACCTTTGAGTTTACACCTCTAAAAGAGCATAAAAACAGCTGAGCTCAGTCAGGAGAGTTCAGTTGAAAAGATTAAGAGGGGAGTGAGAGTTGGAGATTGAGAAGCCAGGTGTCGGAGTTGAACTAGAGGCAGAAGCTGGCAGAGAAGCTATAAGAGCTCTTGGAACCAAGCAGAGAGATAGGCCTCTAAGAAAATTAACTGGACCTAAGGAAAGAGACAAGACTTGGAAGGAGAAAATAAACATTTGGATTTTATCAGCTGGCTATATTTGAGGTGATTATTGATCTGAATCAAAACTAAGGCTGCCTCCAGAAAACCTCCCCAAGAAACCTGCTCCTAGAGAACCATCATATATTATATTTTAAAGAAGAGAACACCACATTTATCCACTTTTTTTCCCCGTGGTTTCCATTTCATGGGAATGCCATACTCTTTTGAATATTATAAATCAAATCTTGCTAGATTTTAAGGTTTCATGTAAACAGTACAATAGCAACTGGAAGAGTCCTGAAGTACTGATGAGCAAGAGATCTAGAGGAAGGGGAAATAGAAAAGGAATGGGGAAAAAACCCAGACTTCCTTAATGCTAAATAAAATCAATGAACTATATATTAGTTACAAAAGTTTATGTCCATTTTTCCCATACACAATTCATTTCTACTTGCCAAAAGGATACACACTAATCATATTAATAGGGAACAAGATTATTTTCAAAAATGTATTCAACAATAGTGCACTTCATTATTATTCACAATTTAAGGGAAGTTGGAAAAGATGTAAGATCCCATTATGGTCGTTATCCCATTATATTAATTTTGAAAAATACTTTATTTGTGTAATGTAAGATGGTATCTCTCATCATCCATAAATCAAAATCATAAAGATTCCTTCAAAGACCTAAGAAAAAAGAGATCCATCAAGAGAAATCACTTCTGATCATAGACAACGGATGAAGTACAAAATGGAGAAATATGGATAACAAAGATCTTCACCACTGGGATTCAGGAATTGTAGTTATAGTTTTGAAGAGAATTTCTCTGTGAATAAGGAGGTCCTTGAGATGCTTGCATTTGTGGATGATATTGTGCTGTTCAGATGCAACTTGAGCACCCAGAAGGAAGGAATCTGTAATCATTCAAAAGAATGATTATAATTACTAAGAAGATATGGGATGGCAATTGACACAGGTTAAAAATAAGTAGATAAAGAATATCAAGTGTCTGAATTCCAACATGCATTTTTGTTCAAAAATCTACATAATTTGTCCATTAGTATCCATATCTGAGACAAGCATTACAGATAAATTAGTTAAGTCCACAGATGAACAGGAGGAGGAAAACAGACTGGATTGTCTTTGGGCAACTGCAAAGTTTCTTTAAAAAAAAATCTTAAACTTCCAGCTTTTGAGATAAGAATTCAGTGTTAGACAAAAACTGCTGGGAAAATTGGAAATTAGTATAGCAGAAACTAGATATTTACCCACACTTAACACTGTACACCAAGATAAGGTCAAAATGGGTTCATGATCTAGACATAAAGAATGAGATTATGAATAAAAGAAAAGAACATAGGATAGTTTACCTCTCAGAGCTGTGGAAAAGGAAGGAATTTGTGACCAAAGAAGAACTAGAGATCATTATTGATCACAAAATAGAAATTTTTAATTATATCAAATTAAAAATCTTTTGTACAAACAAAACTGATGCAGACAAGATTAGAAGGGAAACAATAAACTGGGAAAACATTTTTACAGTCAAAGATTCTGATAAAGGCCTCACTTCCAAAATATACAGAGAATTGACTCTATTTTATAAGAAATCAAGCCATTTTCCAATTGATAAATGGTCAAAGGATATGAACAGAAAATTTTCAGATGAAGAAATTGAAACTATTTCTAGCCATATGAAAAGATTCTCCAAGTCATTATTAATCAGAGAAATACAAATTAAGACAACTCTGAGATACCACTAATACCTCTGAGATTGGCTAGGATGACAGGAAAAGGTAATGCTGAATGTTGGAGGGAATGTGGGAAAACCGGGACACTGATTCATTGTTGGTGAAATTGTGAACACCTCCGACCATTCTGGAGAGCAATTTGGAACTATGCTCAAAAAGTTATCATTACCCTTTGATCTAGCAGTGTTACTACTGGTCTTATTATCCCAAAGAGATCTTAAAGAAAGAAAAGGGACCTGTATGTGCCAAAATGTTTGTGGCAGCCCTCTTTGTAGAGGCTAGAAACTGGAAATTGAATTGATGCCCATCAATTGGAGAATGGCTGGGTAAATTGTGGTATATAAATGTTATGGGATATTATTGTTCTATAAGAAATGACCAGCAGAGAGATTTCAGAAGAGCTTGGAGAGACTTACATGAACTGGTGTTGAGTGAAATGAGCAGGACCAAGAGATCATTATATACTTGAACAACAATACTATATGATGATCAATTCCAATGGACGTGGCTCTCTTCCACAATGAGATGAATGAAATCAGTTCCATTTGTTCAATAATAAATAGAATCAGATACACCCAGTGAAAGAACTCTGGGAAATGAGTGTGAACCACTACATAACATTTCCAATCCCTCTGGTTTTGTCCGCTTGCATTTTTAATTTCCTTCTCAGGTTGATTTTACATTATTTCAAAGTCCAATTCTTCTTGTGCAGCAAAATAATTGTATGGTTATGTATACATATATTGTATTTGACATATACTTTAACATATTTAACATGTATTGGGCTACCTGCCATCTGGAGGAGGAGATGGGGAGAAGGGGAAAAGTTGGAACAGAAGGTTTTGCAAGGGTCAATGCTGAAAAATTACCCATGCATATATCTTGAAAATAAAAAGCTATAATAATAAAAAAGAAAATAGTAGAATATCATAAACAATAAGTTTTATATGAAGCATTGCAAAACTACTCATTAAATTTTTAAAATGTAAAAAAAAAAATTTTAAGACCTTAAACTTGCCATGGGAATGAATGCCTTTCTTTTTACTATTAAAATTATACTAGCTTTTCTGGAATTAAGACAAGTAGCCCACAAATGGCCAGGGAGAGGCATAGGATAGTCATAAGTAAGCTACAATGCATGACCAATGAGGAACTCTAATGAGGAATTACTAATAGTAGTAAAATAATTTAATAAATAAGCATATCATACAAAAAGATGGACTAGTCTCATGGCAAGAATAAAAGATGACAAGTGGGTGGACAGAATACAATCCAAGTATCACCACAATGTTAGGAGAAATTGAGGAAAGCCTCCAGAATATTTAGTGGGCCTTCTATCTCAAATTAGTAGGAAGATTTGAACAGGAGCAACATAGGATGGTCAAGTCTGGATAAATTTTAATCAAAATCATTAGAAGACACTCTCAAATTAAAGAGATCAAACATCCATTTGAGAATAGGATCCAATGACTTCTCTCAATCTTGGCTTACTTTTTTTCTTAAACATCTAATTGTATTGATTACACATTCCTTCAAACTACTTTCTAATTAGGAGGCTCATTAAATCTTACTCTTATTCCCTTTTAACTCTATTTTAACTAATTATTCTTGATAATCAGGTGCTAACTTCAGTTATTTCTGCTTGAAGGAGAATAAGTCTAGAGTGAATTTTGTTAGGAAAATCTGGGACTCAAAGGGACTTGAATCGACACTTCTTGATATATGTAATCTATAGGTGTTCTACATGGTGTCTAACAAATTCTAATAAGCATAAATTGCAGAATTTAGGGGAAAGGATAGAAGCTTCCTTTACCATATCCTCTAGCCTGCTATTTATGACTACTCTATATCCTTCTAACAACTATTTTCACTTTTTTTTTGGGGGGGGGGGGAACAGCAGGAATCCCAAGTAATTAATCTTTTTGGTTTTGTGAGAAGACTAGCTTTATGAAAACATTCTATGAGCTTTGATCATCTAGTCAATTCAGGAAATTTGCTTATGAAAAGAATAGAATCCCCATTTTATTCTTGACCAAATATAATTATAGTAATAGCTAACATTTGGAAAGTATTTTAAAATTTGCAAGGCACAAATGTTATATTATACAATCCTCACAACAGCTTGTGACATAAGTAATATTACTAAAATACCCATTTTTCTGGTGAAAAAGGAAACTGAAAAAGGTTAAATATTATGCCCAAGGTCCCACAGCTAATAGATATTTTAAACAATATTTGACCTGAAATATTCCTCCCTCCAAATCTACCATTTGATCTATCAATTCCTTCCTAACTGAACTTCTAACTTTAAGTAGCATGTTTCAGCTATATTCCCACCCTGGCACTTCTCTACCAGTTGATCTCATTTTGACCATTGATGAATTTCTCCTGATGCCTCCATATTGGGGAGAGTTCCAGAATAACCATACTTAATTCTTCTCAAGTCTGTGATTCTAACTTTATAGATTTTAAAATCATACCCTTGTGTGGCTCTTCTTGTTCTTCTTTCAGTTCCTCTCTGTGTGTTTTCTTCTATTAGAATGTAAGCTTCTTGAGAGTAGAAAATGGATTTCTTTTTTTTTTTTTTATCCACAGCACTTAGTATAGAGTCTGACATTTTCTAAATGCTTAGTATTTGCTAGTGCTCTTGCTATTCTATGCTAATGCATAAGGAGATTTGGGATTCTGTAGTCCTTTTCTTTATTCATATTATTACCCACTCAGTGTCTTACCCTAGAGTTAGTTGATGTAATAACAAATTCCAGGAGTTAATGATGACCAAAATAATGGGTTAATACTTCTTTACTTATGTGGGAAAGCATCTAAAGAGTTAAGAAGAGTGATAAAAGTAGTAACTAAACTTTGAGTAGGTTTTGTCTGACACTCAACAGACTTTGTTTGTTGAGTCTGTCCATATCCTTACCACATAGGCAGAAGTCTGCTAACTTAGAATCTCAGCAAAAATTCTTCCAGACTTAAGAATTCTCCTGAATCTACTGAAAACAGAAAAATATATTTTGATCTTAGCTGCATCTTGCCCAAATTATTACACTACATCAAATTCTCAAAATCAAGGAACTGTATCTCCCAGGGTTCAAGAGACCAAAAGACATAATTCTAAATTATTATGGGCATATTGGCAGGCCCTGAGAGAACTGGTCAGGAGAAGAGAAGAAATCCATTATGAGAATTAATAACAGACCACAATGACTGTTGTTTGTGGCAAAACTAGACTTTGATAAATGTAATACTGTATTTTAGTTCAATAAAACATATCAGGTATCATGTAAAATTTTTCTGTTGTCCCTGGATTTCTTCCTGTGTGCATCAAGCCTCACCACTGCAGACTACAGACCACACACAACATGGAACAAGTGCATATATTTGGATCCGGATTCTTAGGAAAACGGCATTGGACCAAGCATACATTTCTGTGTAACAGCAGTTACTGTAAAATATTTTACAGCCAAATTCTCTTTTCATCAAATTCTAATATGGACATTCCAAGTTTACAATGAACTCAAATTTTGTGTTGATAGCTATAAAATGTATCTAGCCTTTAATAAGGTTCATTGAACATGCTGGTTATCTTTTAGGAAAGCTTCATGTAAATATAAAACATTACATAAATGATAGCTGTTGTCATATTTTTGTTCATCTCTAAATTAATTTTATTTATTTTATTTATTTATTTATATCATTATACAAAGTAATGCAAGTATATAGATTTGTGTGTGCTTAATACAAGAGTTCTTAACCTGGGGTCCATTGGTTTATAAATAGTCAAGTCTATTTATAGTGGTTCTGTGAATCAGGATTGGAAAAAAATTATCTTTGTTTCTCTAAACTCTAAGTAAAATTCAGCATTCTTTCAATCATGAAGTTGGACAGCAAATTGAGAAAAGGCTCAAAAGTATTTTAAAAATATTATTCTAGGAGATGAAGTATGAATTTTTAAATACTTATATGCCTGTCATTGTGACAGTTGCTTTACAAACATTATCATTTGATTCTCATAGTAGCCTCAGAGGGTAGATGTTAGGATCATCCCTATTTCATTCCCATTCTCTGTTTCCTCAACAGAGTCCATGAAGAAATATAGAGGTTAACTGTATTGTGCCTAGAGTCACATAGCTAGTAATTATGAGGCTTGACATGAACTCAGACCTTTCTTACTCCAAGACCAGCATTCTATTCACTGAGCTACCTAGCCACCTTTAGAAAAGACCAATCATTTTCATTAGATTCCTAAAAGTACATGACATAATAATGGTTAAGAAACTTGAATTATGTGAGTTGGTATTTATGGTGCTAATTCTGACATAAGCTGGAGCACTTAATGTGATATAGCAGATAAAGTGCTGTACTTGGAGGAAAGAAGAAAGGAAGAAAGGAAGGCAGGAAGGAAGGTGGGAAGGAAGGAAGGAAGGGAGAGAGGGAGGGAGGGATTGAGGAGGGAGGGAGGGAGGGAAGGGTGGGAAGGAGGGAAGAGAGGGAAGTGTGAGAAGGAGGCAAGGAAGGAAAAAAGGAAGGAAGGAAGGAAAGAAAGGAGGGAGGGAGGGAGGAAAGAAGAGAGGGAGGAAAGGAGGTGGGAATAAGAGAAGGGAGGGAAGGGTAGGAAGGAGAATAGAGAGGGAAGGGAAGGAAGCAGGGGAAGGAGGGAAGGGAGGGAGGAATGATTGCTACTGAAGGAATGAATGATTGCTATTAGAATCAAATGCAATTATATAAAGGGTTTGGTACTATATAAATGTGAGCTATGAAGGCTAAAATAATAATTTTGTAGCATAAAAATCTAGCTGAAGACAATAAATAGGATTTGACCACTTGAAAGCATAGAAATGATACAACAAGCATCAGTCAAAATTCCATTGTGATTGACCAGGTAGTATCTGTCAGTAACCTGCAGGATTTCAAAATAATATCTTTATATTTCAATCGATCCATTATTCTTCCAATTTAGAGCTGCTTAATGGGTTGTTAACTAAAATAAAGAAAGGTCTGGATAAATTATCTCTATCAATTGTTGACTTTATGAACTTGAGAGGTTTCCACCTCAGTCAGATGTGAATGCCCCCTAAAGAAGGTTGGATATAAATAATGTATCTTATAAAGGTTCACATAACTTTAGAGAAGAAATTTAGGTGGTACAGCCAAATCAGTGGTACATTTTTCCTCAACTAAAGAATCAGTCACCTCTTTTTCTTTGTTATTGTATTCATGTAGTTACTATTCATACATTAAAACTATTAACATTAAAGCAAGCAGCAGAAAATTGGTGTTAACTGTAAGGTGAGTGGGAGGAAAGTCCCAGAATCTATTATTTCAGGAAAAGTTCAATACAATATTTAGAGGGAAAATGTAAAGGTAATTTTGATCCAGAGAGGTTTTAGTTTTTTGAAAAAGAAAGGATTTTTATATTCAAGTGTTTTAAAACTGAGTGTTTTAAAAAGATCTTGTTTACTGGTGGTCAGAAACTTCTACTATCATAGTTCAATTTAGATTGCCCAAGTGCAATTGTAGCATACAGAGTTCTAGGCTAATCTAAATCCTACCTTGAACAGTATGTAGAAAAAAAAAGGACTACATCAGCTAAGTTGATGTTGTATTTACATGTAGGGACATCTGTATGGTACACAGTGAATTACCAAAAATAGCCATTCAGATAGTCCTAAGACTATTTTGAAGGTATTCATCCATTTCATTGAAGTTATCAAAT
This sequence comes from Antechinus flavipes, assembly GCF_016432865.1. Lineage (NCBI taxonomy): Eukaryota > Metazoa > Chordata > Mammalia > Dasyuromorphia > Dasyuridae > Antechinus > Antechinus flavipes. Next base: position 214,681,363 of record NC_067400.1, on the reverse strand, counting down.
TTATTGGCATAAAGTTGGGCAAAGTAACTCCTAATTATTGCTCTGATTTCCTCTTCATTAGTGGAAAATTCTCCCTTTTTATTTTTGACACTAACAATTTGATTTTCCTCTTTCCTTTCTCTAATCATGTTTACCAAGAGTTTATCTCTATTGTTGGATTTTTTCATAAAACCAACTCTTAGTTTTATTTATTAATTCAATAGTTTCTTTTCTTTCAATTTTATTGATCTCTCATTTTATTTTTAGAATTTCAAATTTAGTGTTTCATTGGGGGGTTAATTTGCTTTTTTTTAAAGCTTTTTTAATTTCAAAAAAACAGAAATTTTTAATTTCTCTAATTTATGCAAGTAAGCCTATAGAGATATAAAATTTTCCCTTATTTGGGGGAATTGGCTGCATCCCACACATTTTGGTATGATGTCTCATGGATGAAATTATTAATTGTGTCTATGCTTTGCTGTTTCACCCCATCATTTTTTAGGATGAGATTATTTAGTTTCCAATTACTTTTTGGTCTATTTTCCCCTGGCTTTTTATTAAATGTAATTTTTATTGCATCATGATCTGAGAAAAATGCATTTACTATTTCTGCCTTTCTGAATTTGAATTTAAGGTCTTTATATCTTAATATATGGTCAATTTTTGTATAGGTTCCATGAACTGCTGAGAATAAAGCATACTCCTTTCTGTCTCCATTCAGTTTTCTCCAAAGATTTATCATATCTAACTTTTCTAGTATTCTATTTACCTCTTTAACTTCTTTCTTATTTATTTTGTGGCTTGATTTATCTAAGTCTGAGAGTGCAAGGTTGAGATTTCCCACTATTATAGTTTTGTTATCTATTTCTTCTTGCAGCTCTCTCAGTATTAGATTTACAAGCACTACGCAGCCCTCCCTCTTTAAAATCCTTCCCTCCCCCTTGAAATCTTTCTCCTTTTCTTAAATCTTTTCCTTACTATTTCTGTATTCCTTTCTATTTAGCCTACTTGTTCCTTTTTCACCTTTCCCCTCCCACTTTTCAATGGGGTAGGAGAAGTTTCTATGAAAATCAAATATGTCTAATATTTTCTTTTCAAGCAAAATCTGATGAGAGTAAGATTCATACTATGTTCATCCCCCTCCCTTTATTCTCTCAGATATATTGGGTTTCCTTTGCCTCTTTGTGAGAAGTAGTTTCCCTCTTTTTTATCTCCACTTTTCCCTTTTTCTGGTACAATTTCCTTTCCACCTCTAGTACCTTTTTTATATTATAATAGTAAAACCAAATTATACATGTACTATTTATGTATACCCATAACAGATATACAGTTCTCAAGAGTTCTTTTTACCTTTTTATGTTTCTTTTGAATCAAATATTTGGAGGTCAAACTTTTTGTTTAGCTCTGATTTTTTCATCAGAAATAAATGGAATTCACCTATTTCATTCAACATCCATCTTCTTCCCTCGAAAAAAATGCTTTGTTTGGCTGGGTAAGTTATTCTTGGCTGCATACCAAGTTCTTTTGCTTTTTAGAATATCAAATTCCAGGCACTTCAATCCTTTAATGTGATTACTAGATCCTGAGTGACCCTTATTGTGGCTCCTCAATATTTGAATTGTTTTATTTTGTTTTGTTTTGTTTTTTGTTTTTTCTGGATGCTTGTAGTATTTTTTCTTTGGTCTGATAGTTCTAGAATTTAGCTACAATATTACTTGGAGTTTTAATCTTGGGATATCTTTCAGTAGGTGATCAATATCGATTTTACCTTCTGTTTCTATAACATCTGAGCAGTTCTCTTTGATGATTTCCTGAAAAATAATGTCTAAGCTCTTTTTTTTTCATCATGATTTTCAGGGAGTTCAATAATCCTTAGATTATCACTTGCTCTCCTAATTTGCTTATAGGATCACCTTTAAGTCTAAATCATGAGCCCATTTCAACCTTCTCTTGGTACTGGATGTGAGAGTTTGATCTATGTATAGTTTCTACTATACTATTTTCCAGTTTGCCCAGCAATTTTTGTCAAATACTGAGTTCTTATCTCAGGTATTGGAGTCTTTGGGTTTATCAAATCCTAGATTACTATAGCTATTGACTATTATTTTTTGTGTATTGACTATTATTTGTTCTAAAAATCTACTACTTTTAGCCAGTATCAAATGGTTTTGATGACTGTCACTTTATAATACATTTTTAAGCTTAGACCAGCTAGAGCACCTTCTTTTGCAGTTTTTTTATTAATTCCCTTCATATTCTTAACATTTTTATCTTCTAGGTAAATTTTTTTCCTTATTTTTTCTAGTTATGTAAAATCATTTTTGGCAGTTTGATTGATATGGTACTGAATAAGTAGATTAAGTTAGGTGTAATTATCAATTTTTTTATTATATTAGCTCTGCCTACCCATAAACAATTGAAAAATTTTCGCCTGTTTAGATCTGACTTTATTTGTAAGAAAAATGTTTTGTTCACATAGTTACTGAGTTTCTCTTGGCAGATTGACTCCCAAATATTTTATATTGTCTACAGTGATTTTGAATGGGATTTATCTTTTAATTTCTTGTTGTTGGACTTTATTAATACTATATAGAAATGCCAGAAACTTATGTGGGTTTATTTTATATCCTGCAAATTTGCTAAAGTTGTTAATTGTTTCTCATATATTTTTAATTGATTCTCTAGGATTCTCTAAGTGTACAATCATATCTTCTGCAAAGAGGAGCAGATTTGTTTCCTCATACCTTACTCTAATTCCTTTAATTTCTTTTTCTTCTCTTAGTACTAAAGCTAACATTTCTTTTACAATACTGAATAATACTGGTGATAATGAGCATCTTTGTTATACCCCTCATCTTACTGGAATGCTTCTAGCTTATTACTGTTACAGATAATGCTGGCTGGTGGTTTTAGACAAATAATGTTTATTATTTTAAGGAAAACCTCAATTATTCCTATTCACTCTAGTGTTTTAATAGGAATGGATGCTGTATTTTGTCAAAAGATTTTTCTGTATCTATTGAGATAATCATATGATTTCTGTCAGTTTTGTTATACATGTGACAAATTGTGCTGATAATTTTCCTTATATTGAACCATCCCTGCATTCCTGATAAATTGCTGTAATCTCTTTATTAATATGTTATTTTTTTTTATTTTGCATCAATATTTATTAGAGATAATTGTCTTCTTGTGTGTGATTTTCTTTCTTTGTTTTGGCCCTTCCTGGTTTAAATATCAGCATATATTTGCATCATAAAAGGAATTTGGCAGGATTTCTTTTCTGTTTCTAGGCAAATTAAAAGTTTATTTATCTTATTAGTTCAATAGTTTTGGTTTTTTATTTTCAATTTTGTTGATTTGTTAATTTATTAATTTAGTTAATTTTATTAATTTCTCCTTTTATTTTCAGAATTTTGAATTTGTTACTTAACTGGGTTTTAAAGTTTGTTCTTTTTTTTTTTTTAGCTTTTTTAGTTGCATGTCCAATTTACTAATCTTTTAATCCATGAAAGCATTGAGAGATATAAAATTTCTCTAATAATTGTTTTAGCTGCATCCTATAAGTTTTGGCATATTGTCTCATTTTTTTTTTCCTCTTGGATGAAATTACTGATTGTTTCAATAATTTTTTGTTTGATCCACTCACTTTTAAGCATTGTTTGACCCACTCACTTTACTTAGCATCAGTTCATGTAAGTCTGGAAAGGGAGTAGAACCAAGAGAACATTGTACACAGCAACAACTAGATTGTGTGATGATCAATTCTGATGGAAGTGACTCTTTTCAACAATGATCTTGTGATGAAGAGAGCCATCTATACACAGGGAGAGGACTGTGGGAATGAGTGTGATTCACAACATAGCATTTTCACTCTTTTTGTCATTGCTTGCTTGCATTTTCTTTTCTTTCTCATCTTTTTCCTTTTTGATTTGATTTTTTGTGTGCAACAAGATAATTGTATAAATATGGATTTAACATATATTTTACCATGTTTAACATATATTAAATTACTTGCCATATAGGGGAGAGGATGGGGAAGGGGAATAAAAATTGAAATACAAGGTTTTGTAAGGGTTAATGTTGAAAAATTATTTATGCATATATTTTGAAAATAAAAACCTTTAATAAAAAATAATACACTAAAAGGGATAATAATATTCCATACTATTAATATACCATAACTTAGTCATGCCCTGACTGATGGATATCCAGTTTCTTGTCATTATAAAAAGTGATGCTATAAAGACTTTTGCATATGTAGGTCCTTTTCCCTTTTTTATGATTTCTTTAGAATACAGATCCAGCAGAGAAACTGCTGGATCAAAGGTTATGCAAAGTTTGATAGCCCTGTGAGCAAAGTTTCAAATTGCTCTCCAGAATGGTTTGGTTCAGTTCACAATTCCACCAACAATGTATTAATGTCCCAGTTTTCCCACATCCCCTCCAACATTTATCATTATCTTTTCCTGCCATCTTTGCCAATCTGAAAGATATATAGTGGCACTTTAGAGCTGTCTTGATTTGCATTTCTCTAATCAATAGAGCGTGGTCAATTTTTGTGTAGATGCTATTTATCACTAATGAAAAGGTGGGCCCATTCTATTCCCATTCAGTTTTCTCCAGAGGAGTATTATATCTAAGTTTTCTAAGATTTTATTTACTTCCCTAATTTCTTTCTTTTATATTTTGTGATTAATCTAATTCTGAGAGGAGGAATTTGAAGTTTTGTTCTTTCTTCCTGTAACTAACAACTTCTCCTCTAAGAATTTGAATACTGTACCACTTAGTGCATATATACTTATTATTGATATTATTTCATTGTCTATGGTACTTTTTTAGCAATATGTAATTTCCTTTCTTATCTCTTTTAATTAGATCTATTTTTGTTTTTGCTTTGTCTGAAATAGGACTGCTACCTCCACGTTTTTTTTTAATTTCGCATGAAAGCATAATATATTTTGTTCCATTGTTTTACCTTTGCTCTGTGCATATATCTCAGTTTTAAATGTTTTTTGTAAACAACATATTGTAAAATTCTGTTTTTTAATCCATTCCCTATCCACTTCCATTTAATGGGAGAGTTCATTATTCACATTCAGATATGATTACCAGATGTTTATTTCCCTCCATCCTATTTTTTCTCTGCTTTTTTCTCTCTTTTAACCCTGTTCCTTCTCTCCAGTGTTTTACTTCTGACCACCTACTCCATAAATCTGGATTTTCTTTTATCATCTCACCTCCCTTCTCTTACTCCTTTTCCCTATTGCTTTTTACCCTCCCTTCTATCCAGTTCCTTCCTTTTCTTTTCCCTTTCTCCTTCTACTTCCATGTAAGTTAAGATAAATTCCTATACCTAAATAAGTGTGTATGTTATTCCTTTTTTGACCCAAATGAGATTAAGTTTCAAACAATGTTCATCCCCCTCTCTTCTTTCCCTCTATTTTAAAAGATGTTTTGCTTCTCTTTTTGTAATATCATTTATCCCATTAACCTCCCCTTTCCTTTTCTCCCAGCTCAATCCTTTTGTCACCACTTAATGTACTTTTATATCATCACATCAAAATCAAATCATACTCACACCCTTTGTCTATGTATATCACATTCTAACTGTTTTAATAAACATATAGTTCTCAGGGATTATGAGTACCATCTTCCTATATAAAGATATAAATAGTTTAACCTTTAAATAATATTTTTCTTTACTGTTTGTTTTTTATGCTTCCTGTGAGTTTGTATTTGAAGTTCATATTTTTGTTTAGTTCTGGTCTTTTCATCAAAAATGATTGAAAGGCCCCCATTTCACTGAAAATCCATCTCTTCCTCTAAATAGTTACATTCATTTTTTGCTGCATAGTTGATTCTTAGTTGCAATCTAAGCTCCTTTGTCCTCCTGAATATCATATTTCAGGTCTTTAATATAGAAACTGCTAAGTCCTGTTAATCCTTACTGTGGCTCCTCAATATTTGAATTATTTCTTTGTAATAGCTTGCAGTATTTCCATCTTGACTTTATAATTCTAGAATTTAGCTCCAATAGTTCTTGGAGTTTTCTTTGTGGGATCTCTTTCAGGAGCCAATCTATTGATTCTTACAATGATTATTTTGCTCTGATTCTAGGATAACAGGATACTTTGATGATTTCTAGAAAGATGCTGTCCAGAGGCTTTTTTTGTCAAGGCTTTAGATTATCTCTTTTGAATCTTATTTTTCAGGTTACTTGTTTTTCCAATGAGGTATTTTATATTTTCTTCTATTTTTTTCATTCTTTTTGATTGTTTGACTGATTTTGATTTCCCATAGTCGTTAGCTTCAATTTGCCAAATTCTAGTTTTTGATATATGATTTTCTTTAATTATCTTTGTGCCTTCTTTTTCATTTGATTAATTCTACTTTTTTATTTTGTTTTTGTCTTTGTTTTGAGATGATTGGTGTAAAGTGATTTTGTCCAGTGTCATGTCAGGGAGTGTTAAGTGTGGCTTTGAACTCAAGTCCTCCTGAATTCAAGACTGGTGCTTTATCTATTGTGTCACCTACCTGCCCCAGATTAATTCTCCTTTTAAATGTGCTATTTTCTTCATCAGTTTGTGTTCTTCCTTTTCTGAATTGTTGATTCTCTTTTGCATATTCTCATTTCTTTTACCCAATTTTTCTTCTACCTCTCTTATTAGTTTTTAAAAATCCTTTATGAGCTCTTTCAAAAAGGCTCTTTGGACTTGAAACCAATTCATATCCCCCTTTGAGTTTTAGCATGTAGAAATTTTGTGATCTTCTGAATTGATGTTTTAATAGTCCCTTTCAACATAATAGTTTTCTATGATTAAGATTCTTTTGGGAGGTTTTGCTTATTATTCTTTTTTTCTTTTTTCTTTTCTTTTCTTTTTTGTTTATTCTGTGGCTTTTTGGTTCTGCTTCTGGAGTAAAGAGTTGCTATCTTAAGCTTCTTGTGCTGGGGCCCATGAGCAGAGTCACAAGCTTTAAGTGCTGGGGCTTCAGGTGCTTGGTGAGTTGCTCATTGAGCTGAAATAGTTTCATTTAGTCTGAGTTTTTGTCTCTAATTTTCAGGGCTGTCGGTTTGCCTTCTGCATTAGAATTGAAGGCTCCACTGATGTTCTGCTAACTATTGCCCTGTTGAGATATGATTGAGTAATTGGTTTACTTGTGTTATTTTTAAGACCCCCATCTCTGCCTTATTTGGACACCATGCTGGGCTGTGCTCCTCTTTCACCCAAGTCAGCCTGACCTTTCCTGAAATCTTTCCAAGTTATCTTGAGCTGGGAAATTGTTTCATTACATCGCTCTGTATGTTCTGAATATTTTCAAAGGTTTTATTTCACATTGTTGCTGAAAGAAAATGAGGAGAGGTTAGGAAACTTCCTGATTTCTATTTTGGCTCTTCCCAACGGATATATTTTTTAAAAGTACAATTGTCATTTTCTCATATAGGGATATAGACAATTTGACCTTATTGAATTCCTTGTTTTCTCTTTCCTCTTTGCCTTTTAATGCTTCTCTTGAGTCTTATATTTGAAAGCAAAATTTCTTCTGAGCTCTGTTTTTATTTCATCAGGAATTCTTGGAAGACCTCTATTTCATTAAATATTCATTTTTTCCCTGAAGTATCATGCAGTTTTGATGATTAGGTAATTCTTAGTTATAATCTTAGCTTTCTTACTTTCTGGAATATCTAATTCCAAGTCCTCCTATCTTTCATATAGAACCTGCTAAATCCTATACATTACTTACTATGTCTGTGAAATTCTTTTAGAATTAATTACATTACTTTTGTTCTGATTTATTTGGAATGGACAGCTGTTAGCATTGTCTTCAAGAACCCAAGAAAAATGAATATTTCACAGTTTTCTGTGAACTTGTAAATGTCCTTAGGACTGAAAGGTAATATAGATTCCAAAAAGGGTTTCTAATAATATACCTCTTTAAGAAGTGCAAGATTTTGTTAATTCGGCCATAGCAAACTTGAGACACATATTAAAAACAGGGTAGCTTTGGGGAGTGTTTCTAGCAGAGTGAAGAAACAAAGATATGTTCTTGTCTCTTCTATCCATACTACCCTGGTTAAGGCATTTTGAAGCAAAGATATCTGTCTAGCTGTGAACTGTGCATCTAACAGGGTAAGGAGGCATTTAGAAAGTAGCTTCTGGAACTGACAAGAGAGACATTCAAGAATTCAAGAGAGAATTAGTCCTGGTAGTTAGAAGCTGAGCTTCAGAGAATAACAAGACAACGGAGCTTATCTAAGCAATGAATGCACACAGTAAAAGTGATGTTTCTGGAAGTAGCAGCATGAGGAATCCATGGGAAGGGAAAGGGCACTGATGCTTTATAGTACCATAGGCATACATTGCTTTGAAAATATGTGACTTCCTATGAACATATCCAAGTTTTATCCAGTCTTCATTTTATAGGGAAATATACCACAGGTTTAAGGGTGAGTGTAGGCATTTGTTGCTACTCTTCTTACTTTGGCAATTGAGCAAATTACTTTATTTTAGCCAATTGTGTTTGTTGCCTATTAAGATGAATTAGCAAGGATAGATCTTGGACTTTTGGTAGATTTAGGGGGAAAAACTGAGCTAGGGAGATAGCCCAAAGAATGTATAATATATTAAAACATATTTAGCTTGCGGGAAAAAATGATGTTGTATGCAATAAACTGAAAAACAGATTCTGGAATAATTTTTCAGATATCATTCCATTAATTTTGGTACCAGCTAGATCAGTACCCAAAAGAGAGGGTAGCATAACATGAAAAAAATTAGAATTGTGGCCTGGAGACCTGGGTTATAATCTTAGGCCTGCCATTCTATTCAATCCTGGACAATTCACCTAATTTCTGCAGACCTCAAATTCATCATTTATTAAATACATGGTTTGTAATGATTAATCTCTAATACCTCTTCTAGATGTAACCTGTTAAGGTCTAAACCATTTTTGTAAGAATGTCCAAATATTCAGCACTTCTATTTTCTTCTTTCAAGAACTGAGGATAGATTGTATGTATATGTGTATGTCTATATATCTGATAGAAAGAAGATGGGCCTTTAGTGGCAAACCTTTTCAATGTGTTTTTAAAAACATTTTTTGATGATGAAAATAAATGCCACTATCTGCATAGTCTATTCTTATTAAATTGACTTATAAAAATCCAGAACTTCAGCTCAATGGAAGAAACAGCACATAAGTAAATAAACATTTAATCTGTGGGATCACTAAGATCAGAATAATCCTTCTTGAGGTCAGTTTTGAGCTGAAAGAACAGTAACAGCTGGGTTAAATGACTTATATCCAAACTAAGTGATTTTTTTTTTTGCAGATTTCAGGACATAGACATGTTTTTAAAATACTCAAAGTATATTCATTGTTCTATTTATCCATGGAACAATGTTATGGATATTGATTCACATGAACAGAGAAATTAAATTTCTACAACTGTTTTAGACAAAATCATAACTTTTTCTAGCAATAAAGTTTGGGTCATGTGTTGTGGGATTCCCTTTAGCTTCAAGGTATTAAAAGTCCATCTCCAATGAAAATTATATGAAAAGACTCAGCAAATACTAAATAGTTTTCCAGGACTGTGGCAGCTGTCCACAATAAATTGGATGGAGAAAGAACTTAAAATATAAGTTTCTTGAATTATTGAAAATGTTCAAGTGCCAGAGACCATGTCCTTGAACAATGCCAGAGGCCATGTCCTTGGACGCAGGAAACAAAGAGCTAAAAAGATTAGCAAACACCCTAAATTCCTGAAGATTAGATAATGTGTATCCCAAGAAATCGGTCATCTCCGCCCAAGATCTAGATAACAGTATACTCTAGGATTTCCGCCACACCTATGGTCCGACATTCTTCTCATTGTAACCCCCCACTCAGAAATCCTATTTAATTAAACTCTCTTCATTCATTAAACAGAGACATTCACCATCTTAAATCTTGAGTTGCCTCTCTGTCTCTCCGATTCCGTTCCCAAGCCGTAGGCTTTACAGACCACTGTCTTACAGAGCTTTTGCTCCTCCTCGGCCCTGGTTCCCTTCGATGACCCACTGTGGATGTCCTGCCGGACAGGACATTCAAGAAACAGAAAAAAAATACTGTTTACATAATTGGGATGGGGGAGAAAGTGGCAATCACCTGCCCAATATAGAACAAAATTTCTCTCTCTTTTTATTCTTCTTCCTTCCTTTTTCCCTCCCCAAATCTGTCTCTCTGTGTCTCTCTTTCTCTGTGTGTGTATCTCTGTGTGTGTGTGTGTGTGTGTGTGTGTGTATCTTTCTGTGTCTATCTGTCTGTCTCTCTTTTTTATGTGTCTGATTGTCTCTCTGTGTCTGTCTCTATCTGTGTCTGTCTCTCTCTCTCTCTCTCTCTCTCTCTTTTTTCTCTCTCTCTCTTTCTCTTCAATAGGCAAATGATGTTACCAGAACCTGTCATTCCATATTAAAAAGTTTAAATTATTAATTAATTTTCTGTTCTTGTACTCAGATTTAATCCTCAAAAAAAGGAATAGTGATACTGATTGGACTTTGGATTTTACTGAAATATCAATTCCAGGTTTAGGAAATTCCTTTGACAATACAATCCTCTCTACCTTGCTTAGTCTCAGAGAGTTGCCTGGAATTCTGAGAAATTTGATTTCTGAGGGTCACACAGTCAGCATATGTCAGAGACTTGAATGCAAGGATTTCTGATTTTGAATTTTTTTTCCATAAGCAAGAGAATATTAGAAGTTCAGGATTGAAAATGACCTCTGAGGCAGGCTAATCCAATCCCTACCGGAATTCTGAATTTCTCCCATACCATCCAAAACAAGTAACTACCCAGCTTTAATTTAAATGCTCTAGCAGAGAATGAAATTCTGTGTTTTCAGAAGTGCCCCTTTCAATTTTTTTCCCTCAATTATGAGGAAACTTTTTTTTTTCTTATTTTAAGAAGAAACTAGAATTTCTGTCACATTAGCTGAAAAGAACATCATGTAAAAATGAATGAAAATGAATTTCTGATGAAGAAATACAGCTAATCTGAACTCTATACCAATACTTTTCTGTGGATAAGAAAAAATTCTAGCAGACAGATGCTAATGGAACAAGGCCAGACTACCTTCAAAATATGCTCCCAGAAACTATAATATTTGAACTTGAATATTCTGTTACTGTTTCCAATCAAAGTAAGTATTTGAATTAATACTTTATCTGCCATGGAAAATGCTAAGCAAGTAGATTTCATATAAAACATGTTTAGCCAGGAAAATCTTTTTTCCTGATGGCTTCCCTTGTCCACAAGCCAGATCTAAAGAGACTGACCACTCTGGTGCCCTTTAAGTCCTGACTATAATTTCATTTTTTACAAGATGCCTTCCCTAACACTTTCTAATTTGAGTGCCTTTTCTGTTGACAATAAAGTTCATAATTTATCTGCATATAGCTTATCCGTACCTATTTGTTTGCATGTTATCTCTCCCTGAGATTGTAAGCTCCTTGAGAACTTGTCACTGTTCACTCATTTCAATCATATTCAACTCTTCATGACTGGAGTGGTTCATCATTTTATTCTCCAGTCCATTTTACATATTAGAAAACTGAGGCAAATAAGGTTTAAGTGACTTTCCAGGGGCACATAGTAAATAAGTGTCTGAGGTTGGATTTCATTTTTTAAATAGCTTTTTATTTTCAAAAAACATGCAAAGATAGTTTGCAATATCCATCCTTTCAAAACTTTGCATTCCAAATTTTTCTCCCTCCCTTACCCCTCCCAGAAACAAGTAATTCAATATATGTTAAGCATGTGCAGTTCCTCTATACATATTTCCACATTTATCATACTACATAAGAAAAATCAGATCAAAAAGGGAAAAAAGAAAAAAGAAAAAAAACAACAAAAAAGATGAAAATACTATGTTGTAATCCACATTCAGTTTTCACAGTATTCTTTCTGGATGTAAATGGCTCTCACCAAATTTATTGGAATTGAACTGAATCACCTCACTGTTGAAAAGAGCCACGTCCATCAGAGTTGATCATCACGTAGTCTTGTTGCTGTGTACACCATTCTTTTGGTTCTAGTCACTTCACTTAACATCAGTTCTTGTAAATCTCTTCAGGCATTTCTGAAATCATCCTGCTGATTATTTCTTCTAGAATAATAATATTACATAGGATTCATATACCATAATTTATTCAACCATTCTTCAACTAATGGGCATCCATTCAGTTTCCAATTCCTTGCCACTACAAGAAAAAGTTGCTACAAATATTTTTGCATTTATGAGTCCTTTACCCATTTTTTATAATCAATTTGGGATACAGAGCCAGTAGACTGCTAGATGAAAATGTACTTACAGTTTCTTCATATCCCTTTGGGCATGGTTCCATATTGCTTTCCAGAGTGGTTGGATCAGTTCACAGCTTCACCAACAATGTATTAGTCCCAGTTTTCCCACATTTGCTCCAACAATACCATTGTCTTTTCCTGTCTTTTTAGCCAATCTGAAAGGTGTATAGTGGTACCTCAGAGTTGTCTTAATTTGCATTTCTCTGATCAGTAGTGATTTAGAGAATTTTTATGTGCCTAGAAATGGTTTTAATTTCTTCATCCAAAAATTGTCTGTCTGTATCCTTTAATCACTTATCAATTGGAGAATAGCTTGTCTTACAAATTTGACTCAATTTTCTATATATTTTAGAAATGAGGCCTTTATCAGAACACTTGAAGAGAAATATTTTTCCCAACTTTCTGTTTCCTTTCTAATGTTGGCTGCCTTGGCTTTGTTTGTTCAAAAACTTTTAAGTTAGTACAATCAAAATTGTCTGTTTTTCATTTTATAATGTTCCCTAGTTCTTCTTTGGCCATAAGTTCTTTCTTTCTTCACAAATCTAAGAGGTAGTCTATTCCTTGTTCTCTTAATTTGCTTATAGTATCACTTTTATGTCTAAATCATGAATCCATATCAATCTTTTCTTGGATTAGGATGTTAGGTGTTGGTCAAAGTTTGTAGAGGGGTAAAGATAGAGGGCATCTAACTATGACTGATCAGATCTCAGAAAGTTCTATCACAAAGTGGGCACAATTAGTCCATATGAACATTTGGAATGCAAATGTCTCTAAATTTATCCATCTCATCTTTCTTTAAAGCTACTGTAATTTCTGCTCATAGAGCACAGACAGTTCTTTAGTAAGGCCATACTATGCTGGATGGTACTGTGCCAGTGTCTCTCATGTCTCACAATTGACTCCCAAGTTTTTCAGAGACACCTTGAGAGTGCCCTTGTATTACTGCTTGTGACTATCATATGAATGACTGTTTTGTGTGAGTTCTCTTTTATGCAAATATACATTTGGCATTCAAATAATATAGCTAGCCTATCAGAGTTATGCACTCTGCAAAAGAGTTTAAATGTTTGACAGTTTAGCACAAGAAGCTATGTCTGATACATTGTCTTGCCAGGTGATCTTCAGAACCTTCCTAAAACAATTCAAATGGAATTGATTCAGTTTCTTCATGGCAAGGCACTGGTAGACTGTCCAGATTTCACAGGTATACAATAATGAGCATAGCACAATAACTTTGTGGATTTTTATTTTGGTTAAGTATTGTAATACCTCTTCTGTCTCACACTTTGCTTCAGAGACTCCCAAACACTGAATTAGCCTTGTCAATACATATTCACATCTTTGGATAATAAAATACCAGGGAAGGTGAACTTGCTTTCACCACAGCTGTTCTACACACACAGCTTTCAAAATTTCTCCATTTGCTTTTAATAATAGTTCTATGTATGGATGCGTGTTGACTAGTGGAGAACTTATGTATTTTTGGTAGAACAATATTTGCACAAGCAATAGAAAAACAATCCATACCTTGTTGCATCTCAGTCTTAGAGGCTGCATTAAATGCACAATTACCTATCAACAAAAAATTATGCATAAGCTCTCCACACACGTTAACCATGGCTTGTAGCTTTTTTCTAGTTCAGTACTTTATCATCAGTGCTGTAGCTGACCTTAATGCTGTTTTAATCTTTGTTTTTTTTTCTTTTTTTTAATTTTTTATTTAATAATTACTTTATATTGACACTCGTTTCTGTTCCGATTTTTTTTTCCCCTCCCTCCCTCCACCCCCTCCCCTAGATGGCAAGCAGTCCTTTATATGTTGGATATGTTGCAGTATATCCTAGATACAATATATGTTTGAAGAACCGAACAGTTCTCTTGTTGCTTAGGGAGAATTGGATTCAGAAGGTATAAATAACCCGGGAAGAAAAACAAAAATGCAGATAGTTTACATTCGTTTCCCAGTGTTCTTTCTTTGGGTGTAGCTGCTTTTGTCCGTCATTTATCAATTGAAACTCAGGTCTCTTTGTCAAAGAAATCCACTTCCATCAAAATATGTCCTCATACAACATCGTTGTCGAAGTGTATAATGATCTCCTGGTTCTGCTCATTTCACTTAGCATCAGTTCATGTAAGTCTCGCCAGTCCTCTCTGTATTCATCCTGCTGGTCATTTCTTACAGAACAATAATATTCCATAACATTCATATACCACAATTTACCCAGCCATTCTCCAATTGATGGGCATCCATTCATTTTCCAGTTTCTAGCCACTACAAACAGGGCTGCTACAAACATTTTGGCACATACAGGTCCCTTTCCCTTCTTTAGTATTTCTTTGGGATATAAGCCCAATAGAAACACTGCTGGATCAAAGGTATGCACAATTTGATAATTTTTTGGGCATAATTCCAGATTGCTCTCCAGAATGGTTGGATTCGTTCACAACTCCACCAACAATGCATTAGTGTCCCAGTTTTCCCGCATCCCCTCCAACATTCATCATTATTTTTTCCTGTCATCTTAGCCAATCTGACAGGTGTGTAGTGGTATCTCAGAGTTGTCTTAATTTGCATTTCTCTGATCAATAATGATTTGGAACACTCTTTCATATGAGTGGTAATAGTTTCAATCTCATCCTCTGAAAATTGTCTGTTCATATCCTTTGACCATTTATCAATTGGAGAATGGCTTGATTTCTTATAAATTTGAGTCAGTTCTCTATATATTTTGGAAATGAGGCCTTTATCAGAACCTTTAACTGTGAAAATGTTTTCCCAGTTTGTTGCTTCCCTTCTAATCTTGTTTGCATTAGTTTTATTTGTACAAAGGCTTTTTAATTTGATGTAATCGAAATTTTCTATTCTGTGATCAGTAATGGTCTCTAGTTCATCTTTGGTCACAAATTTCTTTCTCCTCCACAAGTCTGAGAGATAAACTATTCTATGTTCCTCTAATTTATTTATAATCTCGTTCTTTATGCCTAGGTCATAGACCCATTTTGATCTTATCTTGGTATATGGTGTTAAGTGTGGGTCCATGCCTAATTTCTGCCATACTAATTTCCAATTATCCCAGCAGTTTTTATCAAATAATGAATTCTTTTCCCAGAAGTTAGGGGCTTTGGGTTTGTCAAACACTAGATTGCTATAATTGACTATTCTGTCTTGTGAGCCTAGCCTTTTCCACTGATCCACTAATCTATTTCTTAGCCAATACCAAATGGTTTTGGTGACTGCTGCTTTATAATATAATTTTAGATCAGGTACAGCTAGGCCACCTTCATTTGATTTTTTTTTCATTAATTCCCTTGAGATTCTCGACTTTTTATTGTTCCATATGAATTTTGTTGTTATTTTTTCTAGATCAATAAAATATTTTCTTGGAAGTCTGATTGGTATAGCACTAAATAAATAGATTAGTTTAGGGAGTATTGTCATCTTTATTATGTTCGCTCGGCCGATCCAAGAGCACTTAATATTTTTCCAATTATTTAAGTCTGACTTTATTTGTGTGGAGACTTTTTTATAATTTTGCTCATATAGTTCCTGACTTTCCTTTGGTAGATAGATTCCCAAATATTTTATGGTATCAACAGTTATTCTGAATGGAATTTCTCTTTGTATCTCTTGCTGTTGGGTTTTGTTGGTGATGTATAAAAATGCTGAGGATTTATGGGGATTTATTTTGTAGCCAGCTACTTTGCTAAAATTATGAATTATTTCCAATAGCTTTTTGGTAGAATCTCTGGGGTTCTCTAGGTATACCATCATATCATCTGCAAAGAGTGATAGTTTGGTTTCCTCATTGCCTACTCTAATTCCTTTGATATCTTTCTCGACTCTTATTGCCGAGGCTAGTGTTTCTAATACGATATTAAATAATAATGGTGATAGTGGGCAACCTTGCTTCACTCCAGATCTTACTGGGAAAGGTTCCAGTTTTTCCCCATTGCATATGATGCTTACTGATGGTTTTAAATATATGCTCCTGACTATTTTAAGGAAAAGTCCATTTATTCCTATGCTCTCAAGTGTTTTTATTAGGAATGGATGTTGGATTTTATCAAATGCTTTTTCTGCATCTATTGAGATGATCATGTGGTTTTTGTTTGTTTGGTTATTGATATAGTCAATTATGCTAATAGTTTTCCTAATATTGAACCAGCCCTGCATTCCTGGTATAAATCCTACTTGGTCATAGTGTATTATCCTGGTGACGATTTTCTGTAATCTTTTTGCTAATATTTTATTTAAGATTTTAGCATCAATATTCATTAGGGAGATTGGTCTATAATTTTCTTTCTCTGTTTTCAGCCTACCTGGTTTAGGTATCAGTACCATGTCTGTGTCATAAAAGGAGTTTGGTAGGACTCCTTCAATCCCTATTTTTTCAAATAGTTTATATAACATTGGAGTTAATTGTTCTTTAAATGTTTGGTAGAATTCACATGTAAATCCATCTGGTCCTGGGGATTTTTTCTTAGGGAGTTGATTGATAGTTTGTTCTATTTCTTTTTCTGAGATGGGACTGTTTAGGATATTTACTTCTTCCTCTGTTAGTTTGGGCAAGCTGTATTTTTGGAGGTATTTTTCTATTTCATTTAAGTTGTCGAATTTATTGGCATAAAGTTGGGCAAAGTAACTCCTAATTATTGCTCTAATTTCCTCTTCGTTAGTGGTGAGTTCTCTCTTTTCATTTTTAAGACTAACAATTTGATTTTCCTCTTTCCTTTTTTTAATCAGATTTACTAAGGGTTTGTCTATTTTGTTGGTTTTTTCATAGAACCAACTCTTAGTTTTATTAATCAATTCAATAGTTTTTTTACTTTCAATTTTATTGATCTCACCTTTTATTTTTAGAATTTCAAGTTTAGTGTTTGACTGGGGGTTTTTAATTTGTTCCTTTTCTAGCATTTTTAATTGCAAACCCAATTCATTGACCTTCTCTTTCTCTATTTTATACAAATAGGCCTCTAGAGATATGAAATTTCCCCTTATTACCGCTTTGGCTGCATCCCATACATTTTGGTATGATGTCTCATTATTATCGTTTTCTTGGGTGAAGTTATTAATTATGTCTATGATTTGCTGTTTCACCCAATCATTCTTTAGTATGAGATTATTTAGTTTCCAATTATTTTTTGGTCTACTTCCCCCTGGTTTTTTGTTGAATGTAATTTTCATTGCATCGTGGTCTGAAAAGGATGCATTTACTATTTCTGCCTTACTACATTTGAGTTTGAGGTTTTTATGTCCTAATATATGGTCAATTTTTGTATAGGTTCCATGAACTGCTGAAAAGAAAGTGTATTCCTTTCTGTCTCCATTACATTTTCTCCAGAGATCTATCATATCTAACTTTTCTAGTATTCTATTTACCTCTTTGACTTCTTTCTTATTTATTTTGTGGTTTGATTTATCTAATTCTGAGAGTGCAAGGTTAAGATCTCCCACTATTATAGTTTTACTGTCTATTTCTTCTTGCAGCTCTCTTAGTTTCTCTTTTAAGAATTTAGATGCTACCCCACTTGGTGCATATATGTTTAATATAGATAGTGCTTCATTATCCATGCTACCCTTTAGCAAGATATAGTGTCCTTCCTTATCTCTTTTAATTAGATCAATTTTTGCTTTAGCTTGATCTGAGATCAGGATGGCTACCCCTGCTTTTTTTACTTCACCTGAAGCATAGTAGATTTTGCTCCAACCTTTTACCTTTAACCTGCATGTATCTCCCCGCTTCAGGTGTGTTTCCTGTAAACAACATATTGTAGGATTCTGGCTTTTAATCCATTCTGCTAACCGCTTCCTCTTTAGGGGGGAGTTTACCCCGTTCACGTTTATGGTTAGAATGACCAATTCTGTATTACTTGCCATCTTGTTAACCCCGGTTTATGCTTTCCTCCCTTCTTTCCCCTTTTCCCCCCTTCCCAGTATTAAGCTTGTGAGCACCACTTGCTTCTCACAGCCCTCCCTTTTTAGTATCCCTCCCCCGCCTTAGAGTTCCTCCCCCTATCTTACCCCTTTCCCTCCCAGTTCCCGTATTCCCTTCCCCTTAGCTTATTCCTTCCCTTTTCACTTTTCCCTTCTCACTTTTCAATGAGATGGGAGAAGTTTCACCATAGATTGAATATGTCTTAAGATTTTTCACTTAAAGCCAATTCTGAAGGCAGTAAGATACCCACTATATTCATCCCCCTCCATTCTTTCTCTCGGATATAATAGGTTTCCTATGTCTCTTCATGTGATGTACTACCCCCACTTTACCCTTTTTCTGGTACAATGTCCTTTCCACATCAATTTCTAGAACAAGGTATACATGTATTCTTTATACATCTATATAGTCAAAATATAGTTCCCAAGATTAATCTTTACCTTTTTAGATTTCTCTTGAGTTCTATATTTGTAGATCAAACTTTTTGTTAAGTTCTGGTTTTTTCATCAGAAATAGATGAAATTCGCTTACTTCGTTGAATGTCCATCTTCTTCCCTGGAAAAAGATGCTCATTCTCGCTGGGTAAGTTATTTTTGGTTGCATACCAAGTTCCTTAGCCTTTCGGAATATCATATTCCAGGCCCTTCGATCTTTTAATGTGGATGCTGCCAGATCCTGGGTGATCCTTATTGTGGCTCCTTGATACTTGAATTGGGTTTTTCTAGCCGCTTGCAATATTTTTTCCTTCATCTGCGGGTTCTGGCATTTGGCCACTATATTCCTTGGTGTTTTGATTTTAGGATCCCTTTCAGTGGGTGATCGATGAATCCTTTCAATGTTTATTTTTTCCTCTGTTCCTATGACTTCTGGGCAGTTCTCTTTGATAATTTCCTGGAAGATAGTGTCCAGGCTCTTTTTTTCATCATGTTTTTCTGGGAGTCCAATGATTCTCAGATTGTCTCTCCTGGATCTGTTTTCCAGGTCTGTTGTCTTCCCCAGAAGGTATTTCACATTTTTCTCCATTGTTTGATTTTTTTGGATTTGCTTGACTGATTCTTCTTGTCTCCTCGAGTCATTCAATTCCACTTGTTCAATTCTGATTTTCAGTGAAGTATTCTCTTCACTCACTTTTTTAAAATCTTTTTCTAATTGTCCAATTGAGTTCTTTTGTTCTGTGGAATTTTTTTCCATTTCGCCAATTTTGTTTTTTAGAGAGCTGTTTTCTGTTTCCAGTTCACTAATCCTATTTTTCAAGGATTTTACTTCTTTATCCACTCTCTCTTTAACTTTCTCCAGGCTCTTTTGCCAAGCCTCCCTCTCCTTTTCCCAAGCTTCCCTCTCCTTTTGCCAAGCCTCACTCTGCTTTCCCCATTTGTCTTCTAGCTCCCTTGTGAGAGCCTTTTTAATCACTTCTATGAGGTTCATCTGTGCTGAGGAACAGATGATCTCCTCCTTTGGGGATTCACCTGGGGACTGCCTGTTTTTAGTCTCCTCAGGATTTAGAGTCTGCTCTCTATCTGTATAGAAGCTGTCAAGGGTTAAAGTCCTCTTCAGCTTCTTGCTCATTCTGTCTATTAATCAGAGACAAACTACCAAAGAAAAACAGAAAAAATTGGAGTCTTTCTTTGGGGGAGGGGTTGGGTATGTTATCGAGCTTCCTCTACAGACTGTGGGGGGCAGCAGTGAGGCACTAGCAGGACTGTGCTGCGCCTGCGCTCTGAGATCCCAAAGCGTGCTGAGTCACTGTGTGGGGGGAAGGGGGGGGGGGGCGGCCAGGTCCTGAGAGACTCCAGCTGTTTGGGGTTGTATTCTTCAGCCCCGGTGTTTTTAGCTTCTCTGCTGGGCTGCTGACTTGCTGCAGGTTCCAAACCTGTAGCGAAGCTCTCCCCACAGAGACGGCTGCGATCACTCCCCACCCCCTCTCCAGTCTGCTCCCGTGCTCTCACTGCCTCTGCCCGCCGCCTGCGCCCGATCTAAAACCGCCCCAGCCCTCCAGTAAAGACAGACCTTTCTTGGCAGATCTCAAGGATGGCTTCTCTTGGTAACTATATGTGGGTTTTTTTCAGTCAAGCATTGATTCAGAGGCTTGTAATGAAATGGATAGTGAGAGAAAGCGTGGAGCTTATGCAGCTGTGAGCCTCCTCTCCGCCATCTTAACCGGAACGTTTTAATCTTTGTTGAAGGCACCCAACAATGTCACTGAAAAAAATTTGTTATAAAGCCTGGAGCAAACACAAGCCTTTCTTCACTACAGTGGTGATTGGAAAAATATGAGAGCATCATTCATCATCCAGAATTTGCACAAGCAAGCCATCATGAAACAGTATAATACTGATGAATTTCTCTGGAAAACCAAGTTTTGCCATGATTTTCCACAAATCCTCATGACTGAGTATCAGAGGCCTTGATTAGAACAAAGAATATTGTTTTCAGACCTTTATTCTGCTCCTGACATTTCTCCTGGAGTTAATAGGCAGTAAATACTACATCAACCATTCTTCAGCCTTTTCTGAATGCATACTAGCTCTGGGGTAAATAACCATCTTCCAGGTGAAGGAAAAATCTATTAAAAGGACTCTGTCAAGAATCTTGCCATAAATGACCAAAGGAGGATTATTTACTTTTATTTCCTTTTCCTTTATAGAGATGGGCAAGGGAAACATTCTTTAATTCCTGGGAGATAACCTCCTCTTGCTATAAAACTCAGAAGATTTCAATCAGCTTTTATATAAACAATGGACCTCTTGCCTTATAAATCTTAACTGTAATACAATCAACATCAGGTGCTTGGCCACACAAAAGGAGAAGTCTAATGGCTCTTCAACTTTTTTAGTTAGAACCTCAAATTGGTACTTCAGTTAGAGAGCAATTGTGTCAACCTGAGGTAAATAGTCAGTGGTTTCAGCATTGATAGATGATATTCTGTTGTGAACACTATGGAAGTTTTCAAGCCCATCCCTCCAGGATCATGTTCTTATCACTAATCGATGTGGCTCCATCAGCACTGAACAGTCAAGATGCACCATAGGTTTTTGGCCCATAAATAGCCTTTAGGCCATCCTAGAAGAGCTTTAGATTGCTACTATCAGTGATAAACTGAAGTTCATCTTTTCTTACTTAAGCAAGAACCCCACATCTCTTTAAGCATCAAGAGGACATTAAAATTTTTGGTAGGGGACATTAAATGCTGCATTCTTAGAGACAGAAGACATTCTCTAGTAAGCCCCTGTGAAGTTTTGTTTTGTTTTTCTTTTTTCATTTAACAGCTTCTGAATTTCTCCAACATTTTTGTCAAATCAATCTTGATATTTGACCATATTATGGCCCAGATGAGTAAAAGTGGTGCTGAACACCAAATCTTTTAAATCTACCTCCTTTTTTCTTCTCTGCTATTGTCAATCATGTGTTAGCTCAACTTTCCCTCCAAGTTAGTAACAAACTGTTCACACTTAAAGAAGCACTTTAATTTGTTGATATTAAATATTCTGGTAGTTGCCTTGCCTTGGGGCAGCCACTTTTGTTGAATATGAATGTTTATCCTGGAAAGGATAAGTCACTCTCACATCCTGTCTGTCTCTTCTCTTTACAATGACAGTCTATTGAATGCCAGTGTTTGCTTCAAAGTACATGCATGAAGTATTATTGCATTTAGGTAAATGAAAGACAGTGTTAGTGATGAGAAAGTCACAAGATGCAGAAGTCTTCTGTAGTAAATGATTGTTAATGTTGCTCTTTCCAACACCATCTATCTATTCCAAGGATTCCTTGCCAAGGTCATAATTTGTGTCTATTTTGATCTTTAAAGTGGCCCAGAATTATAAGTCTGTCCTTTTTTGGCACATTGATGATGAAGATCTCTAGGTCCTCATAAAATTTCTTTGCCTTCATCAGGGTTCATCATGGTGGGAGTATATGTGCTGATTATGATGGTATGACACTTTCATGAGAATAGCAATTGCACTGTTATGAGTCTGTTATTGCTTTGGGGAGGCACACAACCTTGTTGAATAGATTAGTTTTGTTTGCAACATCTATATCAGCTTCGTGGTTCTATCCATCATTGTGGCCACTCCAGAAAAATATTTTTCCAACTCCCATTTCATTAAGTTGACCCTCCTCTGCCAGCCTTGTTTCACTCTATTTGATGTGATGTGAGCTACTAAGCTCTTTTGCAATCAGGGTTATTTGTCCTTCAGGTCCAATGAATTCTGTGTTGTCCAAAAACATATGCACATTTCAATGATGAATTGAATAATTTTCACATAAGTTTTTGCATACATTTTTTGTGTTTAGACCACAGGATAGGATCCCCACATTCTACTATAAGCAGATGAGGATGGAGTGAAGCAAAAAATATTTAGGACACTTTTTATAGCCTCTTCTTCATGCTAATAGGCAAAAATAGCCTTTTTAAAAGGCTGCTCAGCCAAGCAGGGTCTGAAGAATCCCATTGCTACTTCAGTCTAGTTATTTTTTTTTGACTCTATGGATTGCTTGTTTACAGGGTTGGGATTACAGCCCCAATATATTGGCAATTGCTCCTTTGTCACTTACCTCTCACCACAGGACTTTGAGATAGGTAAATATGGTCATGCATTATGGGTCTTGTCTTTTGATTTCTTTATATATTGGATTTAAGTGACACAGGATTGCTTGAAATCACTGGCCTCATTGTCTTTTCCAGAATCATCAAAGTTCAGTGGTAAGACAAAAGTCAAGATGACTGGCAATGGTTTGGGATGCAGGGAATGTTCCTGGCATCTTCAATATCTAACTAAGATCTAAGAACTTCCCAGTTTCTGCTTCAACCACCTTCATGGACAAGGGAAGAAATTGTTTTCATTTGCCCATTCTACCAGGGCAAGTTTTTACATGCTGGGTGGTAGACTCCTCCCTAACTAATTGATGAGTTTGAGGCCAGTCCATTACCCTCAACATGGTGAATATATATTGACCTTCCCACATTTTAAAGTAACACTGTGTATAATCCTTCACTATCCATTTCTATGAGCTTTTACAAATGAATTTATGTTCTAAGCTGGTGCTGCCTTTGTCTATCATGTATCTCCTTTTAATAAATTAATCTATTATTTTCTGACTAAAGTCTGTTTTAGGTTCTTTGGATTTCTTTATTATTGTGATTAATTTATATAGTTTAAATGCCTATGTGAAAGTATTATCTGACACAAATCTCATTTCTAACATCCATATAACATTACTTTTGGCACAAATAACTTTGTAAATAGACCAGGTTGGACTAGTTTTGCCTTTTTAATCTTTTTCTTATCTTCATTCATTTTTTTTTTTTTAGTTTTGAATTAATTTTGATCTTTGCCCTGGCAAGTAAATGGTTTGACTATAATCAAGGCAGGATAGGCAGAATAACTTCCGTATTAAATGAGTCTTTTCCCGGACAATAAAATAAAATCAATTTCATTTTTTGAGATCCTATTTAGTGTTCTTTCCAACATGACCTAATTCTTTTCTTGAAGCAATTAGTTATGTTGTGAAATTTTTTCTATATTTGGCAAATGTACATATGCATGTAAATAGATGAATAGATAGATATACATATAATATTTTATATATAATACATAATATATATTCTTTAATGTCTAGCTTGATACAAGACATTCTGTATTCAATCTGTTGCAATATTTTCTTTTAATTGAAATGCATAAAGGGAATTCAGACTCACTGAGAAGGAAAAGGGAAGACTATACTAATAAGCATATAACACTCTTGCTGTTATTACGAAAATAGTTTTGCTCTCAAGTAGATCCTGAAAAGGTATCAAGATTTCTCAGACCACATTTTAAGAACAACTGGTCTAAAAGATAAATTTTATTTTTAATATTACCTTAATGACTTTAGTCTTTTTCTCTTTACCTTAAGTGGGCACCAGAAAAACAATCCCTTGTCCCTCTCTTACTTTAGTCTTTTATCTACCTGTCTTTAGCATTCTAACGTATCAGAACTGATACCCAAATGAAATTGCCAGAATTCTAGAGGGAAACATTCTGTTTAAGGCTATAGGTTGAGAGAGAGAGAGAAATGTAGGGAGACAATAGGTATCAAGGAATCAAACCCATGTATAATGACTAGAAATTCTTACCAATGTCCATAAGACTGACATTCCAATGTTTTGTTTTGTTTTTTAATTGCTAATTCCCTATACAGGATGGGGAACTCCTATATAGAGTGATCTCTGGATCAGGTTGATTAACTGAGCATTGCTGGTTAATTGGGATAGATTTAGGATATACCACTCCAGAATCTTTGTCAAGAAAACCCCAAATAGAATATGGATGATTAGGACAAAGCTAAACAACAAAAACTTATCCTTCTATGACTCATCTTCCTAAGTTCAAATCTGGTCTCAAATAAATACTAGATTTTTGACCCTAGCAAGTCATTTAGTTTGCCTCAGTTTCCTCATGTGTAAAATGAACTTGGACAAGGAAATGACAAACCACTTCAAGTACCTTTGCCAAGAAAACCTCAAATGAGTTCATAAAGGGTCAGACACAACTGAACAACATTTTGTATACTCACATTTCTCTTGGCCCAGCCCAGGTGAAACTCAGTAATTTGAGTATCTGGATATGTAAGTATGTATGTCTAGGTGTGTGTATATATATTATTATACCCATAAATATAAGCACACTGATTTTATACCTATATGCATATAAATACATATATACATGTCTATATACATATATATGACTCACGTGTGCCTTCAGAGAAGTTCATAATTCCTTCCCATTTTCTAAACTCTATTATGTTTAGGACTTACCTAGGTAGGCTATAGGAAAGGAAGTATGGGAAGTGTGCTTGTTGATATCACTACTGCATGCCATGCTGTTCTTTCACCAGTAATTCTTCTACCCAGATGATTTCTAGAGAAGCATATCTATCTCTGTTTTACTACTATTTTCTCCCCCTAGCAAAGAGATTAGCAGTTTCCAGGAAATTCTCCTAGAACATGATGCCTTTACTTCAGAAAGAAAGAGAAATTGTTTAATTAGATACATATTGAACTGCAGTTGTTAAATATGAATATTGGCTACTACATAATATTACTAAATGAATGGGGAAAATATTTCATTTAAACAATTTACATTCTATTACCAGCACTGATGTCACTTTCCTTTGATTAATCTATTTAAAAAGTTTGGTACATATTTTTTTTAATCAGTTACATACTCTTACAAGGGTGTTTTCTTGTGACTGTAGATTGAAGCATTAATCCTATTAGTATTATTTATCTAGTTGTATTATATTTACCACAGTACAAAAATAAGTCAAATACTGTTTCATGGTTGATATACATATTTTAAATGTTTATCTTTGTATTGATTTATTCCTCATTTGCATATCTTAGGAAAAGCATTAATGAAGAGATGATTTACACAAGAAATAGTACAGAAGGAAAGTGGGATTATCCAGATGGGAAAGGCATCTGCCATCTAATAACATTTGTCCCACATAATTAGGGGCACATAACTTGTATGAAAAAAATTGCTTTAATATTAATAATGCACTAAGAGCTCAAAATATGGTGAAATATTCAAATTATAGAGGCATTTTAATTTTGTGAAAGAATGAAATGAGGCACTAAATATGATGGATACTTTTGTTTAGCAAATAGAATGTGAGATGGTGAAACCATCAAATACAACTCTTTTTAAAGTGATTCACCTCATTAAATAAAAAGAAGGGGAACCCCCAATAAAACATTGACGTATACTTGATGTAATTCATTAAAGGATGAGATTTTTTTTAATCCTGGAGGCATTAGTCAAATTAGAAGAGATTTGAACAGATTTATTCTACATATATATTTTTTGAACATAGGATGTATTGATTTACATGCAGGTTCCTTAGTACTTTTCCTGGATGCTGATGTCATTTTCTGTCCAAAGTCTATTAGAATTGCTTTTAATCACTACACAACTGAGAAGAATCAAGTAAGCACATCCTTACTATTACCATGTACAATGTATTCCTGATTGTGCATGTTTCACTAAGCATCAATTTGTGTAAATCTTTCCAGGCCTTTCTAAAATTAGCTTATTTTTATAGAAAAATAATATTCTATCAACTTCAAAAATCACAACTTATTCAATCACTCCCTAATTGATAGGCATCTAGCCATTTTCCAATTCTTTGTTACCACAAAAAGAGCTTATACAAACATTTTTTGAACATGTGGGTCCTTTTCTCTCTTTTATGATTTCCTTGAGATACAGACCCAGTCAGTAATTGCATTGCTGGGTCAAAGGCTATGCACAATTTGAGAACCCTTTGGGCATAGTTCCAGATTGCACTCCAGAATGGTTAGATCATTTCATAACTCTACCAACAATACATGTAATATTTATCATTATCTTTTCCTGTCATCATAGCCAATTTGAGCAGCGTAAAGTGGTACCTCAGAGTTGTTTTAATTTGCTTTTTAATTTGTTTTAATTTAATTATAGATCTTGACTGTTGTTTAATGTGTCTGTAATTTATTCTACTGATCCACCACTCTATTTCTTAACTAGTGTTAAAGGGTTTTGATGATTGCTTCTTTATAATATAGTTTTAGGTTTGGTACTGCTAAACTATCATCATTTGTGAGGGGTTTTCAGTAATTCCTTTGATATTCTTGAACTTTTGTTCTTCCAGATGAATTGGGATATTATTTTTTCTAGTTCTATATAATAATTTTTTTGGCAGCTTAATTGCTATGGAACTGAACCAGTAGACCAATTTGGGCAGAATTGTCATTTTTATTTTATTAGCTTGGCATATCCATGAGCAACTAATATTCTTTCAGTTGTTTAGATATGACTTTATTTGTGTGAGAAATATTTTGTAATCGTGTTCATATAGTCCTTGGGTTTGTCTTGGCAGGTAGACCTCCAAGTGTTTTATTATGTTTGCAATAATTTTAAATAGAATTCCTCTACCTCTTGCTGATAGGTTTTGTCAGTAATATATAGAAATATTGATAATTTATGTGGGTTTATTTTATATCCTGTAACTTTGCTAAAGTTGTTAATTGTTTCCAGCTTTTTCCATGACTTTCAATATCATCTGCAAAGAGTGACACTTTTATTTCCTCATTACCTATTCTAATTCCTTTAATTTCATTTCTTTTCTTATTGATAAAGTCAACATTTCTAGTACAATATCAAATAATAGTGATTATAATGGGAATCCTTGTTTCACTCTTGATCTTTATTAGGAATGCATCCAACTTCTCTCCATTACAAATAATGCTTGCTGTTGGTTTTAGATAGATAGCATTTATTATTTTAAGGAATATTCCCTTCATCCCTATGATCTCTAGTGTTTTTTAACAGGAATGAATACTCTGTATTTTGTCAAAATCTTTTTTTGCATCTATTGAAATTATCACATGACTTCTGTTGGTTTTATTATTGATATGGTTGATTATGGTAGTAGTTTTCCTAATATTAAGCCAGCCCTGCACTCTTGGTATAAATCCCACTCGGTCATAACATATTGTTCTATTGATAAGTTGCTGTAATCTCTTGATATTTTATTTAAAATTTTTTACATCAATATTCATTGGGAAGATTGGTATGTAATTTCCTTTCTTTATTTTGGCTTTTCTTGGTTTAGACAGCAGTACCATATTTGTGTCATAGAAGGAATTTGAGAGGATTCCTTCTTTACTTATTTTTCCAAATAGTTTACATAGTACTGGAGTCAGTTGTTCTTTATATGTTTGGTAGAATTCATTTTGGTAGAATTTTGGTGAATCCATCTAGCCCTGGAGATTTTTTCTTAGGGAGTTCATTAATGGCTTGTTCAATTTCTTTTTCTAAAATGGGACTAAATAAGTGATTTATTTCCTCTTCTACTAATTTGGGCAATTTTTATTTTTGTAAACACTCATCCATGATGATTTGATCTTTTCTTTCCTTTTTTTCATCAAACTAACCAAAGGTTTATCTATATTTTTGGTTTTTTCATATAACAATTCTTGGTTTTATTTATTAGTTTAGTAATTTTCTTAGTTTCAATTTTATTAATCTCTCCTTTGAGTTACAGAATTTTTAATTTGGTATTTAATTGGGGAGGGTTATTTGTTCTTTTTTTTTTTTTAAGCTTTTTTAGTTGCATGCCAAATTCATTAATCTCCTTTTTTGTTTATTTTATTCATGTAGCTATTTAAGGATACAAAATTTCCCCTAAGAACTGCTTTGGCTGCATGTCATAGGTTTATAGCTGTCTATAAAGCTATAAATATAAATATAAATAGCTATATAAAGCTATGTTTATAGCATGTCATTAGGTCATAGCTGTCTCATTATTGTCATTCTCTTGGAGGAAATTGTGGATCGTTTCATTGATTTGTTCTTTGGCCCTCTCATTCTTTAAAATTAGAGTATTTGATTTCCAATTTGTTTCCCTGCTCTTTTATTGAATATAATTTTATATTCATTATTATTATTATTATTATTATTATTCAATATTATAATCACAATGCAATAAAATTATATTGTGATCTGAACCCTAACTGACTTAAAATCTTTAGTATAATTAATACTTCATTGTTTATGGTACCCTTTATTAAAATGTACTTTCCTTCCTTTCTCTCTTTCATGAAGTTCTATTTTTGCTTTTTCTTCATCTGAAATCAGAATTGCTATCCCTGCTTTTTTTTTTTTTACTGCAGCTAGAGTAATAATAAATTCTGTTCCAGCCTTTTACCTTTACTCTGTATGTGTTTCTCTCTATCAAATGTGTTTCTTATAAACAACATATATTTTAGGATTCTGTTTTCTAAATCAGTCTGCTATTCACTTCCATTTTATGAGAGAGTTCATCCCATTCACATTCATAGTCATGATTACCCGTGTTTCTATTCTGTTTTCTCCCCTATATATACTTTTCTTCTCTCTTTCCACCCTGTCCTCAGCCCACCCACTAACTTATCATTTTAGCACCCCTCCCCCCTCTTTTCTTAGCAATCATTTTTAACCCACTCTACTCACTACTTTATCTCTTATCACCCCTCTCCTCTTCTCTTACTTTTTTTCCCTAGTGTTTCTGCCCTTCTTTCTATCCTGTCCTTCCCTTTTCATTCTTACTTACCCTTGATTGTAGCCATCTTGGGGAAAGGAAAGAGGAAAAAAAGAATAAAATAAAAAGTATATAGCAGAAAACAATAACAACAACAACAACAAAAACCTACAAGGAAACAAAGAAAAGATGGACAAATCTAAACAAAATATGTAATATTTATTTTATAGATTTTCTTGAAATACAAATTTATTGCTTTGCTTTTGAAACCTCTTGTGTTCTGCTGTGTACAAGGGACTTTTTTCTTTCCTATTTTGTCTTAAGTTTAAAATAAATAAATAAAATAGAGGCTTCTTTAAAAAAAAAAAGAAAAGGAATTAGGTTGTAGCTTTGATAGAGATGTCATCTTTTTCTTTCCTTTCTTTTTTCTATTTATTTTTCAGAACAATCTATATTTATAAGCATACAGTTTTTCATCTCATTTATTATTTTTTATACTTTCTTGTGTTGTTATATGATGAGTATTGAGAGCAGCCTTGTATAGTCAAAAGAGTGCTAGAAAGGTCAATATTCAAGTCTTACTTGTCCTATGTGGTGTGGAAGGCAACCATTTATGAAGTGCTTCATGTTGGTGAAGCACTACACTAAACACGTCTAATATTATCTCATTTTATGCCAACAACAATTCTGGGAAGTAAATGCTATGAATATGCCCATTTTTATAATTAAGGGAATTAAGGCAGAGGCTAACTGACTTGCTCAAGAGCCATGATCTGAAGCTAAAATTGAATTCAACTCTTTCTAATTCCAGACCAAGTATTCTCTTCACTGCACCAAGTGCATTGGGGAGAAAAAATACTGAGTTGAAGTAAAAAGATGACATATCATTATTATTGGTGTGACCATGGAGGAGTTTTTTAAACACTATTGGGTTTAGGTTTCTTATATATATAATGTAACCTATGTCCCAAGATTCATCAATGTAGCATTCTCTTTTCATTATTGCAAATTAATGTCCCATACCCACATGTGGCCTGGGTCAGAGTAGGCTAGAAAAAAAAGAAAGGGAAGAGAGATCTAGGTTATTCAGTCTCTTTGGATTCCTTTAGTTTCCAACTTCAAGAAAGAAGATGTACAATGGCACCCTCTTTCAAGGTTATTAAGGGGAGGAAAATACTGGGATGAAATCAGCATAAGAGGAACTGAAAAACTCCACTGTGTCTTAATCTTTACCTTGCCATATTAGAGATATTTGAGGAATTTCCCCTTTAATTGAGATCTGAAATGCTCTCTCTCTTTCTCTTTCTCTCTCTCTGTCTCTCTGTGGGTGTATGTGTGTCTCTATCTCTCTTCTGAACTATTTTTGTGAGAGAGCTTCACTCTATGTTGTCTTGTGTGTCTCATCCTAGAACCTTTTTCAGATTTCTACTTTTTTATTTAGATAATATGAGTTTTATCATCATTCATTATGTGTGTTCACTGTTCCACAGTATCTGGTGGTAAAGGAGTTGATAAAATACTTGGGCCCTCCTTTTGACAAGGGGAGCCCCAAAACTTTTTCTCTTTCTCTCTCTCTTTGACTTTGGGAATGAGCCATGAGGTAGAGCACTTGAGAAGCTTCTTCAAGGACAGATTCTCCTTGAACCCTGACTCTGTGAGAGATCCTCCCCTGGGAATCAAAATAAAGTGGTTTATCTTAGTGGGACTAGTTGAAGTAATCTCATTTAGCTGGAGATCTAGATTTCTATTCACCCCTATTCTTAGTTTAAAACCACTCCCAGTAAGTGATTTCATCTAGGCCTGGGGACAGTGACAGCATTAAGAGAATCTCATGTGGTTGAAACTTCTGTCTCAAATTTCCTTATAAAAATAGCAATTTTAAACTCAGTCCTTGCAGAGGACCTAATATGCCATGCCAAAGAATCTCTCTCTACCTGGCATAGCAGCAACCTCTGCCCACTGAAGTGATATTCTTTTTCAGCCTTGCCCTCTCTTGATTCCCTGAACCCTGAACCTGTCACTAAACTCATCATTTAACTCCCTAACCACCAGGAACCCTAATCTCATCACTTTCACCATTAAAGAATAACAATGATCAGGAGTTTAGCTTGAACCTAAAAATCATATACCTTACATCAATGGTATTGAACTCAAATAGAATATATTCCTATAAGCCACATATTGTACTTGAGTGACCATGGATGAGATCCTTAAAATTTCTAAACCTCAGTTTTATTATCTGGTAAACTGGCACTGACTACTGCACAGAATTCTTGTGAGAAAGTATAAAGCATAATAGAAATGGTATTTATTATTAACACAACTTAGCATAATAGGAATTGGGTTCCCTAATTAAAATCCTGAGGATTTCTAAGTTAAATATTTCAGATTAATAAGAAGTTCTCCAGAGAATAGGTAGATAAAGGAATGGTGAGAAATGAGGATTTCCCACTCAAATTTGTTCATAAATAGTATTGTATTTATGGATATTATATGAATATTGTGGTATTGTGTATTTATGGGTATTTTTTAATGTCCTAGGATAAAAAAAAAATGTCAAGTCCAGGAGCTGATTCATATTTTTTTTTCTTTTTTGTAAAAGCAAAGCTTATCATATGGGCTAAGAAATAGAAGATACTTGGCTGGCCCATGCAATTGAAGGATCCCTTGAACATTATAATGGCCAGAGCAAAAATTCTGGTTAAATCTACAAATTTGACTATAGTAATTGATTTTTAACATATTAAAAATCATAAGATTAACCTAGAAATGGGTTAACATATGGTGATAATAGTTCCTTCCAGAAACAGTAAATATTTATGGCAATAATAGTTCTTTTCTTCTATTTATCCACATTTATGGCTATCTGAGGGTATTCAGGGAAAATTAGCACCTCTGGTATGAAGGCTTGCCAAAACTTTTTCAGGTCCATTCATCTGTATCTTTGCTGTTTACCTGTCATCCAATTATTACCTATGGCTCCAAAAAACTGTAGCATGTACCGTGACCACACCTCAGCAAAAGCATTATGGCAGATAGCCTAAATCAAGTTGAGGTAACTGACAAGGTTCAAAGCCATTGGGAACGAGGAGAACGTTCATTCCAAATGTGTGAAGACTTACCCCTAGTGGAATGGATCGATGAGAATAATTTGTTCCAACAGCCATAAAATGTCTGAAACAGTCATGGTAGAACACTTAGAGTTTGGTCATATATCAAAGACATTCTCTGTAGACCACAGGTTTGAGATTGACACTAGTAATTGGGTAGCTCAAAAGAAAAATTAAGGCAGAATTGAGATTTGATTCTAAAAAGCAAAAATGCTCAGATAAAATGTAAAAGTAGTAATTACAGTTATACAAATGAAGTACAGAGAGAGATTATTAGGCATTATTAGGTGGAGAGGGATTATTATGGTGGAGAAGGCTCATAGTTCTGAAAGCTTTCTCACATTGGGAATGGGTTAAATAGGCAACACTAAATATATACCATGAAGTGTATAGCACCCTCCAAAATCTATAAAGAAATAACATAGATAGAGGGAGAAACAAAGGGTGGGGGAAGAAGATATGAGAGGATCTATGGGTGAGGGGAGGTTGAATAATAGCAAAGCAAATTAAGGAGCAGAATTAAAGTAGAAGAGTTAACAGGGATAGGAAAGAAGAAATAAATTAAAGGTTCAATCAAAAGAAAAATCTACATCATATGCCAACCATACCAATATTATTTTAGACATATGTTTATATGTGGGTAAACATATGGGGGAGAAAGTTTATACACATATACTTATGTATATATGTCATATACATACATGATAGATATATGTCATATACATGTGTATATACGCATGTATATGGCATGTATCTGTGCTTAACTATAACCTGCTTGGGGAATGTGGAGGGGTGGGAAATGAAAAGTGAAAAAATAAATAAATAAAGCAAAAAAAGTGCCGCAGCAGAGAACAAAGAAGCAACCGGACACTAATGAATATGATTTATTCTACTATATATCCTTCCTTGAATTGATAATTTATTGTAATAGATTTTGAATCCTTCCTGGTGTTCTGCTGGGCACTTGACAATGTTCTATTATGTTTTGTTTTGTTTTCCTTATCTGTCTCTTTTTTCTATCTGAATATAATAATAAAAAAATAAATAAATAAAGTATATTTTAAAAAATAGATAACTAATATTTGGTTAGATCCAGCTCATATTTAAATTTTTAAGATGAGAAGACAAAACAAGATCAAGAGATACATCTCAAAAGAAGTGTTTCTTGAAGTGTAGCCTATTTTATTCTACACAGATAACATGTTGTAACATTATCCTTTAGCTAATAAGAACATGATTTGATTAAAAGTGATTTCTTGAATATTCAAAATAGCAACACAGCTTTCAACATCACAAGATATACCAACTTAGAGTGCAGTCAGAGGGGGTAGTGTGTCTCAGTTGGATTCTTGTGCTCTTTGTCTTTATTTTATGTACGTAGGAGAAAGTTGCCTCTTGTCTGTGACTCATTGAAAGCTACTCTTTCCTGATAACTTTTTTAGAAGGATTCATGTGTGTAATCATGCTCTTTCCCCCACACCAGACCCATTTCTCAAAGAGCCAGACTGGTAATGGTCTCTGTAATTAAATTATTTTTTTTTCTTTCAATGGTTGAACATATCTGTTTTCTACCTTACCTCTCTTGCTTTCTCTTTTCCTCCCTTCCATCCATTCTCCCTTCACCTGTTTTTTCCTCCCTCCCTCCCTGCTTGAAATTTTTTAAAAGTAATTTAAAGGTGATGATCAACATAATTCACTTTCACATTGATGCAATTTCAGGCATCAAATAGATGTTTAGCTAAACAATAATTAAGAAATGAATGTGAACTACATTTTTGAAACATGCTCAATAACAAGAATTATCAAAAAACATTGTTTCTGTGTTAGCCATACATTG
The DNA here is from genome assembly GCF_016432865.1 of Antechinus flavipes. Classification (NCBI taxonomy): domain Eukaryota; kingdom Metazoa; phylum Chordata; class Mammalia; order Dasyuromorphia; family Dasyuridae; genus Antechinus; species Antechinus flavipes. The sequence continues at coordinate 214,647,113 of NC_067400.1, read as the reverse complement.
CTCAGCATACTCCATTTCACAAAGGATCTGACTCTACAAACATTTCACTTTTGATTTTGCTATTTTATGATTATTTCAATTAACATGCAAAAACATTACTAATCATCAATTGTAAGCTATCACATAAATATCTTCAGGGTATCTGTGGGAAACTATAGGAAAAAAAAAGATAAGTTTAGAATAAGTAGTTTTTGTTTTTTTAAAGAATCTTTCATTTTATTCCTAAAATAATCCTTTAATTATCATGTCATTCTTATCACAATTCTGAAACCAAAAAAATCTCTCAAATGTCAGAATTTTTTTGGGAAAGAGAATATTTCTAAGTCTCAAAGATTGTCCAGGTTAATTAAAATTTTATTATTAGAATTCAGAATACCATGAAAAACGGATCCATCTGCTTTTATTGATGTAGGCATGAAAAACAAGTGGGGATTCTGGAATCCTTTTTGAATTATATACATATCTTGGGGCCCTAGCAGTAGGCCTGCTTTATACAATAAAATGATAAATTAAAAGCAGTACTAATTAGAGCAATACCAATCTGAAACAAATAAATGCCTTTAAGCAGAGTTTTCATATTAGATTTTCAAGCACTGATGTTATTTTTATTATTTTTTCTTTAGAGAATGAAAAATTAAAACTTAATCTGTTTTACCTTAAAGAATGATTCAAATGGTCAAAAACTGAGACAAAAATGTCTACCTATATTGTAGCAGTGTATTTTCTATTCACTTCATTCATCAGCTTCAATTAAATGCAGGAATTAAAATAATTCAATACAGTAATAATACTTGTATTATCTATACTATAGAATTATTGCAAGGAAAATATTTTAACTCCTAAAGTATTTAATAAATATGTTATTATTAGTCTTCATAGTAGCAGTAGTAGTTATACCAGAACAGGAAGATTTTTCTGAGTATTACTAGTTTTTTGACAATTATTCACAATGATGAATTTTATTTTAAGAAAATTCAATATGTAGAAATATGAATGTGCACAACATCTAATAAGGTACTTATTTATAATGCAAAGGGATTCATTAATTAAATAAAGATAATTCAATAAATGATTCCTCTAAAGCCAAGTTTCCCTGTTACTCTCTTAAGAGTGGAAATGAATTCATTCAGAGGGAAGCTATCAAAAGATACAGTCTGCAAGGAAAAGCTCTCTTATGAGAACATGTCCTGCCTCCTTAGTTTGAAAGAAATAATCAACATTGTAGAAAAGAAGGAACAGAAGACTTGAGGTTGATTCTGGGATTTGGTAAGAAATATGTGTATTTAGGCAAGTCATTCAATATCTCTAAATCCCAATTTCTTTATTTCTAAAATAGAGAAAATGTTACTTATATTGCACATGATCTCACAGGACTATTTTTGTGGGGCTAGAATGAAATAACACACTAAAGTACTATATAAACATAGATAATGATTATTTAAAGAGTCAAAAATCCTATTTATACTTCAAATTCAATGCTATATTAAAAATTTCTTCAGTAATAGATAGCAATCACTCTGCAATTGCGAGGTTGTCTTCAAACACTACTGTAGCTTACAACATTGATCATGCTGTGACAACCTTGCTGAACTTGAGCTGGTATTCACACACCAGGCAAACAGTTTATTTCCATGCCTGAAAGAGAGGAATTAGCCTGATTTCTTGTTTTCTAACCTTAATTATTTCTAATTTCAAATTATGCTTATTTTTGACATCTTGTTTCATTTTCCATAGATACTAAGACAGTATGGCAGAAGACCATAAAGGAGAAAATTATTTTAATTTTAAATTTTAATATATTTTTATTTCATTAAATTTTTCCAATTAAATGGAAAATTTCAACATTTTAAATTCTTCAAAGAATTTCAAAAATTCTCTCTTCCTCGTGCTCATTCTGTTACATAAAGAAGAACATTTATTTGGTATTAATTATACAAATTAAGTCATACAAACTATATTTCTATTTTAGCTATGTTGTAAAGAAAACACAGATAAATGAACCAAGAAAAAAACAAATTAAGAAGTATACTTCAATCTGCAATCAGATTCACCAGTTCTCTTTCTAGACGTGAATAACATTTTTCATCAAGGGTCTTTTTGTCTTAAATCAATTTTTATCACAATAGCCAAGTCTTTTACAATTTAGAATTACAATCATCCTTATAATATTGCTGTTATTATGTACAACATTCTTCTGGTGCTGCTCACTTCATTTTCCATAAATTTATAGGAGTCTTTCAAGGTTTTTCTGAAATCATCTATCCTGCTCATCATTTTTATAGTACAAAACCATTCACAACAACATAGAAATTATACAGATAAATATGTTTTGATTATAAGGAGTAAATCTGAGATATTTTAAGTAGGTGGGAAGTCTGAGGAAAACTGGGAAGCCAGGAGGAATTCTGACTATTAGAAACAGTTTAAAATTTGAGCTACACCAGAAAGAGAAGTCTATAAAAAGAGGAAATCTAGGGAAGTCAAATGTAACCCAATTCACCTTCTAATTATCTAACTTTACAACCTTGGATTCATCCTTGACTGTCTCACTCCACAATGAAATCCAATAAGTTTTGTCTTATCTGTCAAACTGGCCTTCTTTCTATTCACACTGTTACTACCACAGTTTAGATCCTTATCACTTTTCACTGAGAATTGCCTCCAAATTGACATTCCCAATCTATTTCTACTCTTTTCTTCCCTCCAATCCATTTTCCATATAACTGACAAGATAATCTTTATAAGGCACAGTTCCTTCTGCTCAAAATTCTTCAGTGCCCTTCTATTGCCTCCAAGATAAAATTAAAATAATTTAGTCTGGCCTCAAATGCCCTTTAAAATCTGTTTCCAGTTTTTGCTATTTAATCTTATTCTCCCATATAACCTTTGCCTGATCCAAACTGAATTATCAGCTGTTCTCCAAACTGGAAAACATTCACTCCTGCCTTCATTCACTCACACAAACCTGGTGTGCACTTTCTCCTCATCCATCACTTTCTGATTAATTTTCTTCCTTCAAGACTCAGTTCATTAAGTGTTTTCTACTCCCTCCCCAATCTTTAATGCTTTTTTCCTCTCCAAATTACTCATATTTATTGAGCTATTTGCAGGTGGTATCCCTCCCCTTAAGAAAAATGTAAACTGCTTGAGGGCAGACTATATATTCTTGTGGCCTAGTACACTGCCTTGTACATGGAACACTGAAAATCATTTTTTTATGGGTATAAATAAGGGCATTATCTCTATTTGAACAAATCTCAAATTGCACACCTTGTTATCTCATGGAATTTCTCTTAAATTCTCACACATTTTTTTTTACATATGATTAAAATATAATTCATATTACCCCCTAAATTCTTTTTACATTCTGTGGATACTACTGCAGAGTTCTTACTGCCAGTTATTCCTCTATGCCCCATGTAATTAGATTAATTCTCTTATAAGTACATATTTCCTTGAGGTTATCACTTATCCAACCTATGAAACAACAAAGAAAGTGAAAATTGAATTGATATAATAATTTAAGGCACAAATCCCCAGTGAATCTAAAGTTTTTAGTGCTATTCAATAAAATAATCCTATTTTTTCAGACATTATTTAATAGCAGACAATAACAAAAACATTCATTTAGAAGAAATAACATAGACACTACTTTCAATCAATTTCTAATGAAATTTCATTACAATAGAAATGTTCAATAAGTTTGCACTCCATACCCAATCTTGCTCTTTTTATTATTTACTTATTTCTTTTTCATACACATTGCTTTATGAATCATGTTAGGAGAGAAAAATCAGAACAAAAGGGAAAAACCATGAGAGAAAAAAAAAAACAGAAAAAAGAAGTGAACATAGATGTGTTAATTTGTATTCAATCTCCATAATTCTCTTTCTGTAAGTAGAAGGCATTTACTATCCAAAGTCTATTAGTTCTTCAGAGTGGATCAGTGATCCAAGGGATTCTAAGTTTTTCATAACTGATCATTGCACATTTTTGCTACTTCTGGTTCTGCTTGTTTCACTCAGCATCAGTTTGTGTAAATCTTTCTAGGCCTTCCTAAAATAAGCTTGTTTGTCATTTTAAAAAAATAGAACAATAATATTCCATTACCTTCATATACCGCCATTTGTTCACCCATTCCCCAATTGATGGACATCTACTCATTTTACAATTCTTTGCTACCAAAAAAAAGAGATGCTACAAACTTTTTGAACATGTGGGTTCTTTTCCCTTCTTTATGATTTCCTTTGGATATTAATCCACTAATTGCACTGCTGAGTTAAAGGATATGCATACCTTGATAGTTTTTTGGGCATAGTTCCAGATTGCTCTTCAGAATGGTTCAGTCATTTCACTACTCCATCTGTCAATGCAATAGTGTCCCAGTTTTCCCACATCCCATCCATTATCTTTTCCTGGCATCTTAGTCAATTTGAGAAGTGTATAAAATGGTACTTCAGAGTTGTTTCAATTTGCAGTTCTCTAATCAATAGTGATGTAGAGCATTTTTCATATGACTAAAGATGGCTTTAATCTCATCATCTGAAAATTATTCATATCTGCTGACCATTTGTCTACTGGGGAATAACTTGTATTCTTATAAATTTGATACAGTTCTTTATATATTTTACAAATGAGAACTTGATCAGAAACATTGACTGTAAAATCTTTTTACTTTACTTTTTACTTTAATCTTTTAATCCTTTTAGTCTTGTTTCTATTGTTATTGCTTGTACAAAACCTTTTTAATCTAATATTATCAAAATTGTCCATTTTGCCCCTCATAATGTTCTCTAGCTTTCCTTTGGTTATAAATTCCTTCCTTTTCCAAAGATCTAATAGGTAAATTATCCCTTGCTTTCCCAATTTGCTTATGTTATCATCTTTTAAGCCCAAATTATGTAACCATTTTGAGATTATTTTGTCTTGGCAGTTAGACACCCAAATATTTTATTTTGTCTAGAGTTATCTTAAATGAAATTTCTCTTTCTATGTTTTGTCACTGGGCTTTGTCAGTATTATATAAAAATGCTGATAATTTGTGTGCATTTATTTTATATCCTGCAACTTTGCTAAAGCTGTTAATTGTTTCCAGTAGGCTTTTGAATGATGCTCTAGGAATCTCTAAATATGTCATCTGTAAAGAGTGATAGTTTTATTTTCTCATTGCCTACTCTAATTCCTTTAATTTCATATTCTTTTCTTATTGCTAAAGCCAACATTTCTAGTACAATGTTAAATAATATTGGTGATAATTGACATCCTTATTTCATTCTTGATCTTATTGGGTAAATAATCAAGCTTCTCTCCATTACAAATAATGTTTGCTGTTGATTTTAGATACTGCTTGTTATTTTAAGGAAACTCCCTTTACCCCTATGTGCTCTAATCTTTTTATTAGGAATGGGTGCTATGTTTTGTCAAAAGCTTTTTCTGCATTTATTGAGATTATCATATAATTTTTGTTATATTTGTTATTTATATAGTCACTTATGATAATAGTTTTGCTGATATTGAACCATTCCTGCATTCCTGATATAAATCCCACTTGGTCATCATATATTATTCTGTTGAAAAATTGCTATAATTTCTTTGCTAATATTCCATTTAAAATTTTTGCATCAAAATGTTTGTGGCAGCTCTTTTTGTAGTGGCAAGAAACTGGAAACTGAGTGTATGCTTATCAGTTGGAGAATGGCTGAATAAGTTATGGTATATGAATATTATGGAATATTATTGTTCTACAAGAAATGCTCAGCAGGATGGTTTTGGAAAGGCCTAGAGAGATTTACATGAACTGATGCTAAGTGAAATGAGCAGAACCAGGAATACATGGCAATAGCAAGATTATATAATGACCAATTCTGATGGACATGGCTCTTCTTAATAATGAGATGATTCAGGCCAGTTCCAATGATCTTGTGATGAAGAGAGCCATCTACGAACTGAACCAGCTACACCCAACAAAAGAACTCTGGGAAATGACTATGAACCATTACATAGAATTCCCAATCCCTATATGTTTGTCTGCCTGCATTTTTGATTTCCTTCACAGGCTAATTGTACAGTATTTCAAAATCTGATTCTTTTTATACAGCAAAATAACTGTTAGAATATGTATACTTATATTGTATTTAATTTATACTTTAACATATTTAACATGTATTGGTCAACCTGCCATGGGGGGGGGGGGCGGGATAGAGGATGGGGGGATGAAGGGGAAAAATTGAAACAAAAGGTTTGGCAATTGTCAATGCTGTAAAATTACCCATGCATATAACTTGTAAATAAAAAGCTTTTAAGGAAACTCCCTTTACCCCTATGTGCTCTAATCTTTTTATTAGGAATGGGTGCTATGTTTTGTCAAAAGCTTTTTCTGCATTTATTGAGATTATCATATAATTTTTGTTATATTTGTTATTTATATAGTCACTTATGATAATAGTTTTGCTGATATTGAACCATTCCTGCATTCCTGATATAAATCCCACTTGGTCATCATATATTATTCTGTTGAAAAATTGCTATAATTTCTTTGCTAATATTCCATTTAAAATTTTTGCATCAAAATGTTTGTGGCAGCTCTTTTTGTAGTGGCAAGAAACTGGAAACTGAGTGTATGCTTATCAGTTGGAGAATGGCTGAATAAGTTATGGTATATGAATATTATGGAATATTATTGTTCTACAAGAAATGCTCAGCAGGATGGTTTTGGAAAGGCCTAGAGAGATTTACATGAACTGATGCTAAGTGAAATGAGCAGAACCAGGAATACATGGCAATAGCAAGATTATATAATGACCAATTCTGATGGACATGGCTCTTCTTAATAATGAGATGATTCAGGCCAGTTCCAATGATCTTGTGATGAAGAGAGCCATCTACGAACTGAACCAGCTACACCCAACAAAAGAACTCTGGGAAATGACTATGAACCATTACATAGAATTCCCAATCCCTATATGTTTGTCTGCCTGCATTTTTGATTTCCTTCACAGGCTAATTGTACAGTATTTCAAAATCTGATTCTTTTTATACAGCAAAATAACTGTTAGAATATGTATACTTATATTGTATTTAATTTATACTTTAACATATTTAACATGTATTGGTCAACCTGCCATGGGGGGGGGGCGGGATAGAGGATGGGGGGATGAAGGGGAAAAATTGAAACAAAAGGTTTGGCAATTGTCAATGCTGTAAAATTACCCATGCATATAACTTGTAAATAAAAAGCTATTAAAAAAAATCTACACCTACAGAGAGGACTGTGGGAACTGAGTGTGGATTACAACATAGCATTTTCATTTCTTAGGTTGTTATTTGCTTGCATTAATTTACTTTCTATTTTTTTTTTCATTTTTGATCTGATTTTTCTTGTGCAACAACACAATTGTATAAATATGTAAGCCTATATTGTATTTACATATGTTTTTAACATGTTCAACATAAAAAAGTCAGATGATCATGATTACCTAAGAATAAGACTTAAGCAAGTCTTAGTGGCAATAGATCAGAATCATTAGATTGAGTCTCATGAAACACTTGAAATGGCAGACTACAGGGAAAGGGAGAGAAGGGAGGATAGAATTTGGAACTCATTTTTTTAAAGAGTTTAAATATATTTTAATATGTAATTGGGTAAAATGAAATACATAAGAAAAAATAAATAAAATAAAATTTTTGCATCAATATTCATTAGGGTGATTGGTCTGGAATTTATTTTCTTTGTTTTGGGTCTTCCTGGTATAGGTATCAGTACTATATTTGTGTCATAGAAGGAATTTGGCAGGATTCTACCTAATTTCCCAAATAGTTTACATGATATTATAATTAATTTTTCTTTAAATGTTTGGTAGAATTCACCTATGAATCCATTTGGCCCTGGAGAGTTTTTTCTTAGGGAGATCATTAATGACTTGTTCAATTTCTTTTTCTAAAATTGGACTATTTAAATAATTATTTTTTCTTCTGTTAATCAAGGTAATTTATATTTTTGTAAAAATTCATTGATTTCAATTAGATTATCAGACTTGCTACCATTCACTTGGGCAAAATAGCTTCTAATTATTGCTTTAATTTCTTTGTCATTGAGGGTAAATTCATCCTTTTCATTTTTGATGTTGATGATTTGAGGTTTTTCTTTCCTTTTTCTAATCTAATTTTTCCAAGATTTATCTAATTTTTTTTCACACAGCCAACTTTTAGTTTAATTTTTAGTTCAATAAGTTTTATGATTTCTATTTTATTAATTTCTCCTTTGAGCTTCAGAATTTCTAATTTGGTACTTAATTGAGGGGGTTAATTCATTCTTTCTCTAGCTTTTTTTAGTTGCATGCCAAATTCATTGATCTCCTCTTTCTCTATTTTATTCATGTAGCTATTTAAAGATATAAAACCCTAAGAACTACTTTGGCTGCATCCCGCAGATTTTGGCATATTACCTTTCTATTGTCATTCTCTTGGATGAAATTTTGCATTATTTCTGTGATTTGTTGTTTGACCCACTCATTTTTTAGAATTATATTCTTTCATTTCCAATGGATTTTTTTATCTATCTTTCCCTGGCCCTTTATTGAATATAATTTGTATTGAATTGTAATCTGAAAAGAGGAAGCATTTACTTTTCCTTCCTTTCTGCATTTGATTATAAGATTTTTATGCCCTGATACATGGTCAATTTTTGTGTAGGTGCCATGTACTATCGAGAAAAAGGTGCATTCCTTTCTGTCCCTATTCGATTTTTTGCAGAGGTCTATCATACCTGGTTTTCTAAGATTCTATTAACTTCCTTAGTTTCTTTCTTGCTTATTTTGTGGTTAGATTTGTCTGATTCTAAGAAAGGACACACACACACACACACACACACACACACACACACATATTGGTTAGCTTGCTATGTCTGAAAAAAATTCATTTACAAAAATTTGGTGGAGTTAATGCAAACCTAAATTTGCCTCCAGTTATTTGGTTTGTGGTTCTGAACCTCAAAAATTAAAAAAATTAAAAACTTTGCAGTCATTGGAAATCCAGTGAAAGAAACAAAGAAATCAGATATAAGAAAAATTAAAAAGTTTGACTTATTAACTGGTCAGAAGAAAACCTTGATTATTTGACTTTGTGGTCATCCTAATTATCCTGATTTACAAAAAGATCCAGTAGTTTTCTGTGAAGTTCTCTCTTAGTTTCTCTACCCTCAAGTGCTCTTTAGTTTCCTTTGTTGGTTCTTTATCTATATCTAGTTATGCATTTTTCCTAAGGTCCCCTAAGCCCTCTGCACTCTACACTTTTTAAGTATACCTCTTTTAGTATTATTGGTTCTCATGGATTCAAGGTTTATCCTTTTTAAGATGATGATCATCAGATCTCTCACTCTTGCTCTTGCTCTCTCCCTTTCATAATGTGTGTGGGGGTGGGTGGGTGGATGGGTGTTTGTGTGTAGAGAGAGAAAACCTAAAAAAATTATTATGGTGTAATAATGAAGCTGATGCTGATGATGTGACAGGCAATGTGCTAAGCATTTTCTAAATATTTCACTTAATCCTCACCACAACAAATCCTCCAGCTCTAAATATCTAGCAAGTTATCATTTCCACCACATCCACCCTATTTTAAACTTCCCTATTATTGCCAAATACATCACTACCCTCCACTAACTCAGGCTCATGACCCTGGTATCATCTGTGACCCTCACTTTCACTCATCCAGTGTATCAAAACAGTCACTAAATCTAATCATTTCTATGTTTCTATCTCTTAAAGTCATTCATAAAAGCCCCCACTTACTTCAGGTTCTTCTCACCCCTCATCTGAATTATTGGGAAAGCCCTGTAGCTGCTCACCCTTCTTGAATCTTCTTCCTTTACCAACCCATCCTTCATAGAGCTGCCAAAGTGTCCAACTTCCTTGTTCAAAATTTAAATCTTTCACTTTCCTTTCTAGACTTCTTAGATTTATTCTCCTCATGCACTTAATGATCCAGCCGTATTGTTCTATTTCCTTGCATACAATACTCTATCTTTCATTGCCAAGCCACTGAAATGGTTGTTTTTTATAACAGGAATGTTTTCTTTCTTCACTTTGGCCTCCTCTTAGAATAGCTTCCTTCAAGATAAGGCTCAAACCCTAACTCCTTCAGAAAGCATTTACTGCCAGGTTTCACAGATAGGCGCCTTCCCTACCCCAGGATTTCCTTCAATCTATTCTGTCTGTACATTCATATACAAATATACATTTCTGTACACACACACACACACACACACACACACACACACACAGAGTATGTGTGTGTGGGGGGAGGGGGGGTAGAGGCAGCCAGGTGACTCAGTGGATAGAGGGTTGAGCTTGGAGTAAAAAAAAACCTGAATTCAAATCCAGCCTCAGACATTTACTAACTGTGTGATCCTTGGCAATTCATTTAATCCTGTTTACCTTTCTGCACTGAAGAAGGAAATGACAAACCCCTCCAGTTATCTTTGCCAGAAAAACCCCATAGACAGTACTGGTATGCCTTTGTCCATGGGGTCATAAAGAGTTGGATACAACTGAATGACTGAACAACAATGATAACACACATATAGATATGTAAGATACAAAGTGCATAAATACGCATTTGTTCTTATATGTATAAGAGAAGAGAGCCCCCCACTGGGCCAAGAACATGCCCTTGTGTGTCACAAAGTGAGGCAAAAGATCTCAATATGGGATGTACATATGCATATAGACATACATTTTCCCACATTATTATGTCAATTGCTTAAGGGTTTGTACTGCTTTTGACTTTTTTTCCTCTTCATCCTCATTGGTTAATATAATGTCTGATAGGATACATGCTTAATAAATACTTTTTAACTGATCATAAAAGATAAAGTTGAAGATTTAATAAATTATTTCAAAAATGATCATGTTTAAAAAATTCAAAGCAAAGAAACAGGTACCTCTTAGATAATTTAACATTCAGAAATTGATAGATTATCAGAAATGTGTAATGATTAAATACCTGGGAAATAATTAGCTTGATAGGAATTCCATTAATTGAGGCATAAAAAAATAAAGCTGTCCTCAAAACATGTTTTTCTTTATTTAAACTTCTTAAAAATAATGAAAATAAGTCATCCTCAGTGGTACAATGATTGTATGTTGTATATGAATTCTGAGAATATGGGTTAAAATCTGTGCCATCATTTAATGCATATGACAGAGTAAGCCATATGCCCTCTCTGGGAAACACTCACACTTTCTCATATTAGAATATAAACTATTTAATATTAAGGATTCTATGCTTAGCACAGTGTCTGATGCTGAATAAATGCTTACTAAATGCTTATATAAAGTGGAAGATTTTCTAAATTATACTAAATATGATTATATTAAAGTTTCTCATTTACAAAATGAGGAGGTTAGATTAGATGTTCAGCTATAAATCTATCTCAAGATCCAATGACCTCCAAAAAGAAAAATGCCATGTTTCTTATATAGTAGATTTCTATTTGAGTTCTTTTTCACTTCCTTTTCACTTTTGTTAACTTGAACTTCAATGACAAATGCTCTGACTAAAGAGCCAATATATATATATATTTTAAATAAAAATTATACTAAGGTTTGAAATTGTGTTGATTCAATGAATTCACTACAAATCTTTATTTGGAAGCAATTAAAGAGAGAAAAAAAGCTGCCCATGAGAATATGATCTTTTTTTTTTCTTTTCATCTTTATGTAAAGTCAGTTTCATGGGAGGCTGGGGAGCAGAAAGAGAGATGACAGATAGAAAGATTGCTATGAGAGAAAAGACAAAAGAAAATAGAAAAAAATCAAGAAGAAGTAAATTAGATTAAAAAGGAGGCTGAAGAAAAGTAATCAGTCATATGAATGGCAAAGAATTATCAGACAACTATGTCTCCACATAGGCTACCTAATTAAGTTAAAAATGAGTCTAGCTTTCAAGCCCTTTCACAATCTGGAGCTAAACACTATTTCCTTCATCTTGTGTATTCTTCTTCTTCACATACTTACTGTTTCAGCCAACCTGTAGCTACCACTCCCCAAATATATTCATCATTTCTGTGTCTGGGTCTTTCCTCACCCTGTATCCTTCACCTGTAAGATCCTTCTACCCAATTCAAACCATCTAATTTTTAACCACATTTAAAGCTCATGATGCCACTTTTTCTATGAAATATTCCCTGATCCATCTCATGTATAAACATAGTCCTTTTTGATTCTTACTGGCTCTATCTTATTATATCTTATAGGGTCCAGTAATACTGGCCTCCTGGATGTTCTACTAACAAGATAGTGCAAGTCTCTACTTAGAACATTTTCTCTGGCTACCTTCTATGTTTAAAATGTTCTTTCTTATCTCCACTTACTGCCTTCCTTGGAGTCCCAGTGGAAATTCCATCTTCTTCAGGAAGACTTTCCCAATCTCTCTAAATTTCAGTGTCTTAATTGTTTTCTATTAATCCTGCATATTGCTTATATGTACAAAGTTCTTTGATTGCTTTTCCCCAATTACATAGTAAGTTTTTTGAAGGAAAGGATCTTTTGTCTCTTTTGATCGTCCTACTGCTCAGCAAATGCCTGATGTATAATAGCATTTTGCAAATGTTTAGTGACTATTATTCTTATTTGTGTGTATACACATAACACAAAACGCATGTATACATATCTGCACAATTCATATGTGTATATATATATATCCATTTTGATAGTAGGGAGTCATATAAGTATGGAGTTGTTCATCTTTTCTTGGCCATAATTTTCAGGACACAAAAAGTCAGAGTTTTTCCCTTCATCTTTTGATATTATTTCCTTCTATAGATACCATGTAAATCAATCTCTCAGTGCCCTCACAATGTTGTACTTCCAGCATGAACTTCCTCTACAGGTATTCCAAAAGTCATAGAACAGTTTTAAACTCCTTGAAACAGTTTAGATATTTTATTCTCTTTAGTACTCTTTGTGTGATTTCTGTTAGCACCTCAAATACAATGATGTCAGGGTAAAAGAATGGTATTTTTACTATTCTTGATGGAAGGACAAAGTTTGTGGTCATAACCTGCAAATTTTTTTGATTTTCCTTGAGTGACTTTGTTTTATATATTTCTAAATTTTCTTTAGACTAGTTAAATCTCTACTTTTCTCTGATTTATGAGATGATGTGAAGTTTCTAAACTTACACTATCACTTTTAAGATTTTGCAAATGAGTTCTATTTTAAAATGATTTTGCCTTTGCTGGTCACATTTTTCTATTTCCATTTGGTTTTGCTTAATGTCTGTTGGCTACAATGCTTTCTAATTTTAAGGTAATTATAGTAATTAATATTGGTTTAACTTTTAGATAAACTTATTATAGTAGGTTTCAATGTTATTTCTATCAATCATTTCCTTACTTTAAAAAATTCAGGTTTAAATCTTCATTGCATGCCATATTTATTTTTTCAATCAATCAACATTTTTTCTCCTACTTTCAACTGGAAAAGAAAAAAAAAATCTCTTGAAATATACATAGACAAGCAAAACAAATTCTTGCCTTGTCCACATCTAAAAATATATTTCTTGTTCTGCATCTTACACCTGTCACTAGAAGAGTGCTGGAAAGGCAAGTTTCTATGAGTTCACTGTTAAATTTTTCTGTGAATATTTAAGCTGTATAGATGAACAATCCTTCCAAATAGGGACTTGATGTATTTTTTTGGATAGACTTACGAATGTATAATTAATGCATATTCAACTTAAATGTGTTACGTACTTTTGCACTTTGAGAAAGCACTTTGATAGAGGTTATAAATGTTGAAATCAGACAAACATATTCCCATATTAGTCATGTTGTGAAAGAAAATTTCATCCTTTAAGGACAGTCTTTCCAGGGTTTTCTGAGAGCATCCTACTGATTTTTTATATCAAAATGATACAACATCACAACCCACTCAGCCATTCCTCAATTGATGTACATCCCCTCAATTTTCAATTCACTGCCACCACTAAAAGAATTGCTATAAATATCTTGGATATATAGCTCCTTTTCATTTTTTGTTTTAATCTCTTAGAGATTTAAAAAGAAAAGGGTATGCTGGGTTTATAGCTTTGGGGGCATAGTTCCAAATTGCTTTCCAGAATAGTTGAATCAATACACCACTTCATTCATACATTAGTGTATTAATCTTCCCATATCTCTTCCAATATATATCATCTTCTTTTTCTGTCATATTAGTCAAACTGATAAGTGTGAAGTGGTATTTCAGGGTTGCTTTAATTTGTATTTCTTTAATCAATAGCTACTTAGAGCATTTTATATGAATATGTATATATTGCTTTAAGTATTTTGACTAAAAACTGCCTGTTCATATCTTTGATGATTTAAAAATTGAGGAATGACCTTTATTTCTATAAATCTGACTCAGTTCAGCATATATTTCAGAAATGATATCTTTTTCAGAGAAACTTTTCTTACCAAACTTTTAAGTTATCTTGGACTAGAAAACCATTTTGTGAACTCTGTCAGTCCAGAATTTGTTTTGAGGCATTATTTAAGTGTTTTTTGGAAGGGTTTTGGTGAGAGCTCAAGTGAGTTTCTGCCTTTTCTCCACCATCTTGGCTTTGCCCGCATATCCAAATTTAATGATTTTTTTTTCATTGTGATAAATTGTTTTCCAAATTGGATGGACTGAGTCATAGCTATACTAAGTGCTTTAATTAATCTCTTTTCCCATAGCTCTTCCAACATCTGTTGTTTTTTCCTTTTTAATCATTTCCTATCATATCTATTCTTATTGCTATTCTTTCCTTTTTTATTTATTTCTGATCTGCTAATGAATTTATAATCTGTCTTGTGTAGAGGCAGCTGACTCAGGGAAAACTTTCATGTTTTTCCCTCTCTCTTCAAACATTGTTAATTTTATTCCTTTAGATGTCTGCCACTCAAGCCCAACATCTACAATTTAAAGACAATCTTCGCAATATAAAAGCATGAGGATTGAGGTTTCCTTATAATCTGCAAGCTTTTGGCCTCTCTCCTTCATTTCTCCTGAATAACAATTTTTCATATACTTCATCTCATCCTCATTTTTCCAACATTCCATATGCTAAATAATAGCATATATATTGATAGAATTTAGAGGTTCATTATCAAATTTTCCCTAGAATTTCTCTGATTTAGTTCATCATTTTAAACTGGTTTTCAAATGCACATTGCAATCATTTTCATAGAGGTGTTTTTGTAAGTACTTATTATTATGGCTGCAATTTTTGTTGAATAAATATATCATTAAATAATATTTTTTGCAACTTCAGAGAATCATAAAAGCCATTCCATCAACTCATTTCTTTACCCAGCCAAAGAACACCTGTGAGTCTCTTCTCTGTTTCTTATGGCTTCATTTATAATTATGTCAAGAATGAAATTCTTCAACTTCTCAAGCAATGTGTCCACTTGATCATTGGAGAAAATCTTATATTAGAGTAGTTATAGTCAAATGTTCATTTCTTGATTATCTAAAAACTCTGTAATTCCTAATATTCTCTATCAACCTGTTTTTTTCTACTTGGTCATTACAACTGAAAAAACAGAGAGGGAATTTACAAGACTGTTTCATAGGCAAAAAAATGTCATCAAAGATGGCCAATTTACTCACAATGTTTCTTTCTGTAAATGGCTAGCATAATCCTTAGGAAAACAGACTTCATCTATTTTCTGGAACTTGTACTTCACTAGCATTGTCTAATAGAATTGAGGATCACCTTCATACCATGATAAAGTATCATAGCAAAACTTTTATGTAGGAATTATATGTCTAATGTTTAAAGTAAACTATATTAAAAATTTATAAAAGTCATCTCTACCTCAATTGAGGATATCTTTAATATGGTTTTTAGAAAAGAACAAGCATACTTTCATAGACATTTGCCATATTACAACTGGTTGAGAATGTGGAATAAAAAATATCATTCTACTTATTGTTTATTTGGAAACATGGGTTATTAACCTGAAGCCTTTGAACCAAAAAAAAATAGAAAAAATATTACTTTAATCTAATTGATTTTTTGTAATTTTAATCATTTTATTTTATGCCTTTAAAGACATTATTCTGAGAATTAGTTTATAGTCTTCATTAGCTATCATGCCTAAAAGCCATAAAGCAGGTAAGTAAATGCTTCAAAATTTATTACTTTGATAGAAGAAATATAGCACAAAATACAGATTGAGAAAGGATTCCTTGTTCTTGATGAAATCCTCCAGTTATTAATGTTTTCAGATGATACCAAGTTTTAAAATATTGCAGACCTTCCCACTAATAACTTTGGCCCATTTATCTACATAGGAAAGATTAAATGGGCATAGAATTTATTATAACTAGACTTCAACATGGACATCTTATAAAATTTGTCCATCATTATCTGTATCTGAGACAGACAATACAGATGGATGATGAACTGAAACAAGTTAGAAAAGAAGAGAACAAGCTGGATGGTTTTCAACAAATCCCTTTTCCTGACTCCAATTTTTTGAGAATATCAAAGACATATTTATCATTTTAATAAAAATCTTTTTTCAGTTGATACCCTAGGCACCAAGACTTGGAACACCACTGCCTATAAAGAACTATGGCAAAGCATCACAGGGAGAGCAATGGAAAAAGTACATGGCAAATGTGAGCAGGCTGTAACATATGAACAGCAAGGAACTCCAAAGAACAAAAGAAAAGGATTCATTCAAAGAGTTGGATGACAAAGAAGACTATAATCACCACATTACAAAAGGGAAAAAGGTCAAGTGAATGGACAGAGTATTCTACTATATCCTTGTAATATTTCAAAAAATAGAAAGCCTCCTATACATGGAATAGACTATTTATTGTGATCTTTGGGGAGGATAAAGAAAAGAGTTGCATAGATTGTATTAGCATAGTTTGTTTATAATCATCATGATTAGGGAG
This sequence comes from Antechinus flavipes, assembly GCF_016432865.1. Classification (NCBI taxonomy): domain Eukaryota; kingdom Metazoa; phylum Chordata; class Mammalia; order Dasyuromorphia; family Dasyuridae; genus Antechinus; species Antechinus flavipes. The sequence goes on along the minus strand of NC_067400.1, from coordinate 214,630,179 downwards.
AAATCTTGACTTGATGAGAAAGCTACTTAAGAATTTGATTATCATATCTTTCTTTATAAGCTCATTGTTGATATAAGTCTTTGCTACTTTCATCACAGTTACAATGGGATCTTATAAACATTAAGAGTTTCATGATAGTGTGCCTCAAGTTTTAACTAGGTGAGTCAAAAATTGTATGGAACTTATATTTACAATTGTATTGCCTGCATCTACATAGTTGTCTCTCAAATTAATATATCTTTAATTTTTATCACTTGTACATATATGAGATTTCCAGCTCTCTGTGAATGTACCTCAATTTTGATTTATCATAAAACATGATAATAATAAAAATCAAAATTAAAAGCAACTTTATTAGGAAATGGATAAATTTGCTATTGTTTTTTAAAGTTTATTGCCTTTACAGCCATTCTGCCTACCACTATGCCATCATATTTGCTACTATCAATGTTAGATTAATTTCATTTTATTGTTTATAAAGATAATCTTGGGAAGTTTTTGGTCCTGCCCTTCTAGTACAATAGAAAAGGAACAGGTGGATTGAGGTTGAAAGATGAAAGGGTTTGGAAGTATGCCCAAAAAGTTATCAAACTGTGCATACCCTTTGATCCAGCATTGTTTCTACTGGGTTTATACCCCAAAGAGATACTAAAGAAGGGAAGGGGACCTGTATGTGCTAAAATGTTTGTAGCAGCCCTGTTTGTAGTAGCTAGAGACTGGAAAATGAATGGATGCTCATCAATTGGAGAGTGGTTGGATAAATTGTGATTTATGAATGTTATGGAATATTATTGTTCTGTAAGAAATGATCAGCAGGATGAATACAGAGAGGCTTGGAGAGACCTACATGAACTGATGCTAAGTGAAATGAGCAGAACCAGGAGATCATTATATACCTCAACAACAATACAGTATGGATGTATTCTGATGGAAGTGGATTTCTTCGACAAAGAGACCTAACTCAGTTTCAGTTGATCAAGGATGGACAGAAGCAGCTACACCCAAAGAAAGAACACTGGGAAATGAATGTAAACTGTTTGCATTTTTGTTTTTCTTCCCAGATTATTTTTATACCTTCTGAATCCAATTCTTCCTGTGCAACAAGAGAACTTCGGTTCTGCACACATATATTGTATCTAGGATATATGGTGACATATTCAACATGTATAGGACTGCTTGCCATCTGGGAGAGGGGGTGAAGGGAGAGAGGGGAAAAGTCAGAACAGAAGTGAGTGCAAGGGATAATGTTGTAAAAAAAAAAATTACCCAGGCATGGGTTTGTCAATAAAAAGTTATAATTTTTAAAAAATTAAAAAAAAAGATGAAAGGGGAAAAAAGCCATCCATTTCATGGTTTCCTGTGGTGATTTTCTTCTTTTAAAATAATAATGGTTCTCTCTGGGAGGAAGTTGGTTTCTCGGGGAGGTTTTCTGGAGGCAGCTTTAGTATCTGTTGAAAGTAATAATCACCCAAAATGCAGCCAGGTGATAAAAGTTCAGCTCTTTTATTGTCTCCAATATAGCCCAGTTAGCTTTTTCTTAGAGGCCTCTCTCTGCTTGGTTCCAAGAGCTCTTGCAGCTTTGTCCTTTGTTTCTACCTCTGCTTTCTTCAGTCTCCAATTCAGCTCCAAGTTGAATCTGTCTTGCCTCCGAGAGAGGGCTTCTGGCTCTCAATCTCCCAGAGTGCTCTGTGTCTGCACCAGCGTGCTCCTCTCCAATCTAATTCAGCTTAACTCTCCTAACTGGGCCTCTGCTTTCTTCTTATATATCAGAGAATGGGATTATGGGTTTTCTCCCATAGTGCTCTCTGGCCCTAAGAGCTTCAAGGGAGGTGGGAATTCGGATATCTCATACTAAACTCTGAAATCTCCCAAACATGTGAACTCCCATGAGTAAAGGTGTGAACACAAGCATTGTATCAATAGTTCTACTTAGTACCTTGTTTCAGGTTCTGGCCCAAAACATCTCCTTGTAAGATCAGATCAATGATACTGAACCATGCTAAATTAGATAATTATTGTCTCTATCAACTCTAGTGACTTAACAATTTGTAAAGATTCCAATAGTTTCCCTCCTGACTTCCAATCTGCTGATAACTGGGAGTTTCCATAGTAGATGAAGAAATCTCTAGAAATAGTTTACTTCATATTGCATCTCAAATTATAAATCATTATACAAATGTAGAAGGTTTAAAAAAATTCTCAGAAGGTTTCCAATTTGTAGCGTGACAATATATAAAGTTGAAATTAATTTGGGAATGCCTTTCAATTTTAATAAAATGTCTTTGGTTAATTGTTACCTTGCCTAACTTTCCAAATGATATCACATTACACAACTTCAAAGTTGATTTTTGACTCCAAATGTGATAGAATAAGTTTAAATAGATATCTGTGGTGATCTTGAATATACATCACCAGGAATTCAAAAATGAAAATAAATTTAAATCTAGGTTTAAATAAACTCTAAATATAAGGATGTGTGAACAGAAAAGAAGGCTATATTTTAACATTTAGCTGTTCACTCATTGCAAAAATTGGCGATCTATTAAAATATAAAATTCTATAAATTGTTATTTCCACCAGGGAAATGAGTGTTATTCCTTTTACCCTAATTAAATTATTAGAAAGTTTAAAAATGCACACACAGAGACACACAGACACACACAAAAGCTTCAAAGAGTCTAGTAAAAAAGAATTGCTTTGCTTTGATCATCCATTATTTACTATAATAGACACACAAGATGAGCTGTTTTCTAACCTTTTGAATCTCCTCATTTTTAAAGCCTGTCATGGACAAAAAAATGAAGTTCAACTCCATCTGGGGACTGAACTCCCAACCTTTTAGTAAAGAAATACATGTAACATCAAGTCAATGAATTAATTACATTTCATATGCAAAGGTAAAATCTGTTTCTAAACCTAACTTCCCAGAAAAAATACATATTTTTGCTCAGTTTGAACAAGATGGTGATATCCCACATCCTCATTTATAACAATATGCAAACCACATCCCACTACTTCAGCAGACCAAATATTTTCTTATAGCTTCATCCTCATTGATTGATCTGAACAGTTAGACTTTGTCCCAGGTTATTTGATTTGGAGCACTGGCCTTTTTTTAAAATATGATTCAGAAATTTCAGAGAGACTACTTAATGGTGAAAGAAATGTAATTTTATTCAACAGAACTATTGCCAATTATTCTTTGGCTATAGCAAATAACATAAAATGTGCTTAATGAAAGCAGGTTGATGTGCCTTTACTTGAGAAGTAGTAGGAAGAAGCAGGTATGATGGCAGAGGGATGGAATTTATGCCAGAATACCATCTGGTATTTTAACAAGTAGCTTTTGCTAATTATATGTTAGGATGTATTGCTTCTATACTATGAAAATTTCCAATTGTTGTTAGTACTCTCTAAATTTGGTATCTTCTAAAATCTGTGCCCTTGGCAAAGTTTCAGATGCCCAAACTTAGACTCTAGTACACAGACAGATATACCATTCTGACTTATGATTTTAAAGGCAATGCTTCTGGCATTATCAATTTGCTAGCACATCTTTATATAGTGAACAGGACTGAAATGAATAAGATTGTAATAGTAATGACTCTTTTTGATGGACATATAATGTTTCTTGCCTCTGCCAAATGAAATGGGTGTCAGGGGCAGATTGTAATTGTATATTGACATTTTTTCTCTCCCTTCCATATTCATGGTGCAGATGGTGGTGGGGCCTCAATTATTCATCTACAGTATGTCTTCAAATAACTTATTTAATTTCTCTGAATCTTATTATTTTGATATGTAAAGTGTTTGGATTAGATTTATTTCTGCTTTAAAGTTGTATATTTTTTTTCTATTTTTTCCTCATGCCATCTATCTTACTTTCAGAATTATATATCCCTTAATGCATGCTACATGAAAATTATCATTATGTAAAGGAATTTTACTTTATTTCATTGAGAGAAAGGGAAAAGTAAAGAAATACTAAGAAATGTTTAAAATTGCTGAACATTAGAAAGCATGGACAATGACAATTACTAAACTTACTTCCTAGAGATTTTGAATAAGACAAAAAGCTTTATTTTGGAATTTAATTTATTTATTTTCTTTTAAAATATGTTGTCGATGATGATGATATTGCTATCATCATTGTCCAGTTATTTCAATCATGTCCAACTCTCTATAGCCCATTTGGGCTTTTTTTAGCAAAGATGCTGGAGTTTGCCATTTCTTTCTTCAGCTCATTTTACAAATGTGGAAACTAAAACAAATAGGATTAAGTGATTCACCCAGGCTACATTTGAACTTAGAAAGATGAGTACTAGGAAGATGAGTTTTTATTGTTATTTAGACAGATTCTAATCTTCCTGACCCCATTTGGGGTTTTCTTGGCAAAGATACTGGAGTGGTTTTCCATTTTTTTTCTCCACTTCATTGACAGAAAAAGAAACTGAGGCTAATCGCACAGTGAAACATCTTATGATCAATCAATAAATATTTGTACCTAACAATTATGTTACTAACATGAGTTTGTAGTTCCAAATTCTAAAATAGCTCTTTCTCATTAACATATTTAATTTTATAAACATATTGAAGTATTCTGATTACAAATTAGGATGATATATTGAAGTGGAAGTAAGTTATGTTAGTATCCAAGAGCTGTAACCAGAAATAGTATATTAAGCTAGCTTAAAAGGAGGTTAATTTTTCCCTTTTTTCCAATTACTATTTACTAGAGTTAAAGAAGTCCACATTCTGTCTTTACTTAATAAGAACTACAATAAATAAGGCATCAAATTGAGAATTGGAAAGCTAGTTTAGACTGCACATCACTCTACTTTTTATTTTATTTTTACCTGAGCTCTTTTGCAGCCTTCTCATACCTATTCCAATAGATATCAAAGTCAGATTGACTTACCTTTAAAAACCACTTGTTCAACTGGTAATGCATTGTGAAGGTCACTATCTAAGTGCAGAGTGATGTAATTTAAAAGAAAATCTATTTACAAGAATTTATGGCTATTAATAATGGCAGAAATAAAATGATATGGAACCATTTGAACCTAAATTTGAAATCTCCTTTCTCAGTCATTACCAGTCTTCTGTTCTGAATGGCTCTGTTTTGAAAATCTCTTATTTTCTTTGTTTGTTTGTTTTTTCCATTACATATAAAAAAATAATTTTCAAACTTCATTTTTTTACACATTGACTTCTATAATCCTTCCTATCTTCCTTCTACTAATCCTCCTTCAGAAGGCAAGCAATTTGATAAAGGTTATGTGTATGGTCATGCAAAACATATTTCTATGCTAGTCATGTTGTAAAGGAAAATACAAATTCCCCACCAAAAAAAGAAAGAAAAAGTGAAGTTTTAAAAGGCAATATTCTTTGATCTGCATTCAAAATCCAACAACTCTTCTTCTGGAGTTGAAGAATATTTTTTTCTGGACCATAAGTTCCTCAGCATTTTCTTGGATCTTTGTAACTTGTCCAACTATTTTCCAGTTAATGGGCATCCTCTTGATTTTTAATTTTCCTTTACTACAACAAAATAAGCTGCTATAAATATGTTTGTACAAATAAATCATTTTCTCTTTTTTACCTATTTAAAACATGGACTTGGTAGTAGTATTGCTAGGTCAAAGTATTATGGAAAATTTTGGTATAATTGTAAATTGGTTTCCAGAATTGTTGGATCAGTTGCCAATTGCAACAAAAATGTATTAATATTCCAAATTTATCACATCCCATTCAACATTTGTCATTTTCCTTTTTAGTCATAGTAACCAACCTGATAGGTGTGAGGTGGTGTCTCAGAGTTGTTTTAATTTGTATTATTCTAATCAATAGTAATTTAAAGCATTTTTCATATGACAATAGGCACCTTTGATCTCTTCATCAAAAAAACTGTCTATTCACATTCTTTGACTTCCAATTAGGAAATGACTCATATTCTCGAAAAATTGATTTAGTTCTCTCTATATTGGGAAAACAAGGCCTTTATCAGAGAAATTTGATATAAAAATTTGCGAAGTTTTTTGCTTTCCTTTTGACCTGGGTTGAATTATTTTTGTTTTTGCAAAACCTTTTTTAAATTAGCATAACCAAGATTATCTTTTATGTATCCTATAGTGCTATATCTTGCTTGGTAATAAATTCTTTTCTTATCCATAGAAGAAGTACACAAACTATACCACCCTCTGCTATATTAATTAGATGACCCCTTAAGTCTAAATCATAACCCATTTGATTTTTCTTAGAATAAAGTTAAGATGTTGGTCTAGACTTAGTTTCTAGCAAATAGATTTCCAATTTTCTCAGCTGGTTTAGTCAAATACTAAGTTTTTGTTCCAAAAATCTGGAACTTAATATTCATCTGAAGATTGCAAAGGTCATTTCCTAGGGCACATTGCTTACTTAATCCATTCCACTGATCCATCACTCTTATGTCAATACAAGGTTGTTTTTTGGTGATTTCTATTTTGTAATTTAATTTGAAATCTGGTATGACTAGGTCACCTTCATTCACATTTTTCCCCATTAATTTTTTTATGCTTTTGATTTTTATTTAAGATTTTTGCATCAATTGATTCAATGGGGAAATTGGTCCACAATTTTCTTTCTCTGTTTTGGCTCTACTTGGTTTAAGTATCAGCACCATATCTGTGTCATAAAAGAAATTTGGTAGAACTCCTCCTTTCCTTATGTTTCCAAATAGTTTTCATAGTATTGGAATTAATTATTTTATAAATGTTTGGTAGAATTCTCATGTAAATTCATGGAGATTTTTTCTTAGAGTTTACCAATAGCTTGTCCAATTTCTTTTTGTAAAATGGGACTATTTATATCATTTATTTCCTCCCCTGTTAAGCTGGGTGATCTATATTTTTTATAAGTATTCATTCACTTCACTTAGATTATCAGATTTATTGTTATAAAATTGGTCAAATTGGCTCCTAATTATTGCTTTAGTTTTCTCTTCATTTGTAGCAAGTTCATCCTTTCCATTTTTGATACTGGCAATTTGATTTTCTACTTTCCTTTTATTAATCAAGTTACCTAAAGGTTTCTCTATTTTGTTGTTGTGGTTTTTTTTTTTTCCATAAAAGGACCCTTGATTTTGTTTATTGGTTCAATAGTTTTCTTACTTGAAGTTTTATTAATCTTCCTTTTTATTTTCAGAATTTTTAATTTGGTATTTAATAGAGGGGTTTCACTTTGTTCTTTCTCTGCAGCTTTTTTAGTTGCAATTCATGGATCTTCTTTTTCTCTATTTTATTCAAGTAAGCCTCTAGAAATATAAAATTTCACCAAGACCAGCTTTGACTGCATCTCATAAATTTTAGTATGTTGTCTCATTATTGTCATTCTCTTTGATAAAATTATAGGTTGTTTCTATGATTTATTGTTCCCCCCACTCATTCTTTAGGATTAGATCATTTAGTTTCTAATTAATTTTTGTTCTATTTTTCTCTGGCTCTTTATTACATGTAATTTTTATTGCATCATGATCTGAAAAAAAAATTGCATTTCCTATTTCTGTCTTTCTGCATTTTTATGCCCTAACACATGGTCAACTTTTGTGTAGCTTCCATGTACCACCTCGAATATAAAAGTATTTTCCTTTCTGTCCTCATTCAATTTTCTCCAAAGGTCTACCACACCTAACATTTCTAAAATTTTATTTACCTACTCAAATTCTTTCTTATTTATTTAGTGGTTCAATTTATCTAGCTCTGATAGAGCAAGACTGACATCCCCCACTGGTATAGTTTTTTTTTTTCTATTTCTTCTTGTAACTCTATTAACTTCTCCAATAATTTGGATACTATACCACTTGGTTGCATATAGATTTGGTATTGGGATCAGGATTGTTACCACTGCTTTTTTTTTTTTTACTTCAATTAAAGCATAATAGATTCTGCTCTCACCTTTTACTTTGTAAAATCTCTCTTCTTCAAATATGTTTCTTTTAAACAACATATTGTAGAATTTTGGCTTTTAATCCAGTCTTCATTCTGCTTTTGTTTTATGAGAGAGTTCCATCCCATTTATGTTCACAGATAAAATTACTAGCTCTGTATTTGCCACCATCCTATTTTTCCCAAGTTATGCTTTTCTCTTTCCTTTCTCCCTTTCCCTCATCACTAGCAACCACCATCTCCCTCGATCTGCCTTCCCTTTTTTAAGCCTTCCCCCCTTTATTCCTTTTCCCTTCTATTTCTGTTCATCCTTCTATTAGCCTTCCCTTTTCTTTTCCCCTTTCCCCTCCTACTTTATTATAGTGTAAAAAAAGTTTCTATATCAAACTAAATATGTAAGATAGTCTCTCTTTGAGCAAAATCTTATGAGATTAAGGTTCGAACAATGCTGATCTCTTTCCCTATTTCCCCTCAACTGTAATAGGCCTTTTTTGCCTCTTCATGAGATGTAATTTACCAAATTTTATTTCTCCTTTCCTCTTCTTCCAGTAAATTCCCTCCCCACTCCTAGTTTTTTTTTTAATATATCATCACATTAAAGACAAATTATAAGTATGTCCTCTACTTATACCCCTAACAAAGATACAGTTCCCAAAAGTTGCACATATCATCTTCCCATGTAGGGATGTAAATATTTCAACTTTTTAAAATTCCTAGCTTTTTCCCCTTTCCTTTTTACCTTCTTATGGTTCTCTTGAGTTCTGCATTTGAAAATCAAATTTTCTATTCAGCTCTGTTTTTTTTTTCCTCAAAAAAATCCCCTATTTCATTGAATGTCCATCCTTTTCCCTGAAAGATAATGCTTAGTTTTCTGGATAGTAGATTCTTGGCTTCAGTCCAGACTCCTTTACCCTCTGGAAGATAATAATCCAGGCCCTTTTAATCATTTATACTAGAAGCTGCTAGATTCTGAGTAATCCTGATTGTGGCTTCTCGATATTTGAATTGTTTCTTTCTGTTTGCAGTATATTCTTCTTGAGCTAATAATTGTGGAATTTAACAACAATATTCCTTGGGATTTTCCTTTTGGGGATCCTCTTTCAGGAGGTGATCACTGGATTCTGTCAATGGCTATTTTACCCTTTGGTTTTAGGATATCAAGTTAATTTCCTTGAAGATTTCTTGAAAGATGTTGTCCAGACTTTTTTTTTTTCATCATGGTTTTCAGATAGTCCAATAATTCTTAGATTTTCTTTCTTGAATCTGTTTTTCAGGTCAGATGCTTTTCCAATGAGATACTTTACATTTTCTTCTATTTTTCCATTTTTTAAAAATTTTGTTTGACTGATTCTCAATGTCTCCTTGAGTCATTCACTTCCATTTGTTCAATTTTAATTGTTGGTGAATTATTTTCTCCAATTGGCTTTTTTGCCTCCTTTCACATTTGGCTAATTGAACTTTTAAATTAGTTCTTTTGTTCATTAGATTTTTTTTCATTTCACCAATTCTGTTTTTTGGGGGAATTGTTCTCTTTTTCCATTTCACCAATTATATTTTTCAAGAGTTGTTTCCTTTTTCCATTTCACCAAAACTATTTTTAAGGAGTTGTTTTCTTCAAAAAAATTCTTTCCTTTTTCAAAGCCCTTTCCCTTTTTCTTCTAAATCTCTTGTAATACTTTTTGAATTCTTCAAAAAGAGCCTTTTCAATTGGAGACCAGTTCATATTTACCTTTGAGCTTTCATCTGGAGGTGTTTTGCCTCTAATGTTCTCAGGATTTGAAGTCTATTCTTCCCTGTCTCCATAATAGATATCTATAGTCAGAGGTTTTTTGTTTGTTTGTTTTATTTTTTATTTTTTTGTCATTTTAAAACTCAAGGTCTACTGTAAAAGGCTGAATCTCTGAGCAGATGCACTTGGATAACCGAGCACTTAAGGCTAATTACTTATTGGACAATACTCTATGAGCATTTGCTTGAAAAATGGCTCACCTCACCATTCTGTGAGGGCTCGATCTATTGGTGTACAGAGAGATTAGGAAGGGGGATTTGAGGGTGAAGTAAGAAAGCCAGAGTGACTTCTGGCCTGATTTGTGTGGCCATTCTTCTCACGTCCACAAAGAATAAAGATCGAGGACTTTTGCTTATCCTGACTCTGGCTGATTCTAAAGTATCCAGGGTGTTAACGAGGTTATCACAGTCTACTGCTAGGGCAAAGAGGAGATAGTCTCGAGCTTCCTCTACAGGGCAACAGGGATTTTACATTGCCCTGGGGCTAGTGTTGCTGGCTTCCTTCCCATTCTGAATGGGCATGACCAAGTTGTACTTCTTATGCTGGGATTCAGAGGCTCACTGTTTTCCTTCTATAGTTGTGTTGGAGGTCTCACAGCTAGTCTTCTGATCCACTGGCTTCTGAACCATGACAAAGTAGCCACCACTACTATATTTTGACTAAGAACCTCCCACTAGAATCACTCAGGTCTTCTTTGACCTACACTTGCATAGGACTGCATCTCCCTTGCCCAGTTGAGATAGACTTTTCTGCTGGAAATTTATTACACTCTAAATGCTTGTGGGTTCTATCACTCCAAAATCCACTCAGAGGCTTGATTTGGTGTTGATTCTCAGGGAAACCAGGAAGTACTCAGGCAAAGTCTTGTATACTCTCTGCCATTTTGCCTCTCAAAATTTTCTTAAAATATGATGTATAAGCTATTTTACTATCATGACTTTCAGGTAGCCCAATTATTCTTAAATAATCTCTCCTTAATCTATTTTACAAGTCTGTTGTTTTTCAAATGAGATGTTTAACATTTTCTTTTATTTTTTTTCCCCAGAATTACTTGGTTGCTTAAAGTTGTCCTTAAAACTTTTTTAAAAAGCAATTGTCCTTACTGCTGTTACTATATATAATGTTCTTTTTGGTTCTGATCATTTTTTTCTTTACCACTTTGTGAAGTCCTCTCCATGCTTTTCTAAAATCATTGAGCTTATCATTTCTTACAGCAGAGCAATATTTCATTAAGATTTGGTTAGCCATTCTCCAGTGAACAAACATCCCTGCAATTTCCAACTCATTGCCACCACAAATAGAGCTGCTATCATTATTTTAGAATATCTAGGTTCCTTTTCATTTTCCACAGTCATCTTGGTAAACAGACAAAATGGTGGCATTGCTGGGGCAAAGGTTATGACAATTATACAACTCTTTGGCTAAAATTCCAAATCTCTTTCCAAAATGGTTAGATCAGCTCACAGATCCACGAACAAGAAATTATGGATGCAACATTTATCACTTTTCCTGTCTATAACTCTAGCCCATTTTATATGTATAAAATGATATCCCAAGGCTGTTTTAATTTGCATTTTTCTAATCAATAATGTTTTAGAACATTTTTTCACACAATTCTAAATTGTCTTGACTTATTCATAGGAAAACAGCCTGTTCATATCTTCTATCAGCCAATTGGGAAATGACTCATATTTTATAGATTTGACAAAGTTCTTTATATATTTGAAACAAGAGGCTTCTATTCAAGGATCTGTCTATAATTTCAGCTCTCCTCCTGTTTTATATATGTTTTATTTGTGCAGAAACTTTTTAACAGTTCTATTATTTAAAGAGTTGTTTTGTTTGTAAAATTTTTATGCTTCTTTTGCCATATGAACAATTGTGGTTTTTAATATGGCATTTTTTTTAATATCACTCTCAATTCTCTTCCCAATTTTTTCTCTACCTTTCTCACTTGATTTAAAGATCATTTTAAAGTTCTTTTTTGAATTGTATGAGTTTGTGTGTGTTAAGACTGACACTAATTCAAACATTTTAAAGCTTTTATTGTAGAGGAAGTTAGATGGCACAGGGGATGGAGCACTGGCCTTGGTCCTGGAGTCAGGAGGACTTAGGTTCAAATCTGGTCTCAGATTCTTAATACTTTCTAGATGTGTTGTTTTACTTGACTCTGGGACTGCTGCTGGTTTGTATGTGGAATAGTCTACTACTATCTTGTGCAGGGACCCAGGATCTCTTGGCTCCACTGTTGATTTTCTGGGTGTGGCCTATGCTGAACTGTGCTCCCTTCTTAGAGAAGTACTTAGTAAAATATATCTAAGTTGTCTTAAAAGGAATATTGTAATATTCTCTCTAAAATGTAATATTCTCTTGTTGAGGTTTTCTTGGGGTCTCTGGAAACAGCCTTCATTTCATTTCATTTTATTTCAGTAATCACTATAAGTGCAGCCAAAGATTAAGGTCCAAATCCTTTATTGTCTCTTTCCAAGTCTTGTCTCCTTTCCTGGGGCCTGGCTGGCTTTCTTATAGGCCTATTTCTCTCCTTGGTTCCAAGAGCTTAAGCTCTTGCCACCAGTCTTTTATCTTCTCTGCTTCTGCCGATTTCTTGAGGTCCTCCTGAATGTGTCTTGGTTTCTGTCAGGGAGGCAGGAAGACCACCACCATGGTCTCTGTCAGGGAGGCAGGAGGACCACCACCATGGTCTCTGTCTTCCAGTTCTGATTCTGGCTGACTTTGTCTGAGCTTATATTCTCTCTAATCAAAAGTAAGAATCTTGTAGAACTATAGTAAGTACTAAGTACATGTACTGAACTAGAGAACTGTTAAACACCATGCTAAATAACCATTGTCTCTATCAATTCCACTGACTTAGTACCTTGTTTCAAGTTCTTGCCCATAACAGAATATTATTTCATCCCATCTTTGTTGCTGTTATTGTTTTGAATTGTTTTGTTTTGGGGGCTTCAACTTTTATTTTGAAGTTTTATTTTAAAACTTTTTGGAGGAGAATTTAGGAGAGGTTGGTTGAGTCCCTTTTTTTATTCTGTCATCTTGGCTCTGCTTCTCACTTAATTGTCTTTTCTTTTTCAACCTAAACATTCAGAATTCTATTTTACTCCTGTTGTTTTTTAAAATTCAAAATGTAAACGCATTCAACATTTGAGGCATTTCAAATGGTAATGAAACATCATAGAAATATCTAAAAAGGGATCATTGTGTTTCAATCACAATGGCATATTCTTAATTAAATAAATGAATAAAGAAAGCACCATTTCCTTTCTATTTAGTAGCATGTGCCAAATCAATTTAGCATGTTGGTACAAGAATATTGTTTAGAAAGCTATTTGATCTACAGGAAAGGAAAATAAAGTTATTTTTATAGATGACATGAAATCCTTCTAATCTTGTGGGGCCAAGTAATTAAATGGAATTTCACAATTAATGTTATTTTAAAACTATTAATTATGTTCAATCAGGTTGATATATACATTTAATTGTTTCATAATGGAGTACATCAGTGGAGTTATGGACAGAACCAAAATAACTAGACTATCTCCAACTATCATAGTTTTTTTAAAGCTTAAAATTTCACTTTATATCTTGTCACCAAATCAATTAATCCATGCAGGATGTTTACTTACTCAGTGACTGGTTTTTGTGATAAGTCAAAATCAAAAATGACTCTAAATTACAGAAGGAATACTAGGGATGGAGCCAAGATTGTGGAGTAAAGTCAGGAAACTGCTCAAGCTCTCCCACTTTCTCTAGAAAAGCACATGGAACCAACAGAGTCTGACTGAATGAAATCACTCTCTGGCTTCAAGAAAGGTCAGTCTCAATGAGGTGAGTGTCCAGCCCATCTCAGACAGACCCCAGTGAGAGGGTTTTAATGACAGCAAGTCAGCCAATAAGACCTTCAGTCCTGGATCATTAAAGAAGCAGATCAGTGGGGCAGCCTCCAGTTCCAGCTCAGAAGGCAAACTCTGGGAAAGCAGAATGCTTCCTGACAAAAGTAGGCAAAGCTATCCACTTCAAACACAAGGGACTCCTGTGCTAAAAAACCAAGACTCAGAGCTGCACAGGAAGCATGGAGCAGGGTCCTCTTTACTCTAGAGGCAGAGCTCAATCATAAAAATAAAAAGAGAGAAAATACCAAAAGAAAGGGAAAGGAAATGACCAAGAAACAGAAAAGAACTTTGAGAATAGAAAGTTACTATGGTGACAGGGAAGACCAAAATACCACCTTGTATGAGGACAAAATGTCCACAAAGGAAATCTCAAAGAATGATATGAATTAGTTTCAAACCCAAAGAGGTTTCTTGGAAGTTCTCATAAATTATTTTAAAAGACAAATAAGAGAAATAGAAGAAAACATAAGGAAAGAAATGAAAGGTATACATGAGAGAGTCAACAGCTTGGAAAAGGAAGGAAAAAATTAATTAAAGAAAATGACTACTTAAAAAATATGATTGACCAAATACAAAAAAAAAAAAAATCCACTGAAAAAACACCTTGAAAAATATTAACCAGATGGAAAAAAGGATACAAAAGCTAAATGAAGAAAATTACACATTAAAAGCTAGAATGGAGCAAATGGAAGCTAATGAGAGAGCAAAAATCAGTTAAAACAAAAAGAATTTTTAAAATGGAAGAAAATGTGAAATACCTCGGAAAAATAGCTGACTTGGAATAGAGATCCAGAAGAGACAATTTAAAAATTATTGCCTACCTAAAGGCCATGACCATAAAAAGAGCCTGGATAGCATTTTCCAAGAGATCATTAAGGAAAACTTCCTTGATATTTCAGAAACAGAGATGGAAATACTCACCCTTCAGAAAGAGATCCCACAAGTCAAATTCCAAGTAACAATGCTACAAAACTCCAGAACTACAGTCTCAAGGGAAAAATACTGTAAGCTGCCAGACAAATATCAAGGAGCAACAGTCAGGATTATCCAGAATCTGGAAGTTTCTATAATAAAGGATCAGAGGTCCTGGTATTCCGGGCAAAGGACTTATAGTTGCATCTGAGAATTAACTACTCAGTGTGGCTCAGCATCATTTTTTAGGGGAGGAGATGAATCTTCAATGAAGTAAGAAACTTTCAATCATTTTTATTAAAAAAAAACAGAACTAAACATAAATGTTAGTCTACAAATATAGGACTCAAGAGAAGCACAGAAAGGTAAACAGGAGGAAAATATATATGCTATTTGAAGGTTAAACTATTTACATCCCTGGATGGGAAAAACATATCTGTAACTCTTGAGAACCGTCTCTATTAGAGAGACAGGCAGAGGGGGTATCACATGGACTAAGGATTTGGTTGTGAATGATTTCTGATATGTTTATATCAAAGAAAAAGACATTGTGGCATGGGAAAAGGTCTATTCTGGAAAAAGAGGGAAGGGGAATCAAATGAAACAATCAGATCACATGAAGAGATGCAAAAGCATTTCAGAATGCTATTCAGAATAAGCATTGTCTGAAGCTTGATCTTATTAGTTTTGGCTCTAAGATGGAATAAATTAATCATTCAGTAGGATATGGAAAATTATCTAACACTATAAAGAAGTAGGAGAAAGGGGAAAGAAAAGGAAGGGGCAGGACAGGTAAGAGAATGGAGGAAAGTATGATATAAGAAAAACGTAGTAGAGTGTAAAAAAAAAAAAAAAACATTACCAAGAGAAGATAAGAAGATAAGAAGATAGGAGATGAGGTAGTGGGTGAGGTGAGTAAGGGAGTCCCTACTAAGGACAGAGTAGAAAGAGAGAAGAAAAGCATATACAGGGGGAAAATGGGATGAAGAGAAATACAGATTCGATCATCATAATTGTGAAGGTGAGTGGGATGAACTCTCCTATGAAACAGACTTAAAAAGTAGAGTGGATTAAAAAACAGAATCCTACAATATGTTGTTTACAAGAAACAAATTTGATGCAGAAAGGCACATACAGAATAAAGATAAAATTCTGGAACATAATTTATTATACTTCAGCTGAAGTAAAAAAAAAAAAAAAGCAGGTACAGCAATTCTGATCTTAGATAAAACAAAAGTAAAAATAGTTTTTATCAAAAGATACAAGGAAGGAAATTGCATTTTGATAAAGGCTATTGTAGACAATGAGATAGTAACATAGTAAATGTGTGTATGTCAAGTGGTAGAGCAGCCAAATTTTTGGCTTAAAAGATTTTAAGCCAATTATAGGAAGAAATAGAGAGCAAAACTATACCGGTGGGAGGCCTCAATCTTCTCCTCTCAGAATTAGACAAATTTAATCACAAAATCAACAAGAAAGAAACTAGGGAAGTTAATAGTATTCTAGAAAATCTCCAGATAAATCTCTGGAGAAAACTGAATAGGGACAGAAAGGAATATACCTTTTCCTTGGCAGTACATGGCACCTACACAAAAATTGACCATATAATAGAGCATAAAAATCTCACAATCAAATGCAGAAAGACAGAAATTGCAAATGTTTCCTTTTTATACCATAAGGCAATAAAATTTATATTCAGTAAAAGGATAGAGAGAGACTAAAATTCAACTGGAAATTAAATATTCTAATTCTAAAGAATGAGTGGGTCAAACAACACATCTCAGAAACAATCCATAATTTCATCCAAGAGAATGACAATAATGAGACAACATACCAATGTGAGATGCAGCCAAAGCAGTTTGTAGGGGAAATTTTATCTCTAAATAGCTACTTGAATAAAATAATTGAATTGAGCATGTTAAGTATAAAAGCTAGAAAAGGTACAAATTAAAATTCCCCAATTAAATGCCAAATTAGAAATTTTGAAACTCAAAGGAGAGATTAATAAAATTGAAACTGAGAACACTGTTGAACTAAAAATAAAACTAAGAGTTGGTTTTATGAAAAAACCAACAAAATAAAAAACCTTTGGTTAATTTGATGAAAAAAGGAGAAGAAAATAAAGTGTTTGAATAAAGTTTCCTAAATTTCCTAAATTTTCCTTAAATTAATAGAGCGATTAAATTTTAACACACAGCTACAAAATGTTACTATAATAAAAATTGTTCTAAGTCAGAAGAACATTATTTTTTAATGTATACATTATCTATTTCTGTTGCTTGCTACTAGGATAACATCAACGATTTGAAATTAGGAACTATTTTCATTTATTACTTTGGATTTTTTTCATTGTAATAAGTTCATTTTTAATATGCATTGCTTTATGAATCAGGTTAGGGGAGAAAAATCAGAGAAAAATAAAAACAATGATAGAGATTAAAAAAAAAAAAAACAGGAAAAAATGTGAACATACCATGTGTTCATTTACATTCAATCTTCTTAGATCTTTTTCTGAATGCAGATGACATTTTCTGTCTGAAAGAAGTTTATTGGATTGTGTTGAATTACTGAACCACTGAGAAGAACCAAGCCTTTCATAGCCATCACATAGTCTTGCTATTATTGTGTATAATGTATTTCTGGTTCTGTTGTTTTACTCAGCATCAATTCATGTAAATCTTTCTAAGTCTTAAGTCAGCTTGTTCATCATGTTTAATCCAGTTGAGGTATTTCTAAGATTGATTTTTCCTTTCAATTCGAAATATTTAACATAATCTTCTCTCAAAAGTTTGAATTTACATTGTTTGATTGTGGTTTAAAATGATTTAGCATGAGAGGCAACTTGATGAGGGGGAAAGAATTCTACATCTGGAGTAAAGAGAATCATCTTACATCCCATACCAAAATAAGGATACATGACTTAGGCATAAAGGATGATACCATAAAAAAAATTTTAGTAGAACAATAATATTCTTTTACCTTCATGTATCACATCTTGTTCGGCCACTCCCCAAATGATGGGCATCTGCTCATTTTCCAAATCTTTGCTATCACAAAAAGAGCTGTTATAAACATTATTGCACATATGGGTCTTTTCCCCTCCTTTATGATTTCTTGTTATCCAGATCCAGTAATATGGCACTGCTGGGGTCAAAGAGTATGTACAGTTTAATAGCCCTTTGGGCATAGTTTCAGATTACTCCTTAGAATAGGTTCACAACTCCAGGTAGATACATTCACAACTCCACCAACAATGCATTAGTGTTCCAATTTTCCCACATCCCCTCCAAAATTATCTTTATCTTTTTCTGTCATTTTAGCCAATCTGAGAGGTATGAGGTAATATCTCAGAGTCATTTTAATTTGTATTTCTCTAATCAATAGTGATTTAGAGCATTTTTTTTCATATAACTATAGATGCTTTAATTTCATCATCCGAAAATTGTTCATAATCTTTGACCATTTATCAATTAGGGAATGACTTGTATTCGTATAAATTTGACACAGTTCTTTATATATTCTAGAAATGAGATCTTTATCAGAAATACTGGCTGTAAAGATTTTTTTTCCCAGTTTGTACTTCCCTTTTAATCTTGTTTCTATTGATTTTGTTTGTGCAAAACCTTTTTAACTTAATGTAATCAAAGTTGTCCATTTTGTCTCTCATAATGTTCTCTAGTTCTTCTTTGATTATAAATTTCTCCTTTCTGTATTCTGATGGAAGTGGACCTCTTTGATAAAGAGAGCCTTAATTGATCAAAGATGGACAGAAGCAGCTACACCCAGAGAAAGAACACTGGAAATGAATATAAACTGCTTGCATTTATGTTTTTCCCCCGGGTTATTTATACCTTCTGAATTCAATTCTCCCTGTGTAACAAGAAAACTGTTTGGTTCTGCACACATATATTATATCTAGGATATACTGCAACCCATTCAACATGTAAAGGACTCTTGCCATCTGGGGGGAAGGGGTGGAGGGAGGGAGGGGAAAAATCGGAACAGAAATGAATGCAAGGGATAATGCTGTAAAAAATTACCCTGGCATGCGTTCTATCAATAAAAAATTATTTAAAAAAATAAAAAAATAAATTTCTCCTTTCTCCAAAGATCTGGTAGGTAAGTTATCCCTTGTTCTACTAAGTTATCCCTTGGACAGTGTATTGCACTATTAGTAGATGCTTTTTTAAAATTTAAATTGGATTATTTGTTTTTTATTTTTATAACTTTTTATTGACAGAACATATGGATGGGTAATTTTTTACATTATCCCTTGCACTCACTTCTGTTCCGACTTTTCCCTTCCCTCTCTCTACCCCCTCTCCTAGCTGGCAAGCAGTCTTATACATGTTAAATATGTATATCCTAGATACAATATATGTGTGTAGAACCATACAGTTCTCGTGTTGCACAGTAAGAATTGGATTCAGAAGGTAAAAATAACCTGGGAAGAAAAACAAAAAATGCAAACAGATTACACTCATTTCCCAGTGTTCTTTCTCTTACAACTGAATTAGATCTTCTCTTTGTCGAAGATATCCACTTCCATCAGAATACATCCTCATACAGTATTATTGTATATAATGATCTCCTGGTTCTGCTCATTTCACTCAGCAGCAGTTCATGTAAGTCTTTCCAAGCCTCTCTGTATTCATCCTGCTGGTCATTTCTTACAGAACAATAATATTCCATACCGTTCATATACCACAATTTACTCAACCATTCTCCAATTGATGAGCATCTATTCATTTTCCAGCTTCTAGCCACTACTAACAGGGCTGCCATAAACATTTTGGCACATACAGGTCCATTTCCCTTTTTTAATATCTCTTTGGGATATAAGCCCAGTAGTAACACTGCTGGATCAAAAGGTATTCACAATTTGATAACTTTTTGAGCATAATTCCATATTGCTCTCCAGAATGGTTGGATTCATTCACAACTCCACCAACAATACAAGTAGATGCTTTTTTAAAGTACAGAATTACTTTTTTTTATTGTTCAGAATTTACTAGATTTATTATTTAATTAACTTGGAAGTAGTCAGGAAAAGATAGAAGCCAAACATAAAATTATGAACACATCTTTAAGGCCAAGATATTGTATAAACCTGGGGAGAACTGAAGAGACTAAATGTAACTCAACACATACTATGTTCACTTCTTTTTTTCAGTTTTTTTTGACTCTCTCATAGTTTTTTCCTTTTCCTCTTATTTTTCTTTCCTAACATGATTCATAAAGCAATGTGTGTGTTAAAAATAAATTTTTTTAAAAAAGAAGTGAAAGAAGTGGAGGAAGAGGAGGAAGGGACGAAGAGAAAATAATATTTTCACATTTTATTTTTATTCCTATTCTTTCTACTTTTCTTTTCCTATCAAGTTTTCATTGCTCAATTGCTATAGAGAATACATGTCTTTGGGGGGAAAAAAAGTTTAGTTTTATACTCTTTTCCAAACATTCCATTTGGACAACCATTATTGTCAAATGGCCCATGCATGCTTTGTAACAATACCCTTTCCAAATGTATTTCTTGCCCTAGTCAGCTATCTTTACAATTCTTCACTGTAGATAAGTAGCAAATAAAGGTGATATCCCCAACTGTGCTAGGACCTATGAAGTTGATTGGACTAAATAAGCCACCCTGTAACTATTTCCTTCTGCCACAATGATTATGAATGGAGCATGATGCTGAAGCCTAGTGGTACTGGCATTGCTTTGGGCTCTGTCTTTTCAATTCCTCTCAAAACATGTCGACCTTATTAAGAATGAAGTAACCCATTCCTAATGCATTTTGCCAGCAGGTTCTGTTAGCTGCAATAGTTTCCCAGCTGTCTCCATTGCTGCAGGCTGAGCTTCAGCTGATTCTTGAAGAACTTCAGACAACTTTCTTTCATACTTTTCCCTCTTTAAGCTCACTGGGTGGAAAGAGTTGTTTGTTTATTTGTTTCTACTGACACCCATTCTCTTCTGCCCAGCTCAATGGTAATAAGACTTTTGTCTATGCTTGCTTTAGGTTTTTAGGGAGTCATGGAAGCTTTTATTTCTCTCTGTTGAAATATTTTTGGTCTGGTGCTAAGCATTGAACACTGAGATTTTGACATGTAGCTAAAGAAGTTACCTGCCTGTTCATCCTTGAAATGGAGTTTTGCTTTCATATAGACAAACTCAGCATGACTTTCAATAGTATACTAAGATAATCAGATTCAATTACAGTATTTGTTCTGTCCAACTGAGGATCTGGGCATCAGGGAAGCTTGAAGGAGAGGCCAATAATTGTCTCTACTTTATTCAGCCATAATAAAAAGGCATTTATAGAGACTTTAGAACTTTAAAGGAAAAAAGTACACAGAGGAAAAAATAATGGATTATATTTCTTTTTCTATCCTTTAGGGCATGGGATACAATTTTCCAGAAAATTTCAATATTTATTTCCCCAAATTTTGAGAAATCCTAAACAAATAGGCTATTAGGAGAGGAAGGAGATGACCTTAAACCTACAGATACAAGGAGTTGGGAGGATAGATAGAGAAGTGCATGGGGATTAACCTTATTTAGGAGTAAATCTAAATAGCATTGTTATAAAATTGTTTGGAGCAAGTCTTTTTAATATTAATAGCATTTTATTTTTTTTCTAATTATGTGTAACAATTTTTAACATTGACTTTTTAAAAAATTTTGAGTTACAAATTCTCTTCTGCCTTTTCCTCCGTCCCCTTCTAGAAATGATAAACAATTTGATATAGTTATGCAATCATGTAAAATATATTTCCATATTATTAACATTGTAAGAGAATATCACACACACACACACGCACACACACACACACACACTCCACTCTGTTATTAAACTTCAACAGTTCTTCCTCTGGAGTGGAGCATTTTTTTGATCATGAGTCCTTCTGAATTGTCTAAGATCAATTTATCATTGAAAATAACTAAGAGGACTTCCGGCCAAGATGGCGGAGAGGAAATACACTTCTGTGTAACCTCCGTGTTTTTCTCTCACTATTCATTTCATTTCATGCCTCTGAATTAATGCTCGACTGAAAAAAAACCATACAATTACTTACCAAGAGAAACCATCCTTGAAACTCGTCAAGAAAGGTCTGTTTTTGCGCGAGGGCCGGGACTGTATTTGGAAGCAGTCTGCGGGCAGCAGCTGCAACCAGAGCACAGATAGCAGCTCAGAACCGGGTAGAGCGGAGAGGGGGTGGGGCGCGATCGCAGCCGTCTCTGCGGGGAGAGCTTTGCTACAGGAGCAAGTCAGCAGCCCAGCAGAGAAGCTAAAAACACCGGGGGTGAAGAATACAACCCCAAACAGCTGGAGTCTCTCAGGACCTGGCCACCCCTCCCCCACAGTGTCTTAGCCCAATCGGATCTCAGAGCACTCGGATCTCAGCGCGCAGGCGCCATAGCACAGTAGGACCCGTGCCTCACGAATACCCTGCCCCTCCCCCAAAGAAAGCAGCCTCCATTCAAGGGGTTTTTTTCCTTCTGTTTCTTTGATAGTTTGTCTTTGATAAATAGACAGAATGAGCAAGAAACTGAAAAAGAATTTAACCCTGGACAGCTTTTATACAGATAAAGAGCAGACTCCAAACCCTGAGGAGACTAAAAACAAACAGTCCCCAGGTGAATCCCCAAGGAGGAGACCATATGTCCCTCAGCACAGATGAATCTCATGGAGGAAATTAAAAAGGCTCTCACAAGGGAGCTAGAAGAAAAATGGGAAAAGGAGAGGGAGGCTCTGCAAAAGGGGAAGGAGGCTTGGCAAAAGGAGAAGGAGGCTTTGCAAAAGGAGAGGGAGACTTGGCAAAAGGAGAGGGAGGCTCTGCAAAAGGAGAGGGAGGCTTGGCAAAAGAGCCTGGAGAAGTCAGTTAAAGAGAGAGTGGATAAAGAAACCAAATCCTTGAAAAATAGGATTGGTGAACTGGAAAACAAAATTGGCGAAATGGAAAAAAATTCCACAGAACAAAAGAACTCAATTGGACAATTAGAAAAAGATCTTAAAAAAGTGAGTGAAGAAAATACCTCACTGAAAATTAGGGTCGAACAATTGGAATTGAATGACTCGAGGAGACAAGAAGAATCAGTCAAGCAAATCCAAAAAAATCAAACAATGGAAAAGGATGTGAAATACCTTCTGGGGAAGACAACAGACCTGGAAAACAGATCCAGGAGAGACAACCTGAGAATCATCGGACTTCCAGAAAAGTATGATGAAAAAAAGAGCCTGGACACTATCTTCCAGGAAATTATCAAAGAGAACTGCCCAGAAGTCATAGAAACAGAAGGTAAAATAGACATTGAAAGAATTCATCGATCCCCTACTGAAAGGGATCCTAAAATCAAAACACCAAGGAATATAGTGGCCAAATGCCAGAACCCTCAGGCAAAGGAAAAAATACTGCAAGCGGCTAGAAAAACCCAATTCAAGTATCAAGGAGCCACAATAAGGATCACCCAGGATCTGGCAGCATCCACATTAAAGGATCGAAGGGCCTGGAATATGATATTCCGAAAGGCTAAGGAACTTGGTATGCAACCAAAAATAACTTACCCAGCGAGATTGAGCATCTTTTTCCAGGGAAGAAGATGGACATTCAACGAAATAAGCGAATTTCATCTATTTCTGATGAAAAAGCCAGAACTTAACAAAAAATTTGATCTACAAGCACAGAACTCAAGAGAAATCTAAAAAGGTAAAGATTAATCTTGGGAACTATATTTCGGCTGTAAAGATGTATAAAGAATACATGTATACCTTGTTCTAGAAACTAGATGTGGAAAGGACATTGTACTAGAAAAAAGGGAAAGTGGGGGTACTACATTTCATGAAGAGGCAAAGAAAACCTAGTATATCTGAGAGAAAGAATGGAGAGGGATGAAAATAGTGAGTATTTTACTGCTTTCAGAATTGGCATTAAGAGAAGAATTTTAGACATATTCAATCTATGGTGAAACTTCTCCCACCTCATTGAAAAGTGAGAAGGGAAAAGTGAAAAAGGAAGGAATAAGCTAAGTGGAAGGGAATACGGTAACTGGGAGGGAAAGGGGCAAGTTGGGGGGGGGGAACTCTAAGGGGGGGGAGGGATACTGAAAAAGGGAGGGCTGTGAGAAGCAAGGGGAGCTCACAAGCTTAATACTGGGAAGGGGGGTAAGGGAGTAAGAAGGGAGAATAGCATAAACCGGGGTTAACAAGATGGCAAGTAATACAGAATTGGTCATTTTAACCATAAATGTGAACGGGGTAAACTCCTCTATAAAGAGGAAGCGGTTAGCAGAATGGATTAAAAGCCAGAATCCTACAATATGTTGTATACAGGAAACACACCTGAAGCGGGGTGATACATGCAGGTTAAAGGTAAAAGGTTGGAGCAAAACCTACTATGCTTCAGGTGAAGCCAAAAAAGCAGGAGTAGCCATCCTGATCTCAGATCAAGCTAAAGCAAAAATTGATCTAATCAAAAGAGATAAGGAAGGGCACTATATCTTGCTAAAGGGTAGAATAAATAATGAAGAAGTATCTATATTAAATATATATGCACCAAGTAGTGTAGCATCTAAATTCTTAAAAGAGAAATTAAGAGAGCTGCAAGAAGAAATAGACAGTAAAACTATAATAGTGGGAGATCTCAACCTTGCACTCTCAGAATTAGATAAATCAAACCACAAAATAAATAAGAAAGAAGTCAAAGAGATAAATAGAATACTAGAAAAATTAGATATGATAGATCTCTGGAGAAAATGTAATGGTGGCAGAAAGGAGTACACCTTCTTTTCAGCAGTTCATGGAACTTATACAAAAATTGATCATATATTAGGACATAAAAACCTCAAACTCAAATGCAGTAAGGCAGAAATAGTGAATGCATCCTTTTCAGACCATGATGCATTGAAAATTACATTCAATAAAAAGCCACAGGAAAGTAGACCAAAAAATAATTGGAAACTAAATAATCTCATACTAAAGAATGATTGGGTGAAACAGCAAATTATAGACATAATTAATAACTTCATCCAAGAAAATAATAATAATGAGACATCATACCAAAATGTATGGGATGCAGCCAAAGCGGTAATAAGGGGAAATCTTAATAAGGGGAAATCTCATATCTCTAGAGGCCTATTTGTATAAAATAGAGAAAGAGAAGGTCAATGAATTGGGCTTGCAACTAAAAATGCTAGAAAAGGAACAAATTAAAAACCCCCAATCAAACACTAAACTTGAAATTCAAAAAATAAAAGGAGAGATCAATAAAATTGAAAGTAAAAAAACTATTGAATTGATTAATAAAACAAAGAGTTGGTTCTATGAAAAAACCAACAAAATAGACAAACCCTTAGTAAATCTGATTAAAAAAAGGAAAGAGGAAAATCAAATTGTTAGTCTTAAAAATGAAAAGGGAGAACTCACCACTAACGAAGAGGAAATTAGAGCAATAATTAGGAGTTACTTTGCCCAATTTTACGCCAATAAATTCAACAACCTAAATGAAATAGAAGAATACCTCCAAAAATATAGCTTGCCTAAACTAACAGAGGAAGAAGTAAATATCCTAAACACTCCTATCTCAGAAAAAGAAATAGAACAAACTATCAATCAACTCCCAAAGAAAAAAACCCCAGGACCAGATGGATTTACATCTGAATTCTATCAAACATTTAAAGATCAATTAACTCCAATGCTAAATAAACTATTTGAAGAAGTAGGGATTGAAGGAGTCCTACCAAACTCCTTTTATGACACAGATATGGTACTGATACCTAAACCAGGTAGGCTGAAAACAGAGAAAGAAAATTATAGACCAATCTCCCTAATGAATATTGATGCTAAAATCTTAAATAAAATATTAGCAAAAAGATTACAGAAAATCATCCCCAGGATAATACACTATGACCAAGTAGGATTTATACCAGGAATGCAGGGCTGGTTCAATATTAGGAAAACTATTAACATAATTGACTATATCAACAACCAACCAAACAAAAACCATATGATCATTTCAATAGATGCAGAAAAAGCATTTGATAAAATCCAACAGCCATTCCTAATAAAAACACTTGAGAGCATAGGAATAAAAGGACTTTTCCTTAAAATAGTTAGGAGCATATATTTTAAACCTTCAGTAAGCATCATATGCAATGGGGAAAAACTGGAACCTTTCCCGGTAAGATCTGGAGTGAAGCAAGGTTGCCCACTATCACCATTATTATTCAATATTGTATTAGAAACACTGGCCTCTGCAATAAGAGTCGAGAAAGAGATTAAAGGAATTAGAGTAGGCAATGAGGAAACCAAACTATCACTCTTTGCAGATGATATGATGGTATACCTAGAAAACCCCAGAGATTCTACTAAAAAGCTATTAGAAATAATTCATAATTTTAGCAAAGTAGCAGGATACAAAATAAATCCCCATAAATCCTCAGCATTCTTATACACCACCAACAAAATCCAAGAGCTAGAGATACAAAGAGAAATTCCATTCAAAATAACTGTTGAAAGCATAAAATATTTGGGAATCTACCTACCAAAGGAAAGTCAGGAATTATATGAGCAAAATTACAAAAAAGTTTTCACACAAATAAAGTCAGACTTAAATAATTGGAAAAATATTAAGTGCTCTTGGATAGGCCAAGCAAATATAATAAAGATGACAATACTCCCTAAACTAATCTATTTATTTAGTGCTATACCAATCAGACTTCCAAGAGAATATTTTAATGATTTAGAAAAAATAACAACAAAATTCATATGGAACAATAAAAAGTCGAGAATCTCAAGGGAATTAATGAAAAAAAAATCAAATGAAGATGGTCTAGCTGTACCTGATCTAAAATTATATTATAAAGCAGCAGTCACCAAAACCATCTGGTATTGGCTTAGAAATAGATTAGTTGATCAGTGGAAAAGGTTAGGTTCACAAGACAGAATAGTCAACTATAACAATCTAGTGTTTGACAAACCCAAAGATTCTAAATTTTGGGATAAGATTTCATTATTTGATAAAAACTGCTGGGATAACTGGAAATTAGTATGGCAGAAATTAGGCAAGGACCCACACTTAACACCACATACCAAGATAAGATCAAAATGGGTCCATGACCTAGGCATAAAGAACGAGATTAAAAATAAATTAGAGGAACATAGGATAGTTTATCTCTCAGACTTGTGGAGGAGAAAGAAATTTGTGACCAAAGATGAACTAGAGACCATTACCAATCACAAAATAGAAAATTTTGATTATATCAAATTAAAAAGCCTTTGTACAAACAGAACGAATGCAAACAAGATTAGTAGGGAAGTAACAAATTGGGAAAACATCTTTACAATTAAAGGTTCTGATAAAGGCCTCATTTCCAAAATATATAGAGAACTGACTCAAATTTATAAAAAATCAAGCCATTCTCCAATTGATAAATGGTCAAAGGATATGAACAGACAATTTTCAGATGAAGAAATTGAAACTATTACCACTCACATGAAAGAGTGTTCCAAATCACTATTGATCAGAGAAATGCAAATTAAGACAACTCTGAGATATCACTACACACCTGTCAGATTGGCTAAGATGACAGGAAAAAATAATGATGAATGTTGGAGGGGATGCGGGAAAACGGGGACACTGATGCATTGTTGGTGGAGTTGTGAACGAATCCAGCCATTCTGGAGAGCGATCTGGAATTATGCCCAAAAAGTTATCAAACTGTGCATACCCTTTGATCCAGCAGTGTTTCTATTGGGCTTATACCCCAAAGAGATACTAAAAAAGGGAAGGGGACCTGTATGTGCCAAAATGTTTGTAGCAGCCCTGTTTGTAGTGGCTAGAAACTGGAAAATGAATGGATGCTCATCAATTGGAGAATGGCTGGGTAAATTGTTGTATGTGAATGTTGAATATTATTGCTCTGTAAGGAATGACCAGCAGGATGAATACAGAGAGGCTTGGAGAGACCTACATGGACTGATGCTAAGTGAGATGAGCAGAACCAGGAGATCATTATACACTTCGACAATGATATTGTATGAGGATGTATTCTGATGGAAATGGATTTCTCTGACAAAGAGACTTAACTGAGTTTCATTGGAGAAATGATGGACAGAAACAGCTACACCCAAAGAAGGAATACTGGGAAATGAATGTGAACTATTTGCATTTTTGATTTTCTTCCCGAGTTATTTTTACCTTCTGAATCCAATTCTCCCTGTGCACCAAGAGAACTGTTCAGTTCTGCAAATATGTATTGTATCTAGGATATACTGCAACATATTTAACATATATAGGACTGCTTGCCATCCTGGGGGGAGGGGGGGAGGGAGGGAGGGGAAAAAACGAAACATAAGTGATTGCAAGGGATAATGTCGTGTAAAAATTATCCTGGCATGGATTCTGTCAATACAAAGTTATTATTAAATAAAATAAAATTAAAAAAAAAAAAAAGAAAATAACTAAGAAATTCACAGTTGATCATTATACAATATTGTTGTTCTATGTACAATGTTCTCCTGGTTCTGCTCAATTCATTTTGCATCAGTTCATGTAAGACTTGAAAGTTTTTTTTTCCTTTGTTTTCTGAAATCAATATGCTCATCATTTCTTATAGCACAATAGTAGCTCATTACTATTCCTCATACAGAAAAATATTTCTCCTTTGACCTTTGCAGTGTTTTTCCCTCATGTGTGGAAAGCATTTCTTCTACCTCTTAGAATATTTAATTCCTTTAGAATTCCTTGCTTCAAAGTCTAATTCTAGTGCCATTTCTTTCACAAGGTTTTTATTTCCTCCCCCTCCTGCCTGTAATTTAGTTCTCCTTATCTTTCTGCCTCCCTTTCTTCTTCTTCTTCTTCTTCTTCTTTTCTTCTTCTTCTTCTTCTTCTTCTTCCTTCTTCTTCTTCTTCTTCTCTTCTTCTTCTTCCTTCTTCTTCTTCTTCCTTCTTCTTCTTCCTCTTCTTCTTCCTTCTTCTTCTTCTTCTTCCTTCTTCTTCTTCTTCTTCTTCTTCTCTTCCTTCTTCTTCTTCCTTCTTCTTCTTCTTCTTCTTCCTTCTTCTTCTTCTTCTTCTTCTTCTCTTCCTTCTTCTTCTTCTTCCTTCTTCTTCTTCTTTTTCTTCTTCTTCTTCTTCTTCTTCTTTTTCTTCTTCTTCTTCTTCTTCTCTTCTTCCTCCTCCTCCTCCTCCTCCTCCTTCTTCTTCTTCTTCTTCTCTTCTTCTTCTTCTTCTTCTTCTTCTTCTTCTTCTTCTTCTCTTCTTCTTCTTCCTTCTTCTTCCTTCTTCTTCTTCTTTTTCTTCTTCTTCTTTTTCCTTCTTCTTCTTCTTCTTCCTTCTTCTTCTTCTTCCTCCTTCTTCTTCTTCTTCTTTTTCCTTCTTCTTCCTTCTTCTTCTTCTTCTTCTTCTTCCTTCTTCTTCTCTTCTTCTTCTTCTTCTTCTTCTTCTTCTCTTCTTCTTCTTCTTCTTCTTCTTCTCTTCTTCCTCCTCCTCCTCCTCCTCCTTCTTCTTCTTCTTCTTCCTCCTCCTCCTCCTTCTTCTTCTTCTTCTATTTTTTCTTCTTCTATTTCTTCTTCTATTTTTTCTTCTTCTTCTTCTTCTTCTCTCCTTCTTCTTCTTCTTCTTCTTCTATTTTTTCTTCTTCTATTTCTTCTTCTATTTCTTCTTCTTCTTCTTCTTCTTCTTCTTCTTCTTCTTCTTCTTCTCTCTCTCTCTCTCTCTTTTTCTCTCTGTCTCTTTTTCTGTCTCTCTCTCTGTCTCTCTGTTCTCTCTCTGTCTGTCTCTCTTTCTTTTCTTTTAAATACTCTAAATCACCTGTCTCCTTCTTGTTGCCTCTTTCCCAAAGTAATCATCTACATTTTTTCAACCAACAAACTCTTCTTAGTGGTATAATCAACAATCCCTGTATCACTTTGATTGTTCTTTTTAGCATGGTCTCCAGACTGACTGTGCACCTCAGATGCAGCACAGTCTTTCCAATAAATAAGATATAAGAAGAGCAAGGATGTATAGACCCCTTTGTTTTATCATATATATATATATGTGTGTGTGTGTATTTGTGTGTATATAAACACTCATATATATATGTATATATAGATATATACACATACATACACAGATACTAAATATATATATAATAAAGTTTCCCATTCATTAAAAGCCTCATATATTTTATCTGGTCATACTTCACTCCTGATCTCATAATTTTCAACTTGATATCAAATGACTTTAACTTAAAGTCAAATGAAGAATATCTCTATAAAATTTCATGTGAAATTTCAAATTTAAATTTAAATTCTACCCTATGAAAATTTGGAGGGAGGGATCTTTATTAAACTGTTTCCAGCTTCATATCATATATAAATTGGATAGACATATATGTATATGTTTATCTAGGAAAATGATAAAAATGATAAATAACACAAAGATAAGAATTGATCTCTGGAGAACTTCATTATACACAACATCTACAAATATATCAATCCATTAATAAATAGTACTTTTATTTGGTCATTTAACAAGTCCAATTAACTGTACTACCATCTGGGTAATCTCTCCATCTTAAACACAAGGATAGCATAGAAGTCATTGATGAATTATATTCCCATATAATTATCCAGATTTTAATTCATCTTATTATATTTACTTATACTCTTTCAATTTCCAATTTATAAGCTTTTGTTAAATTCTTTACATAAGGAAGATTGATGGAGAAAAGAGAAACAACAGAAGAGTTTCATAGTTTTTCTTTCTTTAAACATCTTTTATAATCACATCATTTGCCATAAGTTGTGCTACTTTCGTTTTTTCCTCTTTTTTTTGATTTATCATAAACAAAGACAAAAACTTTTATTGTTCTGAAAAGTGTTGGTCCATTCTGGCTTTTATTACTCCTACCACTATTCTTTCTTTTTTAAAATTGAATAAAATTTATTTTTTTATTAACAAGAATTTATTTTCCTTCCTATCTCTTCTACTTACTGGGAGAAAAAGAAGTATAAAATTTTTCTAATAGGTA
This sequence comes from Antechinus flavipes, assembly GCF_016432865.1. Lineage (NCBI taxonomy): Eukaryota > Metazoa > Chordata > Mammalia > Dasyuromorphia > Dasyuridae > Antechinus > Antechinus flavipes. Next base: position 214,599,643 of record NC_067400.1, on the reverse strand, counting down.
TACATAATCAATAAATACAAATTCTCACATCAGTCATTTCCAGAGATTTATGTTTTGTTCTGCATTCTGAGTGTATCACTGCATTTTAGGAAGTAGATAATATTTTTCTCCTTTGGAGAATTGTTCTTGGTCATCTTATTGATTAGCATTGTTAATTTTTTCAAAGTTGTTTGTTCCTTTCTCCTTCCCTTTATCTAATTCTGCCTTCCTGTTACAAAGAAATATAGTTCATATTTCTTTCAGATATTAAGTGGCCTATAAGGAAGCACATTTTGCTGGGCTGAGTATAGAAATGATTAATAACCATATGATTTAAATTTCCCTTAACATTCTTCTGGTTTATAGGATAAGAAAATTTGCAGTTGGCAAAATGTGTTTTGTTGTTGGATGAATGAAAAATATTTCAAAGACAAATTGAACTTTTAGATGAGCTTAAAAACATGTTTTAGGTAAAGCCAAGATGGAAGAAAAATGGCAGGAACTTGCCTGAATTATCCCCATATCCCCTCCAAACAATTTTTAAAATTTCTCAAGATGAATTCTGGAGCAGTAGAACCCACGAAATGATGGGATGAAGCAGTTTTCCAACTCAACACAACTTAAAAAGATTTTAAGGTGTGAGTCACCCAAGTAAAAAGGAATGCCCATATCAGAGCAGATGGTGTCCAGGCAAGATATAAGAAGGCATGAAACCCCAGAGTAGATCAGCAATCAAGGACTCACAGCCCATGCACAGAAGGCCAGAAGCAGAGCAGGCCAGCTTTGATTCCTCCAAGATCCCAGCAAAGCAGGCACATTCAGGTCTAAAGATCCCTATACTGCAGTTGAGCATCTAAATCCAATTACCCTTAAGGTAGGCATGACTAGACTCAGGTAGGAGGAAAGCCACCAGCCCTAGAGATCCCAGCACTACAGGCCAGGGGCAATGCCCCTGTCCCTCAATTCAAGAAGTGTAGGACAGCAACCTTTATACCCCAGGAACCTAACTCCTCTTTAAAAGTCACAAAACAACCTGGGAAATGAGAAAAAGCATTCTATGTAGGAGAATCAATGAGTGCTGGTGTTCAGATGGAAACTTTTTATTCCATATTTATAACTTGAGGACATTTTCTTATTCTATTCAGATATTTCATAATATTATTGAAATGACAGAAACTTATTTTAGAACTGTTCTAGACTCTAAAAATGACTCTAGTCATTTTTGACTCCATTTATCATCTACTGAAAGAGATCCCAAAATTAAAACTTCCAGGAATATTATAGCTAAATTCTGAGATTACCAAGTCAGGGAGATAATATTGCAAGCATCCAGAAGGAAGCAATTCAGATATAGTACAGCCACAGTCAGGAGCAAAACTGAATATAATCCTTCAGAGGAAAATGTGGATGTTCAATGAAATAGAAGATTTTCAAATATGTGATGAAAAGACCACAGGTAATAGACAATCTGACTTTTAAATATAGGGCTCAGGTGAAGTATAAGGGGTTAATCAGGAAAGGGAAATCATAGCGGACTTATGAACAACAGTTGTAAGTTGAATATGAAGGAATAATATCTAAATAATAAAATTAGGGGATGAGAAAGGGAAAGGGAAAGGTGGAATAGAATAAGTTATCTGCCGCAGAGTAGGCAAGAAAAAGCTTTTACAGAGGAAGGTAATAAGAGGAGGGAAGGAGCAATGAATGAACCTTACTCTCATCAGAATTGGTTCAAAGAGGAAGTGACATGTGCTCTCAATGTGGGTAAAATCTATCTTACCCGGCAGGAAAGTAGGAAGGGAAAAGGATATGAAAATCAAAGGAGGGTGATAGAAGAGAGGGCATATTGGAGGAGAGAATAGGCACAAGCAAAATACTTTGGAGGAGGAACAAGATGAAAGGAGAGAGAGAGAGAATATAATAAGCAGGGGGAAATACAGTCAATAATAGTAAGTGGGAAAAGAATTTTGAAACAAGTTTGTCTGATGAAGATTTCCTTTATCAAACATATAAGGAACCTTGAGTCTAAAGTAATTACAAAATAAATCATTCTCCAATTGATAAATGATCAAAAGCTACAAACAATTTTCAGATGAGCTAATCAAGCTATTTATAACCATATGAAAAAAAAGTCTTCTAACTCACTATTGATTGGAAAAATGCAAATTAAAACAATTCTGTGATACTACTTCATACCTATGAGATTGACTAATGGGCCAGAAAAGGGAAAATAACAAATGTTGGAGGAAATGTAGGGAAAATAAGACATGAATGCATTATTGGTGGAATTGTAAACCAATTCAATCCTTCTGTAGAGCAATTTGGAACTATGCCCAAAGGACCATAAAAAATCATGCATACATTTTGATTAACTATACCATTATTGGGCCTGTATCCCCAAAGAGTTTTTTTTCCCATTTAAAAAGATCTATATGTACACAAATATTTATAATTTAGCTCTTTTCTCAGGAAAAATAATTGGAAATTGAGAGGATGCCCATCAATTGGGGAATGGCTAAGTAAATTGCAGTCTGTTGTAAATGATGAGCAGGATGCTCTCAGAACAATCTGGAAAGCCTCCCATGAGTTCATGAAAACTGAAATATACTATGTACAAAATAATAATATGTGGGATGATCAGCTGTGAATGACTTTGCTATTCTCAGCAATACAATGATCTCACATGACTCTTAAAGACTTATGTTGAAAAATGCTATCCAAACAAAGAACAAAAACTGATTATTTCTAAGTACAGATTGAAGCACGCTTTTTTACTTTATTTTTCACGAGGATTTTTTTTTGAGGGGGGAAGATTTAGGATTTCTTTCAAAATATTACTTTTATGGAAATGTTTTACATAACTTCACATGTGCCTTCTCATTGTGGTGGGGGATGGGAGGGAGGAAGAGAGAGGATCTGGAATACATTTTTTTTTATGTTAAAAAATGTCTTACAGTTAATTGATGACAAATATAGAGTTCAATGAAAAACAAAAAAGACAATAATTTTAACACCCTGCTATCCCAATAATGCCATATGTCTAAAAATCATAAAGCTGATGTTCCTCCAACAATCAACAATTTCAGGCAATCTAAAGAGCAGCAAATAAGATATAAAGCAATTAAAAGCAGGTAAAAGCATATTTCCTATGTTATTTATCCACAAGAAATGGAATTTAAAAAACTATAAAGGATATATAGGATGAGAAAATCATTCTGGCCTATCCCATAATGACAATAGATTTAAATTCCTGAATCCTTTCAAGGCTCTGTTCAAAGGTCACTGCCTTCAAAACATTTTTATTCATCCCTCCAGTTATGGGTACTTCCCAAAAAACAAATATGGATCTATATATGTATGTGTGTGTGCTTATATAGTTCTAGAGCTATATCTATATATCTACATATACATACACTTTCCATTACCATACAATCTCCATCATGTTAAGCATTGTGCAACTTTTGTATTTGTAACCTCTGTGCCTGGCACATGGTAGATACCTGATATTTAGTTTTGCTTTGTTTATATCTTCATAATATTTCAAGAAGTCTTCAATATATTGGGTGGATCTCTAGGATTATTTACAGAAGAACATGAAAGAGAACAGCATTGTATTGTAATTGATACCAGTCAGGGAATACCCACACCAATGAGATCACTAATCTACAATGTCTCAAATGTGCCTGCTTGTTTGCTGATTATGTGATCCAAGGATAGTGATCTAAAGGGGGTATACATATAAAAAATTTCAAAATGGAACTGTGTTTTTTATCATAATAATGAAAACAAAAAGGGTCCAGAGTTTTAAGTTAATACTTTCTCTTCAGTACCCATTATGTGACTGCATAGAAAAAAGTAATTAACTAGAAAATACTGGGCTGCATGCTTTGTTTTAAAGTAGCATGTTCTGCATTAGTCAGACTTTTATATCCAGATGCTTCCTGATTAGCTGTCAAAATTATAGTTTCAGCTCCCTGAAGCCACATGATATTGACTGAGAGGGGAAGCTCTAGGCCAAACAAGGTAGAATGTTTTCAAAACTTTAATCTTCTCAGAATACAAAATCATATTCTTTGAAAACTTTGAAAAATGGTTAATACTGTTTGTGCATGTTTCTCAACCGGAATACACTTTTATCAAAATGTGTTTTCCCTTTCCTGTTGTCTATCTTTATTAATCTGGAGGGGATATTAAAGAGAAGACACAGTTGGGCCTTATTATGTAACAATGAGAAAAGAGTCCTGATGCTTTTACCTACAGGTTTTCCTGAAACGCATTACAAATCCAAACTACAGTTTGGAACAAACATTTTATAGACACTTCATTAAACAAAATTCAGAGAACCTTAAGCAAATCTTCTAACTTTTTTTTTTTTACTTTACTGGCTCATATCTGTAATTGGTAACATTTTTGATAAGTAGTTGAACATTTTTGAAAGTATCAGAGGATAGAAATAAAAATGTCCTGGGCATCTTGACATGGCTATATCTGAAACCATTGGTTTTCTGCACTTCTCTTTGCCCTCCACACCAAAAATGTTCTTCTATTTTTCATATATCCTGACTGTTTGGTTGTTTTTTGTGTGTGTATGTGTATGTATAGGAGCTGGGGAGGGGGGAGAATGGTAACTAATACTTTGCCTTCTGGTATTAGCTCTTTGGTAGATTCGTGGGTTTTTTCCCCCTCTACCTAATTAGACCTCATTACAGAGAACATTTTAATGATCCTCTCTATTAATGAAACCTGTATTTTCATACTCCTATTACTCTAAATTATGCTAATCAAAATGATCATAAAACTTATGTAAATTGCATTTGCCTTAGTATAAGACAAAAATAGGATATATTTTGGAGAAGGAGTGCATAATTAAACAAGGTACAATGTTCCAGCATTACATGAATACAAAATGAGCCACCTACTTCACTGGCTTATTAGAATGAATAATCTAAGTGTTCTTCATTCTTTAGACTTTATTACCTTTAAGGAATAGGGGAAAAGGCTATCTAGTACAAACGTGGTCCCAACTGTTCATCAATAATAATATCTTTCCCAGCAGGTAAAACCTATTTAACTTTATATTTGCAGTATCTTTATTTTCATCATCAAGGCAGATAATCCACATGCAGGGACTATAAAATACACCCACAGGATGATTGCCCTGATGTGAGTTGGCAACATCATAGCTATTAAGTTCCCAATTCAGGTTTTTAAATCTTCCCTCCTGTAAAAAGCTCTCACCAAGCCATTAAAATAGCAGTAAATAACTTTATTCTTTATGAAACATTATTGCAATTCACCAATTACTAGTTACCATGTACAACTTCATAAAGGCAAATTCTTTACCAATTGTTTAACCTAAAAGAGATTGACGAGATAACTTGCCCAAATAAACCCAGAAAAAAATGAAATTTGGAACAGTACATTTTCTTGATTTTTACAAAGTGAAATTAATGGCTGGAATCAGACATAGAAATTGTCTAGTAAAGAAGGATGTTGAAATACTTTGAGTGACTATTTGCCATCTGGAATGTATGGAGAGGTTTTGAAATTTCTTTTCTTAGGAAAAATATTTTTGCACATGTGAAAATATATATATTTGCAGATGTGCAAATGCATATTTTTACACACATCTTTAATCTCATTCCTCATATTCTTCTTCCCACCATCTGAAATACAATCAATCCCTGCTGCATCCTTAAAGTCTGTTACATCTACCAAGAAACCGAAAGCACATTTTTCTTTCTCTCATGACTACTCCAAATTTCCTAACACATAGAATGGAATAGAATACAATGTAAATAATACTATACCTAATGAAGCAATTTCAACCAAAGCATGAATATTATTTACTACCACCATTCATCTCTCCCCCCCCCCCACACACACACATATATACACTTATTCCCAAGTACTTAGCACATATGTGACTTTTCTAAGACAAATAGTAATGATTTATTCTTAGGTTTTGTTGACTCACTCTCTAAATCCTATATAGCATACAAATAGGAGGAGAAAAGATGGATATAGAGATGAAAGAAATGATTCAAAGATGAAGGCAAAAACTTCAATCTAAAGCTAACAAAAACAGAGTTATTAAAATTTCACAATTCTAATAACTTCACTAAATTGGTAACATTACACTGACTTCTTTAAAATACAGACCTTTCTACTTTGTTGTATTATTCAATTCACCAATTGATTTTCACATTATTTAATGATCCTGTCTTTTATTTTGTCAGATAGAATGTGCAGGTAATATTGGATAAGAACAAGTTTGACATTTACTGTTTAGCACAGATCAACAGCTAGCCTTTATTTAGCATTTAGGTGGCACTTTAATATCTGCTTTATAAAATAATCTTATTTGGTTTCACAACAATCTTAAGATATAAGTGCTATTATTTGTCACCAGTTTACAGATAAGGAAATCAAAACTAAAAATATTTAGTGACCTAGTGGCTTAGTGTCTGTGACTAATGACTCCAAATTAAATGCTCTATGCACATTCCACTTAACTGACCAACCATGGAAGTGATCAAACAAATGTTCGACTAATTATTTGTTTTAAAATATGGTTTTCTTACATTTTTATATAAACAGATACTTTTTAAGACTATCAAACATGCACTTATGCCTAAAAGAGATCAAAGAAAAAAATCTTTTTTGTGATGACAAAAAAAAAGGAAATTAAGGTGATATTTATTAATTGAAGAATGGTCACATAAGGTATGGTAAATAAATATGTAGAATACTATTTTCTGTGTGAAAAGACAAAAATTTGTGGAACTGATGCAGTATAATATGAACAGAACTTCTTTTCTTCTTTCTGTTCCTTTGTGTCTTGGTTTTTTCCTTTCTGTTTTCTTTTTTCTCCCTGCCTGTTTAATATTTAAAATAGTATGAATTTTGTTGATAAAATAGTGAGGTCAGAAGGAAAACCAGATTTAGTACTAAAAGTTATAGTCATCTGTTAGAATCTTTACAAACTGCTAACTCATTAGAGTTGATGTTTTGGGCCAGAACTTGAAACAAGGTACTAAGTAGAACTAATTGATACAATGCTTATGTTCACATCTTTACTCATTGGAGTTCACATGTTTGGGAAATTTCAGGGTTTAGTATGAGATATCTGAATTCACACCTCCCTTGAAGCTCTTAGGACCAGAGAGCATGCTGGGAGAAACCCATAATCCCTCTCTCTCATATCCCACAATTCCTCTCTCTCATATATAAGATACAGACAAAGGCTCTCAGACAGAATTCAACCAAATTACATGAAGAGAAGAGCATCAAGTCAGAAGAAGCCACGAGTCGGAGCTGAGCTGAAGATTGAGAAGGTTCTCTCAGAGGCACAACCAGATTCATCTTTATCTCTCACCACTGTGGTGGCTCCTGTACTTCCCCCACTGAGACCAAGCTTGTCTGAAAGACTCGCCAGAAAGCTAGCCGAGACCCAAGTGAAGGAGACAAGAGATTCATTCCATCTTTGTGCTGGCTGGAGGCTGAAGAAAGCAGCGGCAGAGGCTAACGGACAGAACCTTTGGATTTGGAGATATTTGGAAGGAGCTCTTGGAACCGAGAAGAAAGATAGGCCTCTCTAAGCTAACCGGGCTATATTGGAGACAATAAAAGATCTGAACTTTTATCACCTGGCTGCGTTTTGGGTGATTATTTACTCTTAACTTAAACTAAGGCTGCCTCCAGAAAACCTCCCAGAGAAGCTTGCTCTTTCTCCTAGAGAGAATCTTTATATTATTTTAAAGAAGAAAAAGATCACCACAGTCACCATTTTAGACAAGTTGTGTTTGAGGTCCCATTGAGGCATCAAAGTGGACATATTGGCACAGAGAGAGAGAGAGGGACAAAGAATGAGAGCTTGGAAAAGAAGTTTGGGCCATTTTGACTTATTTTGCATTCCTCATTCCTTTATAGAGGTCAAAGGTGGTAGTTGTAATTTCAGGTTTAAGACTGCAAGGGAAGGTAGAAAGAAAAGGATGCTACAGGACTTTAGAAAACATTTATATTAAAGATTTGGGAAAGAGATTTTAAAGAAGGGAAAGAGACCTGTATGTGCAAGAATGTTTGTAGCAGCCCTATTTATAGTGGCCAGAAACTGGAAACTGAGTGGATGCCCATCAACTGGAGAATGGCTGAATAAATTGTGGTATATGACTATTACGGAATATTATTGTTCTGTAAGAAATGACAGAAATGACTAACAGAATGATTTCAGAAAAGCCTGGAGAGACTTACATGAACTGATGCTGAGTGAAATGAGCAGGACCAGGAGATCATTATACACTTCAACAACAATACTATATGATGATCAATTCTGATGGATGTGGTCCTCTTCAACAATGAGATGAACCAAATCAGCTCCAATAGAGCAGTAATGAATTGAACCAGCTACACCCAGCAAAAGAACTCTGAGAGATGGACTATGAACCACTACATAGAATTCCCAATCCCTCTACCTTTGTCTGCCTGCATTTTTTATTTCCTTCACAGGCTAATGGTACACTATTTCAAAGTCTGATTCTTTTTGAATAGCAAAATAACTGTTTGGACGTGTATACTAATATTGTATTTAATTTATACTTTAACATATTTAACTGTATTGGTCAACCTGCCATCTAGGGGAGAGAATAGGGGGAAGGAGGGGAAAAATTGGAACAAAAGGTTTGGCAATTGTCAATGCTGTAAAATTACCCATACATATAACTTGTAAATAAAAAGCTATAATAAATTTTTTAAAAAATTATTTAAAAGGATTTGGGAAGAGAACAAAAATACAACATTTTAATATCTAACATTTTCATAAAATTAAAAGCTTGCAAAAATTATCTCATTTTATGCTCACAATAACCCTGAGAAGTAAATGCTATTATTCTCACTTTACCTGATAAGAAAACATAGTGAAGGTCATATTGTTTTTGAGGTTATATCTGAATTAGGTCTCTTGACCTTGAGGTCCAGGGGACAATCTATCTAGTTAATCACCTCTAATCATAAATTAAATCAAATCAAATTTAGATTAGTCTTGTCTAATCTAATCTTTTAGACAGAGACAATGTTTGTAAATGGGACAAGAATCTTGTGAATATAGTATTTCTGAGGCCAAAAGAAAAATGGTTTGTAAGATAAAGTCAGTTTCATGAAATTCTGCAAAGAAATCAAGGAGAATAAAGATTGAATAAATGCACTGGATAGGAAGGTCAAAAGTACTCTGTAAAATGAGGCTGGGCAAGATGACATTGAAAGCCCTTCCACATCCAAATACATGATTCAACTACTTTGGAAAGAACATCCAATCAGAAAAATACTTAGTCACTGATTATGTTTTATTTGTGATGTGCTCAGTGGTACTTTGGGTGTGAACTGATTGAATTCACAGGAAACCAGAACATTTGGAAGTCCTAAATAGGTAGAAAAGAGGTTAGGCATCAAGCTACTGAAAGAGGAGCTCAGAAGTTTAACTGGAATTCACAAACCAGTAGATAGAATGTGAAAATGGGAATGGAGATAGTAACAAAGGCAAAAGAAGAACCGACTATATGTAAGAGTCAAAGATAGCACTTTTACCCATATAAGAAAAGTCCAATATTCAGGAGAAAAGATAGGGATTAAAATAACTAGTAAGGAAATAAATAAGCTGAGTCAGAGATCAAGCAAGAAGATGGAAATATGTTTTCTAGTGGCCAATTAGTGATCTAATGTTTTTCATTAAATCTTTTTTTTAAAATGTCAACTGAGTTAGTCTATCACAAAAATCTTTGGCAAACTCATCCATAAATCAACCCCAGAATTTTTCATATCTGCCTATTCTTAAGGATATCTGAAGTTTAAGTTTAATTAAGGTGACCTTTTTTATATTTGCTATATTTGCTAAATCCAAATCTACAACCACATTTATAAAATTCCATCTAAAGGCAATTTTGTGCTTGAATTAAAAATACCATAATTGCAAAGTCTGCCCAGAAGTTTTACTATGGCAGCACAAGAATATCAATTAGATAAGAGACCAAAAAATGTGATAAACGCCTCCCTTTTTTCTTTTTTTTTTAGTAGTGTTCATCTAATCCCTTCTGTGTTAGAATACCTTATTTTTATCAATTTATTCATCCAATGATTATTTTGTAAATTAATGTACTTTACTTTCCTTGTAGGACATCTATTACATCCCGGGGGTTTTGTTTATTAGATCAGACAGAGGAAATGACCACAGGCAAAAAACAAGTATTTTTGGCAGTAATTCTATTCTTCTTAGTTGTGATGGTAACCATCAAAATTCAAACAGATATAATGCTTTCAAGCATGTTTCCCTTGGGAGTTTATATTAAAAGCAATCATTGGAATGGAGTAATAACGTATAGTAGAAACAAGTAGAAACAAAGTTACACCCTGAAATTGTCTGTAGATAAATGTCATAATTGAAAAAAATTGATTTATCGCTTTTTTTTTTAATATAACTCAGTTTTTACTTTTAAGTGATAAGTGTGTGCTACAAAGGATTTTCTTCATTCTGAGATAAATTAATCATTAGGAATGACAAAGAAAATGGTCTCTTTCTGTAAATAATTCAGGTAAGCACCTAAAGGGTATGATTAAATGGGTGCACAAAGGCCTTCCTGACCAAGAATATCTAAAAATTCTACCATTTTAGCATTGAAATTTTAAATATTTTCTTTCCCAAAGGACTTTGATTTCATGAGAGGCTGGCTAGTACTGTGAAAGAAATGAATTGAGACAAAATGATCTGAGTTTGAATCATGTCTCTGCTACTTCAGACCTTTATAAACTTGGACAAGTTATTTATCTTTACAGGGATTCACCTTCCTCATTATAAAATGCAGAGTTTAGATTAAACAGAGCCTAAAATTCTTCCATGTCTAATGCTATGATTCAATGAATTTATATTGACATTCTACTTATATTGGTTACCTCATTAACAATGATATTAATTCATCATGCACAGCTCAGAGATTCTATGATTATAGTTATCACACAGGAATTAATTTATAGTGGAAAGGGTACTAATTTTAAAGTGAAAAGACACAAATTAGAATTCTAGCTCTTTTGGCCCTAAAATCAGGAGGACCTGAATTCAAATCTGATCTCAGACACTTAACACTTACTAGAAAAGAAGGGAGGGAGGAAGGAAGGAAGGAAGGAAGGAAGGAAGGAAGGAAGGAAGGAAGGAAGGAAGGAAGGAAGGAAGGAAGGAAGAAAAAGAGGGAGAGAGAGAGGGAGGGACCATAGAGTCCATAGACGCCAAAGACATTCTCCTTTATCCTGCACTTACATTTGTATCTAGATCATAATATCTATCTCTGCCTTCATCTCCTGTCCTTTTATAAGAGAACCTTAACACCAATTTTAATGTCTCCTCAAATACCCTAATTTTCAATTCCTCAAGAAATATTCCTCTACTTCCCTTTACTACACATCGTTTTTACAAGTTTATCCTCACAATCACCTACAAGAAAGTTTCTTCTTTTTCCAGAAAAAAAAAAATGAGAACATTATTAAGAACTAATTTTCTGCCATCCTCTTCATTTCATATCACTAAGCCATCTTTCCTCACTATTTCCTTTTCAACCTTGTCTCTTAGGCAGAGATAGCCCTTTTGCCATCTTTGTATGTGCTTTTAGTTCCATTCCAATCTGACTTCTCCATCAAATTGCCCCCATTTTCCTATCTAGACTGACACCTTCCCTGATGCTTTCAAATATGTCCACATTTCCCCCTCCTCCCCATTCTCAAGCAGACAAATCCTTCATCTGATCCATTGGTTACTGTTTGATAGCTCTCTTTTTTTTAGTCACACATTCCTTAAAAAAAATTTTACAGTATGTTCCTTCTCTTCCTAGTCTCTTCTAAATCATCTTTAGTCTACCTTCCAACTTCATCATTCAACCTCAAATATTCTCTCCAAAGTTACCAGTAATTTTTTAATTGACAAAGCTAATGCCTTTTCATCCTCTCTGATGCCTTTGACTTCTACATCATTTAATATTGCCAATAACTTTTTTCTGCTGGAGATGCTCTAGATTTTACTTTCTCTTTACCCTCTAAACAGGAATATTCCACAAGTCTCTGTACTGAGGTTCCTTATATTTTTACTTTTTTTTTTAACATACCTTGGTAGTTATTCAAGCTTTCATAGTTCAATTATCATCTCTGTGCAAATGTTTCCCAAAGCTATAAATTCAACTTTAGTCTGACTGATTAGCTACAGTTACATATCTCCAACTGCCTCTTAGACTTTCCAAAATTATTGTTCTATGAGCATCTTAAACTCAAGATGTATAAAATATAACTCACCTTTTTAATTCCCCTGTTATAGTCAAGGGTACTTCGATCCTTACAGTAACATAGGTTCATAGCCTTGAGAATCATCCTCAACTCTTCTGTTTTATTCTCCTCATACATCTTATCCTATCCCAAATCTTTTAAGTTCTACTTTCACAACAAGTTTTGCACATGCTCTTTCCTCTCCATTCCTATTACCACACTATCATTCTTACCCCTCACACTCACCTCTGAATTTCTCTGGCTTCTTTCACAATACAACTGAAATCTCACCTTTTGCAGAAGGTTACTCCTGGTTCCTCTACTTGTCAATATCTCCCTGTTCCAGACTATCTTCATACATGAAGTGTATTTATTACATCTCTTTTAATGGGTTTATGTTATCTCCCATTAAGTATCTATTCCTTGAGAGTGGGGTTAGAATTTCATTGCTGTCATTTATTTGTTTCTTTGCTTTTATTAAGTCTTTTTATGTATTTCAAATAGTTAGTACTGGAAAACAGCATGTGTTTGTTGACTATCCTGATCTGTGATTTCCCTAATATAAAGAAACTTCCTCACACAATACATATCAATACCCCACCTATAAGCAATAGTCTTAGAAAAATCCTTAGGCCATTTTGAGCTCCAGACTTGGATACAGTCCCACAGAGAATATTTGTCAGAAGGAGAACATGAACCTCATTCTTCCTGTTTCAAAGGACAAGGATATATTCCCAATATCAAGCTGTCTCTCAAGTGTATTAAGCTCTCCTTTATTCATTACATCTTTCTCTATTTTATATGTAAATAAACATGTTCATGTTAAAATAGGCAGTCTTTTTGATCCTAAATCTTATACTTTACCTGCTTGTGGGCAGATAAAGACAAGCATTCCTGCTAATCTAGAATGTGTCCATGATGTTTTTATTCAAAAATTCCTCAATTCAACTATATTATCTTTGTCACTTTCACATATGGGAGTATCAGCATCTGTTTGGATTATATGGAGAACTATGTGACATATGATCGTGTGTGAGAGAAAATGACAAACGGCTGTTTTTAAATAGAAGTACCACACTTTACACAATAGATGTCTGTAAAATGTAATTTGAATTATTTTAAATGGTCTGGGAGAACTGTTATTTAAAGGATTTTAAAGTGAATTCTTTTGTACATAAGGTTTAGTCTTTAATTTTCTTTGTTTATAAATCTTTATTTTTATATTAGATGTATTTAGCACTATATACATAGAGCTGGAATGGAACTCAGAGACCTCCTAAGTCCAGAATCTTCATTCTAAAATTGAGGAAATTTAGGTCCTCATGGGCAGCATCCCATGGGTAGTAACTATTGTTGGCAGGATAAGATCTCAAATCTCTTCTGACACAAGAATCAGGACTTTTTCTATTGGATCATGAAGCCTCATTCCAAATGTGAGACACCACGGCTATTGAAAATTACAGTGCAATTGTTGATGGAATTGTGACCACATCCAGCCATTCTGGAGAGCAATTTGGAACTATGCTCAAAAAATTATCAAACTGTGCATACCCTTTGATCCAGCAGTGTTTCTACTGGGCTTATACCCCAAAGAGATACTAAAGAAGGGAAAGGGACCTGTATGTGCCAAAATGTTTGTGGCAGCCCTGTTAGTAGTGGCTAGAAGCTGGAAAATAAATGGATGCCCATCAATTGGAGAATGGTTGAGTAAATTGTGGTATATGAATGTTATGGAATATTATTGTTCTGTAAGAAATGACCAGCAGGATGAATACAAAGAGGCCTGGAGAGACTTACATGAACTGATGCTAAGTGAAATGAGCAAAACCAGGAGATCATTATATACCTCAACAACGATACTGTATGAGGATGTATTCTGATGGAAGTGGATCTCTTTGATAAAGAGAGCTAATTCAGTTTCAATTGATCAAGGATGGACAGAAGCAGCTACACCCAAAGAAAGAACACTGGGAAATGAATATAAACTGCTTGCATTTTTGTTTTTCTTCCCAGGTTATTTATACCTTCTGAATCCAATTCTCCCTGTGCAACAAGAGAACTGTTCAGTTCTGCACACATATATTGTATCTAGGATATACTGTAACCTATTTAACATGTAAAGGACTGCTTGCCATCTGGGGGAGGGGATGGAGGGAGGGGAAAAATCGAAACAGAAATGAGTGCAAGGATAATGTTGTAAAAAATTACCCTGGCATGGATTCTGTCAATAAAAAGTTATTTAAAAAAAAAAGAAAGAAAGAAAATTACAGTGCATTACTGAATTCTCTCACAATGAACAATGAGCTAGGCTAACTTAAATCCAATTCACAGGCAAGTCAAGATATCACCTTCATGATGTGTTGATCTTCTTTAAGAATGAAGGATGAATAACAACTACAATGAGGCTGGGGCAATATAATATTTAGAAAAGTGTTTGCCTTCATGGAACTTATTGATTAGTAGAAAGTTAAGAATCAGACTCTAATGACTCATCACCATGTAGAGTTTTGGGTTTTTTTAATGGTTTAAAAAAATTACTTCAATTTTTTTTTTTAAAGCTAAACCGAGTATATTATGTCCTGAAAATCTGAAAAGTATTTAGTCACAGTTTACTACATTAATTTGTCACATACTAAGGTCTGGTGTATAGAATTTGCTTATGTCCAAGGAATGAATGCTATCAATAAAAATTCAACAATCCTTGCAAGCCAATATGAACAGGTTCCAGCATATCCCTGTTAGTAATCTGCTTTAGTGGAATTTATGTACTTTAGTAAATCAATAAAGAATTAAAAGCTTGTCATCAATGCCAATCATAGTAATGATAGTAAAATAAACTTTATACCTTTGTGACCAAATAATATGGCCAAAAAATGCTGAAGGGGAATTTTGAACTAGGTCTTTTTTTAAATCATAGTATTAAAATGAGCTTCTTTGGGGAACACTACATTCTAAACCATCATGGCAAGAATTGTCTCTTTATTCCTGAATTTCACCTTTTCCCCAACCCCAGCTTGATCTTTTGAACCTGGAAAACATTTAATATGTTTGATAATAATGATTATATCATCATCATAGCATTATATTATTATTATTATGTTGGTGTAGTGTTTTAGTGTTTATAAAATATGTTATATATGTTAACTAATTTTTTAAGTCTTATAACAATACTGTGAAGTAACAATACCTGATATTTAGGCAGGTGGATGCTATTATAACCTTAGTTTTATAGATTAGAAAACTGAGGTTGAAAGGTTAAGTAACTTGCATGGGGTCACCCAGTTGGTAAGTGTTTGAGACAAAATTTGAACCCAAATCTCCTAGTGAATTCATTCATACTTAAATGAATAAATAACCCCCCAAAATCCAAGCCAAACATGAATTTAGTACATTGGTTTAATAGTATATCTACTCTTTTATTTTTATCAAGTTTACTTCATTTATGGTCAAAAGAAAGGAGACTAAATTGTTGTTTTAAAAAGTTTTACCCAAATGCCAAAACATAAAGGGCAGGTATAGGTTTTACATAAGCAATTTTTCATTTTTCACATCTCTTTCATTTTAAAAGCTGGTGATATTTTAAAAATCCATTGAAGCATGACTTCAAAGGGAGCCTTTGATGGAAAATTATTCTACAGAAAGTAGTATCTATATTTTCCTTAGAGGCTCATTATTTTGTTTCAAAACAATCCATAGAGTTCATATTTCATCACAAAGGTGTAGGCTTTTTGTTGGTAGTAATTTATAGACATTGATATGCTGTGAAAACCGGAATACAATGTTTGGCCTGGCGCGTGCTTTGCATTAGTACAAGTTTAGTGGAATTATGCATAATGAGCAAATTATTATGCTAGTTATGGCATCTTTAAAAAAAAACATTTATAATGGTCTTCAAAGAACTACTTTGTCATGAGCCCCTACTCATCATTAAAACTTAATGAAATTACACGAGTGTTTAATATTGTTCATTATGAAGTGTTGGCTGACACATGTTGTCCAGGCCTTGATCTTTCTGAGGAAAAAGCTGTTCTGAATAAATATAAAAAGGATACATATATTATTTCACTTGTCACTGCAAGGTATCACATAGCATTTAGTCAAGGCATTGTACAGGAAATAATAAGTCTTAGAAGGCAGAAATATCAGTGGGTAAAGAGGAATACCATGTGTTTTTCATGCCTTCTCCCCTTTAGGAAGAAAAACATTATTGGCTAGGATATGATAAGACTTTACTAATTTGCACCAAAAGTGAATCTGGACCAGACCAAATCTTTGAGGTTTATAAAAGTTTTATTGAATTATATTTTTCTTCTATTTTTTTGTTTACCTTTTATAAGCCAGAACTAGAAAAGACCATAGAAGAAAATTCCATGCCAAAATACACAGCCTTTATGAACTGCCGAAAGGAAGAAGGAAGATGGCTGATGAGAGGGTTAGTTCTCATGAGAATCATAGTTGGATTCCACAGATGCAATAAGATCTTGGTAACTAGTAGTTTGAGATATTTTTCATGAAAGAATTCTTCCTTGAATTGTTCATCCTCCCAAGCCAGGAATGTTAGCTAGGCCCATGATAGCCATTAGAATTCCTTACCTAAGAAACATTAAGGAAAAATGAATTTCA